>NC_090921.1:478335387-479064842 GCF_040938575.1 Ambystoma mexicanum
CGCGCTGCATTCCGGCATCTGAAAGACAAAGGCTTACCTACTCTTCGTGCGCTCCGGAGGTCTTCACACTGCATTCCGGCATCTGAAAGACAAAAGCTTACCAACTCTTCGCACGCTCCGGAGGCCTTCGGCGCTGCATCCCGCATCTGAAAGACAAAACAAGGTGCAATTAAAGACATTGGGGAACTTTAATACTCACGTGCCATTACTCCTTTCCACATCTAACCCAGTGGGTATTCCGGCACCCTGCAGCCGCTCCGAACTTGTACCTGCAAAATAAAAAGACAGTTAGAGCGCATCGTGAAGCAGGCAACAAGCACTTACTTACGTGCTTCCAGGCGCTTCTACTCATCACACGGGCTCCATCTTCAACTCACTTCAGCCCGTCATCCGCCATCGCCGGAACCCTGCAAAACAAGAAACATCATTACTAAAGACTTTAAAGACATTAGAATTACTCGAAACTTACCGTTCGTGCAGTAAACGACGGACAGCAGTCCTCTGAAGTCAAGAGGCCTGCTCCCCTTATCCAGTGAAGAAACTGGTTACAGCACCCTGCCCCGAGGCAGATGGAGAGCACGGCGTTCACTTACCTAAGGTGAGAGCGTTAACCTTTGGGGTTCTACAGGAGAAGAGAAGGGGAAGAAGAGAGAGACATTCAATAACCCAGTTCCTTAATCCCATATTTTCTATCTGCAGACATCTTACCCTTCGAGTCAGACATACAGTGCACAGAGGTCCAGCCCAAAGAGCCAGCCGTGTGTTACACATCACCTTTGAAGATACGGTATACGCCCAGTCAAGACCGGCGCCTCTACGGTAATCAGGTGAGCGTTACAACCGGCACCACTTATTTACAGACAGAGGTGTATACCTCAACCTAGATGGCACTCGAATATTAGTTAGGACGGAGAGAAAAAGATAGGCAGGTTACGAAATCAACACAGTTCAATACTTCACGGGCAAAATGTACGCTAAGAAGGCAAGAACCACAATAGATCATAAAGTTCAGAGGCCAGGCCCACTCGGAGAGAGGCAAGGCGCGATGTCCCAAAAAGTCTCTAGTGGAGATGCATTCAAGTCTTTGTAGCAAATTTTTATTGGCAGATTGGACCAGTTCAGAACAATAAATGAGAAAAGCTTGGAGGCAACCCAACAGAAAGGAGAGGATTAAGACACCTCACTCGAACCGATCGAAAGGGAAGCCAGGCGGACACGGTACCTTGTTGTGGAGGGCAGCTCCGGCGGGGGCAGTTGTTCCTGGTGGTGGATGCATGTCGGGTCTTTGCCAAGAGTAGAGAGGTTCTCGTCGTTGAGGAAAAGTGAAGTCCGGTGCACCATCAGGAAAGAGACCAGCTTCGGAGTGCTCCGTCACAAGGCACCACCTTTTGGTCGCGGTTCAGGGGTAGTGGCTATCCGGTTGCCGGGGTGCACTGCACGGGTAATTCGACCACTGCGTCCTGAAGCGAATAAAAAGCAAAGGGGACTGGTTGTTCCAACCAGTCAGGGGAAGAGACTCTCCGGCAGGGAGATCTCCTCTGTCGTCGGGAAGTGGTGAGTCGGCTCAGCAGGGCTCCACCAGAGGTGTCGTCGTTGCAGGTTGGCTCAGCGTTACCCTCGTCGGATTCTTAGGTCCTGTGGCGACTTCTGAAGATCCAGTCCCAAAAGCCCTGCTTTTATGCAGAAAACCCCCATTCATTCAGCCTAGCTGTCAATCAACACATGCTAAGTGGCTCACCACTTGGGCCAATCACTCCAGAGTGCGACCGGAGTTGGCAAGGCAACTCAGTCGAGGGTGCCTAAACCCCCTCCCACACCCTGTGGTAACCCAGACAGAATGGCACCACTTTGGGAAGGTCTCTGTACAGAGCCCGCCAAAAGTGGAACAAAGGGCTCAACCTTTGGTTTAGGAGTCACAGAGACGAACACAGACGCCATTTTACAAACCGAGTTCTGGCAGAAAATACCATCCGATAAACCTATTTAAGATAAGTAGATCGGTGGTACGTTAGAGATTAACGAGAAAAAGTATCAATCTCCAACAATGGGACGAATCCCATAGGGTTAGGTTCGGGGTCAAACATAACAAGTAGTTTCCACTGCCACCAGCCAAAACTCGACGAGGGGGAGACGGGACAGTGCCCCCTCGAGTAACAGGTCCAGGAGTAATTGAATTACCTCTACTAGTACATCCACAATAAGATGGTTTGTACTAGTCCTGTTAGTAAATTTAGCAATGGTGACTTTACATGCCCGGGGAGACAGTAGTCAGTCCCCGGGTATGGAGTCTATGGTGGAGGTCCGGTAGGACGCCCCAGTGTTACGGCACGTAGGGTGCAGTGTAACACACATAGAAAAACATATGAGACCCTATGGAGTAAAAGACCCCATAGCCCATAGAACACATTGACATTCAAAGGAATTACATACATACATGTCCAAGAGTGGGAGGAAAAGAGTCTCACTCTTGGCAGGATGGAAAAAAAACAAACTCCCGAAATCCAGCAAAGCTGCTGGGGGACTCACTAGGTTAGGAAATTCAGCCTAAACAGAGAATTCTCCCTAACATCACCCAACACCCCCCCATCTACGCCACACAACACATCATGGCATGTCATGCAATGTGAAAGCAAACAAAGCAATGCACAAGACCTGACACAAGTGTCACAAAGTGGACTGTCCAAATGGAAACAGCCCACAGACAATATGCTCCCAGTAATCAAGAACAAACAGCAAACATGACCAAATACTTACCACCAACACGATACATCAACACAGCATGAAACATTGCAAAAACATGAGAGTACAAAGTCAAAGTAGTGGTAGTCTTACAACCTGAATAAGCAGCACATCGACCCCTTCCAACTGCAGAGTGTTGCTGCCACGCAAATGTGTCAGTGTACTGCATACAACATGAACTCCATCTGCAGAGGAGATGGCCTTGTGAAGACATGAAGAAGGTACCTGCAAATTTTGAGGAAGACATGGATGCACAAGCACATATCAATACACCATGCAGTGTTAAATACAACAACAATACCCACTAGGGATGTCCACACAGTATTGACTACAGACTGCCCACACAGCTCATGGGAGCCCAATGTCACCGTGTAAATCACTGTCACTTGGTCACACCCTTTGCAAGCCCATGGAAACCGGAAGCAGGAGGGGTGTGTGGGTCACAAACCCAAACATCTAACCCAAACTCAGGACAAGCCTACATGTGCCCAGCCGGAATACACAGTGGATGCCCACGGGAGCCACACAAGGCAACACACTGTAAAAAAATACATTAAAAAAAATTAAAAAAATAAAATGGCCATGTGGGGGCCGAAGGGGGGGGCCACCCAGGAGGTTCGAGGACAGGGTGCACACCAACACCCACCTGCGTGGATGTTGGGAAAAAAAATAGCTCCTGGGGCTCATGGCCTGCATGGCTATGCCATTGTGTGAGAACTGCTGTCGGTCTCTTCATCCTCTGCTGCTGCATCAGGAGGTGGTGGTGCAATGGGAGGCAGCCCACGCAAAGCCCTGGTATGGTCCTCCATGGAAGCAAGCATGCGGGTGTTGAAGGTTTGATTCTGGAGCATGATAGTGCGTAGATCCCCACACAGCACCTCACGGGTTGCCTGCATTTCTGCACGCATGGCCTCGTGTGATGCCCGGATCTCCTCACGGGTTGCCTGCAGTTCAGCTGAGAGCGAACGTGTGAGCTGCTCCAGCTGCTGTTCTGCCTTAAAATTTCGGGAAGCCTCAAGTTCAAGCAGAGTCTCCCTGATGTTATGGAGTTCTTCCCTCAGGGCTTCCCTGTGGCCCTGTGACTCTATTGATATGGCTTCGCGCAGAGACTCCAGTGCCGCCCGTCGGTCCCTGTTGGTTGCCAGCATGTCTTCCCTGTGTGATTGGCAAATGGAGTCTGTTGCCTGCTTTTGTTGCTCCATCTGCCTTTCAGGGGGGATAATGGAAGTGGCCACCCTCTCCATTGCCTGAGCCATCATTTCAACTGATGCTGCCTGTTGGGTTGCCATACCGTACATGGAGTTTTCCCATGCGGTTTTGCCTGGTAGCGCACGGCCACCGCATCGGCGGGCACCATACCTGTTTGGGGCAAGGCGATCTGCACCTTGCTGTGCTGGCACTGCCTGAGGCTGCAGGACTGCATTCCCGCTCTGATCTGCTGGCCCAGGAACAGGATCAGATGTTGAGGAGTATGACCCTGCATCCGTAACCACCAAAGGCGGACCTACTAACACTGACATCCCCATAGAGGGTTCTACATAAGTCTCATCATCCGATTCAGCACCTGAATAGAGGTCTGGGGAGGTGTACCCAGAGGTACCCCTGGACAGAATGGTCTGCAGTAAGATTGGGTTTTCACCCACCAACACACCACGTTCTCCACTGGTGCTTGGTCATGGCTGAGATCCCTCCTGGGTCTGCAACATCTCCTCAACCTCACCAGCATCAAGTGCGTCCTAACCTTCAAAAACTTGAAATACAACAAATGCAAACAGGCATGAGCACCATATCACACACATAGGCCTGACAAGACAGAGATCCTGTACATGATTTACACATGTCCCACATGACTATAACCCTGGCATGCATGCATTGTCAATGAGTTGGAAGGGGAGGCAAAAAGCAGACACTGAGGACACCAAGATGGAAAAGCAACACACTTGCTGCATGGTGGGTAGAACTGGCATCACACATTAGCCTGTGAGTGGCATGTCCAATGCACATACATGACACATGCCAGCACACAGATGGCATGTAGCATAGCCATGGTACATTACACAACTACAGCGATATGTCAGTGAATGAGTACTGTCACCCATCCATATGAGATGAACAATGCTAAATAGTGTGGCAAAAGATGCATGTGCCACACACTGAAACACTTCCAGTGTACAATAATACAGTGATTGTAGGCAGATGTACACATCAATGGTTGGTCACTTTAACATGACAGCAAACAACTATCATGTTCCACATTCAAACAGGCCCCAAAAATTAATGTGAGCAGGCCAATACTCAATCAGCCTGAATGGTCTAATCATTCACATAATAAGGCAACAAATGTTGGACAATGTGGGGTGTAATCAATGACAGAAGCATGTCACATATGTGGCATTAGTGCTGAAAAATGCCTAGCAAAAATGGGAGAATTGAAACAATCAGCCAGAATGAACACTGACAAAATCTGAACAATGTTGTTCCAAGATGACAGGTCAAGGGCAACTGCAGTAATGTGGCGCTAATTGGTTACTGTGGCCAGAATGGAAACTGTCATACCCAAATCCAAGGCACGTGAATGTATTGGAGGAAGCACATGGGTGACCCATAACACTCTAGAGTAGACACCCTCACCTGGCACTCAATCAGAACCCGTCACCCAAACAACCTACACATGGATTACACACACATGCATGGGCACTCGCCGGACAATGCGTCGTAATCAGGTAGGTCTTCCACGCCTTGGATCTGTTCCTCTGTGATGAAGGTTGAAGCAACAGACTCATGTTCAGTGAGTTGGTTGTCCGCTGGTGGAGACCCACCGCCAGTCACCAGAGTAGAGGCATGATTTGAGGCCAGCTTGTTCTTTGCTCTTTATTTCAGGTCATTCCACCGCTTGTAGCAATCATCAGCTGTGCGCCTCACAAATCCAAGGGCACTAATGTGGTCCGCGATGGTCTGCCAATGTGCCCTACGTTGACCAGGTGTGGTCTTGCACCCTGCAGTCACCACCATTTCGCGGCTATGTTCTGGCACATAGGACACAAGTGCATCAAGTTCGGCGTCATTAAAGCTAGGCTTCCTCGACGTGCCGGAGTATGTAGCCATGTCTGGGGTCTCAGCATGTAGTGCCAGAGCACCTATCTTCTTCTTTTTCAAAGGTGGTGCGAATCCTGAGTGGCTTATGCCGCTCTGGTCAGTAGGGGCAGAAGCCCCGGTGGACTGTGTACTAGGAGTGTGCGAAGGCACAATGACCATAGGTCTTGATGCAGGCATTGGCTGCAGGGTGATGTTGGAGGGCCAGGTCGGTCTGATGGACCTAGACCGACACTGTTCTGGCTGGGAGACTCAGAGCTGGGGCGGATAGAGCTGCAGCTGCCCCTGCAGCCTCCCCACCCTGCCTACTTGGGGCAGCAGATGACATTGCTGCCCCAGATCCACGTGGCCTGGTGACAACAACTTGCACCGCCACACATGGCTTAGACTTGCTGACCTGGAAGTCAGCCTGGGAGTCTTCCTGTGCCGGTTCAGGTGCCACAATGTGCCGGTCCAACAAGGGCTGAGCAGGGATGGTGTCAGCTACGTTTCCCACAACCATGGGGGGGTGGGGCATGGGTGTCCCTGATTGGTCCTTCACACATGGGGGTCTAGGGGCACGTCCCCTACCGCGCCCACCACGCCCACCTTTTGAAGGTCAGCCATCTTTGCCAGTGGCGTAACACAAAATGTGGGGGCCCCCCTGCGAGCCATGCTGAGGGGACCCCCCAACTCGGCAACAAATCACGGGTTGCGCCACACTCTGGGCCAGCCTAGACTGTCACGCTTGCACAATACGCATGAACGTGCTGCTGAAGGGGTATGCCGCACACTGCACTAGGAAAAAGATATAAATATGTGTTTTAATGCAATATACAGCACACTTTCTGAGATAAATTGGCTTTAAAGCCAGAGTGTTTGCAATTGTTTTGTAGGGTAACACAATCCAATACATGCAAGTCACCAACAGTGCACAGGAACATTAATGCTTCCAACTGGCTGCACAATGTAGACCAGTGTAAACACGTAATAACATTATAGTACAGAATGCCAGGCCACATTTAGACATACCTAGACTGTTTTCAGCAAAATGCCAGTCAAAGCAATAACACTCATCAAGAAGAGAGCACACAATAAAGCATGTGTCTCCATGGCCTCGAACAACACGGCCAAACTCTTTAAAATCTGCAAGGAAGTGGTCAATCCTGTTGTGGTCTATACCTCTTCTGTTCCCTCCCATGCCCTCTGTACAGCTCTGGCCTCTCATTTCTCTGCTAAATCTCAGGACATCCTGTCCTCTATGTCCTCTTCCTCTCTCGGCCCATTTTGGCCATCTCTTCTCTCCTCCTCCTTTTTCCTCTTTCTCTCTGACAACACCTGACGAGGTTTCCAGACAGGTCCGATCTATGAAAGTGTCGTCCAAACAGGTGCTCCGCTGCTCCTCCAGAACCATCAAAGCCCATATTGACACCCTCGCTCCAGCCTTGGCCGATTTCTGTAATCACTCTTTCGCCACTGCAATGTTCCCCTCTCCCTTTGAGCACTCCCTTGTGCACCCACTCCTCAAGAAGCAGTCTGCTGATCCTACCTGCTGGAAAACTATCGCTCAATCTCCACCTTTCCTGAGCAAACTCTTGGAAAAGCTTGCCATCTCCCAGCTTACTCTCCACACTGAATCTGTTGGTTGTCTCCATGACAATCAGTCTGGCTTCAGAGCTGCCAGAGGCATGGAAACTGCTCTCCTTAACACCTGTGCTGCTCTCTAACCTTGATTCCAGCATTCCTTCTATTCTCATCCTTCATCTTTCCTCTGCTTTCGACAGGGTCAACATCGCCATCCTGATCAATCGACTCTGTGAGAACCTGGGCATCACAGGCCAGACCCTAGAGTGACTGACCTACTTCCACTTGGACCGCCACTCCGCTCCCAGGTCGATCGTGGTCCCATTCTCTCGACGACCTCTCTCTACCTGTGGCATTCCCCAGGGCTCTATCCTCTCACGCTGGTTTTTCAACCTCTACTTGGCCACTTTGGCCTCCCTGATCTCTACCTTATCCTCTAACTTTCAGTTTTGTGCGGATGACTCAGCTTTCCTTCAGGCTCCCCTCATCCTCCTCTCCTCTCTTGCTCATTCCTGACTGTCTATCCACGATTCAGGATTGGTGCGCCTCCAACAATCTCTGCCTTAATGCCAGTAAGACAGAGATCCTTCTCATTGGGACCCTTGCCACTGTGTTTCCTCTCTCACTATAGCAGACCACCTTGGGCCCTCTTCCTTTGCCTTCCTGCGAGGCAAAAAACCTTGGTGTCATCTTCAACGCCACACTCTCTTTCTCTCCTAACATCTCGGACATCACCAAGAAGTCCCACTACCAGCTGCTCCTCCTCAAAGAGACTCTTCCCTTTCTCACTCTCCACCAGAAGCTCACTGTCTCTAAGCTGGACTACTGCAACAGCCACTTTCTCAATCTGTCTTCCTCTAGTCTCCTTCATCTGCAAATAATCCAGAACAGGACTGCAAGACTTAGCCTTGGCCTCAAGCCCTGGGATTGTATTTCTCCAGCCCTGAAATCTCTCCACTGGCTGCAAGGATCAAGTTCAAGAACCTTTGCATTGCCCACAAGGCTTTCTGGGGCCAGTGCCAACACTAAATCCAATGCTCTCTTCCAAAATACCTTCTTTCTCTAACCCTTCACTCAGCTACCTCCAACCCTCCAACTCTCTAAGGCTTAGACATTTCTCCAGGCAGAGAGTGGGGGTAGACCTCTCTCCTCTGCTGGTGCCTCCAACTGGAATGGCCTCCCTGCCCCTCTCAAACTTGAGGCGGACAACCTGAAGTTTCGGAAGCAGCTAAAAGCTTTCCTCTTCTCTGCTGCTTTCGCTCTCTCTCCCCCCCTGCTGACCTACCTGACCTACATGTCTGCTGTACTGACTGGCTGCTTGGCTACCCTCAGAGTCTCTCTGAGTCCAGGCTCTTTCTTGATTGGTCACCCTTGCACTGCCTCCGGGCCTACCATGCACTTAGGGGCTGTAACTGTAACCCTGCAGTCCATTGTTCTCCTTGCACAACCAATAGCTGCTCTGCCCTGGCTGCACTTACTGAGAGCATTGCTGCCCTGTTTTCCCCTCCCCTCTCACTTGCACTTCCCTGCTCCCTTTTCCCTTGCACTTCTCGTTCTCACAATGACACAAGGCCTAGTGAGATCGTTTGTCTTGTCCTCCCTCTATCATCCCTCCCTTGTGTACACTTGTGTACAGGCGCATTATAAATGACTTGAATCACATCATATCATTTTATCACAGATGCCCAGAAAAATATACAATGCCGCAGTAAGAAATGGCTAGACTGGCAGCACCCAAATGCCAATCTAGCCAGGTAATTAAAGTTAGCAGGACTACTTTATCAGAAATGTCCAGTTAAAAGAAAGTCATACCAAACTGAGGAATGACTAGACTGGCTAAATCAAAATGCCTCTCTAGCCACTAATACCACATATCATGCCTGCTTAGCCTGGACATGGACAACCATTATGATTTATCACACAATCCTGCCCCCCCACACATCCACTCTCCCTCCCACCCACCACCCCAACCTCCACAATCAGCTCCTTGGCCCAGAATTACCTCTGCGTCCCTCTTCCTTGTCCCAGAGCTTTCGTATGAGGCTCCTTGCCTCATAGGTAAGTACTGGGATGAGGAACAGTGGGACTAGGAGTGATGAAGATTACAGGTAGCTAAATCAGGCATTACCTCCATGTACCCTTACCTCTTCCCAGTACTTTTGTATGAGGCAGAGTGCCTTAAACACGCGTACTGCCTCGTATATAAGTACTGGGACGAGGAAGAATAGGGCTAGGAGTAAGCAAGGCATTAAACACAAGTAGTAGCGCAACACCATTGAGTTGACTGGGCTTCAGCACTACCCTCCCTGACATTTTGGGCTATATTGACTCAACTTGGCTAACCTTTAGAGCAGTTGCCAGACTGAACAGGACACAGATTTTAAACGGCACCTGGTTTTTGCTGTTAACAAGAACCCAGCAATTACCAACGGAAAGCATTTCACTGTTAGTACCTGCATTCAAATTCCACATTGTTTAGGCGATTGAAATCGTGATGTGGGTTTAGTACTTGCATGCCAGGGGAGTGATTGGAAGGGTAGAGAGGGAACAGGAGACTTATAGGAGAGAGTTAACTGCTTGTAACATTGAATCTGCACTAGAATAGTCTCATTAAAATGCGTAAATAATTTGGATGCGCCCACACAAATAAGTTTCCCCCTCCCCACCGCATGTGAAGTTAGCGCCTCTCCCAACATTTGAAGGGTTAGCCCCCCCGAAATGAAGGTTTTCTTGTGCCCCTGTACACAAGCACACACACCATTCACCTTATACACACCCAGTCATCCACACATTTGAGTGTGCACCCTTTCACCATACACTCACACAGGTAGCCACCTATACATTTATGTGTGCACCCTTTCACCATGCAGGCACACCCCCACAGCCACCCATACATTTAAGTGTGCACCCTTTCACCATACACACACAGGCAGCCGGCTATACATTTCAGCGTGCACCCTTTCACCATAGACTCATACACGCACACCTCATGGAGTTGAGGTGGGCCTTATTACTTAAAAAAGAAATTGGGGCTCATTACGGGTCCAGCGGTAACCGTGCCGGTGCTACCGGCGGGTTGCCGCCAGACCCATAAAAAATTACTATGGCCTGACTTCCCGGTGCCACCGTGCTATTTCAAGTCCGGCGGCTGGGAAATCAGGTGCCGGTAATTTCGTTAAACCCCAGACTCCACGGGAATGGGGACACAGAAGCACCTGCACCATTGTTAACGGTGCCGATGCTTCCGTGACAGGTCTGCCTACCGTGGCTGCTGTGCCTGTCAGGGTCAGACCTGTCGGGCACGGCAGCCCCACCAGGCAGACCTGTAATATGCCGGTCCGGAAACAACAGTGCCTGTAGGCTTACCAGCACCGTTGTTTCCGGACCGGCATGGACAGAATGAGCCCCATTGTTTCTATTTTAAGTCACTATAACTTCATTAAGAAATTATTTCAGTTAAGGACCGAACCATAATCAAAATAATTTCTTTATGATGGCTGAGTGGCTTCAAAAACAAACAATTTCTTTTTGAAGGCATAGGGTTCCCCTCCCCCCCCCCACCCCATGACATGGAGGCCTCCAGCCTAGGGTCTTCCATGTCATGGTGTACGGGGGCCCTCAGACTTTAAAAAGAAAGTTTCTTTTTGTAGTCACTCTGCCTTCATAAAGAAATTATTTCTGTTACAGAAATGTTCTTTATGAATGCAGAGTGAATTTCAAAAGAAACTTTTTTTTTTTTAGAAAAAAATATATATATATTTTTTTTTTTTTACTGGGGCCCCCTCCCAGCCATGTGCTGGTGGGGCCCCCCACACCGCGGGCCCCCCCGCACCACGGGGGCTGCGGGGGCCCCTGTTACGCCAGTGATCTTTGCCTCCGTTACCGCTTGGTCGCCTCCCAACCATGGCACTGATGTTGTTGTGCGTATTGGAGTAGCAGTAAACTATTGTCCCAGGGAATTGGGGGTGAAAGGGGTAGGGTCCTAGATGCTATTCATACCCTAGTGCTCTAGCAAGGCTGTCTGTGTCCCCTGGGGGAAGATGACGGCTCACGCAATGCACAGGCACCCCGAAAACAAAAATGAATGTGCACGCAACCCCTCGTAGACCACGTGCGTGGAAAAATGAACCCGCACTATGCTGTGGCACCCAGAAACACAAAAATAAGCGTATGCGTAGTACACGCAGCCTACAATGACCTCTGAAGGGGAATGCGACACATGGGGCAAGCACAGTTGGTAAATACGTGCGCGACTCACCGTATGCCTGGAAAAAGAACGTGAAAAAGACGTGCGCGTTGGCAACACTCCCGCCAAAAGAAGAATTGTACGCTGTCTGAGGAAACAGGACAAAAGAAGAAGTGAACGCTGTTTGAAGAAACAGGGCCAACCAAAAAATTGAACGCTGTCAGAGGCAACAGGGTGTACAAACTTGAAACGCTGTGAAGTAATCGCGTGTGAACCGACAAGAAGTACAAAATTCACCCACTCGCTTTCTACGAAAAGCACGTACAAGTAAATGGCGTCCTACACGTACCTTTTAAACCGGCCCACACTTACAACGTCACTGTACCCGTGTGCGCTAAGGCCCTTTCCTCCAATTACACGAGATGATACTCGGACGTGCAGTTTTTTCATGCGCACTGAACCACTATGCCCACATCACGAGGGAAACGCCTGTGCGTGTAACGTCATAGACGCGCTTACGCGCTATGGGCCTTTCCTCGAATTACACGCAGATGTGCAATTTTTTCACGTGCCAAATCACTCCGTATCAAGCTGGCCACGCAACAACACACAGAAGACCATGCTCCTGCCCAGAAGGCCGAATTACTGCCCCCCAGAGCCCCGAGCACGCTCCCACCTGCCATCTGATGCTGACTGCCTGCCTGCTGCCCACGTGCCCTGCTATTTGCTGCCTGCACATCAGCCATCTGCAGGGGTGCAGTTGTTGTGACCACCCCTGCTGGAACTGAAGACTCCCGACTGGGATACCATCGCTCCACATCCCAGCCCCAGGACCTAGTTGCCCACCCACACCTGCCTCTGGGGTTGCCATGTCGGCACACCACCATCTGGCACCACTGGCAACCCCCAGCCAGAGAGGCGGAGGGCCACCAGCTCCAGTGCCAGGGAAGTTGGTGTCCTGGTGGAGCAAGTCCTGGGGCAGTATGATTCCCTCTTTGGAAGTTCTTGCGCCGACTATGAAGGATGGACCAGGATCTGGATGGACATCGTGACTGCCATCAATGAGGAGGGGGTGGCAGTCTACGACATCAAACATGTCACGAAACGCTGGGAGGACTTCAGGTCCAGGGCCCTCGACAAGACCCGGCGCCTCTTGAAGGCAGCGGATGCCAAGGGGCGTTGGGGCCACCTGTCCGACCACCAAATGAGGGTCCTGGAACGCATATGCCCAGCGCTCCACGTCCAGGTCCTTGAGAGGCAGACCCGTCTGGAGTCGAGCGGTAAGTGTACATGCATACTGATTGGATGCTGTGCTTGTCGCGGTGTGCCAGTACTGTGCAGGTTGCACATGTGTTTTTGTAGGGCCATGTATGGATGTGTATGTACAGGGGCGTGAGGCTGACACATGCGAGTCCTCTCATGTGTGAGACACATGGATGGTGTATGTGTGGGTAAGCATGCAAGCCAAATGCAGATGTGGGAGCACACATGTTTGAATTACTGTGTATGTACGTTGGCATGGCTGTGGTGTCACACATGGATGTTGGTTCCAGCTGTATGTATCTGCACTGTGTACATGTGCATGTGTGTGTATTTGACAAGTGTGGAACTGTGATGCAACATGGATGCATGTGACACTGATATGTAGAAGGCTGAATGCCAGATGTGACATGGATGGTGATCTCATCACTGCGACAGTTAGTGGAGATGTACACATGCATGTAAGTGTGGTGGCATGTGTGGATGTCTTGTGCACTCCCCGTGTTTCATGAGATGTCAGGCTCACTTTCGGCTGCTCATGCTGTTGTATGTGTATGGATGGTGCTGCCTGGTGCAATATTGATGTGGAATAGCTCATATGTATGAGTTGAAATGACATATGTGTTGGGGATTGTGATGCCATGTCTGAAGTTTGACACTGCCACTCATGTGCAACTGTCATGTGTGTATCAGTCCATTGTACAGTGTCCTGATGCCTGTGTCCTATCTCTCCCTGTCTGCAGCGTCAACTGATGAAGAGGGTGGAGAGGGTGCTGTGGAGCAAGGCGGCAAGGATCGTACCACCAGCCGGAGACACAAGGCCCGGCTCCCCTCCCAGGTTGTCATCGCGTCAGGGAGTGAGGAGTCCAGTGCCGTGTCCCAGGCCGCAGCTGCCGAGGGTAGGTCCAAGCGGCAGAGGTCGGAGTTGGACTCCTCAGCAGCAGAAGGGGCAGCTGAGACCCCACAGGGTCCAAATGAGGAAGATGGCACAGAGTCATTCAGGTTGGTGGGGGGTTTGGTGGAGGAGGAGGCCGTGGAAGGGAAGGACACGGGGTCTAGAGGTGGGGATTCCACTGGTGCTAGTGGTGCAGTGCATGGGCAGGGACAGGAGGCAGCACAGGCCGCCTTGGAGGTGCCTGTGTGTAATCCTGTCCCAATCCTGTGACTGCATCATCCTGCGGTGGAGGACACATCCCTGCCACAGTCGGGAGTCGGATGTCCAGCAGGGGTAGCCACCTCAACAACTGCACCCCAGCCGGATGAGGACGTGCAGGCAGCAAGAGCCAGGGCACAGGCACAGGCACAGCAGCAGAAGCAACAAGGTGGGAGCCATGTTGGCTCGGGGCCTTCAACATCGGAGGGGCAAGCATCGGCCAGAGGGCAGGAGTACCCAGGATTGGGAGTGTCTTCTGTGTGGCAGCGGTTAGGCCAGGCCATAGATGCGGAGCGGCAGCGGGCGGAAGAGGCACGGCTCACAATGGTCAGGGAGGAGAACTCCATGCAGAGGGCACTGAGGCGGGCTGAGTGCCTCGAGGCAATTTGCAGAGAGTTGGAGGTCCACATGTCATCGTCCCTGCAAACCCTCGGGCCATCGAAGAGGACTGCCTCCGGGACATCGAGCAGGAGTCCGATGATGCCCTGGCCCGGGAGATCGGGAAGTGAGCCGTCAGACTAGCCTGCTGCCATTGTAAATAGTTTTTAGAGTTAGGTTTCCTTTTCCTTTTCCTTTGATTTGTGGTGAATAGACTATGCCACACACATTTGTATATAGTTTTTTTATTAGGTAGTTTCTTAGGTAGGTTTCATTTCTTTCATTGGGCTCATGGACCCTTGACAATGTACATAGTTGGACAATGGATTTATTTGAACTTTTTTATTTGATTTTGAACATGGATTAATGGATTTTTCTTTTGGACAATGGATTGTACATAGTTGGACAATGGATTATTTTGAACTTTTTCTTTTGATTTCACCATGGATCAATGGATTTTTCTTTTTACGTTTCCTTTGGATTTGCGTTGGTGGAGGGAGAGTTTGAACTATTTTTCTTTCAGATTTCTTTGGATTGGTTATACTTTTCATTTACTCATCTTTTGCACATGCTTTTCATTTCATGTTTGCTATTTTGTTATGCTTTCATTTCATTGCTTTATTTTTGTACATAATACATTTTGATATTTTAGTTCCATGTGTGGGATTCGCTCATTGGGTTAATGCATGTGAAAATGTGGGTTTACACAATCAATGCCAACCAGGGTGTGTGTGTGACGGACATGTGTTGATGTACATAGTTGACTTTCGGTTTGTGTCTTGAGATAGGCATGTCAGTGTGGGGTGGATTGGGAAATCATTGCGTCTCAAGAATGGGGTGGCGTGCTGTGGTATTTTGGTGTAGAAGTGGGCCATGATTGTGCATCTTTATTTCATGTAGGGGGGGACATGAGTGGGGGCCTGCTGGCAGGTGCCCCTCACTGCTGGGGGGTGGGGGTCGTGGGGGACATGAGTGGGACATGAGTGGGGGCCTGCTGGCAGGTGTCCCTCACTGATGGTGGTGGGGGTGCTGGGGGACATGAGTGGGACATGCGTGGGGGCCTGCTGGCAGGTGTCCCTCACTGATGGGGGTGGGGGTGCTGGGGGACATGAGTGGGACATGCGTGGGGGCCTGCTGGCAGGTGCCCCTCACTGCTGGGGGGTGGGGTGCAGGGGGACATGAGTGGGAGCCTGCTGGCAGGTGCCCCTCCCTGCTGGGGGTGCTGGGGGACATGAGTGGGACATGAGTGGGAGCCTGCTGGCAGGTGCCCCTCACTGCTGGGGAGTGGGGGTGCAGGGGGACATGAGTGGTGGCCTGCTGGCAGGTGCCCCTCACTGCTGGGGGGTGGGAGTGCTGGGGGACATGAGTGGGATATGAGTGGGGGCCTGCTGGCAGGTGCCCCTCACTACTGGGGGTTGGGGGTGCTGGGGGACAAGAGTGGGACATGAGTGGGGGCCTGCTGGCAGGTGCCCTGCACTGCTGGGGGGTGGGGGTGCAGGGGACATGAGTTGGTGATCACTAGTGCAAGGTGACATGTGGCCTGGCTGGGGGCATGCCCATGGTGGATGGACTGCCTGCGGGACATGACCAGGGGTGCTGGGTAGTCCCCTGTGGTGTGGGTTGCCTGTAGGGTCTGTGGAGGGGGTAGAGGGCACACCTGTGAGAACCCACACTGCCAATTGACGTGTGGGACTCCCCGCGCACCCCCCTGGATACACGTACCCCGCTCTGACAGCGAAAGCACGTGTGGAACTTCCCCCGTACCGCGTTATACACGTACCCGGCTCGCACAGGCCCAATCACGTGTGAAATTTCCTGCGCACTCCTGTAATCCACATACCCCGCTCTCACAGGCCCAATCGCATGTGATACTTCCCGCGCACCCCAGTAATCCACGTAGCTCGCACGCACAGATCCTGCCGTTTGTGAAACTTCCCGCGCAACCCCCAAATCCACGTACCCTGCTCGCACAGGGCCAATCGCGTGTGAAACTTCCTGCACACCCCAGTTTTCCATGTAGCCTGCACGCACAGGGCCTGATGCGTGTGAAACTTCCTGCGCACCCCCCAAATCCACGTACCCCGCACGTACAGGGCCAATCGCGTGTGAAACATCCCGCGCACCCCAGTAATCCACGTACCCCGCTCACACAGGCCCAATCGCGTTTGATACTTCCCGCGCACCCCAGTAATCCACGTAGCCCGCACGCACAGGGCCTGCCACTTGTGAAACTTCCCATGCAACCCCCAAATCCACGTACCCTGCTCGCACAGGGCCAATCGCGTGTAAAACTTCCTGCACACCCCAGTTATCCACGTAGCCTGCACGCACAGGGCCTGATGCGTGTGAAACTTCCTGCACACCCCCCAAATCCACGTACCCCGCACGTACAGGGCCAATCGCGTGTGAAACATCCCGCGCACCCAGTAATCCACGAACCCCGCTCACACAGGCCCAATCGCGTGTGATACATCCCGCGCACCCCAGTAATCCACGTACCCCGCTCGCACAGGCCCAATCGTGTGTGAAACTTCCCGCGCACCCCAGTAATCCGCGTAGCCCGCACGCACAGGGCCTGCCACTTGTGAAACTTCCCACGCACCCCAGTAATCCACGTACCCCGCTCGCACAGGCCCAATCGCGTGTGATACTTCCAGCGCACCCCAGTAATCCACGTAGCCCGCACGCACAGGGCCCGCCGTGTGTGAAACATCCCGCACACCCCCCAAATCCACGTACCCCGCATGCACAGGGCCAATCGTGTGTGAAACTTCCTGCGCACCCCAGTAAGCCACGTACCCCACTCGCACAGGCCCAATCGTGTGTGATCCTTCCCGCGCACCCCAGTAATCCACATACCCCGCTCGCACAGGCCCAATCGCATGTGAAACTTTCCGCGCACCCCAGTAATCCACATAGCCCGCACGCACAGGGCCTGCCACGTGTGAAACTTCCCACGCACCCCCCAAATCCACGTACCACGCACGCACAGGGCCAAGCATGTGTGAAAATTCCCACACACCCCAGTTACCCACGTAGCCCGCACACATAGGGCCTGCCGCGTGTGAAACTTCCCGCGCACCCCCCAAATCCACGTACCCTGCACGCACAGGGCCAATCGCGTGTGAAACTTCCCGCGCACCCCAGTAATCCACGTACCCCGCTCGCACAGGCCCAATCGCGTGTGATACTTCCCGCGCACCCCAGTAATCCACGTAGCCCGCACGCATGGGGCCTGCCGCTTGTGAAACTTCCCGCGCATCCCCCAAATCCACGTACCCCGCACGCACAGGGCCAATCGCGTGTGAAACTTCCCGCGCACCCCAGTATTACACGTACCCCGCTCGCACTGGGCCAATCACGTGTGAAACTTCACGCAAACCCCAGTAATCCATGTACCTCTCTCGCATAGGCCCAATCTCGTGTGAGACTACCCACGCAGCGGGGTACGTGTATTCGGAGAGGTGCGTGGGGAGTTTTACAGGCGTTTTCGTGGTTAAGAGCCTGTGCGCCATGTACGGGTTTTGTGCGCTGTACATGGCGCACAGGGAGGAGTTGTGGGCGTAACTGGCGCTGCTGCAGGGTTTGCCGCGCCACTCTGCGCCACGGCTGGTTTTGGATGTTAAAATCCATGAATACGCTGTACGCGGAAATGGATTTTAGTGCACGCGGCTGGCGCAGGAAGTCGCACGCGCACATTGTGTGCCAGCCGTGTATGCCACTTGTGCGCAGAATTCTATGAATTACCCCGTCAATGGTTGATTGATACACATTATCTATCAGCACAACGTTTTTTGTGTTGGAAGGTGGACAATTGATGTAAGCCAATAGTTGATCAATACAAAGCATGCATGCATAATGTAATTAAACAAAAATTGGAATTAACTGATACAAATGGTGGATGATCAAATTAATGTCATTTAGATTGTCTCTTAGAATGACACATCGAATCAAACAAAGTCCTCTTACAGTGTGGACATAAAGGGGGCGTCAGTTCTTGTAACCTCACAACATAAAATGTGATTTCATATATACAACATTGTGTTCATTGTATTGGATATTAAACTACATGTCTTAGGCCAACTAATGTGAAGAGTAGAGTTAGACTATACATGTGTCTGACAACGTGGATTATATCCAATCAAGAACATGAAAGACCAAATAGATTTGTGAGAGGCAACAAAGTCTGATAGTGCTTTTCTCATGAATATATGTCAAAGTCAGAGGAAATAATCACAGGAAATAATCACAGTTGAGATGTGTGAGTTGATGGCAGTAGATACTGTGCTTTGGTTGTCAATAGTGGGAGATAGAGTGTGCTGATATAGGTATGTTGCCAGATCAGTTTCTAAAGGAAATGTTTCCACTCAACAGTGATATTGAGTCCGTTTTCCACAGTATTTAATCTCTGGTCCCACTTTTGTTCTAGTTCTTGTCAGCATCCTCTCCCCGTCTGGTAGTGGACAATTTCTGCCAGACAAACCACTTTAGGTCCATGTTACTGTGGTTTTTCCGATTATAGTGCTCGACAAGGGGTTTATCTGGCACCTTATTCTTGATGCAAGATCGATGCTCAGAGATTCTGGTCTTTATTGCCCTCATTGTCTTGCCCACGTATAGCAGGCCGCACGGACATTCGATGATGTAAATGACCTGCTTTGTGTTGCAGTTTGTGTGATCCTTGAGAATACATGCAATTTTCTGATGGTGGAACACTTTCTTGGTCTCGGTAAACTGGCATATTACACATTATCCACAGCGGCATTGAACTTGTAACGGTGGAAGGTTCCAAAGTGTAGATTTTAATGGAGTACACTGTCCTGCCTCCATTATCTTGCCAGCATTTGAGTGTGAATATTTTGTGGAAGTGATCACCACTGTTACTCCCAGGATTAATATCTGCCTTACTCTTCAGGATGGCAAGTATTCTTGGTCCTGCACTCTTTCTTCCTCGGGTGGAGACCCCTTTATTACATGGAAGGATTGGAAATAGGATTTCTTTTCTTGGTGGTTTATGAACCAAACTAGGCAGTTTAGTGGAAAGATGCACTGCTGTAGCACTGCTTATGCCATGGTGGCCTAGAAGTGTTGAACATACTGCCAGGTCCACACCTGAAGATGGGTTGATTCTGAATGTGTTTGAGACAAGTTTGGCTAACTTGGATACACATTTTGAAGTGGCAGGAAAAATATTGTGCTCGCTACCGATTTACCACCCACGAGCAGAAGAAGGGAGAAAGCACTGAAAATGTAACAGCACTTAGGGTCTTAGCTTTAAAATGTAACTTTGGATTGTGATGTCAGCAAGAGCACCTGAGAGATAAATTAATGATCACATTTTCAAATGACAAGGTCCGAGAATAACACTGGAGGGAGAAGGATCCCAAACTGGATAGGGCTACAGAAATTGCATAGCAAGTGCAAGACAAACCACTTTAGGTCCATGTTACTGTGGTTTTTCCGATTATAGTGCTCGACAAGGGGTTTATCTGGCACCTTATTCTTAATGCAAGATCGATGCTCAGAAATTCTGGTCTTTATTGCCCTCATTGTCTTGCCCATGTATAGCAGGCCGTACGGACATTCGATGACGTAAATGACCTGCTTTGTGTTGCACTTTGTGTGATCCTTGAGGATACACATAATTTTCTGATGGTGGAAAACTTTCTTGGTCTCGGTAAACTGGCATATTACACATTTTCCACAGCGGTAGTGACCTTGTATCGGTGGAAGGTTCCAAAGTGTAGATTTTAATGGAGTACGCTGTCCTACCTCCATTATCTTGCCAGCATTTGAGTGTGAATATTTTGTGGCAGTGATCACCACTGTTACTCCCAGGATTAATATCTGCCTTACTCTTCAGGGTGGCAAGTATTCTTGGTCCTGCACTCTTTCTTCCTCGGGTGGAGAGCCCTTTATTACATGGAAGGATTGGAAATAGGATTTCTTTTCTTGGTGGTTTATGAACCAAACTAGGCAGTTTAGTGGAAAGATGCACTGCTTATGCCATGGTGGCCAAGAAGTGTTGAACATACTGCCAGGTCCACACCTGAAGATGGGTTGCTTCTGAATGTGTTTGAGACAGGTTTGGCTAACTTGGATACACATTTTGAAGTGGCAGAAAAAAAATCTTGCTCTCTACCGATTTACCACCCACGAGCAGAAGAAGGGAGAAAGCACTGAAAATGTTGTAACAGCTCTAAGGGTCTTAGCTGTAAATTGTAACTTTGGATTGTGATGTCAGCAAGAGCACCAGAGAGATCAATTAATGATCACATTTTCAAATGACAAGGTCCGAGAATAACACTGGAGGGAGAAGGATCCCAATCTGGATAGGGCTACAGAAATTGCAAAGCAAGTGGAAAATACTGCCTCATGCATTAAAGAAGTAAACTGATGATTAAGGGTGAAGAGGAACCTACTGAAGCCAATTTCATACGCAGATGTGAAGTTACAGCCAAACCCACTAGCAGAAAGGAGTTTTGCAGAAGTGAAAAAGCAGGACAAATTTAAAGATGGCACTTCCTCTCGCAGGGAGGGTCCTATGTATCGCCAGCAGGATCGCGGTGCTCAGTGTTGTAACAGATGTTGCAGCTAGCAGCATTTGTCTATGGACAAAGATGCACAGCAGTGTTTGTGGAGTGTAGATTGTGTGGCAAAATGCACCAGATCTTGCAGGTTATGGTCTCCTGCCAGTGTCAATGAGAATTGTTGTGATGATTAGGATGGCACATATGGTGACTTGGAAGTAGTGCAAGCGGTCAGTGCCATATGTGAAGTGAAGATTAAGAAACCCAAAGCGATAGTGGGAGGGAATGGGGTTGGTATTGAAATTTAATTGACAGTGTGCCGACTATACCCTGATCAGTCGATGATCCTGGTAGAATGAAATATCCTGTTTCGTGTTGAAAGAGGTGCATGCTTATGCAGAGAATCCCATCATCATATGTGGTCAACAGCAGGCCAATTTAACGTTCAAGAGTAAGAAGTCACTCAGCTAGGTACTTGTAACTGATGTTGGTGGAAACTTGCTATCATGGATTTGTCAGGCTGCTTTAGGAATTAAACTTCACCTCAATGAATCAGAACAAGTGTATACTGGCTCTAGAAATGACGTTTCAGCGGTTAATGTGTTTATTGAAACTGAGGTGGCTATGGGTGCTGCAGGTGTGTTTGAGGACCTTGTGGGTTGCCGTAAAGGCTTCATCCATAAAATCAAGCTCAAGAAGTTTGCAGTCCATTCAGTCACCTAACTGCGATCCATGCCCATGTCCTTCAGGAATGAGGTGGAGCTAGAACTCGAGAGGATGTTGAAAGAGGGGGTGATTGAACACACTGATGCTTCAGAGTGGGTAAGCCCCATTGTTTTGGTGAGGAAGAGTAATGGATCCATTAGGATGTGCACTGATCTCAGGGAAGTTAACAAGAATGTGGTCACTGAAAGGTTTCAATTGCTCTTAAAATGATGAGTTGATTGCTGACTTGGCTGGTGCCAATGTTACCTTCCTTTTGGAATTAAGTTCGGCGTACCACCGAATTTGCATACATCCCCATACTCTTTTTCATTACTCATGTAGACATGTTCAAGTATGTGAGGAGGATGCCATTTGGATTGGTCTCAGCTGCTACCATGTTCCAGAAGGTGAGGCACAAGGTGCTTCGTGGACTGGCTGGAGTGATGTTTTATCAGGTTGACATTCTGGTTTGAAATGAGGCCCTACCACAGCATTGGTAATTGGCTACTGGGGACAGCTTATTGTCATCTTAGATAAGATAAAGCCTCATATTGGAGTAGATCTGAAGTAAGATTGGACTCATCCACTAGAACACCATTTCAAATAGCCTCCAATGCACCCTTTTTCATAGTAGTGGTGACGGCTGACCGGATACAGTAGATTGACACTCTGGATGGGATATCATTTTGCACTGAACTATTTTGCCTCCGGTGCTTCCCTGCAGTCGTCCACCCAATACTATTCCTCTTTAAGCCTAGTATATCCATTTAGACAACTGCCCGTGAATTGAAAATGTTTGCATTCTCTATAGGCCATATAGGGTAATGTCTTCTGCAGCCCTTTTCTCAGTCTCAATATACAAGGGACCTTTGGGCTCTTTTTGATGTCCTTTATATGTGAATCAAGTATACAACATACAGTATGTGCTGTGTCCATTAAACCCCTTTTAGTTGCATGCAGTGCAATTACCCATTGGTAACTCTGAGGTGATTTTCACTGTAAAAACCGCCCCACATGGAAGATTTGAGTCAAGTCCTGTTTTTATGTTCATTCTAGCATACGTTCCCTGGCACATGACAATTAGCTTTGACTTATGTCCAGTAAGGCGTCCACAGCGGACTCAGAACATTGTTCAATTTCCTTTGCCAGATGCAGGATCAGCTACAACCTTAATCGTTCTTCAGGTAAGGTTCACGTGGTCGTCACTCGAACATAACAGACCTGATTCACTATCTCTGATATGACTTTCATATTCTTATTTGGTGTCCTTCGCTGACGGAGGTCCCTTGTGTTGATACACTGATACTGCATATAGACTTACATTTCGCCCGTACCCTCGTGGCAGTAGCAAGCTAATTAGCAGGTCGGGCCTATGGGCATTCTGTACTGAGACTCCCATTTCCGTTTTCATATTCGCCCTTTGTCCGCAGAGCCTTTCACTTGCAGATGATCCCGTACTACATATATGGCACTCCAGCAGGGGAGGTTTTGTTTTGTTTTGTTACTGACACCAGACGCATATGTGACGTTCCATTGGGTGAGTCTCTTGCTATGACCATTGCATATTTCTCTGCAGAATGTTTTATAACCACCCACGAGACCTCATGAGGCTTAGCATTAATTCACATACGTATCTGTGTTTTCCCTCTCCAATATAGAATGTCTGGGTCCCTCCTCAGTAGACAGGACATCCAGTGGCCTCACTTATAAGATGTAGATTGACAATCTCATCCACATACTCCTCTCTACATTGCCACTGGTAAGTTGGACCTACAGAGCTTGTACCTTACATATGTTTCTAACAACAGAAAATGTCTCCATATAACACATCTGCAGCACATCATGTGGGCAGGTGCTATATATTGGACATTACAGCTAGCATCTTTCCATATGTAGACCCTGGCTCTTTTAAATCCATTGTTTGCAGCCTATGTGTAGTCCACGTCTACACAGTACCTGCACCTGTTGATTTTAGACCATGTTGTGCTGATGCTGTGTATATTTTCTGCCTTCGTACAGGCATATCTAACAAGATATCTGTGACAGACTGGTAACCATCCAGTGGTATCAGCTGTCTTCTACAGCTGCTTTTGATCCACCGGGCCAAAGATACTTCTATCGGCCAGTAAGTTTTTAGTGTACGTTTGTGGACAAGGAACATGGGACGTGGGTGATGGCCATGAGGCTGGGGTCCCCACTTCAGTCCACACAAGGTGTTCTGCTTTTCTTTTGATTTAAATTCTAAAAATTACATTTATGTTGTCTGTGCAATAGGCCATACAGCATGCATGATTTGTTTAGGCATACTGCCATAGGAATTAGGCCTTAGGTGTGGCTTTATTGCTATATTGATTTTCTGTTTGAGCTGTTGACTTTTAAGCATATTCTATGAAATGTAAAACTCATTCTTTCCATTTTGTGTAAAACCCATGAGACTCCTGAATAAATAATGTATTTGTTTAATTTATAGGCATGCCTTCCATCAGATTTATTATGACAAAGTCCACGACAGCCCGTTTTTACATGAGAGTGTGGCCCTGTAAAATGGGTTTTCCAATTGGTTCATTTAGGGGACCACTTTTTCTGTGTGACATTCTGATTTGTGGGAGTGACAAGGAGGAGCATAATTCCAGACTTAGAGTGGTTTTAGGAAAGCTCTGTAATGCAGGCCTCATGTTGATGCTGGAGAATGGTAGGTTTGGCAGGTTTTCTGTTGATTATTTAGGTTACAGTTTATCTGGTCACGGTGTGAGGCCAGTAATGAGCACTGTTAATGCCATTGCTGAGATGGTTCTCCAAAAAACCAGACAGAAGTAGCCTCATTCTTAGGTTTGATTGAATATTACTCCAAATTTGTGAGAGGTTTGGCTAGCAAGACCACAGCATTGAGGAGACTTACCAGGAAGGGGGTGAAGTTTGAATGGTCTCCAACCTGCGAGTGTTCATTTGTACAGGTTAAGCAGGAGTTATTTCGAGCACCAGTGCTCCAGAGATTCAGGGAAGGTATGAGGACCGTTGTACATACAGATGCGTCCGTACTTGGTTTGGGTGTCGTGCTCTTGCAGGAGGGTAGTGAAGCTGAACACATGCTTGCTTTTGCTTCACGGAAACTCAAGGATGCTGAATGTTGTTATTCTGTCATTGAGCAGGAAGCTTTGGCAGTGTTTGGACTGAGTTGAAATTCCGAGCATACTTGTATGGGAGACTGTTTGTGATCCTCATGGCAATAAACCTCTGGTCTCTTCAACAAAAAAGGGTTTGATGGGGTATCTAGGCACATCTCTAAATAGATCACCAGGTTGCAGCATTTGAGCTTTTTGGTGGAACACGTACAGCACACAGACAATGTTGTTGCAGATGCTATCTCTAGGAATCCCATTGTGGAAGAGGACGAGTTCGAGATGCCAGGCGAGGATGACATTGGGGATATTTTTCTGATGTAGGCAAGCTTTCAGGAGAGTGATTGGCTAGCAGAGTGTCAGGAGATGAGACTTATCAAGAAGTCAAGCGCCTCGGGCAGGATAAGTGTAGGAATTGTGACTGGGTTACCAGATCGGGTTTGAGCAAATTAAGAAGGATGAAGGATGAGTTGTGTTTGAAAGGGTTACTTGTGCATAGGGGACATATGTTGTTAGTTCCAAGTGGCATGAGAGAGACTGTTGTTGATTTGGGAAGTAGGGTGAAGTCTATCATTTTTTTAGCTTTTTGGTGGTCACATATAGACAACTTTGTGGAGATGCGAATCAAGGAGTGTGAGGAATTTCGCAAACCATGGTTATTCCCCAGGTTCCTGAAGTTCCCTGTGGAACAGTGGCAGTGGAATTGCTGGGTCCAATGAATGTTACTGGGTAAAATGAAAGTTATATAGGGATATTAATGGATTTGTTGTCTAAATAGCCAGAAGTTGCCATAATCAGGGATAGCACTTCTACAAACTTGATACATTTTCTGTAAAATATATTCTGGAGGGAAGGTTTTCCAGTCCTACTTCTCAGTGACAATGGTCCCCAATTTGTGTTGAGTGAATTTAGCTCTTGACTTGAGAAAGGGATTGCACTCCAAACAACAGTGCTTTATCACCCCAAGAGTAATGGCTTTGTAGAGCTATTCAACCAGACCATCATGGATGGTGTGAGGTTGTCCACTAGCAAACCCTTGCATTAACTTTCAAATAGATTGTATTGGATTCTATTTAAAGGATTGAGGAATGGCAGATCATGGCAGCTCGCCACTTATTTCTCCATGTGAATGGCTTGTGGTTCTGTGAGTCGAAAACGTTTTGGTCTGAGTAGGATACTGTCAGGGCAGAAGGGGGGACATGGATTGTCTTGCTTCTGTTCATGTTATCGAGGATCTTACCCTTGCGGCTGTGCCACCATCTTCTCTCTCACTGCTGCTCTCTGAAGCCTGAATCTCTCCCAGGAAGCCTGTGTTTTGTTCTCCATCCCACCTTTGTCAATCATCTTCTCTTCCGTTTCTTTTATATCCCCAGCACTGCTTTTCCCAGCAAACTTGGGGCATGTCCACTTTCAACACCCAGGTATGGGATCACAGTTTTCCATGTTGCATGTTCCTGTTCATAAAGACTGTCATCTCATGGGGCACACCCACATGAGTCCGGGGGAAACCTAGTTGAACCCTTTTCAGTTTTGGCTAATAGGTGGCGCTGAAAGTGCTACCTTTAAGCTGAAACTATTGTCATTAAAATAAGAGCTTTCAAATAGGAGCTTCAAATGAGAGTATGTCATGCTTTTCAATGGAGATAACATATGAGGATGGATGCACAGACTTTTGGTGTTGTTTGTTTATGTGTCCACCTATATATTGCCCATCTCTGAGGCAAATCTATATGATTTTCCACCCATTCCCACCCAAAACCACACCCCTTTTGCCCTCTGCATTTGTATTGTGTGTTGAATTTGGCAGCAATGTGTACTTTTGAAATGGGGGCCACTATATGATAATGTTTCTAGAAAGTTAGTTTACTTGTTTTTTATTTTAAAACCCATTCCAGTGCAGTGCGAGCATGTGCCATCTAACATCCAGGCACTGGCTCCTCCACCTGCAGCATATACGTTAAGTAGATCGGAATCCACTGTAAAGATGGCCACCGCCTCCTTATCCTGCCTGAATCCCATCATCGTGAGCACTGAGGTACCACAAGACTACACCCAGCTTGTTCATATGCTGCCAGCCACAACTAATTGCAGGATTCGGCTTAGCTGGGAGGCAAAGCCGAGCCCTCTACAAATGCCTGAGTCCAAGGCCCCTGTCTCTCCCTGTCTACTGTTGGCTGCCGTTTGGCCTCTTTCAGTTTGTATCAACCTCCATTGATGGAGCCTGCATACCACTTACACCTTACACCTGAGCCCTGCAGTATTAAGGAGCCTACCATCAGCAACAGGTAAGAGATGCCGCTGCTCCTCTCCATACTTTGCTACTCTACACAGCCTATCACCAAACAATTTCATCTGAACTGTCCCCCCCTACATCCTTCACACCTCTCACCCCTCTTGAAGATCCTTCTCTGTACCTATCAACACTGTCCTACACTACCATTGGCCCCCCACTAACTATCAGCTTATCACTAATGGGGAAAGTTCATGTCGCCCGTGGAACCCCCTTTCCCGTGCCTCACTGACCTGCATGATACCACCACAGCAGGCTCTCTATCACGTTTCAGAATGTTGCAGGTCACTGCTAGCCCTTTACTGCCCTCTGTGTCTCTGGCGACCTTCTGTACACCCACGTATGAAACTGACATTAAACATAATGGCTGTCGCAAAACTGCTCCACTCTTGACTGCTGCGCCGCCTAAGGCATGTGTCCTCATAGCCTGCGGGGCTATTCAAACATATTATATCTGCCACACTCATAACTGAGCATCTTCTATCTAATATCACATGTATCTACACACCGCTGCCTCCGTAATATGAGGCAAAACTTTGCCAATGTGTGCAATGTACTCCTATTTGACTCATGTACTTGTATAATTGATATAGCCCCCCGTAACATAAGGTGCAGCTTTGCCAGTGTGTGCATGTACTCCTATTTTGACTCATGTAATTGTAAAATTGATGTAGCCCCCGTAACATGAGGCATGGCTTGGCCAGTGTGTGCATGTAGTCCTATTTTGACTCTTGTACGTTTATAATTCATGTAGCCCCACGTAACACGAGACACAGCTTAGTCTGTTTATGCTGCTTATGTTATATTGTACCCCCTAAGAAAGTATACTTCCCTGCACCTCTGTAAGTAATGTCCTGATTCCTGAGGGTTTGGTATGCTGCTAAAAATGTCAAACATAAATAAATACATATACGAGTGCTTTTAAGTGTTATGTAATATATATTTTATTCATTTTGTATTAAAAGTAAACACTTACTTTTATACATCCGTTCTGTTATGAAATGTCTCTCAACATGTCCATGTACTTACTTATGGGTGTTGGTCCAGTGCAGCTAACCTCCAGAAACGTCACGTACGACACTCAAGTGCAGCTCACAGGCAGGTGTGTTCTGAGTCTGACATTTGGTTTATCTCACTTTTGGTTGAAGATGGTGGCATCCATGACAGGACAAGCTGGGAAAGTTGCATGCCACTTTGCAGCATGAAATGCCAGGTGCGGCTGGGTCCTGTGTGAAGGGACTAGCTCCACGAACGTCTGCCGAGGATAAGGCAATGTTGCTCTATGTGTGAGGAATCAGCTTGCATGGAACCCTGAGTGCTTCAGACCATATCCAGTTTTTGTCCAGTGCTTTTGAATGTCCGAGACTGTAGCCATACGTTTTCATTCTATATATGGAACTTTGACTTGTGGAAGCTTTCTGTGTATCATGCGCGATCCTTTATATGGCTGTGATCTCTGTGGTTTTCAACCCGGGGTTTGAACCGGTAATGTTCCAGATTCCGTGACCATGCTGTTATTGTTTGATAACGTGTGTGTTGCCACAGTTTCAATGAATGATGGGGCAATTTAAACAATCTTTGAGCAATACATAAATGCACTATTTTCAATTGGAATTCCCCGAAAATGATCGCATGTTTGTATGCGTAACGAAAACTAAACTGTTTAGTGAAACTTTGATCGTGCTTTGTGGTCTGGCTGTGCTTATCAAAATGGATGTTAGGGAACGCATGATTTACCGCCGGGTCTTGCTGTGCACCATATTGTGTTTTTGTCAACAATTTACAGTGGCGTTTTTTGCGCTAAATGTCAGTCATTGAATATGCTTAGCGCTATGATTTCATGGCAACCGGGAGTAGCATGACCTGTACTTTCACCCCGCCATGAAAAACATTTTGTACAAAGGATTTTGTCAGGAATGCCCTTTGTCTCACCTACGCTAGTTCATTAGACGGCAAGTAAGATTCTGTCTGTCAGCAGTGACCTTCTTTCTTAAGGCAGAGGTTAAGAGTACATGTACACGAAACCTAAAAACGCAGCAAATGTCATGCGAACCGTTAAGAACACGCATATTTAAATATTACAATAAAACAAGTACTGCCTTGTGGTACATTGTTGTACTAAACACTGTGCACGATAAAACTGCATGTAATACAGCAGAAAATAGTATATTTGCATAGACAGATCTAGGTCGATAAATATCAGAAAAACAATTCGGAGAGGAGCTGGGGTGTTTAATTTGTTCACGTTTTCCATGGCATTATGCGTATTCCTAACATTAACAATACATTTTTTTTTTAAAAAAAACCCACTAATGTCCGCATTTTGATACGTCATATGCAAGGAAAAGATTTTGAAGAAAGGCATTCCGCCTTCCCTCCACTGCTGCGAATTCTGGTGAGGGCCTTTTGAGGATTAATAGGGTTCAGAACTGTGATGCCACAGAGCGGCTTTATATCTGTGCGCTGTACTTGCTCTCCCTGCATCAGAAAAAAGCAGGCGCTGTCCACTGGAAACAATCAGGTAAAGACACGCCTGCCACGATGGGTGGCCGCTGTTGATGTTCTCCTAATGCATATTGCCCTGATTCACAGCATCTGTGGCGTGTAGAGCATGAAATCCAGGCCCATCCTGGGTTCACCTGCCCATCGCTTGGTCGCAGTGAAATCGTGATCTGCCTCTTTCCCGTGTGGAGATTATGGGCAAACAAGTCCAACCACCACCTTGTAGATTCTCACCCAGGCTCCTGGGCTCCTTGGAAGGAGGCTGTGAGTGGCTTTCTACAAATGTGGTAGAATTTGAAGTGATTTGGTGGGACTTCCAGCCACTCCGAACACAGCCACAGGGAAAATATAATTATTGATCCAGACAGAAGTGACAAACAAGCATTTGTAACGCCAACAGTTTGGCATTTTGTGGAGGCATGGTAAATGCATTTGCCAGGCACTGCCCTAGTGATATTAACTGGCCATTGATGGTAGTAGCAGTTGCACAATGGTGAAAGTACCTGGGCATCTAATAGCAGTGCCTCACCAACCCTTGTTTGTCCCGTAAGACTGGCCCACTCCGATTATGCACTAGGTGAGCACGTTAAGGCAGGCGCTGTATCACAGCAATATTTTCACCCACTCCTGGAGAGATAGCTGTGCAGCATCTTTGCTTTTTACTCGCAAGACATTTGATATAGTAAAGTTCTTTATGACTGAATTAGGTTAGTAAATGAATTTCCGAACCAAAAATCCACAGAAGACACAATCAGATCTTTGTAAACAAAGATTTTTTCAATTGTTTTATTTTGTTTTTTGGACAGTAGCATCTTGTTGTATTGCAATGTTGAGGCTCACATTACTTTTGTAAACTGGGAAATGTCAAGTAGGCTGATCGTGTACCCTCAATAGAATTTCAGCAATGTGCTCGTTGCGAAATGTCCCTCCACAAAGGAAAGATCCATCTAAATGCGAGCCAAAGTGTGAACAATGTGTTCTCATTGGATTGCATAGATATATAGACACCGTACTTATGCCATCCCTGGGGGGCATTGTCTGTGTTGCTGCTGACACACACACATGCAATCATGCCGCCCCCACACATGCACTCACGCACCCTCAGACTATTCAGAACTACCTGTTTGCAAAAGAATGTGGCTATCAAACAAAAGAACGTTCCAATTGCTTGCTCCAGTTCTGTGTGTATGCTACATTTTTGTCATTTTAGAGTTTAAGAGTCTTTTGTCGATGAAAAATGGTTTCGTGTTTGCATCTCCTCTTTTCAGAAACTGGACAATAAAATGCACTGGAGAGTGGAAGGAAACACATTAGTGGGCGCGATTCTCTCAAGTTATTCAATGCAAAATATGCAGGTTATTGTGTGATGTTCAAATTCATATTCGGGGAATGCATTTCTCGCTCTGAAAGAAAGAAAGCCACTGTCGATCCCTCGCTTAAAATGTGAAGACGCTCCACAGAGGCCACAGAGTGTGGAAAAAGCTCACACTCTGCCGCGAGCGTGACAAAAGCACAGACCCACAGAGATATGGCCCCTCGATCCAGGGCACATAAAAGGCAGGGTCATGAGGTGACATGGAGGCACTAGCCCACATGAAGCAGGCACTGCAACCAGGAGAAGTGTGGGCAGACGGAAGAGCAAACCCACAGCTACTATTTAGCCTGGGGAACTGGGGGAAAGAGAAAGCTGAAGGACCGGGCGATACGGAGACACTGACCTACAGGAATCTGGCTTTCCAACCACTGATAAATGTAGGCAGATAGGCGGCCAAACCCTCGGCAACATTACTTTGGAAACAATCACAGGAAGCAGGCTCTGCAACCAGGGAAAACTAGGGGCAGAAAGATGGGCAATACCACAGAGGCATTACTCTACAACTTCGGAAACTCAGGGAATAATAGGTGGATAAGAAGAGGGGAACTGGGGCGATATGGGGGTGGTGGGTGCAAACCCACAGGAAGCAGGCTCTGTGACCACGGAGAACTAAGGGCAGACAGATGGGCAAACCCACAGAGACATTACTGTGTAACCTGGGGAACTCAGGGAGATAAGAAGGTGACAGGAACAGAAGACCTGGGGTGATATGGAGGCAAACACACAGGAAGCAGACTCTGCAATCAGGCAGCACCGTGGACAGGCGGACGGGCAAACCGACAGAGACATAATTCTACAACCCGGGTAACTTGGGAAGATAGGAAGCTGACAAGAAGAGACAAACTAGGATGACATGGATAGGCTAACCCACAATAAGGAGGCTTTCCAAACACGGAGAACGGTGGACAAACAGAAGGTCAAACCCACAGAGACATTGCTCCACAACATGGGTAGCTTGGGAAGATAAGACGCTGACAAGAAGAGACGAACTAGGGTGACATGGATAGACTAACCCACAGGAAGGAGGCTTTCCAAACACGGAGAACTGTGGACAAACAGAAGGTCAAACCCACAAAGACATTGCTCCACAACCTGGGAACTTGGGAAGATAAGAAGCTGACAATAAGAGACGCACTAGGGTGACATGGATAGACTAACCCACAGGAAGGAGGCTTTCCAAACACGGAGAACTGTGGACAAACAGAAGGTCAAACCCACAGAGACATTGCTCTACAACCTGGGAACTTGGGAAGATAAGAAGCTGACAAGAAGAGACGCACTAGGGTGACATGGATAGACTAACCCACAGGAAGGAGGCTTTCCAAACACGGAGAACGGTGGACAAACAGAAGGTCAAACCCACAGAGACATTGCTCTACAACCTGGGAACTTGGGGAAATAAGAAGTTGATAAAAAGGGAAGACCTAGGGTGATATGGAGGGGCAAGCTCACAGGAAGCAGGCTATGCAACCATGAAGTACTATGGACCGATGGATGGGCAAACCCACTGAGACATTACAAACTGGGCAACTCGGGGAGATAAGAAGATGACAAGAAGAGAAGAACTGGTGTGATGGGGGCACACTTACAGGAAGCAGGCTTTCCAAATACGTAGAAATGTGGACAGAGGGAAGGGAAAACCCACAGTGTCGTTACTCTACAAACCGGGAAACTCAGGGAGATAAAAAGCTAATATGAAGAGAAGACTTACAGCGATATGGAGAGGAAAGGTCATAGGAAGCAGGCTTTCCAAATACGGAGAAATGTGGGCAGACGGAAGGGAAAACCCACAGCGTCGTTACTCTACAAGCGGGGAAACTCAGGGAGATAAAAAGCTAATATGAAGAGAAGACGTGCAGCGATACGGAGGGGAAAGGTTGCAGGACGCAGGTTTTACAGCCATGGGTAACTATGGGCAGACAGAAAGGGAAAACTCACAGCGACATTGCTCTACAGCCTGTGGAACTTGTCGGGATACAGAACTGATAAGAAGAGAAGACCTGGGTTGATATGGTGGGGCAAACTCACAGGAAACAGGCTATGTAATTGGGAGAACCGTGGACCTATTGAAGGACAAACCCGCAGCAACATTAATCCACAACATGGGGAACTTGGGAGATAAAAAAAAAAGCTGATATGATGAGAATACCTAGGCCAATACCGTGGGGAAAGCTCACAGGAAGCAGGGTCTCCAGCGACTGATAACTATGGGCAGACGGAAAGGGCAAACCGACAGAGAAATTGCTCTACAGCCTGGTGAACATGGTGGGATAAAGAGCTGATAAGAAGAGAATACCTGCGGTGATATGGTGAGGCAAACTCACAGAAAGCAGGCTAGGCAAGCGGGGAGGACTGTGGACAGACAGAAAGGCAATCCCACAGAGACATTGCTCTACAGCCTGGGGAACTTGGGGGAAGAAAGAGCTGGTAAGAAGAGAATACATGCGGTGATATGGTGAGGCAAACTCACAGGAAGCAGTCTAGGAAATCGGGGAGAAATGTGGACAGACAGAAGGGCAATCCCACAGAGACATTGCTCTACAGCCTGGGGAACTTGGGGGAAGAAAGAGCTGATAAGAGAAGACCTGAGGTGATATGGCAGAGCAAATTCACAGGGGGCAGGATATGCAACTATGGAGATCTATGGGAAGACAGAAAGGCAAAGCAGAGAGACATTGCTCTTGGAGGAGATAAGAAGTTGATAAGAAGAGAAGAACTTGGATGATATGGAGGGGCCAACTCACAGGACGAGCCCTCTGCACCCTGGCGGACTGGGGAGATGGAAGCACAAACCTGCAGGGATATCATACCACAGCACGTGGAACTGTATTAGATCCAAGGCTCAAACCCTGAGGAGAATTGGGCAGGATTGAGGGACAAGCACAAAAGGAGTAGGCTCCTGCCATGCCCCTTTTCCTGTGTTATACTTGGGTGCATTAATGGCACACAACTGTGCTGGAACACGAGAGTAAGGTGGGCATCATATCCCTGAAGTATAATAACTGAGTGTGCTAGTGCTGTAAAAAAAGAATAGTGATATCTATGGGCCTCATCACGAGTTGGGGGGTAACGCCGGCGCTAATATCGCTGGCGCTATCTGCCCTACCGCCAAACCCACCGGCGCTATTAGCGCCGGATCACGGGTTTGTCAGATTTGGAAATCCCCATTCCCCATTGAGCCCATTCGGGAATGCCCCATTCCTCATTGGGCTCAATGGGGAAATTTCGCGCTCATGCCGCCAGCGGATTTCCCACCGGTGGTATGAGCACGAATTTTCGGCGGATTTCCCCCCAGCTCAGAGCTGTGGAGAAATCCACCGAAGCCCTGATTTGGCGGACCCTTAAATCCGGCGGTAATAGCGCTACCGCCAGATTTAAGGGTTACCGCCAAACTTGTGATGAGGCCCATATGTGCCTTCTCCCAACTTTGTGAGTAGATAATGATTGGGCAACCTTCTGTGTCTATAGAATACATATACCCATCAAAGGACTTTCACATTACATTTACCAATACAATGGGCAATAGAATGAGTCATGTAATACACAGGCAATGTCACAGAGTGTGGTTTTCCAAACCATTTTTTTGTTTCTGTAATATTCAGTGAAAACAGACCAATGTGGAAGTGGGATGCAGGCCAAAATGACGGACGCCATGTCAGAGTCACAGTTTTGGACCAGGGAGTCAACAGACCCAGTGGGGTGCGTCCTGTATGCAGAGGGCTTGGGGCCCCCTCTGGTAATAAGAGGCAGGTTACATGGAAAAGTGGAAACATAATGAAGGCACCAACGCCCTTGTAGAAACCAGGAACAGATTTATTGCAGGAAGAGGAGTAATCTCATTGCCAGCAGGATACAATGGACACACTGGACTAGCTAGGCACACCCACTGACATGGTACCCAGGGCCTGAGGAGTACCCTTGGATGCAAGGGTGGGGACACCAAGGGAGAAAGGGAGGGGTTGGAGATGGGAGCCGGTAGAGAGAGTGAGGGGGGAAACAGAGAGGGAGACCAGTGCAGAGAGACACACTTGGGGACAGACACACTTGGAGACAGACACACTGACAAAAGGGGGACAGAGAAGCAGTGAGGGACATGGAGGTGCAGAGAGGCAGGCAGGGGACAGAGGCTGAGAGGACAGGAGGGAGAAGCAGGGGAAGAAGAGACCGAGACCAGGAGACGCACTGGTGAAAAAGTGGACCAGGTTTGGGGAGGAAGGGATAGACCAGACCGGAGGAAGAGTACCTGCAGAAGGGCCTCTGCCTCAACCTACATCAGCACACCACACCGCCACCAGCCAAGGAAAAAAAGGAAACCCCCAGCCCTCTCCCCACAGCCTTATATAATGCTGTATTCCTACCCTCTACAGGGATGGCCTATCACTCAGGAAAGTGTTTGTTTAGGCAAGTGTTGCCAGGATCGTTTCCAGGACAAGCCTCCCTTACCCAGGCATCTTTGTTTGGCTGTCGCCAGGACATATAGTGTTGCTCCAACCCCCTCCAGGTTTGGCCACCTCCCCACCCAGGCGTATTTGTTTGGCTGTTGCAGGGACATGTTGTGTGATTCCCAGGTCAGGGGAGTTGAGCCCAGAGGTGAGGAAGTTAATTGTAGGATACAGTGGAGGGCAGTTGGGGAGGTTATTTGTTGGAATAGGGAATGGAGGATGTTCCCAGAGCAGGGACTAGCTTGGTTACTCAGGATAATTACAGGGTGGGCCTGCCAGAGCACCCCCACCAACTGTTACTGCGTCTCAGGAGAGCAGAGTAAAGATTTAGCCCTACTTGGCCGAACAGGGTTTTCAACAATGGGAGTTGGCAGGATTACTGTCCAGTGTGCTAGAATCAAGTACAAAATATAGTGATCAGGCAACGTGGGGACCAAGCACATTCAATACAGGACAAAATACACACACAGGCACTTGACAGAAATATACAGCAATCATATGTTGGAAGAACCGTCTGCTATTTTGCTTGCTTTTCAGGGGAGCTGGAGCCGAAAAGCAGCAAATTTGAAAGGGGTTGCAGGCTGCAGCTGAGCAACAGATATAACTGGTTCCTTGTTGCTGGATCATGGCTTGGGTCCACACCCCCCCCCCACCCACAAAATACACAAAGTACAGGGGACACAGAGGAAAATGCATTTGGGAAAAATAAAAGTCACCCAATACTATGGAAAATGAAGTTGTGTAATTCATTGAATACAGTGGCGAAACTAAAAGTCATGTACTACATTGGAAATAAAATGGTACATAGAAACTAAGTATCCATAATAAACATGCATAACATATGTACATCAGAATGACTTTAGCAATGGTACCTGAAATGTCCACTCGCCTGGGGGCGGGTACCGAAGTGAACGGCATTTCATGCAGTTTCTCTGAATCCACACTGCACCCTGTGATTGTTGGCAAAATGGAAACTTGCAGCTGAAACAGAATTGAGAACCTAAGGGGAGGAAAGCGGTGAATTGCGCATTTGTGCTCTGAAAGAATATTCCCTGTTTGTCCCAATCACAGGACACAGACTGTCAAATGCACAGTCACAAGCGGGCAACATGCACAGGGGCTTGCATGGAGATGGTATGATATGGTATTGTTTATTTATAAAGCGCCTATACACAGGCAAATGTTTCAAAGAGCTCAAGGAGGGTGGGAACACGGTGAAAAAACAACAGTCGCTCAGAGCCCTTGAATTTCCAAAGCGATAATAGTCTGTACAGGCAGATTAAGTGAATATGGTACATCTAACAGTGTAAGATACAACAAATAGGCCTGACAGCGATTCTGCAGTTTTTTAAAGTGCACATTTAGGGGTGAGACAAGGAAGGACAGAACAATCTACAGGCAGAGCTGGAGTACAAGTGCAGGCAAGACAAGGGAGGGGCAGGATACCAAGTGCACCCAGTCGGTAGAGACTGGGGAAGTGCAGAGGGAAGCTCTCAGGATTTAATTGCAAGTGCAGTGAGTGGGTGTGGAGCAGGGCACTGAGGCAAGTGCAGAAGGACTGGCAGGGTTGCCTGGGACCTGTGAGACTTTGGGGTACACCAGGCAGCCAGTCAGTGAGCTGTATGGAAAGGAGGGTGAGAGGGAAAATCAGAGAGCTAGGTTAGCAGGGTGAGAGAGAAGGAAGAGGAGAAGAGGAAGGTCTTGAGGAGTTTCTGGAACGTAAGTATATCAGGCTCAAGACAGAGGGTGGCAGGGAGGCTGTTCCTGAGTGTGGCGCCTGCTGAGGAAGGGGATCTCTCTCCAAATCTCTGCTTGGAGAACCTGCTCACTCCCAGAAGGTTGGAGGTAGATGAGCGGAGGACTCAGGAGGGACAGTATTTAGGAAGGCAACGTTGAAGGTAAGTAGGTCCCAGGCCCCAGAAAGCCTTGTGGACAATGCAAAGGGTCTTGAATTTGATCCTTGGGAGCCAGTAGAGGAATTTCAGTGTTGGAGAGATGCAGTCCCTGGGTTTGAGGCCAAGGATAGGTTTCGCAGTTCTGTTCTGCATGAGTTGCAAAGGGTGCAGGACAGAAGAAGAGAGGTTGAGGAAGAGGTTGTTGCAATAGTCCAGACTAGAGAGAACCAGGGCTCTGGAGACAGTGAGCCGCTGGGGGAAAGTGAGAAAAGGTAGAGTGCCTCTAAGGAGGTATAGTTGATAGTTAGACTTTTTTGAGATGTCAGAAATGTGTGAGGAGAAGGGGAGAGTGGAGTCAAAGATGATCCCAAGGTTTTTGGCTTCACGGATGGGGGTGGGCATGGGGCCATGGGAGGCCGATCAGTGTGAGAGGGGGAAAGCGGGAGCAAGGGTCCCAATGCTTACAATATCAGTTTTACTGGCATTGAGACAGAGGTTGTTTGCAGTACACCATGCCTGATAAGTGGACAGACAGTCAGGTATGAGTGAGGAGGAGGAGGCGGCTGAAAGTAGCCCGAAGGATAGTTGCATGTCCACTGCATAACACTGGAAATTAGAGGTGAAAGTGGCAATCACACGTGTAAAGTTGGCCATGTAGACATTGAAGAACCAGGGGGATAGGTTAGAACCCTGGGGAACTCTGCAGGTTGAGTCGGTGATAGTCGAAAGAAAGGCACCAAGTTCGACCTGGGATGGGCGGATGGAGAGAAAAGAGGTTAACCAAGCCAGACCCTGACCTGTGATTCCCAGGGTGTCACAAAGCTATGCGATCAGGATCTTGTGGTTAACTGTGTCAAAGGCAGAGGAGAGATCAAGAAGAATGAGGACAGAGGAAGTGTTAGTGTCAATATTTGAGAGTAAGTCTTCACGGGCCTCAGGCAGTTGAACTCAATGACTTTGTCAATTTATGGTATGCAGAAACAGAGAAAAACAGATGAGGGTATCCAATGGTTCCAATCAGTCCCACGTGAAATCAATGAGGTTTTAAAGAAAGGGTGCCAAGCTTTAACAAAATGGGGAACATTTATAAAAACTATATGATGCCTATCGATTTGTGGGAGCATAATGTTTGTTTTTCTCTTCAGCTGATAGAGCTGGCGGAGCCAGGGATTTCATGGTTAGGGCCGATCCAGGGCTGAGCTTAGGGGTCAGGCCTGGTTCTAGGAGCCCACCACGGGCCGAGCCCATGAAATCCCTACCCACCCCCCAGAAAAATTTTAAAAAATAATCGCGCCCGGGTGCCCATCAGGGTCGCATATATTTTGCACATTTCTTTCCATATTGGCCATGCCACTGGCAAAATGGAAAGAAATGCAGAAAAAGGAAAAATAAACACGGCTTTGGTGCCTTGTCAGCATCCAAGCTGCCATCTGGGCCAGATGTGTTTATCCTCATTTCTGGGCATTTCTTTCCATTTTGCCTGTGCTGCTCTGATGGCGGCTCGGGTGCCGACAAGGCCCCAGGACCACAATTATTTTTGTTTAATATTAGGGCATTTCTTTTCCATTTTGGCTGCAGTGTTCCCACCCCGGGTCCCACCATGGGCAGCCATGGTGAGGCCTGTGGCAGGTCTGTTATGTCCAGGCTCGCCCACCTCTAGGTTAAACAATAATAATGCAGTAGGGATGTTCCATGGTTACAGGGGAGCAACATTCAAGTACCATCTAATTGAACAACTTTCAAGATGAATCTAGTTGAACAACTTGGTTTTTAGCGCCTTTCTGAATGCCATAAGGGAATTTTCCTTTCTAAGTGTGAGTGGTAAGTCTTTCCAGGCTTTTGGGGCATTAGCTTTTTAACTTTGAAGCTGGTACGCCAGCTTTGGCTCTGTGGATTGCAGGGACTGAGAGTTTGTTTGCATGTTGGTGTCTTTAAGGTCTGAGAGATGGCACATGATGTATTTGTTCCACTAGGTAAGAAGGGGCAGACTGAGAGAGGCATCTGTGAGTGATGGTGAGAGCCCTGAACAGTATGCGCTCTTTGATCGGGAGCCAGTGGGCGTCTATTCTCGCCAGAAAGATATGCTTCCTCCTGGGGATACTTAGTGTGGCTCTGAGAGAATTGTTTTGCGTGGTCTGTAGTTTGTTAATGTTGGATGTTGTACCTAGGAGAAGGACGTTAAAATAATCCAACTTCGCGCCAATGGTGGCTCTCGCAATGTTCAGGCACTTTTATGCTGATAAATGGGGTTTTATTGCATTAATGATTTTAGTAGTGAAGGTAGCTAATGAGGAGATGGAGCTGACCTGTCTATCCATTGACAGATTGGGATCCAGGTATTCACCCAAGGTTTTTACTGCAGCAGAGACTGTGCTTACTGTATTTTCAATGCCAATGCTAAAGGAACTGTATTTGTTGTCTAGTTTATTCAGGGACTCTTTGGGGCCAACCAGTACGATTTCAGGTTTTTCCCCTTTGAGACACAGGCTATTCAACGACATCCACGGCTGGGTGATTGCATATGTCTTCTGGAGGGTGTTGAAATCTTTCTCATAGACACCTGATAGCGGGATCAGAATTTGAGTATCTTCAGCATAGTTGGCAAATGCTATGCCAAACTCCTCTAAGTCATTAAACCGAGGTAGAGTGAAAAGATTGTAGAGAGTAGGGGATGTTTAAGATCCTTGTTGGACTCCACAACCAATGGTGGATGGAGTGGCTGATGCCTGGTCAGAAAAGACCCTCATGGCTCGACCCTCCAAGAAGGACATTATCCAGGTAGTGGCTTCTTGGGAGAAGTGAGCATTACCCGAAACGTGATTGCACAAGATCTTGTGGTCAACCAGGTCAAAGGCAGCCGAGAGATCGAAGAGTAGGAGAAGCAAGGACTTGCCTTTGTCCGTGGTTTCGAGAAGCTGGTTCTTGAGGTCTAGCACAGCTGACTCTATGCTGTGGCGAGGACAAAATCCAGATTGCCTTTTACCGAGGATATTGTGTGCTTCCATATAAGACTGGATCTGCAAGAACGGAATGGTAGTGATTGGTCTGTAGTTGCTGAGAGAGTCTGGATCAATGGTGGGTTTCTTAAGCAAAGGCAGAACCCAGGCTTTCTTGAGGGAAGGTAGGATGATGCCTGAGGCAAAAGAAGCATTAATCAAGGCGGTGATGAAAGGGGCCAGTTTTTGACAAAGCTAGCTGGGCAGATGTCACCCTTACAGAGCGATTGTTTGATATGCTTCATAATCAGCAGGACTTCCGGTATGGTTACTTCCTTAAAGGCAAAGGGTTTAGGTTTATATGTGCCCTGTGAGCCACCTGAGGCTGGCCCAGCAGCCAAGGGCTTTAGTAGGGGGGGGAGCAAACTTAGGCAGGTAGTTGAATTGAGTCTTGATTTTTTCTCCTGGAGTGTTTTGATTTCGTCTAGCATGGCATGTTGGATGTTATTACACCATGGTTCATCTTTCTCTTTGTTGTGTTGGTGTGGGGGGAATGACCAGTTCATTAAAGATGGCAAACAGCTCTTTGGACTGTGAGTTGGCTTTCTAAATTCTGAGGTTGAATGCCAATACTTTGGCTGTAGAAATAGCCATTTTGTATTGTTTAGCAATTGTAAGGTAGTTATCTTGTGAGGAATCTACTGCTTCTTTAAGAGTGTCATTGTAGAGCTCTACTAGTTCTATGGGGTTTTTGAGAGTGGATGTGCTAGGGTTGAAACTTCAAGGATGGGGAGAATTCTGTCTTTGGTGAGTAGTTTTTTTTGATCTGGCCATAGCGGCAGGCACTGGTGGAGTGTGTTAACCTCTAATATTAGAAGGTATGAAGAAATGCAATAAATGGTGATCTGTCCATGGATGTGGAGTGTTGGAACTGATGTCAACAGCACAGTTGTGGCAGTTGTCAGCTATCCAGTCCAGTATGTGACCATTGACGTGAGTCAGGTTGTTGACTAGTTGGATGAAGCCTAGCTCGAGGAGAGCTTTAGCAAGGATTTTGCCTTTCTTGTCTTTCGGATCTTTGAATCCAAGATTTAGATCTCCTAGGCAGATGGCTCTTGTATTGGTTTTTACATTGTTACCCAAGAGGTGTATGATGTTGGCTTGGAAATCGAGAAGGGAGACTGGGGGACAGTAGACTACATGTAGAGTTATAGTGTCGTTTGGTAAAAAGGATATTTTCACAGAGAGTGCGTCAAAATTGTCTGCAGTAGCAGATTTTATTTGTCTGGAGTTGAAGGTGTCCTTGATGATTAGGGCGACACCACCACCTTTGTTGGTGGTTCTGTCTTGGCGGAAAATTATGGAGCCTGGTGGTAGGGTTTGGCAGATGGCTGGTCCTGAGGCTTCATGTAATCAGGTTTCTGCAATGGCTAGGACGTCTAGATCCAAGTCCATGATGAGGTCATGGATCCCTGTGGCATGGGCTGACATGAATTGTGCATTGATGAGTGCACATGTGATTTGGGTGGTGGAGTTGTTACCTATTTTTGTTGTTGTTGGAGCGTTAGTGTTCTTGGTGGTGCATGGGGTTTTAGGCATCAGGTTGGTGACAGGAGAGTGTAAGTAATGGGGTTGCTTTCCTAGGTGTGTTTTGCGAGTGGATGAGATGTGGAGAAGGCGGGTGCCTAACCTTTGGTTTCTTATGTTGGTAGGTATAGGGTGTGTGGGTGTCTCTACTACCAGTGGTGGCTTGGGCGCGGTGGCCGTCGTGTGTGTGTTCGGTATGCATGTCAGAAGGGCAGGGAGGAAGGGTGTCAGTGGTATCGCATTAGAACAGGGCAGATTAAGCAACATGTTGAGGGATATGCACTGCTAACCTGAGCTGAAGCACCGATAATCAGGTACAGTAGGGCTAATATTCAAGCATGAGCTGAAGCACTGGTAATCAGGTTACAGTGGGACTAATATCAAAAAATTAACTGAGACACTAACATACACATTACCGTGGGCTAATATTCAATATGAATGGAGGCACTGATAATAAAGTTACAGCTTGGCTAATATCAAAGCATGAACTGAGGTATTAGCATACAAATTACAATGGGCTAGCATCCGACATAAACTGAGACACTGGTAATCAAGTTACAATGGGGCTAATATTCAATCATGAACTGAGGTATTGGCATATAAATCATAGTGGGCTAATACCGAACAGAAACTGAGGCACTGGTAATCAAGTTACAGTGGGGCTAATAATCATACATGGATTGAGGCACTGATAGTAAAATAATTGTGTGGCTAATACTGAGAAGATCAGAGGAAATGGTGGTGGTGCTTGATTAGCACATGTTACCTGAATTCCAATATGGAGGGAGCAACATAGTTATGGAGGATGCCCTATTTAGAGGCTGGCATAATGCATTTGTGAACATAGAATGGTTCGGGGTGTGATAAGGTAGGCAAGGAATACAGTAAATATGGAGTACGTGTACCAGGACGTGGTGAGGGTAGGTGCATAGAACACAGTTACCTTTGCAGAGTGTGCAGGCATGGGACATTGAGAAGGGGTCTGGGCGCAGCAAGTTCGGTAGCATTGTTGGTAGGTAGGCCGAGTACAGGAGACACTCCTTTACCGAGGAGGGGTTTGGGTGGGTTGAGATCCACTCCGTGGGAGTCACTTAATAGGGCAGGCTGGCAGTCTGACTGGGCGATGGCAAATGGCCACGCACAGACAGGCCAATGCCTTTTTCCATATACCTTCCACCGGTGGGCCGGCTGACGCCTTCCGGCTGGGCCCTTCCGCAGATCAGCTGTTGTTGGTCCAATAGGTGTCGGGTGTGGTTGCTAGGCAACCGGTAGGCCGGAAATGTAAGCACCATTTCTAGAAGCACGAATTTTCCTTATGTGCAATTGCGACTTGCAGAAGGTGATTACATAGTGGGCTACATGCTCCGTCAATAAGGACTGAAAAACTTCCCAGGTACTTGTGCCACTACATGGATTGCCATCAAAAGCCCAGGAAAGTATCCCCTTTGTTGCAGATGTGCCTTTGACTGCCAGGATACCTGTCCAGTTAAAGCCATTAGTGCATGCGTGCATGCCTGACACCTACCCTGCTGCGAGGGTTTTGTGCGCTGCTATAAATGTAGAAAATAAAAAGGTCATAAGGAGGAGCTATTACTGCAGTGCAGCTTTAAAGGCCCCAGTGCTCATATTCACAAAATCTCAAACAATACTGAATCCCACCCTATTTTCCCTACAGCACTGAAGGGTGATTTAATTTGCAGTGTAAATGAAAATGCACAGGATGTGTGTACTGGACACTACCCTCTTCCTACATTGCTGATGCTATTTTTCCTATTACTGGGGCCCATGTATAAGATTCATGGTGCCTACGGAGTTTGGACACATTACCTGCACAATATTGAATAACTAACGTGGTCCTGCTGAAAATAGAATTTCCCAGCAGTGCTGGAGTGAAGAACGGTTTTCCAATGGATGCAAGTACGTAATGTGTGTCTGTTCTTATCCCAAATGTATTGCCCATTAGATAAGGGGGCCATCCCAGCACAGAATTCTGGGCATACTTTTTCCCTGTAGCCACCAGCATTTAAAAGTGAAAGACATGCTCTTCTTTTTTTCATTTAAAAGCAGCACTGGGTTTTTTGTAGCTCATCTAACCATCTGATGATTAATCAGACATGTTCACACTTTTACCCAGCCTGAGAGAAGTGATGCAGGATCGATGGAAAGGGCCATCGATGCTGCATCACTTCTCTCTGGCCCCTACTTGATTTTGCCGGAGGGGTCCCCGGGGCCCAGAGCCCCCCGTACTCGGTGCCCCTGCACTCTGGTATATCTTACCCAGGCTCGAAGGGCTAGCAGACGTCTCAGGCTGCTGCTGATGGTGGTGGGGAAGGGCTCCTGCCATTCCGCGAATATGGCGGGGAGTCCTCTGCTCAAAGGAGGAGGACTATAGGTGCCCTACCCCTTTACTACTCGTCGTTGGCATGGAGTGTCACAGTATAAGAGGCCACATCCGGTATACAGTCTTTACAACGAACCAAAAAATAACAACAGTGTTTGCAATATTTTCATTCTATTATTTAAATGCACTATCCAAAACTTTCCACAAATATTCTAGGACTGGAATTAGTATATAAAATGACACCAGTCCTAAGATATGTTGAGGAGGGTGTTTGGTGCATTTTTGTAATTGTAATTGTAATTTAAATAAATACATTAATAAAACAACGAAAATATCGACAACACTGTTGTTATTTTTTTATTCGTTATGGACACATGTAACCACCACATCCATGTATCACATGTGTGCTTTCACAGGAATATCTTCATCTCTATGACAACAATAAGCACACGATTCTGGCCTTGAGTTAGGATCCTTTAAATAGTACAAGAGATCTACGGGCTATGTGCTCTCCTCCTCTCCTTCAATTCTGTTTGCTGGTTGAGTCCAAGTATTGATCTGCGGAAGATTGGTGGGTCAGCCTGTGTGCACTACTCAGCTGCTGAGTCCCCATTCTCATTAATGGGCCTCTCGCTTGCTTTTACATGGCAGATTGCTAGAGCTGGAAGGAGCTGGCTCTAAAGTTGCAAAATGTCTATTACTTTTCAACCATGTGGTTTTACATAACTTTCTGGCTCCTTTCTAGCATTGGCGTATCCAGGGAGTGGTCCGGGGTGGCATGCGATACCCCTGGAATCAGATTGGCCACCCCAGGTGCCACTCCATTATCCTAAACTATGATCTTTATGTGTGTATGCGCTGGTACTTCATGCGACCCCTGCATGTCAGTGGCCCACTTGGGCCACCCAGTCAAAAGAGTCTGGGCTTGCCACTGCTTTCTAGGGATTAGCCCTTTCTGCATTCAGCACTGCCTGTCAGGAAAGACATTCTGTAGTATGGGACTGAATCGCATGTAATGAGAAAGTACTTGACGTTCTATTAAACAGCCATATTCCATCTATAATTCTATTCACACATCATGGCTGATGCCTGTGTCATTCAAGATGCACAAACGCTCCTGTTTAGCTATGCACATTTAACAACACAGATAAATTGCACACAAAGGCAACACATGAGCTGTAATGGCTATGATGGCACTGCCCTACATTAGAAAGGGACATATTACTAATATACTGATGTCCTACATAAACCAACAGGGAGCAGATTCCGCGGGTAGTAGAAGTGTGCAGCGACACCCGTGCAAACCCACAACATGGCTGCGCAACCTCGGAAACCTGGGCGGATACTGGGCAGAGGGTCACTGTCAGCAGTCTGTCCAGCCTTGGGAACGGAGGCCCCAACACACAGACAGGCGGCCTAGCAATCTGGAAAGGTAGAGGAGAAGAACAGCACAAACCCTCAGAGAGCAGGCGCTGAAGGCTAGAGGGCTCTGGTGAGGTGAAAACACCGCCCGAGGCCTAGAGGAGAGCGTGGCGAAATGAGGACAGGGATAAGCAGTGACTAAGGTGCTTACTTAGCCCCACAAGGCGACTAAATAAACAGTATCTCCAATCATGAAGGTAAAATAAGGGTCAACATAAATGGTATAACTCCTACGTAGGGTGAGGGCAGGCTATGTTCACCAGAATGGATGCCAGCTAGCACAGAAGCATCCAAAACAAAAATAGCATTGTGGTACCACAATAAAACAAATGTCCAATCAAGCTTCTAAACAAAATCCAAAACAAATTAAACTAAAAATACACACAACTAATAAAACATCAACGAACCACTGAATGCAGACTTTGGAATAGAAGGGCACTCTGGGTTTGCAGACAGTGGGCAGACAGTATTAATTAAAGCAACACATGTTCGGGTTTAGTGGTCATGTCTATTAAAAGGTAAGGAGTAGGGTCCTTAATCTCTTTAGCGCCATTTGGACAGGACCACTTCAAATATCCCTTGGTCTTGCTCTTGGGGCTCAACCTAGGCGTCCAGTCACTTTCACAGGTAGTGATTTGGTTTCAGGTTGGTGAGCTGGGCAACTGGGTCCAACATATTGAGCAGTTCAACAAGCAATAATGGAATGGGACATGGACAAGCTTGGGACAGGCAAACAATATACAGGTAAATGTAGCTCACAAGCGCTTTGAGGAGGGGCACCATGACCCAAGGTTGTCCGTTGGCCTCTGGGTTGTTGAGAGATCCTGTCCATGGTTTTCAGATGCAGAGGTAAGTCTTTTCTTCCACACTTCCCAACAAGGGAGATTTATAGAGAGCACTCTAGGGTTATGTTAACTCCAGTGAACATGTTCATGGGTACCAGTGGTCTGAACTGCAGTAGGACTTGCCCAGCGAACAGGTCATCACAGATATTCCAGTGGTATCATTAGCTGAAAATGCTTTCTGTAATTCTTGGAGCTCTCTGATTTCCTCTTTATGGGAGATGACCTTCCAGCAGACTTTACCCCCAACAGCATTCTAGGCATATGTTTTTCCTGTGTCCAAAGATAATTCCACTAAGAGAATCCCCTGGGGAGGTTCCCCCTCATACAGACAACATGCCACAATTGATTAGTCCACATCAAGCCATTTGTGAGGGGTTAAATACTAGAAGCTATAACATGTTTCCCTTGCCTTGTGATGTCATACCCAGAGTGATCTGTCTGCAGGTAGTGGGAAAGGAATAGGACGTTCAGGAACCATAGCAACATCTAAAATGGTGGGACTTCTCTGTGGACTGAGGCTTGCTCCTGTGCTACTCTAACTCTGCCACCCCCTCAGTCTGCCTACATAAAAATGATTCTGGTAGTTAACACCCTGGTGTGAATCACTGAACTTCTCTCTACCCCGTAGTGGACGTTTTCACCATCCTAGAAGGTGACAACTCCTTCCCAGGACAAACAAAAATTGTATCTTGGGCCAAACCCATATGGCTTGTTTTGGGTGACTCAGGCACAGGCAGTGAACACATACGAGGCCTTGACCAGTAAAGTCAGAAGTACCCAAGCTGATAATACAATGTCATCAATTTCTCTTGCCAGCATAATGTGCAAAACCCAAAGACCACGATGTCATAACCAAGCATGGTGTATATCTAGATTTAGCATCTGTTACCAGATCCTAGGGCCCACAATCAGGATTTAATTTGGGTTTGGGGTACCAGTAAGTAAAGGCAGACTCCTGTGTGTTGGAACTTGGAGTTGAAAAGTGTGTTTAATGTAATGCACATGTTAACAGTGGCTGCAATGTTGCAAACTACTTAGATGGCAGGGTTTGTCAGTGAAACTGTAGAGCGATGAAGCCTAAATCCACGGAGGCATCTCTGGGGTCAGATGAAGGACAAAGTCACAGACACATTTCATTGCAGCCTGTAAAACTTAGATTTCATCCTTTGCTGCTAGACCTACCAATGCTTAAAGAGTTGTGCTACTTACCTGCTGCTAATTTTGGCTTTGTTTTTAACTCTTCGATTGCCCACAATGCTTTTAGTTAACTTATAACTTCCTGGCATAGATATCTGTCAATACTGCAAGCTTAGACCCAACACCTTTGCTAATATTTGCCTACATAACATATCTATTAATACTACAGGTTTGGCCTTGATGCTGTTTCCTTTTTACATTGCAAGACTTCCCCTTGCATATTACGCTTTGCTATGTAGCACCCTTTGCTTTTATCTAAATGCTCTAATACAACATTATTCATGTGGTAGGTTGTCCCCCCTACGTGCTTCTGTCACCGTATTTGATTCAGTTCAAGAATAATTCGATATTTGGTGCTTAGATATCTACAACCCTTGCACTCATGTTCATATCATGGTGGTACGGTGGTAAACCTGTTCTGAGAAGCTTTTGGGGCTACTGCAATATAGTACTGGTGCAACCAAGGTGCAAATCACCTGTAACCGATAACATGTGATGTATGGGAAATGCTCAACAAGCAATTGCCTCACTTGCTATCAAATAATACTAGTGCAAGAATAATCTCCAAAAGGGTAAGCAACAAAACGCCTACTATGCCTTCACCCAATTACGTCATGTGCTGCACAGGTTTTCAGTACCCTGCCAACTTCAGGACCATTTGTATTTATTTATTTTGTATTTATTTGGAATTTATAACGTGCAGAGAACAGAATGAACCGTATAGCGGCGCAGATGACAACAGCAATTGATGGAGAACATAGCTAAATCCACACAGGACTCCCTAGATGTACGGCCTTTTATCTAAACAGAGAGTCTTTAATGCTATGCGAAACTGAAAAAGTGAACTTCCACAATTTTGGGCTATAAACAGAAAATATTCTGTTGACCCGTGATTTGTATACTTAGTTAGGGATAGTCAGAAGGCGACCATCACAAGAGCGCAATTGTCTCATGGGGTGGTATGGCTGAATTAGCTCTCTCAAATGAAAAGGGTCGATACCATTTACACATTTGAAGATGATACAGGCTACCTTCATGTCAGCACTTCTACTTAGCCCAAATATCATCCTAACAGCTGTGTTCTGTGCTTTCTGAAGTCGCTGAAGTTGTTTGGATGGAACACCCAACAACTGACTGTTACAGTAATCCAGTTGGGCAAAAGTTAATGCATCAGAACCATAAGTTCCAATAAGCAGTTCCACTGCCAGCTTCATTCACGTAGGCACACCAAGAGGTTTTTCGCTGAAACAACATCAGTCTCCATTTACAAACATATTTGACCACTCCCTTCTTCTTGAAGGTGTTGCCCAGAGCAATTCCAGAGGTTAGGATCAATTCCAAACTTTCCAGCCATCACCTCTTTTGTTTTGTGTAAGTCACCCTGAGTGGGACGGGTATGCCCAGACGTGGGTCCTGTGCCTACTGAGCCTAGAGACCCAAACTACTCCTCACTGATGAGGCTCAACAAGGCCAAAACATGTTTGGGGATGCTTGTGGTCTCATGCAGAAGGGATGTGATCAAGCAGTTTGGGCTGGACTTCCCCTTTTGAGTTTGGACCAAGCCTGATTTGCATATGGTATTTTTCCTTTTATAATGACTCGGCAGATGAAAAGCAATGGTCTGGAGGGTTGTCCAGAGCAATGCCAGAGGTTGGGATTAATTCCAGCCCTTCCAGCCATCACCTCATTTGCTTTGTGCATTTCCCTCTTCTTGACACCACACAACAACACCTTGCAGCCTAATCTAGTGTGGGATGTTTTAACCCACTTGTGCTCTGCCATGTGGCATCACTGTGTTCTGATGGTGCCAAAAATAGTAAAATGGCCGCAAAACCCTTGTGCGCGCCAAAATCTCTGAAAATCGCGCTTTGCAAAGCACAAAAAAATGGCTGCCCAATCTGCCATGCATGTTGTCAGTGGTGGAACAGAGTTCTCACTCCTGAAACATGTCACTGGGCTCCACAACATGTGAAAAGGGAGCACAGAAGGAAAAAGCAGTACTTTGCTAAGGGAAACCCCAAAATCTTGCTTTAAATCACTGTTTCTTTGTTGCTGAAACTGCAGAATGCAGGTACAAAACACCCTTAAACATCCAAAATTCTTACTGGGTATTACAATTCACGTAGTGTAAGAAATCATTGTGAACTTACAATGTCCTGAAAAGCTGAAAGCATCAAGGGATTTCCACAGCAAAAGTGGCCTGTCTGTGGATCTGTCAAAATCTGGGTGCAGTACCGCGGGCCGCCTGAATGACAGCTGTCAGTAGCCTGCCTGATTAAACTTTAAACATGGATAAACTGAAATCAAATGTTTGCAATCTAAGAGACCTGTTGTTGATAGTAACCCATTTGTAATTGTTTTGATTTTATAGTTTAAAATGTTGAATAAGTCTGTGATTTGACCCCCAAGTTTGTTTTATGCTAAGGGAAAATTCAACAGAAGTAACAATTAAAGTAAGCTGGCTAAAGCTACCAAACTGGAATAACAGCTTTCCTCGCAGAGGCCTCTGCTTCCACCAGGAAATCACACCAATCACACCAAAGCAATCATTATAGGGTTTGGGAAGAACATGGTCTGCAGTGGGGAAGGAAACAATGGCAAACTGCAAAGCAGGAAATACTAGGTGTTGCGGACAGACGTAAAATGGCCTCTGCCAAGAGAACAGGGAGGAGACTGCTTCTGAACTAAAGGGAGACAAAAAGAGGCAGGCCCAAACAGCCAAACAGCCATCTCTGGCTGAACATTCACAAAGAACATTTTGTTTAAAGATATATAACTTGCCACTTAAAATTGTCAAAAATACAAAAGTAACAGAATTGTAAATCTAAATTTTGGTTGCACATTTCAAGAGGCGTAAATATCGTGTGACATGTTCTGGAAAGAAATGGCAGAAAATGTGATTTTACACCACACATATTTCTGCTAGAAGTATGAAACTTTATACACTTTGCTGATAAATTGGACATTGTGTTCCTGATGAAAAGGGCAAAATTTGGTGAAAAGCAGACACAAGATCCCACAGCGACGGGGTTTTGAGGAGTAGCTGCTACACAAAATATGTAATCTGTATATGTGATTGTTATAGAGGTTGCTCACGTGTAAATATGTATTGTTTCAAAAGTAGATTTTGTGTTCAATAGGCTAGGGATGGACTCTAAGCCTCATAAACCCACACCATCAAGGTGACACACTGTTTATCTCCTCCTATCAAGGCAGAGAGGAGACCCTGACCAATTGGCTGTCAAAAGGGCAAGTTTAGGCTAAACCAGCACACACACCCTTTATCATAGCATAAATAGAGACAGCAGAGGGCAAATAAAGACACAGACAGATTCACTCACTATCTCGATGCTGGCGGAGCACCCTGCTGCAGGACTTTACATCTTCCTTGCTCCAGACTCCAGAAACTTGGCAAAGCAGAAAGACCCATTGCATAGCTGAACCACTTTCAGCTAGGCCTCAAGCTCCAGAACCAAAATCCCACAATTCTAAGGGGAACCAAAAGACAGCCGGGCTGCGCTGTACTGCTTGCCAGCTGAAAATAATTTACATCATAACCAAGAAGGGCAGATCCAATCCAATCCTGTTCCGTGCTGTGACCAGAGTGCCATTGCAGATCCAATCCAGTCCGGTGCTGTGCGGTGACCAGAGCTCCTTGACGCCGCACAATCCGATGTGCCCAGCAGTCTGTACTAAAACCAGATCCAGTTCCCTGACCAGAATTTTGATGGACCAGAATCCTGACGGTTCCGTTTAAAAACATATCTAGTGAGTATCTATAGAAACAACTGTGTCACTAGCATATGTACTGTCCATAGTTAATCCCTATCTTAAACCCATCCTATCTTGTTTTCAGAACATGTGTTGTTAGAAATATTTTTGAATTTTGTGAACTCTCCATCCAAACCATCCTATCTTCCTCCTGTACTAGTATTGCTAAAACTTATCATCTTAAAAGTGCATTCCTGTTTTCCATTCTGGTGCCTATCTCGAAAAGAACGACCTCCACTAAAATGTCAATTTCAACTTCTGCTTGTAGCTAACGTCCACAGCTTTAAATCACATCTAAAACTGCATCCCAAATCCATATGGTTCTCCCGTTATCGCGATTATCGCGTAGTGAAAAGTTTGCTGCATATTTCATTTTTGGGAAATTCTGACATGTGTAAAACAGCTTTTGATTGCTTCTGACTTGAATTCTATGATTTCAAATTGTTTCTGGGTATTAAATCATTTCTGGTGTTTGTGTGCAACTATCCAAAGCGGCTCCCATCAGAATTATAACAATTTCCGCAATTTAGACCATATTAAGTGTTTTTGCCAGTCCATTCTAAGATAACTTTAAAGCCATTCTGACAGCTTGAGAGTCAATTCCATCTTTCTCTTGTGTTTGCTGGGGGGAAGTGGGATTGATATTTGGTCTGAATTCTGCCATTCCTGAATACCTGCTCTCCTCCTATCTCTTTACATTGCCTATTGGGGGTTGAGGGGTGTGCAGGGGGAACCTTTAACCAAAGTGCTATCTGATCTGAACACACACACACAAAAGTATAATTTCTGTGCTGAATTGTTTCGCTTACCATTATTCCTTGTGTATTAAAGAGATTGTTTAGTGTTACATCACCCCATTGGTGATTGTCTATCCATTAAAACATAGTGTGATTAAATTGTAAATTCATAAATAATAATTTTTACTTTGCAAACCACCCTGTTTCCTGGTTCAGTGTGACCGGGGGGATTCCAGGAGAGGGGCGTGATATGAGTGGTACATCGTTCAGAATAAAGAACTTTTAGACAAAAATAAATAAGGATTTCAGTTGTGCATTACATGCTAGGCGTTGACTTGGGTGTGTGCCAGATTGAAATCACTTACACTAGCCAGATCGCACCAAATACAAAGAATCACTGCTATAGATGGCGGAGACAGGATAGTCGCAACTGAGAAATGACCAATGAAAGGCAGAATATCCATCAGACTTTATCACAATGGAATACTCATGCTCCAAGCCAACAACTCATGCCTAAACAACTTGTGTACTAAATTAAAGACAACTCACTCATAGGCATACATCCTTTCTGAAAGAATCTACACCACACATATTCATCAGTGACTAGGAACGAGCCTGATAACGAACCCTAGACCAACACACCATGGAATTTTAACAGCAATTCCATCTGCGCACACCCGCGCCAATCCCCTACATTTTCCCAATTTAATTTAAGATTATAGACCACTGGTGTCAGTCAACACCAATTCCAAATATGCACCCCTTTGATGACCGCAGTAACCTCAAACTCCTTCTAATTAATTCCTGTTCAGTAGTCCAAATTTTTTATTTTTTTTATTTTTATTGGTTTATTAAAATCTTTAAAAAGCAATACACACAATACAATCACTTCATCCCTCCCTCCATCTCTCCATTTTACTTTATCAGTCAAAAGCGTCGTCATTTGTTTCCACACATTCAACACATGTGCCTCCTCCAGCAGGATTCTCGGGATTACATAGTCCCAGTTTTTCTTTCTCGGTATCTAGGCTGCTTTTTAACGTTCGCAGAAAGTTTACTAGAGCAAATAAGACTGCTCTGTTGTTCCCCTCAAAAGTGCTTTCCACCAGTCTTCTGTACTCATACATTGGTGCTCATTGATCATTTGTCCAAAATGTCTCTCTCTTTGTTGCTCAAAAGCCGAGCATACCATTACTAGGTGTTTGAGGGTCCCATTGCTCTTTTTGCAAAATCTGCACACCAGGCCGATGTTAGCAAACTTCGCCCAAGTAGCCAGACGCTCTTTTGTTAGAAACAAATTAATTCTAAAGCGCATGTACAGGGCTCTTGAGTACTGGTCTGGTAAACAGGTTAAATAGGTATGTCGCTGACCATAAGCTTTTGCTTCTCCCGGTACCTCGTGCATTAGTTTTGATTTTACTCTTGAATCGGAAGTATTTATCCAGTCAGTTCTCCAAAAGTTCGTTTTTGCAAGATCTGGGTTCTCTAGTAATGTTAGGAGACTGATATCATACTCCTTTAGAAGAGCCTGGCAAAGTAGATTCCATTCAAATAATATAGTGTAGACCCTGTCGTTGTCGGGCTTGTGTAACAGTTGAAATTGAGGTGCCGGAGTTTTAACCATCGTTTTTCTATACAAGCTCAGTAGGTTCCAAGTAACTCTTGCTTTGATTGATATGAGCCCCAGCTCATAACGTAGACATATCGTTGAGGTACCCTTTGGAAGCTGCAGGACACAAGTCCAAAAAATGAATTCTAGAGAATTCCACAAGGCCTCTGCACAACCAAACGCATTTTCCCCACCATATATTAGCGCAGGTACCGCTTTTTACTTCAAGAACAAAATGATAGGTTTTGACGAGAATTTGCCGAATTTTTTGTTGATTAGTTGGGCTTGGCATGCCAACTGACGGCACTTGCTTTTCGCAGCGTCCGACCACGGCTCGTCACTTCTGCTGGCACTGATCTTCATACCTAAATAGATAGAGTTCTTTACAGTTTGTAGACACTCGTTTGCAGGCCGCCAGCAAAACTTCTGTTTTTGGCCCCTGTCTCCTTGTAGTTTCTCAAAGATCAAAATTTCGCTTTTTTGTTTTTTAATTTGGAGTCCATTGGCTGTTGTGTAGCGGTCAAGACAGTTCAGTTTTCGCTGGAGCCCAATAGGGGTCAAGTCTACCAGAATAAGGTCATCTGTGTAAACCATGTAGTCAATGGGAGACCCGTGAAATTTTGGAGGAAACGTGACTACACCGTTGAATGCTTGTTTTATGTCTGATATAAAGAGATGAAAGATGATTGCTGCCAACGGGCAGCCTTGTTTCACACCCTTGTATGTACCAATGGCAGCAGACAACGTACCTTTCTCATCCAAGCGGATCTTAATGGAAGTGTCCATGTGTAACTCGTGGATTGCGTCCACTAAGCTAGGAGGACAGTTCCATCTTGTGAGTTTTTCCCACACCATCTCCCTGTTTATGCTGTCAAACGCCTGTGACAGCTCTATCAGGGCCATGTAGATCTTTGTATTTGACTTCATTGCTTCCATCTTTAAGAGGTTTAACAATAACAGGTTTAGCCCACATCCTACTCCTTTTACGAAACCTGCTTGTCTAGGGTCTACATGGTTGGAAACTGTAGCCCATTTCAGATGTTTTTGTTGCAGAAGGCTGGCGTAGATCTTCCCCAATACGTCGAGTAGCACTATGGGCCTGTAATTTTGTGGGTTGGTTCGGTCCCCTTTTTTGAAAATAGGTACCACCATAGCGCTTCTCCAGGACTTTGGGGTTGAGCGGTTCTTAATGACTCTCTCAAACAAGGTTACGCAGAAATCTGTCCATAGTTCTGGGTTTTTCTTGAGGGTAAAGTTGGTTTGGCCGTCCAGCCCGAGAGCTCTAGATTCACGCACGTTTTAATTACGTGAAGTATGTCAAGGCGCTCAAACAACAAGTCCCATTCGTTTAATGCCATGTGTTCCCAGACTATAGAAGGTATATCTTTAGCATACAGGTTTGAGTAGAATTCGGGCCACTTTGCTTCCAAGACTGCGTTGGCCTGAAGTGCATGTTGGGGAGCCATGCTGTTGTTTATCAGTCTCCAATAGTCGGCCAACTTTTTACCAGACATTTTCTGTAACATGTCTTCTGAATCATTTTGCAGCATAATGGCTGCGTGTGATTTGAGCCAGTTCTGATATCTTTGTTTGATCACCCTTTTGCGCTCTTTCTTGGAGATGCTACTTGGGCCTTTCAGGCCCCTTAGTTCTTGATGCATGGCTCTTTTCCGTTGCAGAATAGCCATGTTAGATTTGTGTTTTGGTCGAAACTCTTTGTGTTTCGTGTTGTGTTTCCGTTCTTCAAAGTTGCCAAGAGGTCTTGGTATTCAAGTGATTTCGAGGCGTGTTGGAAATAGTGGCTACTTCCGTGTCTAACAGATTTAGTCTAATCCTGCCGGACCCAGTGCTTACCGCAAATCGCCAACATGCCTTAATACACGAAGCAGAGTGATCAAATATAAATTGAACCATGTCATGATCGCTGTGCTTCATTTTGACGACTTCCATTTTTCTGGTCCGTTTGTGGATGTTTTCGGATACAAATATGTAATCAAGTACCGATTGTTGATCAAGTCTTCTCCATGTAGGGCATGCCGCAATGTCGCCGACCGTGTGGCCGTTGAGCATTGATAAACCTCGGAGCTCCATTTTCAAACACCACTGCGCCGCTACATCTTCATGTTTGTAAGCCTTCTTACTCTTTACAACAGTTCTGTCTGAATTTGAAGTACAGGCAAAATTTAGATCTCCACACCAGTGGTCGAAGTGTATGAAAAGAAGTAGTGGAGCTATGTTCCCTGCTGGCCTGCACCCACGTCCCACAAACCCCATCACCACGTCCCCTCCCACACACAATACACCCCCCAAACACTTGCACCTGCTGTTTAATGGAACGTTCAGTGCAGTGCACTGGAAGTGCAAGTTTCAACTTCTTCCTACACTTTTATTTTAAAATGAAACCATTTCGGAACGGTTTATTTTTAAAATAAAAGTATAGGAGCTGTAAAAGGTAATTTATAAAAGTATAGGAGCACCGCTCCCGACCGCTCCCGCTCACTTCGACCACTGCTCCACACACAATTAGGTCCAATGACTGCTCCTTTGTTAGTAGATCGTCGATCAATGCTGTAATTTGGTCGATAAAAAGCAGATCGCCGTTGGCCAAGTGATTCCAGTATACGTTAATAATATACAAGCATGTTTCCTTGTTATTTCCGTTCTGTTGGGTACTAATGGTGGAGACCTGAATAAATGGAGATGGATTACATGAGTTCAGAATCCGGAGACCAGACGCTTTCCTTACAGCCAAGAGCAGGCCAGCCATCGGTCTACCCTTTGCCTGCTTTATGGCTGGGTTAAGTGCCACTTCAAAATCTTCCAGCAGCGGGTTATGCAAGAGCCAAGTTTCTTGTAGTCACAGTATGTATAATCCACTGGCCCATGATGATTCAAATAAGTGCAAAAAGCCACGGGTGTTCCATGAACCCATGGTACACCCTTTGGGGCCCTCCGGTTCCTGGCGTTACATCTCCTGTTGGTTATTTAGGATTGCGGCCAACCATGACCAGTTGGCGTCTTTGTTGCCTGTAGGTTCATGGGCCTTCAGGTCGACCCCTGTGGTCAAGGGGCTCATCATTCCATTGACCGTTATTCTTATCGGATCACTCATGTGAGGTACCTCTGTAGGGAGAAAGACTCGATGGAATCCTGGCATGGGCTCTTCGGATTTGTTCGAGCCCTGCTTTGGCTCTGTATCTCCAGTCAATGGATAGCTTATGACAGGGACTATTACAGAGAACGTCTTCTCATTGAGAGAATCGGATTGTAGACCTTCTTCAATTTTTGCTATGTCGAACCCCAGTGATATCAGCACAGGACCAGCGTCCAACAGAGCTTCGGCTATGAGCTTGGACTGTAGATGTAAAATCACGGCATCATTTTTCTTTTCATTGAAGAATTCCAGATGGCATAGCCATAGCACGTTATGTCGGTTTAGAATTAAGTCATCAGAGGATTCAATTCGTTCTAGGAGCAGACGATGAGGCGCCTGTGCCATTGGTGATTGTGTTTTCCTCCCTTTCGTGCTAGCCTTAGGAGCGCACTCACTTTTGCTGTCCTGCTGCAATATTTGGGTCTTCGGGTAATTTTCTGTGTTAAGGCTTGACATTTTGCCATTTCTGTGTTCTATTAATTGGCCAGTATTCACGGAATGTGACTCTCTCTTTTGAGCTTGCACATTGTTGTTGTCAAGCAGACTCTCAGAGGCAACTTGTGGGCTTGTCAACAGGCCTTTAATTTGAGACTTGGAAGCAATCAATCGTCGTTTAGCATCTAAGGTCGTAAAGATGGGCGCCAACCGATCCTTTGGGGGCGAGATTGGCGGTTGAATCAGTTGACACGTTCTAGATGGATTTGTCGAGGTCATCACAGAATTAGGCACCTTTATAGCTGCGCGGCCGTGTCAAGTGCATTTGTATCTACAGGCACCACTGAAGTAGTAGACCCTTCTGGAACGTTCAGAGGAGGCGAGACAGTAGCTGACTCAGGAGTACTCTTGGTGTAGTCCGCAGCTGAATCCGCTGCGGAAGGTTCTTCGTCATCATACGTTGAAAGGTTTATTAGCACGTCTGAGCCGTCACTAACACAAGTTTGTGATTCATCTAGAACAATTGGGACAGGCTTCGCCACATTCGTAGCCTCCTTTTTTCCAGCATTTATTTCTCCGGTAAAGGGCCCGTTAACCGTTACATTGACTGTTTTAAGGTTGTGCAGACATTTTCTCGAGTCAGCACTGCGTTTGTCTTTCCTTAATGGCTGATTTTTGTTTTTTTTGGTTAAGCCATTTCTTGGATGTGAACTGGCTGCAGTAGCCTTTTGGATATCTAACGGACCCTTAAAGATGTTATATATTTCAGGCATCACATCAACCACTCCCTTAGGTAATGTTGCTGACGTTTGGGAGCTCGACGATTCCAAATTGATGGGTGTCATAGATGTTGATGGCACTTGAGGATTTTGAAGAGCCAAATTCGAGGCCACTTGCGTCTCCTTTAAAATGATAGCAAACATACTACTGGCCTTGTTTGGTTCCGTCAAAGGAACGTTAACAAGCTGACAGTCAGCTGAGAGTGTGTCATTCACAGTAGCAATGAACAGTGATTCACAGTCCAAATGCTTAGGTACTCGTGGTTGAGGCGCCTCATTTCCCGAGGTGCTCCAAGAGTTCAGTGTAGGTTGCACATGCAAGGGTGAACTTGGTTTAGCATGTTCTACTGAGTTGCTAGAGTGATTTTGTACGTTCTTCACAACATTGGCACAGTCCTGCTCTCTAGTATGTTTGCTATCAATGTTTGCTCCCAATGAGCCTCCTATGTTTGAGTAGGGAGCTTGCCCCCCGTGTTTGAGTTGAGAGCTGCAGCGACAAGGGCTCAGCATCAAAGCAGGGAGCAGTGTTTGCACACTCCGGCCCGGACATCCCACGGTTCGCTGAGTTTTTAGCAGCTCTTTCCACATCAAGGCGAGTGAGGTCATTTAGAAGTTTATTGACTACCTCCAATGAATTTCTTCTTTCGGAGCCAGATCTCAAATCATCAGAGGATGCAAACCTAACTGGAGGAGACTGCTCATTGGTTGTGGCGCACTCCTCGCCACAGCTACGTCTTTCCCACTTGCAGCTGAAACGTTCTTACTGTTGAATACCTCCTCACAGGAGGCATCTGCCACATAGTGGGTGTTGCCAGTGATGTCTACAGTGTCTACTGCACTGTAGAACCTGGGCCTTGGGGACGCCCGGTTTCCGTTAGTGTTAGGCAATTGAGTAGGGGACAGGTTAAGGCATGGCGTCGCAACACCCGTAGGTCTCTGGGGGCTTGACCATGCCACGGACAGGCACTCTGTATTCGCACAGCAGTTCCCTGTCGCCTTCCATCAGGGCAGCCAGAGTCATCCCCCTGTTCAGTTCAACGGGCGATCCAGCCACCTCCACAAGCCTTCCACAGGGCCCTCCCCCCGCCACCCCAACAGCGGCAGGCCCCGCAACCTCGACAGCACGGTACCCAGGGCCGGGTCCCTCCCCGCAAACGGCCCCGTCAGCGTCACCCCCACCACCGCCTGTCGCGTGGGCCAGCGACCGCCGCTCCTCAGGCAGGCGAGCAGGCTGCACAGGCACGGCCGCCAGGAGCTCAGCGGGGAGAGACGCCACAGGCCAGGTACCATTGTTTATATTCTGTTCCAGGCAGTTAGAGTACTTTAAGCTTGCGCTATGCGCATTGTCACTTACTTGATCCATGGGGAAAGTGTACGTAGTCAATGTGGTCAATGGAACTAATGTTGTTGGCGTTGCTACAGCTGATGGGAGGATGACGATACTTGATGTCCCAGGGGACCGCTCCATGTGCGACCCTGCTACACTCGCAGCCTTAGGCTGCTCAATTATGCACAATGCCGGCTCCGTAGACGGTGTAGATTCCAGCTTACGCTGGGCTCGAGTTTCCCGCATTGTGCGGTCCGCCCTCCAATGCAGCGTGCTTATCCTCTGTGCGCTGGTGGAGGGCCACCTAATCCACGGACTTCTGACTCCGACTCCGCGCCCGCTCTGCGGGGTGAATGAGTCTATAAAGGCACACCCACAATGAATAGAAAGCAGAGCAAACAGACTCTCCGCTCCGGCAGTTCCTCAGACTCAGCCCTGACTCCACTCGTTATTAATTCCCGTGGGAAATATTAACGATAGCAAGAGGGGAAGGATCAAAGGGGTTGAACCACAACAGTCTCCCTCCCAGCCGGCTCCCGCTTCCACTTACTGGCGTATTTAGTGGGCTGGGCAGCCGTACTATCAAGGTCCAGGAGAGCGTGGAGCATACAGCTTATCATCACAAACAGCGGGAAACAGCGAATAGTCCCAGCCCTTTTCTCCTCTCAGGGCTTCTCCATAGTCCATATTGCTATGGAAATATGCATATATTTGCCCTGCTCTAACTTGTGAATTCTTGGAATCATCGACGTCTGTTTTGTAGGGTATCCTGGTCATCCATATAGAAACCATCATTCGAATAGAGGTAAAGTGTGGCGGTATTGCCATCATCATCCCCAAGAATATTTTCCACAAAAGTCTGCTTATCTGTCTCTTATTTATCCTTTGAAAACATCTGGGCGAAGAGAAGGACTTAACTCCAAAACCTTCATCTCCATAGTGGACAACTGGCTAGACTTTATGTCCCATTAAATGGTCCTTATTGGCAACATTTGACTATAGACCGCACCAACAAACCCACCTGTGAATTCCTGTTAAACAAGAAAATCTTAGTTTCATTTACAACCCATAATGGTGGCACACCCTCAAAATAGCCCTTACACACAATATGACCATGACAAAAACACAAGCTTCGTCAGTTTCATGGTTTCACCATTTCCTCATCACAGACTGCATCCCCATCCCCTGGAACCTTTTAATCTCAGACAACACATTTACCTCTCTTCAGACCTCTAAATAATTTACCACCTGAAATCTAGCTGTCCCATGACGGCCTTCTAATGGCTCTCTAAGGCTATATGAGCTTAACACGCATCCCTCTGTATAATCCTTGTCAATCTCCACAAAGAGACCACCGGAATGGAGAACATAGTAAACTTGGGGAGAGAAAATGGCACCAACCCCCAGCAAAACTCAACAATAAACAGTTCTATGGTGGAAAAACCACCTTGAAGAGAATACGCAGCAAACTAGAGAAAACCTGGCACAAAGGCATTGAAGAAGAGGACACGCATGCATGTTGTAGAGACTCACAAAACGACTCACAAAAATCAGTGTTGCTAACGGACTCACCATAATTCCCGTACCAACACGAACTGATGTGTTTCCCAGGGTTACCATGACATTAGACATTAACACTAAAAATTCCTATGCACTATATGCATCTGTCATATGTGTTTACAATATCCATGAAGAACACCTATGTGTGAGACATGATTGTTCTAAGGCACCGTTTGTATTCCCATGTTCCCACGCATTCCAGGCTTGCATGTTCAGGAAGTGTGCTTGCAATAGAGCAACTTAAACTAAACACAACTGAAAGACCACTGACGAAGCTCAGAATTAACGGATAGTCTCACAGATGATGAAATGATACAGCGAGACATAGGGGGGGGGCATTTGCTGAAAAACCGTTTAATCGTTTAAGAACATAAAGAACCCTAGAGGTCAGGATCATACCAGTCATACAGATGAAAGAAAGACATTTGGGACTTATGGAGGTCAAGTTTGCTGCCATGGTGTATGCAAGTGCTGCAAATGGAGTAGTGATGCAGTGTCTTCAACACACCTTTAGAATCAAGGGAATGGCAGGCAAACACTCAGTATGCCATTGATTTCTTGTACCCAACTAATATCATATGTATGGTATGGTTTTGTTTATTTATATAGCACCTATACACAGTCAAGAGTTTCAAAGCACTCAAGGAGGGCGGGAACATGGGGAAAATACAAACAGTCGCTCAGAGCCCTTGAAATTCTGTGACGATAATAATCTGCACAGGCAAAATAAGTACGTAACAAAAACATTTAACAGTTTGGGAGACAGCAAATAGGCCTGAAGTCGATTCTGCAGTTTTAACAGTGAAATTAAGGGGTGAAGACAAGGGAGACAGACGATCTTCAGGCATACTGCGTACTGGTCGAGGAAGTAAACAGAGGGTCACAGGGAGGGGGAGGATCAAGTGCACCCAGTCGGTTGAGACTGGGGTAAGTGCAGTGCGAGCCACTCTCTTGGGTTCATTTCTCAAGTGCATTGAGTGTGGGTGGGGTGTAGGGCCCTGAGGCATGTAGGGTGTCCTGACCCACGTTTAAGCTATCATGCCACAACATTTGGTGCTGTGGGCTTAGAAAATTCAAGATGGCGGAAAACCCACATGTGCGCCGAAATCCAGGAAAGCTGCGCAGTTTGTGCGCACACCAAAATGGTTGCCTCACTTGCCACCCACCACTGCGAGAATGAAAGGCCGGGTTGCCATGAGGGAAATGGGTTGCCAAAGGAAAAACAGTAGCGCCGGTTAGCTTCAAAGCGCTTTAAAACCACCATTGGACTACCCGCACAGTAGTCTGAAACCATTGGGAATGGCAATGCTGATTGCCAAATGCAACCTAGAATTGTGGGGAATTCATTTCTTAAATCCCAAAAATGGGTGCAGTACCAGTACTCACCACTATCCAAAAGCCGGCGTTTTAAAACCACCCTGTGTTTCTCTGAAGGCAGGCTCAAAATGCCTATTTTCAAACATTGCAACATGTGCAAAATATTCACTGAACACCAGCAGACATTTGGCAGAATGGAGTTTTGTGTGCTTACAAAATCGGGGAAATGAAGAGCCCAAAACAATGCTTATAACAAAACTGCTATGGAGTCAGCAGTTTAAATTGCACTGGATTTAAAGACACTAAAATCGAAAATGTTTAGATTAAATGAGTGACCTATGTTTGGTGTCACATGCCTTTGTAACTGTTGAAATGTCATAGTTTTGCACTTAGAATCAGCATTCTAGCTGCATGTGTAAAATTGCAAGTTAATTTAAAAAGCAACAAAAAATCATGCCAGTTAGCTGAAAGTCTGGCTTAAGGAACTTGATTTTGCTTGACAGCTACCCCCATCAGGAGTGAAACTTGAGTCACAACTGTGTTCCCAGGCCTATCTGCCTTTTGCTGGCCACACTAAGGATATGCCATCTATCTGATAATTGAATTACCTGTGCTCTACAGGAGCTCTGAACAAAGCCTGTCTTGACTCAGGCAAAGGTTTTATTACAGCGGTCGTAAAATGTAGCTTTCTCTTGGCAGAAGCTGGGAGGGGCACTGCCTGTGAGAGCAAGCTGGCTTGGCAGAACTGGATAAACCAGTATTTCCACCATGTGACCTGGGAAACCACACCCCTTTGTAGCCAGAATATTGTTTAGAAAAAGATGAATAACTCATGGTGCGGACATGTGAAAATTTTATAAATGATACCATAATTCTTGTGATTTTTCTGCCCACAGTTTAAGAGGTTTTTAGAACCGGTGGTATGTTCAGGGGGGTGTTAGCGGAAAAGTGGATATTACTCTAAATGTATGCATGTTAAAAATCTGAAACTTCATCAGTTAATGTCCATACTCCCTGCGCACATGTATGTAAAGTTGGGTCAATGTCAGAAATTGAAAAATCAGTTAAAAAGTCAATTATGTGCCATTTCTGAATGCAAGCTCTTAGAAACAGCAGATTTGGACAGAGACATGGCTAAATTCAACCACACCATGTATATGTAATTTCAAGCAACTGTGTAACTGTGAAATATGTCTTTTGTTATCAAATATAGAATATGTGCAATCTGACAGGGGAGTGTCCTATCTGCAAGCCATAAAATGACATCACTCTGACTCACAGTTCCTTCCCCAATCAAGTGAGGAATGGAAATTTGACCAATGACAAGGGAGAGGGGCAAGTTTAGTTATGACCAACACACACACCCACTTGCAGAACATATAAATGGACCACTGAAACTTAGGTAGAGACCTTCAATTCCATCTGCCGCTGGAAGCTCTGCCGGAAAATCCATACTCTACCTCCATCAAACTTCAAAGAGCCAACACTTAGACTCCAAGATAAACAGAGACTTCAGAACCTTAACCAAAAAGGTCACTGCCAGCAAGAGTATTTGTCAGCAGGCCTAAAAATCTTTTTGCAACTGAACTCTTCAGACAGCCGGCTGACGCCGTCTGAATTTTGCCAAGAACTTTTGCAAGAACCCGGTGACAGAAATATCCAAAGAGAAGGCAGGACCCGACCCAGAGAACCGGTGCCTAGCAGAGACCAGTCCATTGTATCCAGAGTGCTGACCCCGATGCTGTGAGCAGTTCCAGAGACCAGACGCTGTGCCCAGAGACCGTCCGAAGTCCAGACCTGTTGACCAGATCGTGACAAAGCCGCCTTAATGTTTAAAATCTCTTGTGAGTACCGCCAAACTGTACCAAACCAAAGCTCTTAGTTTAAATTCATCTAATTCAATCTATTTAACCTAAGTAGAACTGCCTGATAGCTCCAAATCTGTCACCTGTCAGTCTAGCTGCAAAATCTGTCACTTGTCATTTTGAGCTTTTAAAATTTCAAATCTGAAAAACGACCTTCACAAAATCGCTCATATCTCCGCGACCGTTTGTCTTAGAGACTTGCAATAACTTTCATCTGAAAGCTGAGAATCGTGGCTTTCCTAGGAACCTAGAACCGCATTCCTAGATCCTTGCTAAAGTGAGCCTGGACTAATATTAACTTGATTTCACTCACCCTGAACCTCTAGAGGGAATTAAAAGCATTTTAGTATATTATTTTTTTCTACATTGCCAGCGCCTATCAAAGCATTTTGCCTGTGTTTTCAACGTCTGTAGCCTAAGTTGCTGGGTGAACTGAATTACATTTGAATTGCATTTCTGAGAACTGTGTGCTTCCTTCCATTTCCTTGCATTGCATAAAAGGGGGGGTGAATTGCCAGAGAAAAGTGATTACATTGTTTGGTTGAAATCATATTGAGTATTTTCTGTACTGCATTCATTGAATATTGCATCCACCTGAGCTTACATAAAGCATTCTGTATCACCTTCTTCTTTTGTTCCTATTCACCTGTGTGCTACCTTATCCATTTCATGTCAACTCCTTATTGATTATAGAGAAGCGTGTTGGTGCCAGATTCTCCGTTGTTAATCTTTATCATATCAGATTAAGTGTGCTATTCAATTATTAATTTATTATAAAGCGTGATATAATATATATTGTTTAAGTTATCAAATAAACCTTTAAACTTGCAAAACAGAACTACTTCTTGGCTCAGTGGGGTCAGGAGGATTCCAAGAGAGGGGTGTTATATAGGGGTAGTCATCCAGAACGCATGAACTGGACATAAAGGTATATCAATAAGGGTTTTCATTCAGTATTCTAGACTAGGCGTTGACTTAGCTGTAGTGTTGAATTGAATCCTCTTACAAATTGGGGCCTCGAGCCGAGACGTTGGGTTAGATTTACCATTTGTGCAGCTTAATACAGTGTGCTAACTGACGGGATACATACATCCGGTCGGATCACCACGCTGCATTACGCTGTGAAGCATTCCTTAAAAGGGACACTCCAAGAAAAGTTCTGTTCTGCAAAAATAAAATACTAACTTCTGTAAGTCAGGACAGAGACCAATCTCTAGAATGACGACCTTGGTAGATATGAAAATAGCCAGAGAGCACTTCTTACATAAACTATTTGTGAGAGGTGAATGGACTCACCAGGACCAAACAGTCTGGTTGCAGGCCATCACGCAACAGGTCACTGAAACAGGGTCAGATATATATAGAGATCAGGGTCCATTACATGTGGCCCTGAGTGAACTATACATGGCCCCTAAGGCCAAAGATGAACACGACAAGATTGTTAGGATAGCGGCATACCTGTACCTATATATGGGAGACATGCAGGATAGATGTGCTGAAAGCCAAAATCTGGCAAATAGGCAACAGATGGCGTTAGAGAAGGTCCAATCTGATCTGGCCTCTTCTGAGCAGAGGCTGCAGAGGAGCCAGGAGTCAGAAAATGATAGTAGGCAATATATCATTAAAATAAAAGAGGATATGGGCATCCTACAACAGGAAAAGACAGACCAGGATACCAGATTTCTGGCCTTGCAGAAGGAGCACCAAGACAGTTTGAACTCCCTACTGCAGAGCCAGAAAAAGCTGGAGCAACAGATCAATTTCAACAGGGCATGCACAGAGCAGGTAGCCACCCTGCAAATCCAACTAGACAGAGAGAAAGAGGAGAGCAACAAACTAATTTTGAAAGACCTGGATACCCAGGCAGAGTTTGATGAGGAGCGCCAAAAAGCTGGTGCCTTTCAACGGCAAAGGGACGACCAGGCAGCACAGATGCAGGCTCTTAGTCAGGAAAGAGACACTTTAGGCCAGGAAGTCTGCCACTTAAAAAAGGAAATTGAAGAAAATCACCTGGCCCTCCAGGGGCTGGGTGATCTCCAAAAAGAAAACCAGAACTTGGTAGAGCACACCAGAAGGGTGGACGATGCTCTAGCAAGAAAGGAGCAGGCCAATAGGGACACAGCTCAGGAGGTAAACCTCCTGCAGCAAAGACTGGCCCAGTTCTCCAGGACCAACCAGGAAGCACAGAGGGAAAATGAGGCCCTCTGTCAACACAATGATAGGCTCCGACAACAGGTAGCGATGCAGGAGAGACTGATAGAGTCTAGTAAGGCCTTAACTGAGGAACTGAAGGCACATGTGCAGGCTCTTGCATTGCAACAGGGAGCAGGGGCGGATAGAGATGAGGTTCGCTGGGAAATGGAAACTCCGGAGCATAACCTCAGGAGCCCTAGTACCAGAGGCCCTCATACCTCTCAGTCCCTGGACTCTGCCACCCCCATGTCCCCTGGCGCACATGAGCACCGGGCCACAGGGATGGCAGATTACTATCCAGCCAGAAGCATGGGGCTCATAGGCCAGTACCTCCCAGGAATGGATGGGCGGGCATCTGGGCATGGGCACCCAAGCATGGTGCAATTCAGTGGGGAACCCCAGGAGAGTAGGCCCATTAAGGGCATCCTGAAAACCTCTGCCCAGTTAGGTCAGTGGAGGGGGTACCCATCAAATCCTGGCAGCAAGGAGGAATCTGAAGACTCCTCTGAACTGCGCAGGACACAGGAGACCAGGTCCCCACATTCTGCCAGCCATTCCCAGGCTCGCAGAATCCGGGAAAACCTGGATGAACAGACGGGAACCTCTGGGAGCAGTGCCTCTGAGTCCGAGGACGAATGGACAAGGGTTACCCGAACCAAAAAGGCCAATAAGGCAAAAAGGGCCTTGCTTAAGGACCCCTTAAAGCAGATTAAGGCGATCAGGAGCGTCATCACGCCTTACCATAAGAACGCTAAGTATTCTGTTTGGGAGCACTTAGAGTTGTTTGAACAAATGATGGAGACTTTCCATTTGAAGGACAGCCAAAGCTGTATTCAATATGTAAAGTGGACCTTCTCCCCGGAATACTCCAGTTTCTTTGCGGGGCTGGAGGACCAAAATCATTTGAGATGGTCCACCTATAAGGCGGCCATCTTGAAACATTTTTCTGTTCACAGAAATCCTCAAGAGGCTCGCAAGGCAGCCTACAATTTGCAATGTGGGGAGGATCAGGCCCCACAAGAATTTGTGCAGGAGTTAAAGCGTGCTTTTGCACAGACCACAAGAAGGGTGCGCACGGATAGCAGAGGATTTATTAATACGTTTTTCCATGCTTTGCCCAAATATATCATGACCCAGCTCGTGAGGGATTTTCACGAGAAAAGATCTTTAGACTGGGTCATTGAACAGGCTACCCGGATCTATGGGTTGCAGAAACCGATAGATAGCAAAAGTAATGCCCAGAAAAACCCCAAAGCCAACAGCACCCCTGCTGCTGCCAAGGTGGCAGAGGTAAAGGTCACCCCCGTTTTGGATTTGGAGATGGGGGGCCTAAAAACCTACCTGCACCTAATAATGCTAGGCCCAGGAGGTCCTCGGGTCAGTCACAGACAGGGAGCCAAGGAGGCAGCCCCACAAATGGGGTCCCTCGCTCTCCTGATTATGTAAGTCCCCGTTACAAGGGAAATCGACCCATCCTGGGTTATGTGTGGACTCCTCCAGCCCAAGGGGGGGGATCCAGCCAAGCACATAACCCAGGGAACTTCCCTCCAAACTTCCCACAGATGGGCAGAAATTCTCCAAATCCTGGGCAGAACTTTTTCCCCAGATATCCACCCGACTTTCAGCCCCAAAACCATCCATCCTTCTTTCCCCAATTCCCTGAGCCCAGACCACTGAATCCGGGAGAGGGGAGACCAAGGGTGGAGGGGTACCCAAATCTTCCCAACCAGGGGTACTACCAGAGGAGGGACAGCTACCCTTCCCGGGATCAGCCCAGGGGAGAAAACAGAGCCCCGTATCAGCCTGAGCGGGTTTCCCAGTTAGAGCGCCAGGTTCAAAACATGGCGCGGGATCTGGGTCACATACTGAGGGCTCAGCAGAACCCTCAGATGGGCGTGCCGGCGCAGAACGCACCCAACTCTGGACCTGGTGCTCCAGAACAATGACGGGGGCAGCACCCCGATAACTCACCGGTTCCCAGGGAGGAGGCACAAAGGGAAGGGGGGTGTAAAGCCTTGGAGGAAGCTTCCTTGCTCACTTGTAAACAGCCCCTGGAAACCCAGGAACCGGAAACAAAATCTCTTGCCCCTGAAAGTCTGCCTCCTAAGGAGCAGAGGGGGGGTAGGAGAAACCAAAGACCCAAACAGACTCAGTTTGAGGAGGAGGTACAGATCTTCCAATTTGAGGGAGAGGGATCCTCAGAGGATCCTGGGAAAAGGATCTTCTCCTTCAGAGAGGGGGGAACTCCTCCCAAAGAAAAATGGGTCCCTTGGGATGCAAATCCAGACTGGGGAGATGTGGAGACTGAGCTACCGCCGCCCACCATCTCATCCCAGAACCAACATCAAGAAAATCCCTTGGTTCAAACCCATCCTGGGGACTGCCTCCAAAAAGGGGGGGGCGGCCCAGAACTGGAACCAGGGGAACCCACAATGGCTCTGATCTCCAGTTGCCAAATTTTTCTTTCAGATTCCCAAGGCTCTCCACAGAATTCTGCCCAAATCTCTTCTCTTGCAATGTCCAAAACCAGAAAATTAGCACACCAGTTGTCCAAAAATGTACATTATCTGTGCCCCCTTGAGGAGAAGGAGGGAAGATATTATGCCCCGGTACAAGTACAGGGGCAGGGTACAATCTCGGCACTGGTGGACACTGGATCTCAAGCTACCCTTCTGTCCAGAAGGGCCTTTGACGAACTGAATGCAGGAAGGGGAGAGAATTACCAAATTCCTCTCACCTCTCTTCCTGGACAACTGCAGAACTTTGACGGGAAGGAAATTCCCGTTGAGGGGACTGCAGACTTGGACATTAAAATTGGGCGACACAAATTAAAACACCCGGTCATAGTTGTGACCCCAGAGGGCACCCCTTGTTTACTAGGGAATGACCTCCTGAGAAGGTTGTCACCCCTAATAGATTGCGTAAACAAGGTCCTCTGGACCCAGACTAGCCGACCCATAAAATTAAAACAGAGTGTCAACCATGTTAGTTTAAACGGCACATGCCACATGGTTGAACAAAAATCAGACCAAGTAGAATTTCACTTCCAGAACAACCAAATTCCAGACGTGACAGTCATAGCAGTAGGACAACAGACTGGTGATGGGGGGTCCTCTCTATTTCGGAAAATCAACCTTCCTTCCAGTCTAAAGTGGTATTCCACGCTGGAAGGAAACACTCTGAAATTCTATACCAATCCACAATCTGAAACTCCCACTCCTATAGTCCAGAAAGATGTGAAATCATCTCAAAGCCTGGCTGATATTCAGCAAATTGGAGAGCAGTTGTTCATCCCTGTTCAGTTAAATGATGGGAAGGACTCTGTTCTCGCTCGAGTGTGCGTGAACAATGGTAAGAGCTTCATCAGCGAAGCCATGTTTCGCCAACTCCCAAAAGATCCAGCCATTCCCACCTTCAAACTGATAGACAAGTGGGAAATGGACCTGGAAGCACCCAATTCAAAACATCTCCTGCCAAGCAGGTGTATGCTCAAAATCTCCATTGGCAACAAGAGCATAGTCCACAATTGTTGGGTCGTGCGAGACGTCCCTGCCGCCTTTTACTTAGGCAGTGACATTCTCAATCGCTTTGCCATTAGTTTGGACCTAATAAACTTCAAAGCTTGGTCCCGATTAGCGGATAATCCCATGGGCTTTGATGATCCAGAAAAAGCATTTAGGTCAGCTCAATTGCTACCTTATGCAGTTGAAATGCAGGTTAAAGAGGAAGTCACCATCCCAGAAAGGACCCGACAATTCTCCCTGGAAGTGAAAGTTAAAAGGGGACAAGAGTTGAAAAACCCTGATGCTTACATCCATCTAAATGCTTCTCTCCAATGGCAAGGGTTGGGGGTAAACCCAACACCATTAGTCAACATAGAACATGACACCATTCCAATAGAGGTGGATAACAGCGACTTAAAGAATATTACTCTAGCCGCAGGCACCATTATTGGAATGGCGGTTGATGACCGACATTTCTCCATTGATCTTGAAAATGAACTGTTAGGACCAATCCCCAAGGACTGTTTTGACAGTGACAGCGATGACAATACCACACCAGACAGGATTTTTACCCGGCATGGGGGGAACTTCCTGGTGTACACTTCCTGCCCCTATGGTAAGGAAGATGTGACTTGTGAATTCAGGAGGGATGAGGTGATTTTCCAGGTCCATGAGGGCTGCCTTTCCCACCTGAAGCCTCCAGTCCAAATCAGCACTCTGACCAGGGACTTCTCCACCCAGCTGGAGGAGGCCGCTGAAATAGCCAAACCAGAAGTCTTTCCAGGCTTCAGGCAGATGGTGGAAGAGAGAGTCAACCTAGCTGATGCCTGTGTGACTCTGGAACAAAAGCAAAAGTTGAAACAAGTTTTCTTGGATTTCCAAGATCTCTTTGCGGTAGACTCATATGACTGTGGTCACACCGACATCCACACAACCACAATCCCCACGGACCCTGGCATGACTCCTGTGTTTGTGAAGCAATATTGCTTGCCACTCGCATCAATGGAGTCCCTTACTGAAATAATTAAGAACCTTGAGTCCCGGGGAATAATCCGTCCAGTCCACAGCACCTTCAATAATCCGGTGCTGGGAATATTGAAGCCAAAGGGCCAGTGGAGACTCTGTGCTGACCTTAGGGAGCTCAACAAACGGGTCCATACTTCCTGATGGCCTCTTCCCTACATTGACCAAGGGCTGGCCCAGATTCAGGGGTCACAGGTATTCACTGCAATAGACCTGACCAATGGATACTGGACTGTGCCTGTCAGTAGGGAGGACCAATACAAACTGGCTTTTACCTTTGGGGGCCAGCAGTACACATGGACCCGGACTCCCTTCGGATACCTCAACTCAGGCAATGAATTCAACATTTTCCTACATAAGGCCATGCCCGACCTGGGTGCAAGGGGTAACCTGGCTTATGTAGATGATGTCCTCATCAAAAGTTCATCTGTGGAGGAACACATAGCGGAGATCCGTTATGTTCTGACGCAGTTGAGGGCCGCCGGAGCAAAACTTTCCTTTCAGAAAGCACAGTGGTGTAGAACCCGTGTTAATTTCTTGGGGCATGAGATTACTCCTCAGGGTCTCTGTCCCCAGGAAAAGAAAGTGGAAGCACTTCAGAAACTGAAAGACCCCACAACTCTGCGAGAACTAAGGAGCCTCCTTGGACTGACTAATTACAGCAGAAAGTTCATTGAGGGCTACGCAGAGATTACCAGACCCCTGATTCATCTCCTGAAGGGGGGGTCAAGTGGGAATGGGGTCCAGAACAAGCCGAGGCGGTAAAACAACTCAAGAGAAGCCTCTCACAAGCGCCTTGCCTAGCTTACCCTGTCAGAAACAAGGAGTTCTTCCTGGAGACAGGGTTCTCTAATACGTGCTTGACGGCAGTATTATACCAAAAGCATGACAAGGTCAATAAAGTAATCTCCTATGCGAGCAAAACTTTATCCTCTGTGGAGGAAAAATTCAACGATTGTGAGAAGGCACTCCTGGCAACGGTGTGGGCATTGAAGAATTACCGCCCGTTTATCCAGGGGGAACACATCATAGTGGAGACTCCACACCAGCCTCTGCAATATCTCCAAAGTGATAGAATCCGGGCCGGAAATGTGAGTAATTCCCGAATTACTTCCTGGATTCTGTCAATGCAAGGCTTTCCTGTGGAGGTCAGATATGGCCAAAACAAGAAGAGTCCCCTCGCGCAAGGTCTGGCTGACTTGCATGATTGTGCCAGAGAAAACTGTCTCGAGGACGAAAGTCTAAAAATAAAGGACAACATGGAGGCATACCTTAATTCCCCCCACAAAGTCTTTGAAGAAGACAAGTGTGAGGGAATGCCCACTGTGTATGTGGATGGATGCTCTTACCATGTTGACAACAACGGGGCGAAAGAACTGGTGGCTGGCATAGGGAATGCATGGGTGAATGAGTCCCCAGAACCCTCCGCTGGATACAAAATTGGTCCCCGAAGTAGTCAGGTGGCAGAATTGATGGCTGTGCATCAGGCCATCCTCACTGCTGTCCAGCATCAACTCCACGAACTGGTCATAATCACAGATTCGGATTATGTACGGAATGGGTTCGTGGAGCACCTGGTTAATTGGAAAACCAGAGGCATGTTATGTGCTAACAACAAACCCTTGAAACATGGGAAGTTGATCCAAAACATTGATGATCTGGTCACATCGAATGGGATGACCATCTACTGGAAAAAGATCAAGGGTCATTCCAAAGTAGAGGGACCAGACAAAACTGGAAATGACTTAGCTGATCAGCTGGCCAAAACCGGGGCCATCCAAGGGGATCTAATTGAGATTGAGTCCCTGTTGGGGGAAATCCAGGTCACTGCCATCACTAGGTCCCAGACAAATGCTCACAACGACCTTTCAATTGTACAATGGAGTAAGGAGACCCCTGATGCTGATTTGATTACCGCTCAGAAGGGGGATCCAATTATTGGTAAATTTTACCAGCACCTTGAGGACCCTGAGAACTTTCCCCTGACGGATACCGATTACATTGGGAAAGAGGACCTAAGAGTGTTGATGAAATGTCCAAAAATGTTCCGGATCCAAGACGGTTTGTTGGTAAAGAAATCCAAAGCTGGCCACGATCAGTGGGTGGTTCCTACCTCATTCCGAAGCCTGATGTTAAGTCACGCCCATGATGCGGCCACTGCCGGTCACAGGGGGTTTCACACAACACTGGAAATCTTAAGAGAGGTTGCATACTGGCCACACATGGGGCAGGATCTCGACCAATACTTGAAGGGTTGTCTTGTGTGTGCACAATTTCAGCCATCATCCCTCACGCACCGCGCGCCTCTCCAAAAGCGGGGGATGACACTGCCATGGTCAGATTTACAAATCGACTTTGTAGGCCCTGTGATTCGCTCGGCTAGGGGGAATAAGTACATGTTGACTGTGACATGCTTGTTTACCAAGTGGGTGGAATGTCTCCCAGCCCCAAATTGCAAGGCAGAAACTGCAGCTGCCTTGATGATTAACCACATCTTTTCCCGCTTTGGTCTACCTCAAAAGAATTGAGTCAGACAGAGGTAGCCACTTCACCAGTGAAGTAATGACAAAGATGTGGGAGATATTGGGGGTCAAAAGAAAGCTGCATATTGCTTATAGACCAGCTTCTTCTGGGGCAGTAGAGAGATATAACCGAACCATTGTGAGCATCTTAAAGAAGTTTGTGGCAGATTCTGGGCCAAGTTGGGATATCCGATTACCTCTGGTCCTAATGGCCATCAGATCTACCCCTTCATCTGCAACCAAAATGTCACCATTTGAGTTGATGACTGGACGCAAGATGGTGCTTCCAAAGCATTTGCTCTACAGGACCCAAGAGCAGACACTGATAAATGCCTCCACTACTCATGAGTATGTAGAGAATTTAAGGAAACACCTCCAACATGCTTTTGCTTATGCTCAGCGGAATCTAGAAAGATCAGCTGATAGCATGAAGACCCACTATGACCTGAAAACTTCCAGGAAGGGATATCAGGTGGGAGACCGGGTCTATCTATACAACTTCCAAAGGAACCAGGCCAAGCAGCGCAAATTTTTGCCTACATGGAAAGGACCCTTTGAGATCATAGACAAAATCTCCCCTGTGGCCTACAAAATCTACATCCCCAAAGGTCCTTTGGCAGCGGGGGAACACAAGTGGGTACACATAAACCAGTTGAAGTGTTGCCATCCCAGGCACGCTCTGCAACAACTGGAGGAATCCTCTGGAATCCTAGCGGGTACTGTCTCAGACTAATTCTGTTCCAATCATAAAACATACCACATCTAGTCTCTAAAATATTGTGATTTGCATGAAACTGTCTCTTAGTTATACTGTTTTTTTTTTTTTTTCAAAAAAGAATGTAATGTTTCGTTATGATGAAATGCATATGCTGCCCCACTATCTCAACAGTGGTGGAAAAACGTCTATGAGTAGGTATTGCCGCTCTTCCTTTGTCGTCCTAAGAGAAAGAAAACCTGAAGACGGGCCAAGGAGGATGATCCGGAGACCGGGAACGAATATCCAATGGGCCCAGTGGACCGCCCAATATTCCCATCAGGACCGGCGAGGAGGACCGATCGATCAGTACCGGATGGAGAAGAAGATGCTGAACTGTGCCATCTACAGAGTAGGAAGAAGATTATGCGGACAGACCGGTGCGTGGGGCAAAACCCTTGGGCACGCGACTCCCCATCGACTCAAATTCAAAGTGCAGTCGCGTGGGGGGGCTTGTAGGGTGTCCTGACCCACGTTTAAGCTATCATGCCACAACATTTGGTGCTGTGGGCTTAGAAAATTCAAGATGGCGGAAAACCCACATGTGCGCCGAAATCCAGGAAAGCTGCGCAGTTTGTGCGCACACCAAAATGGTTGCCTCACTTGCCACCCACCAGTGCGAGAATGAAAGGCCGGGTTGCCATGAGGGAAATGGGTTGCCAAAGGAAAAACAGTAGCGCCGGTTAGCTTCAAAGCGCTTTAAAACCACCATTGGACTACCCACACAGTAGTCTGAAACCATTGGGAATGGCAATGCTGATTGCCAAATGCAACCTAGAATTGTGGGGAATTCATTTCTTAAATCCCAAAAATGGGTGCAGTACCAGTACTCACCACTATCCAAAAGCCGGCGTTTTAAAACCACCCTGTGTTTCTCTGAAGGCAGGCTCAAAATGCCTATTTTCAAACATTGCAACATGTGCAAAATATTCACTGAACACCAGCAGACATTTGGCAGAATGGAGTTTTGTGTGCTTACAAAATCGGGGAAATGAAGAGCCCAAAACAATGCTTATAACAAAACTGCTATGGAGTCAGCAGTTTAAGTTGCACTGGATTTAAAGACACTAAAATCGAAAATGTTTAGATTAAATGAGTGACCTATGTTTGGTGTCACATGCCTTTGTAACTGTTGAAATGTCATAGTTTTGCACTTAGAATCAGCATTCTAGCTGCATGTGTAAAATTGCAAGTTAATTTAAAAAGCAACAAAAAAACATGACAGTTAGCTGAAAGTCTGGCTTAAGGAACTTGATTTTGCTTGACAGCTACCCCCATCAGGAGTGAAACTTGAGTCACAACTGTGTTCCCAGGCCTATCTGCCTTTTGCTGGCCACACTAAGGATATGCCATCAATCTGATAATTGAATGACCTGTGCTCTACAGGAGCTCTGAACAAAGCCTGTCTTGACTCAGGCAAAGGTTTTATTACAGCGGTCGTAAAATGTAGCTTCCTCTTGGCAGAAGCTGGGAGGGGCACTGCCTGTGAGAGCAAGCTGGCTTGGCAGAACTGGATAAACCAGTATTTCCACCATGTGACCTGGGAAACCACACCCCTTTGTAGCCAGAATATTGTTTAGAAAAAGATGGATAACTCATGGTGCGGACATGTGAAAATTTTATAAATGATACCATAATTCTTGTGATTTTTCTGCCCACAGTTTAAGAGGTTTTTAGAACCGGTGGTATGTTCAGGGGGGTGTTAGCGGAAAAGTGGATATTACTCTAAATGTATGCATGTTAAAAATCTGAAACTTCATCAGTTAATGTCCATACTCCCTGCGCACATGTATGTAAAGTTGGGTCAATGTCAGAAATTGAAAAATCAGTTAAAAAGTCAATTATGTGCCATTTCTGAATGCAAGCTCTTAGAAACAGCAGATTTGGACAGAGACATGGCTAAATGCAGCCACACCATGTATATGTAATTTCAAGCAACTGTGTAACTGTGAAATATGTCTTTTGTTATCAAATATAGAATATGTGCAATCTGACAGGGGAGTGTCCTATCTGCAAGCCATAAAATGACATCACTCTGACTCACAGTTCCTTCCCCAATCAAGTGAGGAATGGAAATTTGACCAATGACAAGGGAGAGGGGCAAGTTTATTTATGACCAACACACACACCCACTTGCAGAACATATAAATGGACCACTGAAACTTAGGTAGAGACCTTCAATTCCATCTGCCGCTGGAAGCTCTGCCGGAAAATCCATACTCTACCTCCATCAAACTTCAAAGAGCCAACACTTAGACTCCAAGATAAACAGAGACTTCAGAACCTTAACCAAAAAGGTCACTGCCAGCAAGAGTATTTGTCAGCAGGCCTAAAAATCTTTTTGCAACTGAACTCTTCAGACAGCCGGCTGATGCCGTCTGAATTTTGCCAAGAACTTTTGCAAGAACCCGGTGACAGAAATATCCAAAGAGAAGGCAGGACCCGACCCAGAGAACCGGTGCCTAGCAGAGACCAGGCCATTGTATCCAGAGTGCTGACCCCGATGCTGTGAGCAGTTCCAGAGACCAGACGCTGTGCCCAGAGACCGTCCGAAGTCCAGACCTGTTGACCAGATCGTGACAAAGCCGCCTTCCTGTTTAAAATCTCTTGTGAGTACCGCCAAACTGTACCAAACCAAAGCTCTTAGTTTAAATTCATCTAATTCAATCTATTTAACCTAAGTAGAACTGCTTGATAGCTCCAAATCTGTCACCTGTCAGTCTAGCTGCAAAATCTGTCACTTGTCATTTTGAGCTTTTAAAATTTCAAATCTGAAAAACGACCTTCACAAAATCGCTCATATCTCCGCGTCCGTTTGTCTTAGAGACTTGCAATAACTTTCATCTGAAAGCTGAGAATCGTGGCTTTCCTACGTACCTAGAACCGCATTCCTACCCCCTATAGTTTTACCGCAATCGCGGAACACGCATCCGCGAATTTTGCCGCGATTTGCAAATTTCTCCACGTGTGAAAACAGGAGCTTCTTGCTTTCAGTTGCTAAAAATTCGTTTAACCTGCTAGTTACACCCTAGATCCTTGCTAAAGTGAGCCTGGACTAATATTAACTTGATTTCACTCACCCTGAACCTCTAGAGGGAATTAAAAGCATTTTAGTATATTATTTTTTTCTACATTGCCAGCGCCTATCAAAGCATTTTGCCTGTGTTTTCAACGTCTGTAGCCTAAGTTGCTGGGTGAACTGAATTACATTTGAATTGCATTTCTGAGAACTGTGTGCTTCCTTCCATTTCCTTGCATTGCATAAAAGGGGGGTGAATTGCCAGAGAAAAGTGATTACATTGTTTGGTTGAAATCATATTGAGTATTTTCTGTACTGCATTCATTGAATATTGCATCCACCTGAGCTTACATAAAGCATTCTGTATCACCTTCTTCTTTTGTTCCTATTCACCTGTGTGCTACCTTATCCATTTCATGTCAACTCCTTATTGATTATAGAGAAGCGTGTTGGTGCCAGATTCTCCGTTGTTAATCTTTATCATATCAGATTAAGTGTGCTATTCAATTATTAATTTATTATAAAGCGTGATATAATATATATTGTTTAAGTTATCAAATAAACCTTTAAACTTGCAAAACAGAACTACTTCTTGGCTCAGTGGGGTCAGGAGGATTCCAAGAGAGGGGTGTTATATAGGGGTAGTCATCCAGAACGCATGAACTGGACATAAAGGTATATCAATAAGGGTTTTCATTCAGTATTCTAGACTAGGCGTTGACTTAGCTGTAGTGTTGAATTGAATCCTCTTACAGGCAAGTGCAAGAGAGGACTGGCGGGGGTGCCAGTGACCAGTGAGACTCTGAGGTCCACCCGGCAGCCAGTCAGCAAGCTGTAAGGAGGAGGAGGGAGAGAGGGAAAAAACAGAGAAACTAGAAACACAAACATGGGCCACCAGAGCCATACAATAAGTAAAATTCAGAGCAAAAATATAGAGTAACCAAATGATTTTATCTCTAAGGTAGAGAAAGCAGTGGAAATACCTAATGAAAGGAAGGCAGTGCCAGAGTGGATATGAAAAAGTTTACTGCACCTCCATGGGTATTTCACCTCTGGTAAGGCACAGTCAGCAAACATGACTGTATATCCTCCAAAGTGGGAACATCACATTTGAACAGTTATTAGGCCTTGCTCATTCTCAAAAGGAGGACTTCCAAATGTTTTGCAGACTTTGAAATCCTTGGGCTCAACCCTGTGTTAGCAAGGACAATACAGACGTAGACCTTGTGCTCTTGTGCATGTACAGACATAGTGCCAAAGCCCCTCCTCAATGAGGATCCCTAACAGGGCAGGAACATGTTCCTGGGGCTCCTGATAGTTCTCTGGTTCTTGTACGTCCTTTGTGCCTGTGAGGCACAGTGTGGGTGGCTTGCTACTGCCTCTACGTGCTCCAGTGAGGCTGGTGGAGCTCTTAACCAGGTTCTTCTCTCATCCTCAGTGATTTGGGACTTAAATGCCTTCACCATCCTGTCTGCCCAAACCCAGTCGGGGTGGACCTAGCAGTGTCTTTCCGCCACTCTCCTGGGCCACTTCTGCCATAGGCGGCTTTGTAGAGCTGCTCTTCAGGGCCTGCCCCATCTGGTCCCAGGGCAGGGCAACAAGGGTGAGCCCACGCCGCCTGGTCCTGGGCAGCACCACACATCTTGCTCCAGGCTGAGTTACCCTGATCTTCATGCTGGGTTTTCCTGAACACACAGCCTGGGTACTTTTGTCCTGGGCCTGTCTAGCCTGGGCTGTGGGTTGTTTGACATAGAGTCAGGCCCTGTCAGTGCCCAGGCTACACTGAGTATTCAAGCTGGGACCTACATTTTATGCTGGGCCACCCTTGCACGAAAAACTGTTTCCTCAGCGTATTTCAGCCTTGCAGCCTTGGTTTGTCTCCTGAGGTAGTTTCAAAACGATCCGAAGTCCATCTTTTCATCATGGCCACTTTCCTCACATTATAGTTTCTTCTGCAACAAGCTTCTATATGTCTCATCTACCTTGCATTTCTGCGTATATGCTACTGCTCTGTTTTAGGGTATGTGGTTTCTTTATCTCTGCAAACATGTTTCTCTTGTTACTTCAGTTACATTACCATTCTTTAAGTATTCACATATCATTTAGGTACATCTTAGTATCTTCTCTTCATGACGTCACTTTGCTCTCTTCTGATTCCATTTACAGCTCCTATATGTCCAATGGTGTATGCCGGCATCCTTACACCACATCAGTGCGAGGGTACATTCAATACAGTTGTCTAAGTGCATAATGTCTCTCATATCTTCAATATGGTATAGGGATCAAACTTGGTGTCATGCACAGAGTCTTTCTACTGTTGTTCCTGTATGACGGAGATGGGGAGTGGGCACTAGAGATGACGTCCTCTTCTTCTGTACACTAATAATTAGACTTTTTGCAGCCCTCAGAATGTAACATCACTCCCCAATTAAAATTCATAAGAGTTATTTCTCTAAAAAGTGAATATTGCATGCAGGGGACCACCAACATTAACACTTATGTGCGGTGGAACTCCGGCATCCACATTTCTACTTTTGTGTAATGGAATGCAAAAGTAGAAAACAAACAGGCAAAATCACTGGCACTCTTTATTTTTACTATCCGTTTTGCTAAAGATGTAAATAAATATGTTACAGACAGCATTTACAATGGATTCCTATGGCACCCGCCTTAAACAGATGGTAAATTTAGACGGATCACATTGGAATCCATTTATTGTATGCAGTCATGAAAAGAGGTTTTGCAGGCAGAGCAGGAAAGACGAGGAGATCATGGATTACCGTCCTGTCTTATGCTCCACTTTCAACATTTCTAAAATGATCCAGAGAGCTAAACAAGCTGTAACTGCTTTGAACTTTGGTCTGCCCCTGGAGTTGCTGCTTCAGGTCATACTGAATGTGTATCTTATTATTGAAACAAAATATTGTTATTTCAATACTATTAAATAAAACAACATTAAATGTAATAACATGTTTTATGTATTTACTTAACTCATTATTAAACTAAACTAACATGTTTAGTTTGCCAATATTCTAAAAGGCTTATAGAAACATGATGGCTGTCCAGTCTCCAGGATTGCAATCCATACCTCTCAACCTTTTTTGATACCAAGGCGGGTGAAAACCCAGAAAGGTCATAAACATAAAAGTAGGACTGCCGTAAAAACATGAAACGGCAGTCCTACTTCTATGTCGCTGACCTTTTACGGGAGGAGGGTGGGGAGGAATGCTCCCAGGCACAATCCTCTCATTGGAGGAGAGCGCCAGGGAGGGGAAGGGGGAGGAAATGGGGGCGTGAAAAGCATGACACTTGCTTTTCACGCCTCCATTCGCGCAGGAAGAGTCGCGCCGGGACCCGATTTCGGGATCTCGAAATCGGGTCCCGGCAAAAATATGAATCGTAGCTCCCACCTTTGCCAAGGCGCGTGAAACAGATGAGCTGGCGGGTGGGCGGCTTGTGTAGATGCTTTGGCGGGTGACACCCGCCAAAAGCGGGTGAGTTGAGAGCTATGGCAATCATAAGAGACGAATCGAATCGCCGTCTCAGAGGTTAACTAATTCATTGTGATGCAGATGGGGGTTGGCACGGAATCTATCAAACTGGCAGGGAGAAGCACTGGGATAGCAAAATATGTTTGTGTGTTTATTTTCTGCACGGACTTCGGAAGTGGAGCAGAAAGTCCCCTCAACCTCCAAACAATGTTCTGATCCAAGAAATACTGCAGCATCTCTGTCCGTATCTAATTTCATGCGGGCAGAGGTGCTTGAATCACTATGGGGCTTATTTTGAAAACTGTGAAAATTACTCTGAAGTGACCCGTTACGTTTGCATCGAGGTTCAAAAAGTTCCCCTCCACTTAACATTCATTATTTGCAAAAGGAATGCATAAAATGGAGGCCACCCTTTATGCCTCCACTGTGAAAAATGAGTTAAGGCTCCCTGCAATTTATGTTAGCATGGAAGGTGGCGTTTATGATGCATTCCTATGGAATCTGCCCGGCATATAAAGCAGCAGATTGCATGTGTACACAGCATTTACACCAGCATGACAATGTCTCATGCTGGCATAAAAGTTGGAGTATCTCTAGGGCGGAGAGGAAGGGGGAGGCTGAATCGTAAATTACGATCCGTGTCCTACCTACGTCATCTAAATGGATGAAAATATGGCATGGAGTAAAATTAATGCGTAAAATGTTCATGCATACATTTTACACATTTGTTTTACTCTATGGCATATTGAATTTGCACCCCTTTTAGATTTCCTTTAAAATTCCATCTGTTTTTCCACCAGAAAAGATCCAAGTTAATGCTCGCTGCCACACACTTACAAGGTAGACGGCATTACTGATTGTTTTGTGCATTGGGTGCAAAAATGTAAGGGACCCCTAGACCACGCATAGTGGGGCCATCCCCCATTGCCCATCCCCCCTTCTTGGGATATAAGACATCATTCAATGGTTACACATAACTAATAAGCACAAGGAAAAATGGCATATATTCGGAAACACAAGATCACCTTTATTGGAGTCATACAACATTTTTTTTGGGGGGCCGCCCCAGCCCTATAGACTTCGAAGGTAGCCCCTTGGTTATGTCGGGCATTGTCATTATCGTATAGTTCCTGGTGCCACTTAACACTGCCGGTTTGCAGAGTAGCAGACGTTCACCTCTGATTGTAAATGTCAAGCAGTAATTCTTCGGGAGCACTGAATCTCGTTGACTAGGAGTCTCAATGGTCCCTAAAGGACTCAGTGCCCATTGTCGGAATTTGGCTCGAGTGCAGCCATTGGGAAACGGCCCAAAGCCAAAACTGCAGCGTCAAACTCCTCCCCGGCTTGGACCGCCCCATAACTCCACCTGTGAGAAAAAAGGAAAAGTTAGCAACCGTACACAACTCATGAACAAAACAAGCTCTAAAAACTTACACCATTCGAAGTCCGCTGAATCGAAAAAGCACTCAATACAACCTTATTTACATGTAAGTGAACTGAACCTTATAACAAGCAATCAAACTCCTACTTACATATAAATGCACCAAAATCCATAACCTTCTCAGTAAATTCAGGCGGAGGAGTGGGGGTGTTAGGGGCTGCAAAAGAGAATGAGCTAAACAGCCCCCCACCTTATAATGAGTCCCCAGAGCCCAGCCTGATGTGGTTAGGCTCAGGGATGCCCATTCCGCTCATGGAGAAGGCGAGGTGAAAGTACCACCCGGGAGGTTGGGGGCAGAAGGGCTGCCCCCTAATCAGGCTGTCCCTCTAGTGCCCGTGGGCTGGACATCCCCTTATTCTGTGTCTTTTTCACAGACAAGTGGAAAGCAAGACAAATGATCAATACAGACAAAAGCCCTGGTCATGTACTGACAATAGGGGAGATAAATATTCAGCCCACATTTTCAAAAGCATCTAACAATGAATCACACGGCCCTGTACTTCGTACCTAGTATTTACCGGTCACACTTAAGCTGACTTGCAGATCGAAGCAAATACATCAACACCGGTCACACGTAGGGCTAACTGACAGAATGAAACAAATACATCAATACCAGTCTTTAAAGAAAACGCTGTGAAATGTCCACTGCTTTGCTTACTTTGGGCCTAATTCCCATAGCGTTTTTCTATGGGGTTTTGCCATTTTAAAACTCTTCTGTGAATTAGGCCCTTTGTCAGGGGCGTTGCTAGGGGGGGGCTAAGGGGGCTATAGCCTCTGATCTTTTGGTTGTAGCCCCAGATAGAATCTCAGGAGCTACAGCCAAGCTAGCCCCCAGTCTCAACAGTTCCGACATCAGCTTAGCCCCGGGTCTTTTCCAGACCTAGCAACTCCCCTGCCCTTTGTGCACTATTAAACATCTTGTATGGCCTTTTTCTGACACCTCCATTCATCCTAATGAGGCGCCAAACCTCTTCCTGTACAGTACCAGTCATTCACATTATTGGCTGGTTTTCAAAATCTCATTGTAGCTACCATTGTAGCTGAAATCGAGGCGATGGCCTGAAAGGGTGTGGGGATCAGACAGAGTGGGACTCGCTCCGGTGCCTCCAGCCCTCCTGGGATGGAAGCATTCTATGTCTGCAGGAAGTCTTTGGGCGAGATAATGGGTGCCAGTCTGAGGCGCTCCAAACATACTTAGAGAGAAATAAAAGGGCAGCTGGTGAAACCTATAACCCCAGTTGGTTAAACTGGCCTCGTCTGTTATTTCTCAGAACATACAATTGCTCTGAACTAGAACAGCTTTTCTCTGCAGGAAACATGCAAAGATCCTTCCTTACAGAAGGAGAGCGCCAGATGGGAGCTTAATAACTGCAGAGCGCGCTTGTCATTGCCTGGAGTTGTTCAAACTTGGGAAATCTGGGTAGCTCCCAGGGGTGAAGGAAATGCTTCAATTTGCTGCCACCCGGCACTGATCCAAAACATTGCAATTACTTGAGGATGTCGTGGTGGAGGAGTCATAGTGCCCGTTTATTGGTGGTTACCCAAGCCTAAATACAAATACAAAATGCGGGTGAAAAATACTTGCAGTGGTTTGTAGCCTATTCACTTGTATGGAATGTTAAGGGGCAGGATTGACTGCACAAGGTTGCAAAGATAGAAACCTCAAAGCATCAGATCTTATTAAATTTCCGGCCACCTGCCTTATAAAAGCCATATTCCGTTGAAGAATTACTCAAATTTTTTTTCATTTTAGTTTCTACTTCGATTTTAATTCTGTTTATGAGCAATTGTAAAACACACCATTGCCAACAGGCAGCCTGACAGTAAGAAAGCAATGAGTTTACAGTGATCACAGAGTCTAAAGAACTCATTCTGCACATAGCAGAAAAAGCCAGAGGGGTGGTTAAACGCACATATAAGAAAAATCTGTGGAGCTCACGTTCTATGGGGATAATGTTAAAAGCCGGCCGTAAGGCCTTCTATGAGCATTACTCCTGATTTTCATTCATTTGCATGGCAAAGAGGAAGGGCAGAACTCAACTTGCGTTTCTGGCGTCCTTCCTCCTCCCCGCCATACAAATGTACCAGGAGTTCACTGGCATGGATTTTCGTGTCGGCGCAATTGCTGAAGATCCCTATGCGGACCGCCTGCTTTAAAGCAAGTGGACCCCATAGGTACCCATTGTAAATGCTGCCTGACATGTTTGCATGACAGGCAGCGTTTACACTTACAATTAAACTCTAGCCGACATGCTCACAAGTCAGGCAGCATTTACGCCCTTTGCAAGTGTTATGTTATGTTAAAGGTACTTGTATAGCGCACTGTCACCAACGAATTGGTCCCCAGGTGCTCTGATAGATCTGTAAACAGGAAGGATGGGTAGGGTTAGTCAGGAAGAGGGCAGAAGGAGAGTGGGAGAAGTGGTGTGCTGTTGGCAGCTTCAGCTCGGTATACACCGAGTGCTGGGCTTTGGTGCTAGTGTCGGATCAGGCGAGGCCTCGAGTGCTGTGGGTGAAGTTTATGCGTTGTTGATGCAGTGTGGTAAAGTGCATGTGGATTGCTGGGAGAGAGGTGGTTGTGTGGCTTTGTGTGGGTTTAAGTATGCAGAGTATTGAGGGTTGGGTTAGTGGGGTCTGTATTCTGATTCACATACTTATGGTTGCGTTAGAGTTGTATATCTGTGGGTTGGGTTGTTGCTGGTTCCTCGTGGGCCGACTTGCTTTGGTGGTGCTGCGCTGATTCAGCTGTATCATAGTGAGTATTGTTTGGATTGGTAGGTGCGTCTCGTCCTAATCTTCAGGTGTGGGACTGGGTAGGTAGTATCTATTCTCAGGCTATCTAGTGTGAGACTGATTGGTTGAGGCTTTGAATGGTTCAGGGTCGGAGTCGTGTTGATGTGGTGTCCTAGTGCAACCGTCCTGGTGAATCTGTGTATTCAGTCGTTTATTTCTTTCTGTCCTGATTGGTTCTTTGGTTTCCGTGGGGTGAACATCCTTCTGGCCAGTGCTTTAAGTGGGCCGGGGCCTGCCGGGGCACAAAGTGGGGCTGAGCCAGGGCCCTGCCGGGGCCCCCAGTCCCACTGCACGATACATTGGTGGGATGCATTATCCCATCGCGGCCGCGACGGGAGATGCGCCTGCCATGAAGTCAGGATAGCTGACAGAAGTGGCAGCCAACTGCAGCAATGCTGTGCCTGGATGCCACTTCCGTCAGTCATAGTAGCTGCCTTTAGTGACCCCTCGCGCGAGGGGTCACCAGAGGCAGTTACTGTCCCTTTGTTTCCCCAGGTCGCCGAGGCATCTTTAACCCTCAGCGAACCTGGGGATTCCTCGAGGTTTATTAAAGATGGCTTGAAAAGTACACAATTCAAGCCATCTTTTATAAAGCTTTGCCGACGGACAATTTTGTCCGTAGTCAAAGCTTTATAAAAGATGGCTTGAATTGTGCACTTTCAAAGCCATCTTTTATAAACCCGAAAACATGTCGTGAAAACTAGGCAAACCATAAGGTACGCACACAAATATATATATACATGTTATATATCTGTGTCCGTACCTTACTATAGTTTGTGTACTTCGCAGGCCATCTTTTCTAAACATAGAAATATGTAACATATGTAACATATTTCTATGTTTAGAAAAGATGGCCTACAAAGTACACAAACCATAGTAAGGTACGCACACAGATATATAACATGTATATATATTTGTGTGCAGATCTTACGATTTGCATGCTTTTTAGGCCATGCCCCTCCCAGAAGCCACGCCCCCAAATGAGGGCCCCCTCTTGATTTCTTACCCCACTTAAAGCCCTGCTTCTGGCTATTGTTCAGTTGTAGTTTTTTTGTGGTGGGGCATTGTGCTTCCTGCTGTGTATTGGTGGACAGTGTGTAGTGATGAAACATTATGTTTCTCACCCACTGGATTGGGGCTCGTGGTGCAGTGCTTCCTTCTATATTTTGTCCTTACGGCTGTTGGTCATGGGCCTCTTGATGATTCGTCTTATATTTTCTGTCTTTGTCTTGCTAGGTTTACGGTCTTAGGTCGTATTGTGGCTGTCTCCCCTTTGGTCGTTTAGTATGTCGTGGGATATTTACCTTAGCTTTTCCCATTGATTGATCGGTGTGTATCAGGGTCTCTCTACGTTCATTGATGTTTTAGTTGTGTGTGCGCCCCAGTGGCCGGTCTTTCTAGCTATGACGTGAAGAGCCAGGTTTTGAGTAATTTCCTGAATAATAGGTGGTTTCTTGTATTATGTATGTACTTTGGAAGGTCGTTCCAGGTTTCCGGGGCTTGGTGAGAGAAGAGAACCCTCCAAGTTTTCTTTCGTTGTAGGGTTTCGGTTCCAGGCGGATGTCCCTGCTTGATCTGAGTATTCTTGTTGGTTGATGTATGAGCAGTTTGTCTCTTAGGAACTCAGCGCCTTCATTGTGTACTGCTCTGTGCGTAATGCACATTGTTTTGAATGTTATTCATTGTTTTATTGGTAGCCAATGTAGTTTTTTCAGCGCTGGTGTGGTGTGTTCTCTTCGGGGTAGTTTCAGAAGCAGTCTGGCTGCCGCATTTTAAATGCGTTGTAGTTTTTTTAAGAGTCGTTCAGGCATGCTTTGGTATAGGCTATTGGCGTAGTCTAGTTTGGACATGACAAGGGCGATGATGGTGCTTGTTTTCCTGGCGAACGATAGGAATGGTAATATCCTATTTGCCGCTCGCAGGAGGAAGAAGCATTTCTTGAGGAGAGCGTTTACTTGTGGCTCTAGCATGAGATTATTGTCCATCAGAACCCCCAGGTTTTTTACAATCGGTGAGGGTGCTGGGGTTGTCCCGAGTTCCCCTGGCCAAGGGATGAATTGGTTTTCTCCTCCATTTTTGTTACAACCAGTTTTGGCTGGGTTGATCTTGAGGGAGTTGGAGTTCATCCAGAAGAATACATTGCGGAGGCAGTTTTCTAGCATTGAGTTTATTTCCGGGTTGTCTTGTATTTTGAAGATTATTTGTGTATCGTCAGCGTAGCTGTAGCAGGTGAGGCCGTGGCTTTTGATGATTCTGATAAGTAGATACAGGTAGATGCTGAATATTAGTGGGAGAAGGATGATCCTTGTGGTACTCCACAGGTGGAATCTCTCGGGTTGGATTTCAATGGTTTCATCCATACGGTTTCCGTTCTGTTTGTTAGGAAACATTTGATCCATAGTAGGGCGGTGTCTGTTATTCCGAGTCCTTCTAATCTCGCTATGAGGGTGTCATGGTCGACTCTGTCGAATGCTGCCGACAGGTCTAGGCGTATTAAGGCAGTGCTGTTGTCTGAGTCTGCATTGATTTTTAGATCATCCCATATTGAGAGTAGAGCTGATTCCATTCCTCTCATTTGTCTGAAGCCGACTTGTGCCTGGTCTAGTAGGTCGTGCTCTTCTATAAACTCTTTGGTTGTTTTGTATATGTACGTTTTGAGCAGGTTGGCTGTATACAGGATGTTGGAGATGGGTCTGTAGTTGGAGAGGTCCTCTACGTTTCCCGCTGTATCTTTGAGTAGTGGCCTGATGTATGCAGTTTTGAAGGCTTGTGGCACTTTTCCAGTTGCGATGGAATGGTTGAGGACATTCCTGTGATATTCTATAGGCGTTCCTTGTTTAAGAATCAATTTGTATATGTCTGGTGGGCAGAGGTCTTCGGGGGATCCTGAGTTATTGCTTTCATTCACCAGTTTGACAAATGTCTCCACTGATATTTCTGGAAAGCTTTGTAGTTTGTTTTGGTGTTCCTCCTAGGTGTAGGTGGGGGTCGTGGTCTGATCAGATGGTCTGCTTTGTATGGTTTGTTGGATGTTGGTGATTTTGTTTTTGAAGTGGTCTGCGAGGTTGTTGCAAAGTTTTGTGGATGGAGTTGGTGTGTTGTTACATCCCGGAGGGTTTTTGATTTTGTTTTTGGCTGTTTGGTGCTGCGAAGATTCGGTTGTCATAGTGTTTCCTCTTTGCTTTTTGTATTTCCTTTTTGTATACCTGGTTGTGTTGTAGGAATTTCAGTTTGTTCGCTGCATCGTTTTGTTTTCGCCAATCGAGTTCTAATCTTCGGTTTTTCCTTTTCATGGTGCTGAGTAGTGGGGAGAACCATTTTGCCATTGCCCGTTTATGTGAACAAGTGAAGGGTTTTTTTTGGAGATGTTGTCTATAGTAGTTATAATCCGGGAGTGCAGCAAGGTTACTTTTTTGTCCAGGTCATCTTCTTCCATGAATATTGGGTGTGGTTTGCTTAGCTCCAGGAGTTCATTCAGGTTAGATTTTTTGATGGTTCTCCAATATCTTTTTGTTGTGTTCGTTGTTTTGTCCGGTTAACTGTTTGTTGGGGTGGACATTTTGATTATGAAGGGAATGATGAGGTGGTCGATCCAGGGAATTTGAATTGTGGGTGCAGTGGTAAGGAGTAGTTTGTTCACGAAGATTGCGTATAGTGTATGCCCTGCCGAGTGGATTGCTCCTTTGACTAGTTGTTGTAGGTTCATTGGTGCCAGTTGGCTGGTAAGCGATTTGCAAGTGCAAGGAAAAAAGCCCTCTGCCGTGCATATGACGAACATTTGACAGGGGGAGGCACCTACGTATTTCAATGGCACGCCACCGCTTAATTACTCATTTGATTAAAATTAGTCCTTGTGGAGTTCTGCACTTCCAGGACAATTAAATTAGGCTTCACTTGACAAAGTGGGGCAAGGTGCTGGATATACGCAACTTGCAGGGATTCCGCCATCTTATCGACCAGCATTACATTTTGATGCAGGTGAAAAGTCTTGCATCCCTGTGGATTCTGCCTACCTTTTTGCACGTTCAAAGGGCAGCAAGAGTCCACAGTGATTCTGTACAATACCAGTCGCCATGTATTAACGTGGCAGGCGCCATTATTCATTACCGTCATGCGCGCATGCACACACAGCAAGGTTCATAATGCATTACCCTGTTGGGGTGTATAATAATAGCAATCCATCCAGATGGCAGGTGCAGCTGATGCAGGCGTGGTCCACTCTTTCTGACAGATCATATGCCAGTAGGCAAAGGATGGGGCAAACGTGGTTGAATATAGTTAATCATTTACTTTCGCAAAAAAATAACAAGACCTCTATTTTGCTGTTCTCCTCCTTCTTCCTCTCCCTGTGCTTTCTCTTTCTCTCCCTCCTTCTCTGTCTCTCTCCTTGTCTGAGTCTCTCTCTCTGTCTCTCACTCTCTCTCTCTCTATCTCTCTCTCTCTCTCTCTCTCATTCGTTCTCTCTCTTTTTCTCTATCTTCAGGCAGGAGTCCTGGAGTCAGGTTTGCAATTACTAGACCCATCCCAGCAGTTTCCGAAACTGCACAACCACAGGAAAAACACAGCTATCACGATATCAGTGCTATTTTTCGGGAAAAGAAGCAATAAAAAAAGAAATTATTTAATTATATGAAAATTGCAAAGTGTCTATTTTTAAAATGTTTCAATATGCATTTCTAAAGGTCACTTCCAGTACATATAATAGTCATAATAAGAATGTTACACTTGTTTCAGTGAGCAAATCACATTCCCAAAACTTACAATAGTTGTTATTTTCTGGTGAAAGGTTGGAATTTCAAAATGGGAATTCTGACGTACTCATATTTTACTCTTTCGAAATGCCACTATGAGAAAGGGGAGGGGAGACATAGAACGAATGAGGGATCATAAAACCAAAGAGAATTTTGGAAACATAAGAATGACACGAGATCTTTCTATTTGACTAATATGTCTGTGATGAAAGGGTTCTATGGTTGAAACTTTAAATACACAAAACTCCGTGGGATGGCTCTTCATTACATTGTTCACGATTCTTACCCTAACATTAAAAAATATGTTACCACGAATCATATATACCCATTCAAATGTGTAGCAAGCTTGATTTTGAGGTTGAAATGGCTGTGATATCTGTAATTCTTTTGGTGTCCCAAAGCTAGTTTTGCTACTTGTTTAAATGCTACACATTTTCTTCTTCCTTTGAGCATGAATAACTACAATATCCCTCCTCCCAACTGCCCTCAACCTCATCTTGGTCCGCCAACACACTCCCATTACCCACTCACCCTGTCAAGAAAGCCAACCCATGCAAAGGCCTACTCAGACTCTATAGGATCTCAGCCCGCTTCTCCGCACTCTCAACTTATATTTTACTTCCCCTCTAAACTCAAAGAGAAACACGTGCCTGTGCTCACGCACCAAGAGACCCGCTCTCATCTCTGACTACTCTCTGCCTCCGACCCTACTACCTGTTCCGTTGCCTCCCTGACACACCCCAAACCCCCTCAACTGCACCCTCATCAATGCCAGATCCATCATTGCACATGCAACTGACATTAGAGACCTTATCACATGCAATCACCTGAACCGCCTTGCTATCACATAATCGTGGCTCCACTGAGCAGCTAGTCCTGCTCTCATTATAGCCATTCCTTCAGGCTTCTGTATCCTGCACTACAACCCCACAGTGAATAGGGGTGGCGGTGTTGCAATCATATACAGGCACGCTTTCAGCATAAGATCCATCCCCACAAGCTCACCTCCCACTTATGACTTACTCTCCACTTTGTCCACCACCTCGTCTACCGCCTGCCAGGACCGCCCATTACATTCAAGGCAGGCGTCCTACAGATCCTCAGCACAAACTTAAACCAGCTTTCAAGTTGTTCCTCCTTGGGAACCTCAACCAGGGCTTCAATGACCCCACAGACAAAGATGCCTTCTCCCACTCCAATTCCTTTGACACCTGAGGCTGCACCTCTCCCTTCGGCCTCCCTCCTCCAATCGTACATAACTGGTCCACCTCTACAACTCCGCCATCCCCACTGCAGTTAACACACTCGCCTATCTCATACCCCATAAAGCCAAACCCACCACACACAAAACTCCTGATTTAACCATGACCTACAAACCTTGCATTCTAAGAAACATTCCATTTAAACTGAATGGCGCAAAACATCTACCACTACCAACAAAACCTGCTTCACCACCACATCTAGGGAATACAAAGAAGCCATTCACAGAGCCAAAGCCAGCTCTTACATGGACAGATTCTCAAAGGGTAAACACAGTCACCATTCTGTGTGAATTGGAAACCCCAATCATCGCTCCAGACAACTTTACTAAAAATTATGTCTGGTGTGAACAAGTTCAAAACACCCTTATGAATAAAATCACCACCCTCCAAGATAAAATTCATAACAAGCAAGAGTTTAACCACTCCAAGCCTCAGTGCCTGTCATGGTCATGAAGTCAGGGGCACAGGTATGCAGGAGTCGCATGCACAGGAGACCTGGGTGGACACTCTCCTGGCGCCTTTGGCACCAGGCTAATGAACAAAAGTAAAAAAGGACATTCATTTAACACCAAAAAGCTTTTATTATGGACATAGCACTTCAGATGCATTAAGCTTGAACATGCCATCCATTAAGCAGGATGCAATAACCTTGATCATTCCATCCATTAAGCAGCCCCAAGTGTATTCTTGGGTGTGGCTGCTAATGGATTGCCTTCGCACGTGCTCACTGTCTAGGAGTGGCAGGGTGTGGCTGGTAAACCGGCCCTAATGGGCGTACCCACGATCTCAGCTATATAAGCTGCCCCGATCCTCAAGACAGATGCTTCGCGTTAGTCTGCACTTCCAAGCAGCGTAACCCTCACCGTCGCCTGAGGTCAGACTTACCTTTGAAGATCTTGCTTCCTGGACATCCATGCTTTTGGGTGTTACTGACCCACGTTTAAGCTATCATGTCACAACATTTGGTGCTGTGGGCTTAGAAAATTCAAGATGGCGGAAAACCCACATGTGCGCCGAAATCCAGGAAGGCTGCGCAGTTTGTGCGCACACCAAAATGGTTGCCTCACTTGCCACCCACCAGTGCGAGAATGGAAGGCCGGGTTGCCATGAGGGAAATGGGTTGCGAAAGGAAAAACAGTAGCGCCGGTTAGCTTCAAAGTGCTTTAAAACCACCATTGGACTACCCGCACAGTAGTCTGAAACCATTGGGAATGGCAATGCTGATTGCCAAATGCAACCTAGAATTGTGGGGAATTCTTTCTTAAATCCCAAAAATGGGTGCAGTACCAGTACTCACCACTATCCAAAAGCCGGCAGTTTAAAACCACCCTGTGTTTCTCTGAAGGCAGGCTCAAACTGTCTATTTTAAACATTGCAACACATCTAAAAACTCACTGGACACCAGCAGACATTTGGTAGAATGGAGTGTTGTGTGCCTACAAAATCTGGGAAATGAAGAGCCCAGAACAATGCTTATAACAAAACTGGCTGAGCTATGGAGTCAGCAGTTTAAGTTGCACTGGATTTAAAGACACTAAAATCGAAAATGTTTAGATTAAATGAGTGACCTATGTTTGGTGTCACATGCCTTTGCAATTGTTTAAATGTCATAGTTTAAACTTAGAATCAGCATTCTAGCTGCATGTGTAAAATTGCAAGTTAATTTAAAAAGCAACAAAAAACATGACAGTTAGCTGAAAGTCTGGTTTAAGGAACTTGATTTTGCTTGACAACTACCCCCATCAGGAGTGAAACTTGAGTCACAGCTGTGTTCCCAGGCCTAGCTGCCCTTTTGCTGCTCACACTAAGGATATGCCATCTATCTGATAATTGAATTACCTGAGCTCTACAGGAGCTCTTGAACAATGAGCCTCTCCTGACTCAGGCAAAGGTTTTATTACAGCGGTCGTAAAATGTAGCTTCCTCTTGGCAGAAGCTGGGAGGAGCACTGCCTGTGAGAGCAAGCTGGCTTGGCAGAACTGGAAAAACCAGTATTTCTACCTTGTGCTGAGAGGAAACCACACCCCTTTGGAGCCAGAACATAACTCTAAAAAGATGAATAACTCATAGAGCGGACATGTGAAAATTTTATAAATGATACCAGAATTCTTGTGATTTTTCTGCCCACAGTTTAAGAGGTTTTTAGAACCGGTGGTATGTTCAGGGGGGTTTTAGCGGAAAAGTGGATATTACTCTAAATGTATGCATGTTAAAAATCTGAAACTTCATCAGTTAATGTCCATACTCCCCGCGCACATGTATGTAAAGTTGGGTCAATGTCAGAAATTGAAAAATCTGTTAAAAAGTCAATTATGTGCCATTTCTGAATGCAAGCTCTTAGAAACAGCAGATTTGGACAGAGACATGGCTAAATTCAGCCACACCATGTATATGTAATTTCAAGCAACTGTGTAACTGTGAAATATGTCTTTTATTATCAAATATAGAATGTGTGCAATCTGACAGAGGAGTGTCCTATCTGCAAGCCATAAAATGACATCCCTCTGACTCACAGTTCATTCCCCAATCAAATGATAAATGGAAGTTTGACCAATTAGAAGCTGAGAGAGAGGTAGGGTCAGTGATGCTAGAACACACCCACATTCTAAACACATAAAAGCAGACAGACAGGACAGACAGGACAGATAGGGACCTTCAATTCCATCTGCAGCGGGACGCTCTGCCGGAAAAATCCATACTTTACCTCCATCAAACCTCCAGAGAGCCAAACTAGAGACTTCAATCTATCCAGAACTAGAGACCCAGACCAGAGAACCAGAGAGAGCTGACCCAGATCACTGTGAAGTGCAGAGACCAGAGGCGAGTTTAAAACCTGACCAGATCCATGACGAGGCCCATTTCACTCAAGAATATAGTGTGAGTACATAGCAAAACCGTGCAGAACCAATCTCTTAGTTAAAATAATATAATTCAATCCTATTTTAATCTAAGTAGAACTGTCTCTTAACCGTCACCTGTCATTTGCAAAGCTGTCACTTGTCATTTCCTAGTTGCAAGCTGCACTTGTCTTTTTGAACTTTAAAATTTCAAATCCGAAAAACGACCTTTATTTAATCGCTCATAACTCTGTAACCGTTTGTGCTAGAGACTTGCAGTAACTTTCATTTGAAAGCTTAGCATCTGAGCTTTGAACCACCATCCTGCCCCTTATAGTTTTACCGCAATCGCGGAACACGCATCCGCGAATTTTACCGCGATTTGCAAATTTCTCCACATGTAAAATCAGCTGCTGCTTGCCTTCCATTTGCCAGAAAATCGTTTGCCTCATAAAAACTATCCCTGCATCATTGCTAGTGTGAGCCTGGACTAATATTAACTAGATACCACTCACCCTGAACCTCTGAAAGGGAATTAAAAGCATTTCCAGCATATTTCTCATCCATTGCTAGCACATATCAAAGCATTTTGCCTGTGTTTTCAAAACTCCTATCTGTTTTCTGTAGTCTAAGCTTGCTGGGGTGAACTGAATCACATTTGATTGCATTTCTGAGAACTGTGTGTTTTCCTTCCATTCCCTTGCCTTGCATCAAGGGGGGGAGGGGATTGCCAGAGAAAAGTGATTACATTGTTTTGTTGAAATCATATTGAGTATTTCTATACTGCATTTCATTCATTCAACCTTGCATCCATTTGAACTCTATAAAGCATTTTGTACCACCTTCTTCTTTTGTTCCTATTCACCTGTGTGCTACCTTATCCATTTCATGTCAACTCCTTATTGATTATAGAGAAGAGTGTTAGTGCCAGATTCTCCGTTGTTAATCTTTATCATATCAGATTAAGTGTGCTATTCAATTATTAATTTCTTATAAAGCGTGATATAATATATATTGTTTAAATTATCAAATAAACCTTTTAATTTGCAAAACAGAACTACTTCTTGGCTCAGTGGGGTCAGGGGGATTCCAAGAGAGGGGTGTTATATAGGGGTAGTCATCCAGAACGCATGAACTGGACATAAAGATATATCAATAAGGGTTTTCATTCAGTATTATAGACTAGGCGTTGACTTAGCTGTAGTGTTGAATTGAATCCTCTTACAAATTGGGGGCTCGAGCCGGACGTTTGGGTTAGATTTACCATTTGTGCAGATTAATACAGCGTGCCAGCTGACCAGATACACTTATCCGGTCGGATCACCACGCTGTGTTACGCTGTAAAGCACTCCTCAAAAGGGACACTCCAAGAAAAGTTCTGTTCTGCAAAAATAAAATACAAACTTCTGTAAGTCAGGACAGAGACCAATCTCTAGAATGACGACCTTGGTAGATATGAAAATAGCCAGAGAGCACCTCTTACATAAACTATTTGTGAGAGGTGAATGGGTTGAGCAGGGCCAGGATGCCTGGTTGCAGGCCATCACGCGACAGGTCACTGAAACAGGGTCAGATTTATGGAGAGATCAGGGTCCATTACATGTGGCCCTGAGTGAACTATATATGGCTCCTAAAGCCAAAGAGGAACACAATAAGATTGCCAGGATAGCAGCATACCTGTACCTATATATGGGAGACATGCAGGATAGATGTGCCGAAAGCCAAAATCTGGCAAATAGGCAACAGATGGTGTTAGAGAAGGTCCAATCTGACCTGGTCTCTTCTGAGCAGAGGCTGCAGAGGAGCCAGGAGTCAGAAAATGACAGCAGACTGTACATCACTAAAATGAAGGAGGATATGGATGTGCTGCAAAAGGAAAAGTCAGAACAGGATACCAGATTTCTGGCCCTGCAGAAGGAGCACCAAGACAGTTTGGACTCCTTACTGCAGAGCCAGAAAAAGCTGGAGCAACAATTAGACTTTAACAGGGCATGCACGGAGCAGGTAGCCACCCTGCAAAGTCATCTAGATAGAGTGAAGGTAGAGAGCAACAAGCTGATCTTGAAAGACCTGGATACCCAGGCAGAGTTTGATGAAGAACGCCAGAAAGCTGGTGCCTTTCAAAGGCAGAGGGACGACCTGGCGGCACAGATGCAGGCTCTCAGTCAGGAAAGGGATACCTTAGGCCAGGAAGTCTGCCATTTAAAAAGAAAAATGGAAGAAAATCACCTGACCCACCAGGGACTGGGTGACCTCCAAAAAGAACACCAGAACTTGCTAGAGCACACCAGGAGGGTGGAGGATGCTCTAGCAAGAAAGGAGCAGGCCAATAGGGACACAGCTCAGGAGGTAACCCTCCTGCAGCAAAGACTGGCCCAGTTCTCCAGGACCAACCAGGAAGCACAGAGGGAAAATGAGGCCCTCTGTCAACACAATGATAGGCTCCAGCAACAGGTAGCGATGCAGGAGAGACTGATAGAGTCGAGTAAGGCCTTAACAGAGGAACTGAAAGCACAAATGCAGGCTCTTGCATTGCAACAGGGAGCAGGGGCGGATAGAGATGAGGTCCGCTGGGAAAGAGAGATTCCTGACCATAACCGCAGGAGCCCTAACACCAGGGGCCTTCATCTCCCCCAGTCCCTGGACTCTACCACCCCCATGTCCCCTGGCGCACATGAGCACAGGGCCACAGGGATGGCAGATTACTATCCAGCTAAGAGTATGGGGCTCATAGGCCAGTACCACTCAGGAATAGAGGGGTGGGCATCCGGGTATGGGCACCCAAGTACAGTACAGTTCAATGGGGAACCCCAGGAGAGTAGGCCCATTAAGGGCATCCGGAAAACCTCTGCCCAGTTAGGTCAGTGGAGGGGGTACCCATCAAATCCTGGCAGCAAGGAGGAATCTGAAGACTCCTCTGAACTGCGCAGGACACAGGAGACCAGGTCCCCACATTCTGTCAGCCATTCCCAGGCTCGCAGAATCCGGGAAAACCTGGAAGAACAGACGGGAACCTCTGGGAGCAGTGCCTCTGAGTCCGAGGAAGAATGGACAAGGGTTACCCGAACCAAAAAGGCCAATAAGGCAAAAAGGGCCTTGCTTAAGGACCCCTTAAAGTAGATTAAGGCGATCAGGAGCGTCATCACGCCTTACCATAAGAACGCTAAGTATTCTGTTTGGGAGCACTTAGAGTTGTTTGAACAAATGATGGAGACTTTCCATTTGAAGGACAGCCAAAGCTGTATTCAATATGTAAAGTGGACCTTCTCCCCGGAATACTCCAGTTTCTTTGTGGGGCTGGAGGACCAAAATCATTTAAGATGGTCCACCTATTAGGCGGCCATCTTGAAACATTTTTCTGTTCACAGAAATCCTCAAGAGGCTCGCAAGGCAGCCTACAATTTGCAATGTGGGGAGGATCAGGCCCCACAAGAATTTGTGCAGGAGTTAAAGCATGCTTTTGCACAGACCACAAGAAGGGTGCGCACGGATAGCAGGGAATTTATTAATACGTTTTTCCATGCCTTGCCCAAATATATCATGACCCAGCTCGTGAGGAATTTTCACGAGAAAAGATCTTTAGACTGGGTCATTGAACAGGCTACCCGGATCTATGAGGTGCAGAAACCGGTAGATAGCAAAAGTAATGCCCAGAAAAACCCCAAAGCCAACAGCACCCCTGCTGCTGCCAAGGTGGCAGAGGTAAAGGTCACCCCCGTTTTGGATTTGGAGATGGGGGGGCCTAAAAACCTACCTGCACCTAATAATGCTAGGCCCAGAAGGTCCTCGGGCCAGTCACAGACAGGGAGCCAGGGAGACAGCCCCACAAATGGGGTCCCTCGCTCTCCTGATTATGTAAGTCCCCGTTACAAGGGAAATCGACCCATCCTGAGTTATGTGTGGACTCCTCCAGCCCAAGGGGGGGGATCCAGCCAAGCACCTAACCCAGGGAACTTCCCTCCAAACTTCCCACAGGAGGGCAGAAATTTACCAAACCCTGGGCAGAACTTTTTCCCCAGATATCCACCCGACTTTCAGCCCCAAAACCATCCATCCTTCTTTCCCCAATTCCCTGAGCCCAGACCACTGAATCCGGGAGAGGGGAGGCCAAGGGTGGAGGGGTACCCAAATCTTCCCAACCCGGGGTATTACCAGAGGAGGGACAGCTACCCTTCCCGGGATCAGCCCAGGGGAGAAAACAGGGCCCCGTATCAGCCTGAGCGGGTTTCCCAGTTAGAGCGCCAGGTTCAAAACATGGCGCGGGATCTGGGTCACATACTGAGGGCTCAGCAGAACCCTCAGATGGGCGTGCCGGCGCAGAACGCACCCAACTCTGGACCTGGTGCTCCAGAACAATGACGGGGGCAGCACCCCGATAACTCACCGGTTCCCAGGGAGGAGGCACAAAGGGAAGGGGGGTGTAAAGCCTTGGAGGAAGCTTCCTTCCTCACTTGTAAACAGCCCCTGGAAACCCAGGAACCGGAAACGAAATCTCTTGCCCCTGAAAGTCTGCCTCCTAAGGAGCAGAGGTGGGGTAGGAGAAACAAAAGACCCAAACAGACTCAGTTTGAGGAGGAGGTACAGATCTTCCAATTTGAGGGAGAGGGATCCTCAGAGGATCCTGGGAAAAGGTTCTTCTCCTTCAGAGAGGGGGGAACTCCTCCCAAAGAAAAATGGGTCCCGAGGGATGCAAATCCAGACTGGGGAGATGTGGAGACTGAGCTACCGCCGCCCACCATCTCATCCCAGAACCAACAGCAAGAAAATCCCCTGGTTCAAACCCATCCTGGGGACTGCCTCCAAAAAGGGGGGGGCAGCCCAGAACCGGAACCAGGGGAACCCACAATGGCTCTGATCTCCAGTTGCCAACTTTTTCTTTCAGATTCCCAAGACTCTCCACAGAATTCTACCCAAATCTCTTCGCTATCGATGTCCAAAACCAGAAAGTTAGCCCACCAGTTGTCCAAAAATGTGCATTATCTGTGCCCCCTTGAGGAGAAGGAGGGAAGATATTATGCCCCGGTACAAGTACAGGGGCAGGGTACAATCTCAGCACTGGTGGACACGGGATCTCAAGCTACCCTTCTGTCCAGAAGGGCCTTTGACAAACTGAATGCAGGAAGGGGAGAGAATTACCAAATTCCTCTCACCTCTCTTCCTGGACAACTACAGAACTTTGACAGGAAGGAAATTCCCGTCGAGGGGACGGCAGATTTGGACATTAAAATTGGGCGACATAAGTTGAAACACCCGGTCATAGTTGTGACCCCAGAGGGCACCCCTTGTTTACTAGGGAATGACCTCCTGAGAAGGTTGTCACCCCTAATAGATTGCGTAAACAAGGTCTTCTGGACCCAGACTAGCCGACCGATAAAATTAAAACAGAGTGTCAACCATGTTAGTTTAAACGGCACCTGCCACATGGTTGAACAAAAATCTGACCAAGTAGAATTTCACTTCCAGAACAACCAAATTCCAGACGTGACAGTAATAGCAGTAGGACAACAGACTAGTGATGGGGGGTCCTCTCTATTTCTGAAAATCAACCTTCCATCCAGTCTAAAGTGGTATTCCACGCTGGAAGGACACACTTTGAAATTCTATACCAATCCACAATCTGAAACTCCCACTCCTATAGTCCAGAAAGATGTGAAATCAGCTCAAAGCCTGGCTGATATTCAGCAAATTGGAGAGCAGTTGTTCATCCCTGTTCAGTTAAATGATGGGAAGGACTCTGTTCTCGCTCGAGTGTGTGTGAACAACGGTAAGAGCTTCATCAGCGAAGCCATGTTTCGCCAACTTCCAAAAGATCCAGCCATTCCCACCTTCAAACTGATAGATAAATGGGAAATGGACCTGGAAGCACCCAATTCAAAACATCTCCTGCCAAGCAGGTGTATGCTCAAAATCTCCATTGGCAACAAGAGCATAGTCCATAATTGTTGGGTTGTGCGAGACGTCACTGCCGCCTTTTACTTAGGCAGTGACATTCTCAATCGCTTTGCCATTAGTTTGGACCTAATAAACTTCAAAGCTTGGTCCCGATTAGCGGATAATCCCATGGGCTTTGATGATCCAGAAAAAGCATTTAGGTCAGCTCAATTGCTACCTTATGCAGTTGAAATTCAGGTTAAAGAGGAAGTCACCATCCCAGAAAGGACCCGACAATTCTCCCTGGAAGTGAAAGTTAAAAGGGGACAAGAGTTGAAAAACCCTGATGCTTACATACATCTAAATGCTTCTCTCCAACAGCAAGGGTTGGGGGTAAACCCAATACCATTAGTCAACATAGAACATGACACCATTCCAATAGAGGTGGATAACAGCGACTTAAAGAGTATTACTCTAGCCGCAGGCACCATTATTGGAATGGCGGTTGATGACCGACATTTCTCCATTGATCTTAGAAATGAACTGTTAGGACCAATCCCCAAGGACTGTTTTGACAGTGACAGTGAGGACAATACAACACCAGACAGGATTTTTACCCGGCATGGGGGGAACTTCCTGGTGTACACTTCCTGCCCCTATGGTAAGGAAGATGTGACGTGTGACTTCAGGAGGGATGAGGTGATTTTCCAGGTACATGAGGGCTGCCTTTCCCACCTGAAGCCTCCGGTCCAAATCAGCACTCTGACCAGGGACTTCTCCACCCAGCTGGAGGAGGCCGCGGAAATAGCCAAACCAGAAGTCTTTCCAGGCTTCAGGCAGATGGTGGAAGAGAGAGTCAACCTAGCTGATGCCTGTGTGACTCTGGAACAAAAGCAAAAGTTGAAACAAGTTTTCTTGGATTTCCAAGATCTCTTTGCGGTAGACTCATATGACTGTGGTCGCACTGACATCCACACAACAACAATCCCCACGGACCCTGGCATGACTCCTGGTTTGTGAAGCAATATCGCTTGCCTCTCGCATCAATGGAGTCCCTTACCGAAATAATTAAGAACCTTGAGTCCCGGGGAATAATCCGTCCCGTCCACAGCACCTTCAATAATCCGGTGCTGGGAATATTGAAGCCAAACGGCCAGTGGAGACTCTGCGCCGACCTTAGGGAGCTCAACAAACGGGTCCATACTTCCCGATGGCCTCTGCCCTACATTGACCAAGGGCTGGCCCAGATTCAGGGGTCACAGGTATTCACTGCAATAGACCTGACCAATGGATACTGGACCGTGCCTGTCAGCAGGGAGGACCAATACAAACTGGCTTTTACCTTTGGGGGCCAGCAGTACACCTGGACCCGGACTCCCTTCGGATACCTCAACTCCGGCAATGAATTCAACATTTTCCTACATAAGGCCATGCCCGACCTGGGTGCGAGGGGTAACCTGGCTTATGTAGATGATGTCCTCATCAAAAGTTCATCTGTGGAGGAACACATAGCGGAGATCCGTTATGTTCTGACACAGTTGAGGGCCGCCGGAGCAAAACTTTCCTTTCAGAAAGCACAGTGGTGTAGAACCTGTGTTAATTTCTTGGGGCATGAGATTACTCCTCAGGGCCTCTGTCCCCAGGAAAAGAAAGTGGAAGCACTTCAGAAACTGAAAGACCCCACAACTCTGCGGGAACTAAGGAGCCTCCTTGGACTGACTAATTACAGCAGAAAGCTCATTGAGGGCTACGCAGAGATCACCAGACCCCTGATTCATCTCCTAAAGGGGGGGGTCAAGTGGGAATGGGGTCCAGAACAATCCGAGGCAGTAAGACAACTCAAGAGAAGCCTCTCACAAGCGCCTTGCCTAGCTTACCCTGTCAGAAACAAGGAGTTCTTCCTGGAGACAGGGTTCTCTAATACGTGCTTGACGGCCGTATTATACCAAAAGCATGACAAGGTCAATAAAGTTATCTCCTATGCGAGCAAAACTTTATCCTCTGTGGAGGAAAAATTCAACGATTGTGAGAAGGCACTCCTGGCAACGGTGTGGGCATTGAAGAATTACCGCCCGTTTATCCAGGGGGAACACATCATAGTGGAGACTCCACACCAGCCTCTGCAATATCTCCAAAGTGACAGAATCCGGGCCGGAAATGTGAGTAATTCCCGAATTACTTCCTGGATTCTGTCAATGCAAGGCTTTCCTGTGGAGGTCAGATATGGCCAAAACAAGAAGAGTCCCCTCGCGCAAGGTCTGGCTGACTTGCATGATTGTGCCAGAGAAAACTGTCTCGAGGACGAAAGTCTAAAAATAAAGGACAACATGGAGGCATACCTTAATTCCCCACACAAAGTCTTTGAAGAAGACAAGTGTGAGGGAATGCCCACTGTCTATGTGGATGGATGCTCTTACCATGTTGACAACGACGGGGAGAAAGAACTGGTGGCTGGCGTAGGGAATGCATGGGTGAATGAGTCCCCAGAACCCTCTGCTGGATATAAAATTGGTCCCCGAAGTAGTCAGGTGGCAGAATTGATGGCTGTGCATCAGGCCATCCTCACTGCTGTCCAGCATCAACTCCACGAACTGGTCATAATCACAGATTCGGATTATGTACGGAACGGGTTCGTGGAGCACCTGGTTAATTGGAAAACCAGAGGCATGTTATGTGCTAACAACAAACCCTTGAAACATGGGAAGTTGATCCAAAACATTGATGATCTGGTCACATCGAATGGGATGACCATCTATTGGAAGAAGATTAAGGGTCATTCCAAAGTAGAGGGACCAGACAAAACTGGAAATGACTTAGCTGATCAGCTGGCCAAAACCGGAGCCATCCAAGGGGATCTAATTGAGATTGAGTCCCTGTTGGGGGAAATCCAGGTCACTGCCATCACTAGGTCCCAGACAAATGCTCACAACGACCTTTCAATTGCACAATGGAGTAAGGAGACCCCTGATGCTGATTTGATTACCGCTCAGAAGGGGGATCCAATTATTGGTAAATTTTACCAGCACCTTGAGGACCCTGAGAACTTTCCCCTGACGGATACCGATTACATTGGGAAAGAGGACCTAAGAGTGTTGATGAAATGTCCAAAAATGTTCCGGATCCAAGACGGTTTGTTGGTAAGGAAATCCAAAGCTGGCCACGATCAGTGGGTGGTTCCTACCTCATTCCGAAGCCTGATGTTAAGTCACGCCCATGATGCGGCCACCGCCGGTCATAGGGGGTTTCACACAACATTGGAAATCTTAAGAGAGGTTGCATACTGGCCACACATGGGGCAGGACCTCGACCAATACTTGAAGGGGTGTCTTGTGTGTGCACAATTTCAGCCATCATCCCTTACGCACCGGGCGCCTTTACAAAAGAGGGGAATGACACTGCCATGGTCAGATTTACAAATCGACTTTGTAGGCCCCGTGATTCGCTCGGCTAGGGGGAATAAGTACATGTTGACCGTCACATGCTTGTTTACCAAGTGGGTGGAATGTCTCCCAGCCCCAAATTGCAAGGCAGAAACGGCAGCTGCCTTGATGATTAACCACATCTTTTCCCGTTTTGGTCTACCTCAAAGGATTGAGTCAGACAGAGGTAGCCACTTCACCAGTGAAGTAATGACAACGATGTGGGAGATACTGGGGGTCAAGAGAAAGCTGCATATTGCTTATAGACCAGCTTCTTCTGGGGCAGTAGAGAGATATAACCGGACAATTGTGAGCATATTAAAGAAGTTTGTGGCAGATTCTGGGCCAAGTTGGGATATCCGATTACCTCTGGTCCTAATGGCTAGCAGATCTACCCCTTCATCTGCAACCAAAATGTCACCATTTGAGTTGATGACTGGACGCAAGATGGTGCTTCCTCAGCATTTGCTCTACAGGACCCAAGAGCAGACACTGATAAATGCCTCCACTACTCATGAGTATGTGGAGAATTTAAGGAAACACCTCCAACATGCTTTTGCTTATGCTCAGCGGAATCTAGAAAGATCAGCTGATAGCATGAAGACCCACTATGACCTCAAAACTTCCAGGAAGGAATATCAGGTGGGAGACCGGGTCTATCTATACAACTTCCAAAGGAACCAGGCCAAGCAGCGCAAATTTTTGCCTACATGGAAGGGACCCTTTGAGATCGTCGATAAGATTTCCCCTGTGGCCTACAAGATCCGCATCCCCAAAGGCGGTTCGGCAGAGGGGGAAGACAAGTGGGTCCACATAAACCAGTTGAAATGTTGCCATCCCAGGCACACTCTGCAACAACTGGAGGAATCCTCTGGAATCCTAGCGGGTACTGTATCAGACTAATTCAGTTCCAATCATAAAACATACCACATCTAGTCTCTAACATACTGTGATTTGTATGAAACTGTCTCTTAGTCATACTGTTTTTATTAAAATAAGAATGTAATGTTTCGTTATGATAAAATGCATATGCTGTCCCACTATCTCAACAGTAGTGGAAAAAAAAAATCGTCTATGAGTAGATATTGCCGCTTTTGCTTTATCATCCTAGGAGAGATGAAACCATGGAGAATGACCAAGGAGGACGATCCGGAGACCGCGAGCAGAGACGCAATGGGCCCAGTGGACCGCCCAATATTCCCATCAGGACCGGCGAGGAGAACCGATCGATCAGTACCGGATGGAGAAGAAGATGCTGAACTGTGCCATCTACAGAAGAGGAAGAAGATTATGCGGACAGACCGGTGCGTGGGTCAAAACCCTTGTGCACGCGACTCCCCATCGACTCAAATTCAAAGTGCAGTCGCGTGGGGGGGGCTTGTTGGGTGTCCTGACCCACGTTTAAGCTATCATGCCACAACATTTGGTGCTGTGGGCTTAGAAAATTCAAGATGGCGGAAAACCCACATGTGCGCCGAAATCCAGGAAAGCTGCGCAGTTTGTGCGCACACCAAAATGGTTGCCTCACTTGCCACCCACCAGTGCGAGAATGGAAGGCCGGGTTGCCATGAGGGAAATGGGTTGCCAAAGGAAAAACAGTAGCGCCGGTTAGCTTCAAAGCGCTTTAAAACCACCATTGGACTACCCGCACAGTAGTCTGAAACCATTGGGAATGGCAATGCTGATTGCCAAATGCAACCTAGAATTGTGGGGAATTCTTTCTTAAATCCCAAAAATGGGTGCAGTACCAGTACTCACCACTATCCAAAAGCCGGCAGTTTAAAACCACCCTGTGTTTCTCTGAAGGCAGGCTCAAACTGTCTATTTTAAACATTGCAACACATCTAAAAACTCACTGGACACCAGCAGACATTTGGTAGAATGGAGTGTTGTGTGCCTACAAAATCTGGGAAATGAAGAGCCCAGAACAATGCTTATAACAAAACTGGCTGAGCTATGGAGTCAGCAGTTTAAGTTGCACTGGATTTAAAGACACTAAAATCGAAAATGTTTAGATTAAATGAGTGACCTATGTTTGGTGTCACATGCCTTTGCAATTGTTTAAATGTCATAGTTTAAACTTAGAATCAGCATTCTAGCTGCATGTGTAAAATTGCAAGTTAATTTAAAAAGCAACAAAAAACATGACAGTTAGCTGAAAGTCTGGTTTAAGGAACTTGATTTTGCTTGACAACTACCCCCATCAGGAGTGAAACTTGAGTCACAGCTGTGTTCCCAGGCCTAGCTGCCCTTTTGCTGCTCACACTAAGGATATGCCATCTATCTGATAATTGAATTACCTGTGCTCTACAGGAGCTCTTGAACAATGAGCCTCTCCTGACTCAGGCAAAGGTTTTATTACAGCGGTCGTAAAATGTAGCTTCCTCTTGGCAGAAGCTGGGAGGAGCACTGCCTGTGAGAGCAAGCTGGCTTGGCAGAACTGGAAAAACCAGTATTTCTACCTTGTGCTGAGAGGAAACCACACCCCTTTGGAGCCAGAACATAACTCTAAAAAGATGAATAACTCATAGAGCGGACATGTGAAAATTGTATAAATGATACCAGAATTCTTGTGATTTTTCTGCCCACAGTTTAAGAGGTTTTTAGAACCGGTGGTATGTTCAGGGGGGTTTTAGCGGAAAAGTGGATATTACTCTAAATGTATGCATGTTAAAAATCTGAAACTTCATCAGTTAATGTCCATACTCCCCGCGCACATGTATGTAAAGTTGGGTCAATGTCAGAAATTGAAAAATCTGTTAAAAAGTCAATTATGTGCCATTTCTGAATGCAAGCTCTTAGAAACAGCAGATTTGGACAGAGACATGGCTAAATTCAGCCACACCATGTATATGTAATTTCAAGCAACTGTGTAACTGTGAAATATGTCTTTTATTATCAAATATAGAATGTGTGCAATCTGACAGAGGAGTGTCCTATCTGCAAGCCATAAAATGACATCCCTCTGACTCACAGTTCATTCCCCAATCAAATGATAAATGGAAGTTTGACCAATTAGAAGCTGAGAGAGAGGTAGGGTCAGTGATGCTAGAACACACCCACATTCTAAACACATAAAAGCAGACAGACAGGACAGATAGGGACCTTCAATTCCATCTGCAGCGGGACGCTCTGCCGGAAAAATCCATACTTTACCTCCATCAAACCTCCAGAGAGCCAAACTAGAGACTTCAATCTATCCAGAACTAGAGACCCAGACCAGAGAACCAGAGAGAGCTGACCCAGATCACTGTGAAGTGCAGAGACCAGAGGCGAGTTTAAAACCTGACCAGATCCATGACGAGGCCCATTTCACTCAAGAATATAGTGTGAGTACATAGCAAAACTGTGCAGAACCAATCTCTTAGTTAAAATAATATAATTCAATCCTATTTTAATCTAAGTAGAACTGTCTCTTAACCGTCACCTGTCATTTGCAAAGCTGTCACTTGTCATTTCCTAGTTGCAAGCTGCACTTGTCTTTTTGAACTTTAAAATTTCAAATCCGAAAAACGACCTTTATTTAATCGCTCATAACTCTGTAACCGTTCTGTACACCTTCCTACCCCTTATAGTTTTACCGCAATCGCGGAACACGCATCCGCGAATTTTACCGCGATTTGCAAATTTCTCCACATGTAAAATCAGCTGCTGCTTGCCTTCCATTTGCCAGAAAATCGTTTGCCTCATAAAAACTATCCCTGCATCATTGCTAGTGTGAGCCTGGACTAATATTAACTAGATACCACTCACCCTGAACCTCTGAAAGGGAATTAAAAGCATTTCCAGCATATTTCTCATCCATTGCTAGCACATATCAAAGCATTTTGCCTGTGTTTTCAAAACTCCTATCTGTTTTCTGTAGTCTAAGCTTGCTGGGGTGAACTGAATCACATTTGATTGCATTTCTGAGAACTGTGTGTTTTCCTTCCATTCCCTTGCCTTGCATCAAGGGGGGGAGGGGATTGCCAGAGAAAAGTGATTACATTGTTTTGTTGAAATCATATTGAGTATTTCTATACTGCATTTCATTCATTCAACCTTGCATCCATTTGAACTCTATAAAGCATTTTATACCACCTTCTTCTTTCGTTCCTATTCACCTGTGTGCTACCTTATCCATTTCATGTCAACTCCTTATTGATTATAGAGAAGCGTGTTAGTGCCAGATTCTCCGTTGTTAATCTTTATCATATCAGATTAAGTGTGCTATTCAATTATTAATTTATTATAAAGCGTGATATAATATTTATTGTTTAAATTATCAAATAAACCTTTTAATTTGCAAAACAGAACTACTTCTTGGCTCAGTGGGGTCAGGGGGATTCCAAGAGAGGGGTGTTATATAGGGGTAGTCATCCAGAACGCATGAACTGGACATAAAGATATATCAATAAGGGTTTTCATTCAGTATTATAGACTAGGCGTTGACTTAGCTGTAGTGTTGAATTGAATCCTCTTACAATGCTTACCAACTGGGGGAAGCTGTTCTCACCTGTACATCTCTTTGGCGAACCAAGTATTCATCTTTACACTATCCGGAACGCCGAAATCATCATCTTGGCACCTCAGCACAACACGCTCCATCGTCGACAGCAGCGCCTGCAAGGAAAAACAGAAGACAAGGTTAGACATCGAAAAAACAGTCAGTTTAAGGTTGCGCATCACCATACTTTGTGCTTTCCTTAAACCATCACTTACCTGCTGTCGAACATTGTGGTAGCATCCATCTTCCAGCGTCTCGCATCTCAAAGCTGCATTGAGGCCAAATTTCCATCTAAGAGAAGAAAACAGAAGAGAGACATTATTGTGGGCATAAATAGGAGCAACATATAAAGACATTAAACTGAACGAACAGCATCACAAGAGATCAAGAAAGACTTGCCAATCATAAACAGAAGCATAGTCACAGCTGGACTGGACTAATCCTTATCCTTATCAGGGATCAGTGAAGAAACTAGATCCCATTCAACCTGGCTGTTTTCCAAAAGAAAAGTGTGCCCTTTGTAGCTAATTTTGAGTCATAACTACACATGTGGGCTAATATCCATTATTCAACTTACATCCTGAGCAGCCCCATAGCCATGAACATGGCATAAACACTGAAGACGGATCTGGGAGCCAGAGAAACGTAAACTCTCCAAAAGGCAGCTCGCTTTGAGAGCAGTGTAGAATATGAAATACACCTCACCATGACAACAACAAAAAACACATTCACTTGTCAGTTCTCTGCGCTGTTTTATCAACCTCCTGTTATATCATGTGTTTATCAATAAATATACATTATGTTGTTGTTGCTTCCTTGCCAAGGGTAAAAAAGGTTTCTATTTTTCCCTGCCAGAAGTAGCAGGATGGAGAGCTTATTTTCCATAATTCACAGGTGAGCTTTATGGGCCGGCGTATGCTCACAGAAACCGTACATTGTGGTGAAGGGTCCGAGAGGGACAATAATCACAGATGGGCTCACTCACACACTCTTATCTCTACGCAGGAGCAGTATCACCATGTACCACTGCTCACAGATTTTCTACTGAGGGAGAGGCCTGAAGAGGGTGATTCAAGTTCAGGGAGGGCTGCAACCGTGCCCCAACGTCCTCCGCAGAAACCAGGTGAGTGTAACAGAACGCCAAGCCTCTAATACTCTCTGCCTGGGCGTTATGGAAACTTCAGAAACAGATCAGTTAGCCCTCTAACTAGGGGAATTACAGGCTGAAGTACATGCTTCAAGACAGGAAACCAATGCATTACAGAGGGATTTTATTGTAACTCAAGGAAGAACTGACGAATTGGTAAAACAAATGCTACAAGCACAAACCGGACAGATTCCACTGCCTGCACTGACCCATTCTTCTCATTCTTCCACACCACAACAATCAACACCGGTTCAGGTGGTTCTTCCAGGAGCAGTGCCTCTAGCTCCTCCCAAACGCTTCATTGGTGACCCAAACAAGTTCGCTGTATTTATGAACCAATGTCGCCTTCATTTCTTGTGCAGACCAGGAGCCTTTCCTAATGACCAAGCCAAAGTGGTGTTTGTACTCTCGTATTTAGGAGGTAGTGCGGCAGACTGGTCTATACCTTTGGTAAATCAAGATGACCCTTTACTCTGGAACTTTGGGAATTTCCAACATGAGATGAAGACATTTTTGGCCCGTCACACTCAAGGACAAGCTCTGGACAACGAGTTATTGTCACTCAGACAAGGGAGTCAAGATCTATTAACTTATATTGCAACCTTCAATCGTCTCACAGCCCAGACAAACTGGCCAGAAGAGAAGAGGACGACACTCTTTTACCCAGGGTTACGTGGAGAAATGAAGGATGTGTTGGCGCAATTGGTGAATCCCCCTGAGAGGTTTGCGGACTACATAGACCTGATGGAGCAACTCGATCATTGGTTGCAGAATCGGAAAATTGATCGAGCTAGATAAGAAGGACGGTCAGTTTACGTATGACCTCGTGAGAATCAGGCTAAACCACATGAACAGTCTGAGCCAATGCAAATTGGTGGATTATGAAGTCCCCTTACCAAAGCAGAAAGGGAAAAAAGAAGACAACAACAGCTTTGCTTATATTGTGGACAAGCAGGTCACTTCCTACGTGACTGCCCGGTAAAACCAAGAAAACAATTGGGGCAACAGACATAACTGATGAAGAATAAGAACAGAACTCGGAAATCAACAATGCCCGGCAAGTGTAGAGGTCCGCTTGTCGTGCATGAAAAAGAAATCCTTACAGACCTCACACCTAGTCCTTTCAGTGCTTTTGGTGAATCACAAGCAACCATCAAAAATACATTGGAGCGGGGGCGTGGCTAGCAGCCATCCGATGAGGACGTGAGCTCGCGCTGCTCCCGCACCACTGGCTCCATCCTGCGAAATCCTGACAAAATATATCTTCGTGCGAAATCCTGGAATAACCCAGCGGTGGGAGAGACTCTCCTGCACCGAATCGCGGCGCTCCGACACAAATCGGTGTACGGATTCACCGTCCAGACCGTGTGGAAGTGACACGACCCGCACCAAGTGTTGAACTCAAAATGGCCGCCATGTCTGCGCACTAATTGTCGACCGAAGGCCGGGGCACGCAAATCCGGGCCGGGCGACGGTGGCACGGACCTATTGGCCGTGGTCCGATACATCCAGCGATGTGGTAAGGAGAGGTGGAGCCGGAGTAGAAGGGGCTGGTGAACGGGCCTTTCCCCCCACGGGCGAGAGACCCCCGGTCGGAGCCGCGACTCCCGCCTGCGAAGACGGAACCTCAGAGCTGCTAAGAGCGGGGCTGCTCGTGGAAAGAGCCAGAGCGGCACAGACACAGTCGGTCGCAGTGTGTCAACACCGGCTGCTCCCCCACGTTTGGGATTAGACATCGGTAGATTGTACCAACACATCGCCGGACAGAGAATGGGCAAGGAGAAACCCAGGAAAACGTCCACCCAGAGCAGGATCGAGCAATATGCGGCGATGCCAGCACCCCGCTCACCAGAGAGAACGCCGCCGGTCACCCCGGACCCCATGGATAACATTTCCCTGAAAGATATCATGAGTGCCATCACCAGCTCCAGGACTTCGATGGAGAAAAAGATGGACAGCATCGGTGCAGATGTGTCCCTGTTACGGCACGACCTCCAGAAGCTGACCGCCCGAACGGTTGAGGCGGAGGCCCGAATCTCTGAAACCGAGGATGGCCTACGTGGCGTCAACAGGCAAGTGACGAACATGTTAGCACGGATAAAGACCCTGGAGGCAAGGGTGGACGATAGCGAGGGCAGATCCCGACGTAACAATGTCCGCATAATCGGCCTGCCCGAAAAGGCCGAAGGGGATTGTATGGAGCTTTTCCTGGAGGACTGGCTGATGAACATTTATGACAGAGAGGCTTTCTCTACATTTTTTTCTATTGAACGGGCCCATCGCATTCCGACTGGCAGAGTGATACCTGGGACCCCACCACGCCCAGTGATCGCCAGGTTTCTGAATTACAGAGACAGAGATACGGTACTCCAGCTAGCAAGATCGAAGGGCACGGTCACATTTAACGGATCCAAAATAGCCTTTTTCCCCGATTTCACCAAAGAAGTCCAGAGAGCACGCCAATCATTCGACCCGCTTAAAAGACGCTTACAATCAGCAGGCATCAAATATGGTCTGATCTTCCCGGCCCAGCTCAAAATATTCCACGGTGGCACGTCAGTGCACTTTACCGACCCCAGAGAGGCATGGAACTGGGCCGAGCGGCACTTAGAAGGGGATTGGAATGCGGAGGAGAGAAGAAGAGGCAGACGCAACAGCCCTCGACCGGAGCGCCCACCGGAGCAAGGCCAACAACAGCACCAACAGCCTGCTAATCCGCCGCAGGGAAATATTTGAACTGGGGAACAACACGGAGCACGAAGCTACGATACTGGGATTTGGACTACCATCGAGTAAACTTGTGCCCCCTCCCCGGGCAGGTCAACGCACGGATTGCAACCAGGCCAGTGGTCGGACGGCCGCCCACCCCACGGGCAAAGTCTAACACCGAGGAAGCCCACGACAGCACCACGGACAGTTGCGTAAGCTATATGGTGCAAAGGCCACTGACTGTGGCTTAGTTTAAAGTTTATTTGTTCTGGTTCAAACTTCGGGCGACAGATACTCCAAGTTGGGTGGGAGTATAGGGAGGGGGGATAGATAACACAACCGGGGCGGTAGATGCCCCCGAGGGAACAAATGTTTGAACAAATGGGAGGAAGAATCTACTCCCGTGTTTTGAGGCTTGTTTTCAGGTTCGTTTTAAATTTTATTCATGTATGGTCCGACAACAGTACACAACCACTTTCACGCGCTTGCGCCTCACAGCGAAACACTAGCGCGTGCATCCCCACGGAATCCCACACATTCTGCTTCACAACAACCCGCTCCCCAGCCAGATGACGCATGACAGATATGATACGAGAACATTGCGTTTTCTTACTTGGAATGTCAACGGGCTGGGTAGTGGGATTAAACGCAAACTTGTCACCCAAACATTAAACAGACACGCGCCGGATGTGGTGATGCTCACGGAAACCCATCTAGCGGGTTCCACATGCAACCTATTTAAACGAGGCCACTATCGTATTGCACTACACTCAGGTTTCACCACGGGCTCCAGGGGGGTCCTCATACTGATTCACAAAAGGCTGCCATTGACTCTATCCAGTGTGTCACAGGACAGGGGGGGCAGATTCGTGCACATGACAGGATCCCTTTGGAATCGAACCATAACAATAATAGCTGTGTATGCACCACCCGCGCTGCTGCCAAGTCTCATAGAGGACATAACTCCCCTGATAGCACAGGACTCCTCAGACACACTAATCCTTGGTGGCGACTTCAACGAAGTCATGAACCTGGGCATGGATCGCACACACCTAAGGGGCAGGAATCCTGAACTACACACCAAGCTAGCCTCCTTCATATCAGCACTGGGCCTGAGGGACGTGTGGCGGGACCTTCACCCGGGGGAGCGGGAATACTCTTTTCACTCGGGCGCACACGCTTCCCTCTCCCGGTTAGACTACTTTTTCGTGCCAACCACCGAGATACATAGGGTAACAAGCGCCGCACTACTTCCACGCGGCATCTCTGACCACTCTCCCCTACTAATGGAATTATCAACATCACGACCCATTCCCCCACCCTCATGGCGCCTCAACAATTATTATCTAGGCTTCCCAGAGCTAGTTGAGCGAATACAAGAAACCACAACCAACTACTTCGAGCTGAACGCTGGGTCAGTAGGCGACCCGAGCTTATTATGGGAAGCGTACAAGCCGGTCTTGCGGGGAGAGATCATCTCCTGGATAGCGGCGCAAAAAAAGGCCCACATGCAAAAATTACACGAAGCGGAAGATCAGGTGGAACGGGCAGAAAGTGCACATCTGGCGCGAGACCTGCCCGAAACGAACCGAGCCTTAATCCTGGCCCAAAAAAAACTGCACAATGTAGCCTTAGACAATGCCAAACAGGCACACGCCACAATGCGAGCCAGATTATATGAGACAGGCGATAAGGCGGGTAAAATGTTGGCCTGGCTGGAACGTAGGGATGAAGGGCACAAACAGGTCAGGATGATCAAACCCGACAATTCAGAACCGCTGTGGACAGACCAAGCGATCGCAGAAGGCTTTGCTAAATACTACGCAGGGCTCTATGGGTCGCCGGAAGCCCCCATTGATCTCTCTGTGCTGAACGGGATCACCCTACCCAGCCTAACGGACACACAAAGAGGGCTGCTTGAGGCAGCCATTACCGAGGAAGAGCTTGGGGCGGCCATGTCTCAACTAAATCCTGGGAAAACTCCGGGACCAAACGGCTTCCCGGTAGAGACGTGGAAGGGGGTGGAACCGAGTGCGTTAATCCCGCATCTCTTGCAGATGTACACTCACTCGAGGGAGCAAGGGCAGCTTCCCCTGGACCTAAGAAGGGCCACTATAGTGGTGATCCCCAAATCAGATAAACCACCAGAGAGGTGTAGCTCATACAGGCCCATCTCATTACTTAACACCGAGACCAAAATCCTGGCGAAAGCATTGGCAATCCGCCTGCAGAAAGTTATCTCATCACTTATACACCCTGACCAATGTGGCTTTATGCCCCAGCGGTCAACGCGTATGAATATCCACCGTCTGCACACTGCGATTGAAAAATCCCCCCTATTGCGGGACCCCCTAGCCCTGCTAGCAATAGATTTTGAAAAGGCTTTCGATTCGGTACACTGGCCAGCATTGTGGGAAATAATGCGCCGAATGGGCTTCGGTGACCAGTTCCTGGGATGGGTACAACTACTATACGAATCCCCTGAAGCGGTGACCAGAGTAAATGGTTGGTCTTCGCAACCGTTCAGACTGGGCAAGGGAACACGACAGGGGTGCCCCCTGTCTGCAATGCTCTTTGCGCTGGCCATAGAGCCACTGGCAATTCTATTACGTGAATCTCGACTATGGAAGGGCTTCCGGTGGACAGAAAATTGGGAGGATAGGGTCTCGCTGTATGCGGATGATCTGCTTTTGTATCTAGCGGACCCCATAGTCTCGTGCCCAGTGGTGGTTGGTATATTGAAGGATTATGAATCCTTTAGTGGGTTGAAGGTGAACTGGTCGAAGTCCACACTATTCCCACTGAGAGAGGTGGACAGCGCTGAACTACGGGACTGCCCATTTCGCATAGAAGTTGACCAATTCCGCTATCTAGGGGTACAGATAACGACGAATCTGGCCGAGTATGTAGAGAAGAATCTCCACCCGGTCACTAATCGCCTTGCGGACGACGTCAAACACTGGAACGCCCTTCCACTGACCCTATTAGGGAGAGCAGCGTTATTCAAGATGTTGGCGTTACCTAGATTCCTGTATATACTCCAAAATGCCCCGCTACACATCCCCAGACAAGAGTTTCACAGAATTGACAGGATCCTTCGGAAACTCCTGTGGAATAACGGGCACCCAAGACTGGCGCTCCACATCCTGAAGCGCTCCATCTGGGAGGGAGGCATAGGATTGCCGCGTATACAGACATACTATTGGGCGAGTCAAATGGCGGTGATAAATGACCTCCTACACGGCGATTCCTCGCTACCCCACATAAAATTCGATACTCTCGATGGGACCAGCACAACCCCATTAGAATCCCTATACCGGAAAACTAACAGCAGTAGTAACAAAACAATGGCTAATCACCGAACGCTAGTCTGGGAAGAGGCACACAAGCACATACACTGGGAGGGGAGAACCACACCAGTACAGCCACTGTGGGCGAACAAAAATATCCCGGAACTGGGCAAACTTCCAAAATGGCGGAACTGGGTGGCTGCGGGAATTTCCAAAGTAGGAGATGTGTTCCGGGAGGGGAGTCCGGTGACATTTGAGAGGTTAGTGGAGGATTTTAATCTGCCTGCCACGGACCGATATCGGCATGTGCAATTGTGTCATGCTTTACAACAGCATTTACCTGCACTACGAAATATGGCGGACTGCACCCCCATAGAAAGAAACCTGGTTCTGGAGAGCATAGATGTCAAAAAAACCTCAGTAATGTACAATGTCCTCACCTCGTTTGCCACGCCAGAGCTTTCAAGCCTAAAGTCTAAGTGGGAGAGGGATGTGGGAGCGATATTGCCCGAAGATTGGATAACGATCCTAATGTACCCAAGAGATACGGCCATCTCGGCCAGGCTACGCCTGGTACAACTCAAAATCTTGCATAGAATATATTACCCGCGGGTAGCGTTGTACAGATGGGGCAAGACCACAGACCCAAACTGCTTGCGATGCCTTCAAAACGAGGGCACCTTCTTTCACATCATATGGGATTGCCCACACATCACGACATACTGGCAGCACTGCTGTGACACACTCAGTAAGGTTTTGGGTCGAACTGTGCTCAGAGATCCAAAGCTGATGTTGTTGGGGGTGGAGGAAGAGGGTGAAATGTCTCGCTCCGATAGGCTATTATTTGCAACCTCCACAGCACTGATTAAGCGCAACATTGCCAGGCTGTGGGGCTCGAGCGTTACCCCTGTGCACGCACAGTGGTTGGATGATGTGGAAGCATGCATTGCGATGGAGCGAAGGGTATATGCGGCCAGGGGATGTCCTAGGAAAGCGGGGAAAATCTGGGAAAAGTGGGAGAATGCAGTATGAAATTCTTTTGTAGGAACTAGGCCGACGGCCAGCATGTGATGGCATAGCAAGAATGTGCATAACGCTGACAATATGTCCTCAAGATGTTGTAAAACGGACCATACACTCTTTACTGTTTATGTTATTATTGATGGTCGGACCCTTCAGGGTCACTGTTTTTTTCTTGTATGATGTAATAAAATCAATAAAAGTGTTTGATCAAAAAAAAAAAAAATACATTGGAGGCATATGTTGATTGTGGAGCTGTGGGTAACTACATTGACCAAGATTTGCTCTCCGAATAGATCTTTCTCTCTGACTGAAGAGAGAAATCGGAAAACGTCACTGCTGTGGATGTTTCTCAGCTATCATCCGGCCCGGTGACACAATACACAGAGAAAGTTAAGCTTCTGTGTCAGGACGGGCATCAAGAGGACATTACTTTCGATCTCATCAGAGCTTCTCAGTTCCAGATGATATTGGGAATGGCCTGGCTGGAGACCCACAATCCTAGGATCGACTGGGGAAAATGAGTTCTAACATTTCCTCTTGATTGTGCCGACACCAATCTGAAACTGAAGAAAGGAATCGTGTTGGGCCTCATCAGCTCCTTGCCACTTGAATACCAAGATTACCAGGATGTATTCAAAAAAGAGCAAGCCAACGTTCTGCCCCCACACAGAACCTACAATTGTCAAATAAATCTTGTACCTACAATTGTCAAATAAATCTTGATCTGGGCTCTTGTAGAGCCCAGATCCTTTGCAGCTGAATTTACACACTGATAGAACAGGAAAATCAGCATCTTAGAACTTACCTGGATCAGTACCTGGTGAACGGTTTCATTCATCCATCCAAATCACCTGTCTCCTCGCCCTTATTCTTCGTGCCTAAAAAAGAGGGGGACTTAAGAACTTGCATTGACTATAGAGCCATCAATCAGATCACAGTAAAACATTTATATCCTTTACCACTTGTACCAGAGCTCCTGGACCAAGTGAAACATGCTCATATCTACACAAAACTGGATTTAAGAGGAGCATACCATCTTGTAAGAGTAAAAGAGGGAGACGAGTGGAAAATGGCCTTCTGCATGAAGTACGGCCTCTTCGGGCTATGCAATGCCCCCGTGGGTTCCAATTCTTTATGAATGTGTACTCCGTGAACTGCTGGATGTTTGCACTCTTGTTTACATTGACAACATTCTTATCTACTCAAATTCCATGGAAGAACTTGTAGGCCATGTCCGGGCAGTTTTAGAGAAGCATAGACAACACCAATTGTATGCCAAGTTGGAAAAATGTTTTTTCCATGTAACTGAGGTCGAGTTTCTCGGTTTCATGCTCACACCACAAGGCGTACATATGGATACACGAAAGGTGGATGCAATCCTCAATGGCCTTCACCAACATCCACGAAAGGAGTGCAAAGCGTGCTCAGATTTGCCAACTTTTACTGTCGGTTTATACCTGGGTTTTCACAACTTGTACATCCAATTACCTCCTTGTTAAAGAAAAAACAAAAGTTTGATTGGTCGACAGAAGCTGAAGAAGCCTTCCAGAAGTTGAAACTAGCATTCACTACAGCACCAGTCCTTCAACACCCACGACCAGACCTACCTTACATAGTTGTGACAGATGCTTCAAAAATAGCCATTGGAGCAGTATTGGCACAACGAGACTCTGAAACAGGACAACTGCACCCTGTTGCATTCTGGTCCCGCAAATTTTCAGTCCCCGAGTTGAACTACGCAATCACAGATAAGGAATTATTGGTGATTAAAGCAGCATTCAAGGCCTGGAGACATTACCTTCTTGTGGCAAGACATACAGTCACTGTCATCACGGACCACCGTAACTTGCAATACTTGAAAACCGCCAAAGCACAATCCTCGCGTCACCTTCGTTGGGCTCTCTTTTTCATGGAATACAATTTTATTATCACTTATAGAAGTGGAGTACGCAATGGGAAAGCAGACAGTCTATCACGCATGAGTGAAGAAAAAGAGGCTTTCACAGCATCCAACCCCGTGGCCATAATTCCTGAGGAAAGGATTCAAAACAGAATAGCTGCCACCACGTGTATGGATGACCAAAGAACCAGTTTCCAATCCCTGATGGATCAATCAACACAACAGGAATGGCTGTTAAAAGGTGACCAGTACACCATCAAAGACAATCTACCGTATTTCTAAGGACGATTTTATGTCCAAGACCAAGAACTGCAAAAGAAAATCATCACAAATTACCACGATTCATTAGTGGAAGGACACCCAGGAAGGAATAGCCAAATCTCTCAGGCTAAGATAAAAACAAAACTACTGGTGGCCAACCTGGTGAAAAGCCTTCGCCAAATTTATTGAAACCTGTGGTATCTGTGCACAACACAAGTCTCAGAAACAGAACCCTACTGGCTTACTACATCCCCTAACAGTACCGCCAGCACCTTGGCATACCCTGTCGATGGACTTCATCACGGTTCTTCCACCCTGCAATGGATACAACACCATATTAGTCATTGTGGATTTATTCTCCAAAATGGCCCATTTCATCCCACTGAAGGGACTCTGAACTGCGTCAATTCTCGCTTCTGTGTTCATAGAAGAAATTGTTCAATTGCATGGATTTCCATCAATATTAGCATCTGATTTTGGAACGCAATTTGTTTTTGCCTTTTGGAGAAAGTGTTGTACGATTGCCAAAATCGATCTCCAGTTGTCCACAAGCCATCACCCTCAAACTGATGGGCAAACTGAACAAACCAAACTTTAGAGCAATATCTCAGGTGTATGTTGCAACAATCCGAGGATTCTTTGAAAAATATACTCTGGATAGCTGAGTATGCATACAACAACTCAGTTCACACAAGCACAGGGCAAACTCAATTCCACACTGTGCACGGAAGATATCTGAGGACATCAGTATTTGACCCACCCTATACCCTGGAAATGCCAGCCATAAAAATCTTGCATAAAACCATCACTTAGGTTCTTAAGTAGGTGACAGATCATCTGAACAAGGCTAATGAAAGACAAAAACTGTTTGCTGATCGACATCGTGAGGAAGCTCTCGCCTACCAGATTGGAGAAAAGTTGTGGTTAACATCCACGTATATTCCCCTGAAGGCGCCAAGAGCTTTCCGCTCAAGATACCTGGGCCCCTATGATATAAAGTCCATAATCAATCCTGTCGCCATGAAATTGGAGTTACCATCTCACATGAAAATTCACCCCATATTGCATGTCTCTCTCCTCAAACCAATGAAGTCCAATACATGGCTTAGTTCTCCACCAGAGCCCGAAGTAATAGATGGAGAACCAGAATATGAAGTCATATCCATCCTGGATTCCAAGGTGGTTCGATCAAAATTGTATCACCTAATTGACTGGAAAGGTTACGGACCTCAAGACCAAACTGGGAAACCCTGTGAACACATCCATGCTCCGCGTTTAATCAGACAGTTCCATCTCAATAATCCCACCAAACCAGGACCGGGAGGAGAACCACCCTCGAGAGGGGCCTTGAGGGGGAGTGCTGTCATGGTCACGAAGTCAGGGGCACAGGCATGCAGCGGTCGCACGGACAGGAGACTTGGTTGAACACTGTCCTGGTGCCTTTGGCACCAGGCTCATGAATAAAAGTAAACAAGGACATCCATTTAACACCAAAAAGCTTTTATTATGGACATAGCACTTCAGATGCATTAACCTTGAACATTCCATCCATTAAGCAGGATGCATTAACCTTGAACATTCCATCCATTAAGCAGCCCCGAGTATATTCTTAGAAGTGGCTACTAATGGATTGCCTTTGCATGTGCTCACTCTCTAGGAGTTATAGGGTGTGTCTGGTAAACCGGTCCTAATGGGCATACCCATGATCGCAGCTATAAAAGCTGCCCCAATCCTTAAGACAGATGCTTTGCGTTATTCTGCACTTGCAAGCTTTGTAATGCCCACCGTCGCCTGAGGTCAGACTTACCTTTGAAGATCTTGCTTCCTGGACATCCTGCTTCCTGCCAGCATACTTACCAACTGGGGGAAGCTGTTCTTACCTGTACATCTCTTCAGCGAACCAAGTATTCATCTTTAGACTTTCCAGAACGCCAAAATCATCATCTTGGCACCGCAGCATGACACACTCCATCGTCGATAGCAGCGACAGTCAGTTTAAGGTTTGCTTCACCATACTTTGTGCTTTCCTTAAACCATCACTTACCTGCTGTCGAACATTGTGGTAGCATCCATCTTCCATCCGTCCGCGTCTCGTGTCTCACAGCTGCATTGAGGCTGCATTTCCATCTAACGGAAGAAAACAGAAGAGAGACATTATTGCGGGCATAAATAGGAGCAACATATAAAGACATTAAACAGAACGAACAGCATCACAATAGCTCAAGAAAGACTTACCAATCATAAGGAAAAGCATAGTCGCAGCTGTACTGGACTAATCCTTATCAGGGATCTGTGAAGGAACTAGATCCTATTTGACAAGCCCCTGCCAGAAGTAGCAGGACAGAGAGCGTTTCTTCCATAATTCACAGGTGAGCTTTATGGGCCGGCATATGCCCACAGAAACCGTATTTTGGGGTGAATGGTTCGAGAGGTACAACAATCACAGATTGGTGCCCTCACACACTCTTATCTCCACACAGGAGCAGTTATACCACATACCACCGCTCACATCTTTTCTACTGAGGGAGAAGCCTGAAGGGGGAGATTCAAGTTCAGGGAGGGACTGCAATCGTGCCCCAATGGCTCCGCAGAGACTAGGTGAGCGTAACAGTGCCTCAACCCCATCCATCTCCCCCCACCTCCAGCCTCACCCACAACCTCAACCCCCTTCAACTTCCAGTTGGTAACAAAGGGGAAACAGCTAAGATCATCATTGGCCTCAAACCCCTTTGCTTACAAAAAGAGACATGGCCTGCCCCTCTCGTACAAAATGGGATTGAATGAATCTCACCCATCATCACCACCATCATCAACTCCTCCTTCTCCTGTTGCTCTGTCCCAATGAGCCTGAAAGAACCCTGGATGCCTCCTCTCCTGAAAAAAGCATCCCTCGGCCCATCCACTCCTACCAGCTATTGTCCTATCACTGCTGTCCCATTTCTGTTAAAAATCCTGGACCATGCAGCATACATCCAGATTCAGACCTACCCACAAAACCACAATATCTTCAGCTCATGAAAATCAGGCTTCAGACAACGCCACAACACTGAATCTGCACTGCTGGACCTGAGGAACCAATTGGACAATATCAGAGACTCAGGCAATCTTGCACCATTACTCCTTCTTCATCTACGTGCCGCTTTTGATCTCATGAACCACTGTACCCTCTGTCATCCCCTCACCTCTGTCGCCAACTTCTCCCCTGAAGCAACCATTCCTTGCAGACAGAACTGTTTGTGTATTCGCTGAAAATGCCACAGCCAACCCTAATCCTGTTCCACGTGGAGTACCACAAGGCTCTTGCGTCTCCCAACACTTTACAACCACCATGAATCCCTCTGCATTTCCTACTCCAACAATTCTGATGACACCCAAATCGTCCTGCCCCTCTCTGGACACTATTCCTAAGACACTACCACAATCAATAAGATCTATGATGGCATCCACGTATGCGTGGCCTCTGTGAGACAGGCATGGTATCAAGAGATGACCCAGACAAGTGGAACACAGTATGAAAACCTTTATTCTCAATGGTCAGGATGGTGTAACGCTTAAGTTCCCCTAACTCTAAGATGGGAATGTTCTCTATAGGAAAGAAAACTAAAGGAAGTCTATGTCTGCCAATCCAAAACAAAATACTGTCTGTGTCAAAACCTATGCTTGCCCTCACTTCAACAGAATAATAGGCTGAATTATGGGATTTGGCCAAATCAGTAGTGTTCAAAGTAAAGTTAATGTGACAATGGAGCCTATCTGCAGCTCCCTTCCCATGTTTTCCATGTTTAAGGAACTCAGGATTATAAAGTTCCAGAAGTATCTCAGGATTCACTTGGCAAAGAAAAGTTCAATTGGGACAAAGTTCACTTGGCAAAAAGTTCACTGTACTTTTTCCTGGTTAGTTCTTTAGGCTTCTCCAGGTCTCCTTTATCGTGAACCCACAATCCCTTGAGTTCACACTATCATGCAGCTCCCTGCTTTCAATTGGGCTCCCCTGGTTGTGGCACAGTTGTCAGACTGCACGGTCCACCCATTACAAGTTTAGCAACTAGATGCCTTATACTTAATACAGTTCTGTTTTCCTTAAAGTGGGGTCAATGTCAACCGCGATCAATATCCCTTCTGGTGGCCATCCCAAAGCATTTCCAAAACTCTTTGCTTATTCTGGGATCTCTGCAGCCAGCCTCGAAAAGCTCCCAACTGTTGGCCATCCTAATGCTTATTCTGGGGTCTCTGCATTCAGCCTGGATTAATCTCCTGCCTGGTGGCCGACACTCCCCCCTCCCGGTTATTTTCCAACACTCTTTGCTTATTCAGGGGTCCCTGCAGCCAGCCTGGATCAATCTCCCAACCAGTGGCCACCCCAACGATTTTCCAACGCACTTTACCAGTTGTCAACACTTTTTTCTATCAGTTTTGAGGATTTTGCTCCCACTGCATTTCTTCCACTGCTCCCCCTTTTTAGGATCTCTATATCAGCCACATTACATGTTTGTGCACAGCTCCCCTCTTTGCAGACACTTCCTTTCTTTACACAGTCATTCGAGAACGTGTAATCATAGACACAACCACTCTGCCCCTATGTATCCCTGTAATTACATTTGTCAATTTTACCTGACGCATCTCTAGTCTTACGCGTTCAGGCTGCAACATTGTATCTTTCTTACTTACTTCAATAGAATCCAGGATCTCACTGTGCCTCACTCACCGGTGGTGTTTTCTTTGTTCTTGTGTTAATGTCTTTGTTACCTGAGGTCACGGTCTCGCCAGCAGCCCTTCAGACACTCAGGGTCTCCTGTCCTAGGGAAACAAGCATTTTATTTTACCAATGTAACAAGGGATCAGCACACCTCCCAGCTTCTTTGAACTTCTCTTCTTTGCTGGAAACAGGGGTTGTTAGCCACACTTTTGCCGGATGCTTCCACACACAGACCCTCTGTGTCTCGGCCTCCCTGTTTCCTCCAGCTGGTCCTGGACAGCCATGGCTCTTCAGTTCTCCTCCAAATCTGCTCTCTTTGCTGATTACTAGTGTTCCTTTTATACTCTTCTGAAGACTTGATAGGCTGCAGGTGGGCATGGTTGATTTCAATTGCCTGACCATGCCTGGCCTTGTTAGTGGCACATGGCCTATGAAGATGTTGATGTGCCTCTATCTGCATCTTCTTCGTCCCTGTACCATAGTGGTGTTTCTCATAGGAAATCTGTACTCCTTTGGATGTCCTCTTCTCTGTCACAATACTTGAGTGATATGTGGGCAAAAGAAGATTTTGTGTCTTAATATATTCTATGAAGTCTGAGGGGGGGTTGGGTAAGTCACTGTCAAGGAAGAGGGGATACCACGTCTCTGGTCTAGGGATGTTCTTAGGATAGGAAATTGGTATTGCTTCTTTACGCAAAGTCCGTTCATCTCAGTAGTACCTCTTCGCAGCCTCACTCCCGGGGTCAGAATCTGGCAGTCTTACCCGATTCCTGGTTACCTGAGGGGGAGTCTTAAACGTGTCAAATGTGAGAACAACCTCCGATTTCTCACACCTCACACAAACTCAGCCTTAACAAGATTTTGCTCCCACTTCATTTCTTCCACTGCGCCCCCTTTTTAGGATCTCTATATCAGCCACATTACATGTTTGTGCACAGCTCCCCTCTTTGCAGACACTTCCTTTCTTTACACAGTCATTCGAGAACGTGTAATCAGAGACACAACCACTCTGCCCCTATGTATCCCTGTAATTACATTTGTCAATTTTACTTGACGCATCTCTAGTCTTACGCGTTCAGGCTCCAACATTGTATCTTTCTTACTTACTTCAATAGAATCCAGGATCTCACTGTGCCTCACTCACCGGTGGTGTTTTCTTTGTTCTTGGGTTAATGTCTTTGTTACCTGAGGTCACGGTCTCCCCAGCAGCCCTTCAGACACTCAGGGGCTCCTGTCCTAGGGAAACAAGCATTTTATTTTACCAATGTAACAAGGGATCAGCACACCTCCCAGCTTCTTTGAACTTCTCTTCTTTGCTGGAAACAGGGGTTGTTAGCCACGCTTTTGCCAGATGCTTCCACACACAGACCCTCTGTGACCCGGCCTCCCTGTTTCCTCCAGCTGGTCCTGGGCAGCCATGGCTCTTCAGTTCTCCTCCAAATCTGCTCTCTTTACTGATTACTAGTGTTCCTTTTATACTCTTCTGAAGACTTGATAGGCTGCAGGTGGGCATGGTTGATTTCAATTGCCTGACCATGCCTGACCTTGTTAGTGGCACATGGCCTATGAAGATGTTGATGTGCCTCTATCGGCATCTTCTTCGTCCCTGTACCATAGTGGTGTTTCTCATAGGAAATCTGTACTCCTTTGGATGTCCTCTTCTCTGTCACATTACTTGAGTGATATGTGGGCAAAAGAAGATTTTGTGTCTTAATATATTCTATGAAGTCTGAGGGGGGGTTGGGTAAGTCACTGTCAAGGAAGAGGGGATACCATGTCTCTGGTCTAGGGATGTTCTTAGGATAGGAAATTGGTATTGCTTCTTTACGCAAAGTCCGTTATTCCCAGTAGTACCTCTTCCCAGCCTCTCTCCCGGGGTCAGAATCTGGCAGTCTTACCCGATTCCTGGTTACCTGAGGGGGAGTCTTAAACGTGTCAAATGTGAGAACAGCCTCAGATTTCTCACACCTCACACAAACTCAGCCTTAACAAGATTTTGCTCCCACTGCATTTCTTCCACTGCTCCCCCTTTTTAGGATCTCTATATCAGCCACATTACATGTTTGTGCACAGCTCCCTTCTTTGCAGACACTTCCTTTCTTTACACAGTCATTCGAGAACGTGTAATCATAGACACAACCACTCTGCCCCTATGTATCCCTGTAATTACATTTGTCAATTTTACCTGACGCATCTCTAGTCTTACGCGTTCAGGCTGCAACATTGTATCTTTCTTACTTACTTCAATAGAATCCAGGATCTCACTGTGCCTCACTCACCGGTGGTGTTTTCTTTGTTCTTGGGTTAATGTCTTTGTTATCTGAGGTCACGGTCTCCCCAGCAGCCCTTCAGACATTCAGGGGCTCCTGTCCTAGGGAAACAAGCATTTTATTTTACCAATGTAACAAGGGATCAGCACACCTCCCAGCTTCTTTGAACTTCTCTTCTTTGCTGGAAACAGGGGTTGTTAGCCACGCTTTTGCCGGATGCTTCCACACACAGACCCTCTGTGTCTCGGCCTCCCTGTTTCCTCCAGCTGGTCCTGGGCAGCCATGGCTCTTCAGTTCTCCTCCAAATTTTCTCCCTTTGCTGATTACTAGTGTTCTTTTTATACTCTTCTGAAGACTTGATAGGCTGCAGGTGGGCATGGTTGATTTCAATTGCCTGACCATGCCTGGCCTTGTTAGTGGCACATGGCCTATGAAGATGTTGATGTGCCTCTATCTGCATCTTCTTCGTCCCTGTACCATAGTGGTGTTTCTCATAGGAAATCTGTACTCCTTTGGATGTCCTCTTCTCTGTCACATTACTTGAGTGATATGTGGGCAAAAGAAGATTTTGTGTCTTAATATATTCTATGAAGTCTGAGGGGGGGTTGGGTAAGTCACTGTCAAGGAAGAGGGGATACCATGTCTCTGGTCTAGGGATGTTCTTAGGATAGGAAATTGGTATTGCTTCTTTACGCAAAGTCCGTTCATCTCAGTAGTACCTCTTCGCAGCCTCACTCCCGGGGTCAGAATCTGGCAGTCTTACCCGATTCCTGGTTACCTGAGGGGGAGTCTTAAACGTGTCAAATGTGAGAACAACCTCAGATTTCTCACACCTCACACAAACTCAGCCTTAACAACGATAAGACTGAAATCTTTATCGTAGGGTTTCCCTCGTGTCCATCTAAACTAGACCCTGCCTTTTGCACCTTCACAATTGACGCCTTCACCATCCCAGTCCCACCACCATCAAGAAAATGGGTGTCTACTTCGACTCCATCCTCAATTTGCCTTGTCAGGTCAATGCCATTGCCCACTCCACCATGCTCCTAAAGGCCAGCAAACATTTCCTTTCCTCGCACAACCGCCTCACCATAGCCACAGCAATCATTGGCTCTCGGCTCGATTACTGCAACTCCTTTTTGCTGGCACATCAGAACGCAACCTCAACAAACTAAAAATAATTCAAAATAATGCTATCTGCGCCGCCTCTCACCTCGCTAAGCATGACCACATCACAGACTCCAGACGAAAAGCACACTTGCTTCCCGTGCATGAGTGCATCAACTTCAAAATTCTCTCAGTCACTCATAGATGCCTCACAAACTCTCCTCCCTCCTATCTATCGCAAATACTAAACAAGTCCACCTCAAACAGGCCAGTGCATGCAATCTGCAGCCACTGACTGGTCACACCATTTTACAAGCACACCAGAGCAGGAGGCTCTAGTTTCCCAGTCGCAGCCACTCACCTCTGGAACTCTCTACCCCTCAACTTGTGCTCTGAACCTTCATACTGGCTGTTCAGAAGACAATTAAAATCCTGGCTGTTCAATTGATGTTCCTCCCACTCTGCTGCCTTCCTCTCCTACTAGCTTTGTTCTGTCACCAGCACCTCGATGTCTACAGACTTAGTGTGCGTCTATAAATGTAAAAAAAAAGAAAATTTATATATATATATATATATATATATATATATATATATATATATATATATATATATATATATATATATATATATATATATATATATTTATATGATTATTTAAAATAGAAACATTGGCACAAACTGTGCCTAGAACCCACTCAGAGAAATCTACAATAATGTATAGCACAGGATGTTGTAAAGAGCATATTATGGCATTATATTAATTCAATTCAACCCTCTGGGCATGGGGGACCACAAAAGCAATGTGTTTCCCACCAACATGGTGCTTGGTCACACTAAAGTTTGGAAAACACTGTGACACATAAATACAATGCAAGTAATGTGTTGGTTTCTAATGAGTAGTACGTTAAATCATTCTATCTTGCTCAGCCCACAAAAAGCGGCCATGTTGTATTTCATTTAGTAGATCCTAAATAGAGCATATGATTTAAAACAATCTACTCAAGGATCAATGCACTGTAAGGTGATTACAGATGTGATAACATGGCTTATGTTTTCAACATTTCACACATCTTATCCTTGTATCGAAGACCTATAAATAATTATAAAGTGCATTATGCACATGTTCAACATACTAAGGATATACATTATTCCTCTTAAGAGCCAGTAAAGCGCAAATGCCAATAATGCATGGTAAAAATATAAGCAATGTAAACATTGGCAAACACAAAATCAATGCTAATTGATGAAATGCTTAGTTCCAATGCCCCGCAGAAAGTGCATAGTGCGTACAGTACATCAATACATTACTGTGAAGATTAATATTTTAATGCTCATTTGAAAGAATAAGATAGTACTGATAAATGATGGGACTTGCATATAAAAACCAATAAAGTGCAAATGCCAATTATACATAGTTAAAATATAAGAAATGTAAACAGTAGTAAACACAAAATCGGTGCTAATTGATAAAGTTAGTGCCAATGCCGCACAAAAGGTGCGTTGTGCACACAGTAAATCAATGAATCACAACAAAGATCAATTGTTTAGACACACATTTAAAAGAACAAGATAATACTATTAATTAAGAACTGTCAAAAGATCCAACAGAACCATTTAAAAATTATACATCACAAATCCTCAAATTGACATAAAACGCACAACACAGTAAAAACCACCACCAACATTTTTAAAACTGAGAAAAACAGACTACTATCGCCATCAGAATTGCCAACAAATGAGTTTTTTTTCCAATTCCAAGATCAGTTTTGTCTCCAGTTGACATCATTTTAATGTTCCATCTCCACCTCGAGGATGTCTAGATACACGCATAGTCCCAAAAAATGTAAAAACATCCAGATTCCCTACATGATGTTCTTGGAAGTGTTTGGCCATGTGATAGATATAGTCGGCATTTGCGATAGCTCGAATATGTTGAAGAATCATAACTTGGAGTTTACAAGTAGTACTGCCAACAGACCATGCATACCACAAATATAGTATCACACGGAATATTGTACTGAATACTGCTTGAACACCCAACTTAACCCCGTTATAGGATGAACATAAGTATTTGTGGATATTGAGCTGCAATGGAGCACTGCTCATCGAATTTAGTAACTTTAGTTTTTAGTGTCAAAAGTGAATTAATTTGCCATAAGAAATGCTGTTTTTGCACCTGACTTCATGGTTACTTGTTTGTTTGTTTGCTTGTTTTATTATTTATAATGCGCGCCAGACCCAGGGGCATCAGGGCACAGAAGAAGACAGGAACATTTTCAACTTGATTACAGTGCTGTACAAGAGAATACAATAAGGATAGAGACTGAGGTAACTACAACACAAAATAATGGAAGACAGATTCAACATAATATGTACAGATTCAACATAATATATACAGGTGAAGATAGCAGTGAGCTAACAATAGGTGTGTAGAGGAGAGTCGACATGGTGTACAACGTGGTGGGGTAGTGTAGAGCCAATGGGAGATGCCTTGTTTAATGGTCGTTCTCTTTAATCCATTTGGTGATATTGTATCTGAAGAGTGGGTAAGTTTGGTTTCCACTTAAGGCAGGAGGTAGGGAGTTCCACAGCTGAGCAGCTTTTACTGGGAAGTTGCACCCTCCAGATCAGGAAGGTTTGACACTAGGTACCGTCAGGATATTTGTGTTTGCCGTTCTAGTAGGATGATTAGAGGTTTGTCTCTTGAATCTTTCTATGAGATAGAGAGGGGCAGCGTTGTTGAGGCACTTCTGAGTGAGGCTGTTTTTAGCAAGATTCTGTCATTGGTGGTGAGCCAGTTATTCATTCTCATTGCCTCAGAAATGTGAACTATTTTAACTAGACCCAGCACTGCTCTAAGGGCATTGTTGTGTAGAATCTGGATTTTATTTATAATGTGTTTTTTTAGCCCCCAGATATAGGGCATTACAATAGTCCAGTTTTGATAAAATAAGGGCTCTGGCCAGTGTGATGCAGCTGTGCGTGGAGAGGAAATGCTTGGCAGCTCTGATTATCTTACAAGTGTGAGCAGTGTCTGAGGCCATGGAGTTGACCTGTTTAGTGAAGGAGAGGGTGGCATCTAGGTAGAAACCGAGTGTTTTGACTTCTTTAGCAACTATGATGGTATTGCCATCAATGTTGAAGCTGTTGTATTTGTGGGCCAGTTTATTGAGATTGGGGGTGGTGCCTAGGATGATGATCTCAGTTTTATCATCAATCAGGCATAGATCATGAGTGGCCATCCATGCCTGGATGATGAGGTAAACCCAATTCACCAAGGCCAAATCCTTGTCATAATCTCCCGTCAACGGTAAGAGGATCTGGGTATCATCCGCATAGTTAGTGTAGGCGATAACCAGGTCATCCAGTTCATCAAAAAGGGGCTTAGTAAATATGTTATACAGCGTGGGTGAAACACATGAGTCCTGTGGCAACCCGCAGGTGATGGGTATGGGTCAGTTGATGCTGAGGGTGAAAAGACAACCATGGACCTGTTATTCAAGAATGGCTGTATCCAGCCTATTGCTTCTTGTGAGAAGTGTGCAGCCGAGTCCAAGTGGTTACAGAGGACTATGTGATCTACCAAATCAAATGCCGCCAATAGGTCAAGAAGGAACAGCAGTGCGATCTTACCGCTATCCCTAATAGCGTTGATTTGGGCCTTAAGGTCTATCAGTGCAGTCTCTGTTGGGGCCTGAAGCCAGACTGACGGACTCCCAAGAGGTGGTGTTGTACTAAATACTTCTGAATTTGGAGGTATGCTACCCTGTCTAAGATTTTAAGGAGGAAGGGAACTGTGGTGATGGGTCTGTAATTTGTGGGTATGGTGTGGTTGAGAATTTGTTTTTGAGGAGTTGGAGTACTCAGGACTCCTTGAGGTTGCTGGGGATAGTGCCTGTGGAGAACGATGCATTAATTAGCTTTGATATGAAGGGAGATAGGTCTCTGGCAGCCTCTTTGATAATTTGTACTGAACATGGGTCTGCTTGGCCATTGGTGGGTTTAAGAGTGAGAATCACTTGCAGAATGCAATGGCAAATTGGAACGTGTCCATTTTCTATACACACTAGTTTGCAATCCATGATTGTCCAATTTAACATTGACATCCAAAAACACAACATGGGTCTCTGTGAAATGCAGATTGATTTCATTGTATTTAAAATGTTAGCAATATTGAGCAAATCAATCTCATCTCCTCTCCAAATGATAAAATTATCATCATTAAAACGCAGCTATGTAACCACCCGATCAGTATAAATCTCATTAATCTGAGACCAGACAACGGTGTTCTCCCACCACCCCCATCGTGAGATTCACATTGTAGGGGCAATGATGGTGCCCATGGTCGTGCCACTTAATTGTCTATAATATGCATCCCTAAAGAGGAAAACATTGATATTGGGACACAAAGAAACCATGTGCATGATCATCTCAGTATGAGACAAACAATTAAGTGACTGTTTGTCCAAGTAATGTTTGAACACAGCCAATGGGAGTATAAAGCGAAACAATGTCTAATGTTGCTAAAATCAGACCATCCACTCCCAAGGGATTTCATTTACATATTTTAAGACATTTTTAGTATCTTTAAAGTCAGAGGGCAGTGTTGAAACAAAAGAAATCAAGGTTACATCAATTCATGTTCATATATTCTCAAGTAGGGAGTCTGATATAGTTACAATTGGTCGGCCTTGGCAAAAAGTAAATAGTTGGAATAACAGATGAGGTGAGCAAAAGGAACTTACAAATATCCCGATCTAAAATACCCCTATTGGACTATTTGTTAAGCAGTATGGTAAGATTTGCCTGTATATCAGGGAAAGGATTCTCTAATAATTTAATGTAACTGGAACAATCTCTAAATTGACGAAATGCTTCGGCCACATATTCACAGCGATTCTGAAGAACAATGTTGGACCCTTTATCTGAAGGTTTAATTATGTTTGACAATGCCACCACAGTTGTGTCTCAGTTTCTGTAAATCCTTAATTACTAAATCATGAAAGGCCTCCAGGCAGCCACCACTCACACGATATATGATTAAATATGTTATCCAAAACCTCTGACCTATTTAAAATTAGCTTGCTAAATGTACATAGATTTTGCAACAAGGCAACATTTGAGTTCATTTCCTTGCACTGTGTATGTATGCATGCATTTCATTTATGAAGCACCAACCTAGCTGAGAAGCAACAGAGCACTATATGAAGGGGACAAACTTGAGGGTTACAAGTAGGGTGTATGGTTGCTGCTAAAGTACTAAGAAACAGAGCAAGCTGGTGTAGTTGCTAACTCATGCCATGCTCTATATTCGAAAATGTGAGCAAAGTGGGCTGTCTTCACTTTTCAATATCTTTTAATCAGCAAATATTGTGTAACTTGTCTCTTTTTTTCCTTTGCAGATCTTCATGAGTGTTATCTTATGCATACAAGAAACTGCTCATATAACAAAAATGTATTTCTCCCATTCACAACCAAGGGCTATTTAGATTCTGAATACCAATGCAAGGAGGACATATTACTGTAGACGTGAAACTGTGAAAGAATGTCATGTGTCCAGAGCAAGCTATTGTCAACGTTTTTGACTATGAACAAGGTGGATGGTATTTACATGACGGTAGGCAGTCAACAGTAATATGGAGAAACGTTACTACCTAACATGGACCACCCTACCTCCCAGCAGCATACAGTGATCACTGAGTGTTTCCTTTCATGGACACGTCTGCAGGTCTTTGAGACAGGAATGGAGACACATGGTCGACGAGTAATTATGCGTATGACCTAACACAGAAATGGAACAATATTTGGGGAGACCACGTGCTTATATTTAATTTAGCAATACGTTACAACTATTGTTCAAATGTAGAAGTGTCCTTTTATAGAAAAGTTCACATGCTAAAAACACTATCTGGTCAATAATAGCAGAATAAGTATGCACTACAGTTAATCATGAAGAAATAAAAAGGCCTACTTCAATCTCAGCCGCTCTGCTGCGAAGGCCTCTGTCCTCCCAAGTCTTAGGGGCACCGGAATGCTTCCATGCAGCTCCAGGAGCAAGCAACGCTCAAGGAGAGGGGCAGAAGCTTCCCTAAAATGCCCCCCCGCGTGGAGACTGTGTCCCTAGAAACCAGGAAACACAACGCTGCTGGCCCGGATTGTCGCTCATCATCCCATCCAATAAATTAATGGCGTATTAGCCGGCAGGCAAAGCTGGCGTCGAGCAAAGGCTGTGTGCAAAGGCCTGCTTCACTCTCAGCTGCTCGCTGATGCTGTCTCCCATCTGTGACCCACTCCGCCTCTCAAGCACTCAAGGTAAGCTAACTAACACCTTAGTAAGTGCTGGGTCCAGCAGGCACCCCCCATTCGAGGGGGTCAGAGTTTCACCTCTACAAATCCCCACCTCAGACGCATACACACCCCCCAGCAGGCTAGCCCGCCTCTGTGCGCGCATCTTCCCGGTACTTTTGCCATCCACTCCCATGAACACCCGTGCCCGAAACCTCTGGCTCAGCCTCAGATTCACCAACTAATTCTCTGGCCCAACCCCTCAGACCCACGTCCAACCCGCGCTCCACGCACCACGACACCTTGCACACCTACCTCTCAGTTCAAAGAGGAATGATGGCGATGCCTGTGCTGACCGAAAGACCTTTCATCCTGCCAGCACGGAATAGAACGCTGGCCACAATGCCCGTACTCGCCACAGCAGCACACCCCTAAGCTCCTGTAGTCCACCAGCACTAAGATATTCCCAGTTAAAAGGCCCACAAAGCATCGTACGGCCAATTTACAGAATGCATTCCTGACATCCGTAATCAACTATGCTGACAAATTGCCTGATGTTGTACAGGCGCCCATAAGCAATTATGTTACTAAAATGTTCACTGGCTCCCACTATGAACCATGATGTTGACTCGTTTATTGAATCACATGCGCCCATAATTTACTATGTTAGTAAAATGTCTAACCAATCGACATGCGCCTATCCTGAACCATGCTGCTGAATTGTCTGCTGAATCTCATGTGCCCGTAGTTGACCATGTTACTAAATGAACTGTCTGATTGTCACATGCCCATAACAACAATATCACTAATGTGCCTACCAATGCATCTGCCCCACCACCTCCATTAGGCCTATGCCCCACCCCACCAACTCAAGCAAGTCACAACTCCCACCACTTAGCTGTGCCCTCATCAATGGCCGTCACTCCCGGGCCACACCCTGGACATACAAGATCTAATCACCACCCATAATCTCGACATCCTTATAATTAGGGAAACCTGGATCCATGAAGCATTGGGCCCAGCATTATCCCTAGCAGTCCCTCCTGGCTACACCATATTCAGGAAGGAACGCCCACCTGAAAGGGGGTGGGGTTGCCCTCATAGCAAAAAGAACCACCCTGATCAGAAAAGTGGACAGGTCAACCGGAAACAACAGTGACTATCTACTCCTCAAACTGAACCCCTGCCCTAACTGTACCATCACCCTTGAAATCATTTATCACCCCCCTTAAACCGTAGCAGACTTCCAGGCATCACTGACGCACGTTCTCTCCAACAATCTAAACAAATCCATGAAGGCCATCCTCTTAGGAGACCTCAAGCTTTGCCTAAATGACCCCAAAGACTCCTCAGCAAACTCACTCGATAAGCCGTTAGTAACCTTAGGGTTCCAACAAGCTATCACCGACCCTACCCACATCAAGGGTCGCACCCTTGACTGGATTGCACACCACAACTGCTCTCCTACTATCAAAACCAACTCACCTCTTCCATGGACTGAGAACCACGTCATCCTATTCGATCTCAACACTGACAAACAACACCCCAGCCAGAGACACCCCTTCCTCCAGCTCTCACCAGGAGCTCTTGTCAGCTCACCAAAGAAAGGCTCCTACGTCACCTTTCAGTGCCTGCCCTAAGGCCTCCATTTGTTAAAGACCCAGAAACACTTGCACTAACATTCAACACCATCATTACCCAAGCAGGAGACACTATTGCCCCATTCACTTCAAGGAAAGCCAAATGCACCAAACACACTAAGGGAGGTTCACCCATGAGGTTCTCGAGCTATGCAGCAATAACAGGATGCACTCTCCATCTGGAAAGCCAATCAATGTGACTCTGCCAAACTAGAGTTCAACAAAATAACTAAATAATACAACCTAGCTATCCTCAAAGCCAAAGCCACCTCCTTCAACACCAGAATAGTCAATGCCAAATTAGACACCAAGGAGATTGTCTCCATTTTCAGGGAACTAGAATCACCACTTCTCCCCCCACAAGCCATCACTAAAGATGAAGTCTGGTACAACAGCATCCAATCAGCCATGCTCTGGAAACTCAACACTCTTCATAGCAAAATCCAAGCCAACCAACACTCACTGAACCACCAATGGCATAACCTCCCAAACCACAACTCCAGTGAAACACTCCTCTTCTCCTTTAAGGAACTCAACAAAAAAGAAGTCATTGCCCTCATGAACACCATTAAACCATCTAAATGTGAAGGGGACATCTGCCCTGCACGGCTCATCAAAGAGTGCGCTTCTACCCTTGCCCCCTTCCTCACTACATTCATCAACGCCTCCTTTTCCACTGGGCTCATCTGAGCATGCCTTAAGGAAACTTGGGTGCGCCCACTCCTAAAGAAACCGACGCTTGACCCAACCAATCCAGGGAAATACAGACCCATCACCACAGTTCCCTTTCCCCTAAAGATCCTAGATAAAGCAGCTTACCTGCAAGTCCAACAGTTCCTTGAAGCTAATAGCCTTCTCAGCCTCCGCCAGTCAGGCTTTCGCCCATGATATGGAACTGAAATAGCCCTACTAGACCTCAAGAACCAAATCGACATCAGAGATTTGGGCAAACCAGCTCTCCTCCTCCTCTTAGATCTATCGGTGGCCTTTGATCTTGTCAATCACAAAACCCTCTGCCACCACCTCTCATCCTCTGCAAACATCTATCCCAACGCCACAGCCTGGATCGCCTCATCCCTCCAAGGTAGAGTCATGAGAGTTTTCTCAGATCAAGCTTGTGCGCTCCCGATCATCATCCAGTGTGGAGTCCCAAAGGAAGGAGAACTGCATAGCCAAGCTAGAGCCATAATTTCATCCCGACTTGATTACTGCAACGCCCTCCTGGGTGGTACCTCTACAAAAAATATCAAAAAACTTCAAACTGTCCAAAACAATGCTCTTTGGTCTTCCACCGGCATCCCCAGAAGGGACCACATATCAGCTGCCAGGAAATAAGCCCACTAGTTCCCCATTAAAGAATGAGTCATCTTCAAAACACTGTCCCTCAACCACAAATGCATCCACCATGCAGCCCCCAGTACCTAACACAAAGATTTCCAAGACCACACACAGCTAGACCTACCAGAACCCCATGCACCAACCTGCTTGCAGTGCCCAAGGTATTGAGAGCACGGACGGGAAGCTCCAGCTTCCCCTTCATTGCTGCTACCCAGTGGAGATCCCTGCCACCCAACCTCAGAGGAATATCACCCCCCCTAGCCTTCCGCAAAGCAATCAAAACTATGCTGTTCGTCTGAACCTCCCACCCCCTACTTTACAGGTCACCCATTGTATAGCACTGCTCTGATTGTAACTGCTTCATGTAACTAAGCCAACTGTAAGTACCTTACACTGTAGCCATGTAACCTAACTTTGCTACGCTGATTGTAACCTGTAAGCAAAGTTTGTACCTCGTAACTAAGACACACTCTTATAACAGCGCCTCGATGCCTCCGGGCTACCAGTGCACTCTATAAATAAAATAAATACATAAATAAATAATGCTCATAACTCACATTAGCCAAGCGTGTACAAAGAACCATGACTCTGGTGCCAAATTACCAATAGTGAAGATTTAAACATGCCTATTGCGCAAGATAAACACTTGTATATAGGCGTGTTACAAATGCCATATCATATCATATCATAGGTGAAAAGCATCCACTGTTATCTCCTGAATCGACACATAAGGAGCACTAAATCATACATTGACCCTTTTGAGCAGCAGTGGGAAAACAGCAGGTTGACAACGTAAACAAAGCATGGGTTGAGGGATAAAGAAGACTTTGGCCTCAAATGGAAACTTGTAGAGAAGAGACTCTGGTCATGATGCAAGTTGGCTCATAGTGGAGATATGACCATACCTATTACCCAAAGCGGCAGACTTATGCAGTACGCGTGATACTCACAGTTAACTCCCTTGAAGAGTTTACCGCTATTTCAGTGTTCAATCTGCTGGAGTGGGGGCATTGGCAGACACAGCACAGAGGGAATACAGGTGTTAGGGAGAATTCTCATAACTGGCTAATTTCCCTTACCTATTGAGTCCCTCAGCAGCTTTGCTGGATTTCTAGGATTTATTTTTTTCACCTGGTAAGAGTGTGAGCCTTTTTCCCACTCTTACATGTGTTTTGCTCTGTGTGTTTTTACCATTTGTGTGAACTTGGGCTGTGGAGACTCACCAACTCCACGAGCACCATTTTTGTGTGTGTTACACAGCACCTTCAGTGCAGTAACACAGGATTGTCTTTTAGACTTCCCTTTTACTCCATTTTTCTGGGACTGACTACTGTCTCCCAGAAACATGTAAAGTTGCCATGAACTTTATGTAGTCTCTTTAAACTACAGACCCAGTACACCCCATCTTACATGGAGTATTGGAAAGGGTTAATTCTTATCCCTTTTTGTCTGTGTCTCTTTGTGCACTGTTTCGCTCCTTTTAAATTAAGACTTGGCTACTGGCAATGGTAACTACCCTAACTTTTCTACTGCGGTTATATTATATAACCATGGTATTGTTTTAGGTTATTATATTAGCCTCGAACATAAACCCGCTTGACCAAATACATTTTATTTTGGCTCTGGCTCAGTTTAGTCACCATTTCTTTTTGTTAAAGTCTTTCTCGTGTTCTTCTCTGCATGCCAAACCGGGGATGATTCCTTTGTTCGCTGTCTTTTCACAGGCTTCTGCACAGAAGCATTCCTTAAGGCGCCTGAAAGTCTGGGTAGGCAGGATGTGAGGGAGGGGTCTTCGGACCCCTGCCATGGGTTCCTTTGGTAACCCAAGTCGCACTCTTGTCTGATTGGCTAAGGGGACTGGCCTTGCCAGTCCAGCCACCCTGCCGTGTGATTGACAGCCAGGCTGTATGAATGGGGGAAAACTGCATAAAAAGCTGGTCTCTGGGACTGGAAAGGCAGAGTCGCCACTGGAACGCAAGAACCAACGAGGAGCTGACTGAAGAGGACCCTTCTACGACTGAGCCGCCCGTTGAAGCCCTGCTGCAGGTCCGAATCATCAGAATCCGTTGAGACAGAGAAGTTCCTCCAGGAAACCTCTTCCCTTGAGCTGGTGGGACCAACCAGTTTGCCCAAACTGCAAGCCAGGACCCCTCCTCTGGTAGAATTTGCTGTACAGAGCTACAGTAGGCCGGATAGCCAGGAAAGTCGGACCCTGCTTAGGTTTTAAGGAGTGCACCTTTTGTTCATTGTTTTGCTCTGCTGCTGGATTCTTCCCTGGGTAGTGCAGGACCCTCCAGTCTTCCTACTTCATGTCAGTCCGACAGTCGCTTCAGGAACCATGAGCCTGCAGGAACTACCAGGAACGTCCGCCTCAGCTACAGCTTCCTCTCTGTTTTAAGGAACTGTGCAAACCCAGTTGCTAGTTTTGTTCAGCCGCGGGGAAAGTGTGTGAAATATTTCTCTAAACCTGAGGGCTTGTCCTTCTCTTCTTTTTAAACTAGCTTTTCTACCAACCAACTTCGTCTGAAATCCGTGGCCCGAACTTTACCGCAAACTACCCTGAAACGTGTGATCTTGAGCAAAAGACTTTAGTCCTATTGACTTTGGCCCTAAGCCTTTTCTACCTGATTCTATCACTGTAGTTCCTCTTCTTCTATGGCCCTGAGTACTTACCTGTTGGTGTGGTTCAATGTCTACTTAACTTTGTCTTTCCCTCCCTTTTAAATTGCTGGAGTGCCATTTTACTCCCACTTCATTTTGTGAGCTTAACTTGTCTGGGATTTAAGGGAAGTGGTGTGGTGTATCGAGAGTGTGATTTTTAAACTGCTTATAATGGTGTAATGTTATACAACTGACAAGTGAAATAAATGTATATTCTTTTACTTGAAAACCTTGAGTCAGTGTTTGCCTGAATCATAGTAATTGCTGTCCTTTGTGTAACTATTTGATACTGCTCACTTACTCTTGAGATAAGTCTGGCGGCTCCGCTACTGGTACCACTCTAACAGTGTAGTACAGGCTTGTACCAAAGGTGAATTTGTACTGTCACTTGGAGTCTTAATTGTGTGTGGTGTTCCCAAAGGGTACTGCATATAATTCTGCTTAACAACAGGTAATGCTCTGGGCAAGATATTAAAGTGTGAAGCTGCCATTCCCTTTTTTGAAGTTAAAAATGTAAAGATTGGTTTAGGAGGTAATACAAAAGTAATTTTCATTTCAAATGGGGGAATATTTAAGGCAAATTAAATACATGTTCGAACCCTAAAACAAACCTTGTTATAATGCATTACTCAATGCATCGTGCAAGTTAAAAGATGCATTTATACTCGAGGAACCTCTTCAGTTCAAGCAGCAATTTTAGTACGCCTGCCCCTGGCACTAATCTGATGGCACCACTGATCCGGGGATATGTGTGACGTTGTGTGAATGGAAGTTCAGTGCAGGTTCCACTTTGTACTCTGCTTTCTATTCTTGTTGGGACTATGTTGACTCTATATTTACCTTGTGGTTGTTTTGGTGATTTTAGGGAGTAAAAGTGTATAGTGCACCAATTACCCGTAGGGCTGCGCACAGGATCGAACAGGTAGGTGTCCACTAGAAGAAGTCCTCAAATTAAGAATTACAACAGAAAGGCCTATTGTAAACAGAGCAGGGGCTGCTTAATGTACTTTTGAAACAAATTCGATTTTGTATTTATTGAACACCAAACAGTAAATCCATCTTCTATTTCACTTTTCTGTTAGGAGAGAAACATGGCTCATAAGTGACGCAACAAGTAGCAAGTTAAGGGAACCCCAGCCTGTTGTGTGCACATTATAAATGTTCAATATTTATTTTATATTTGGAACAAATACTTTAGTTTGATACACTACTTATATAAGTGGAGATGTTTGTGTAGGGCACATTTAACAAAAGCATGTCTAAGATATCCCAATTCACATGCATGCCCGTGAGGAGAGCATGTCGGATGCACCAGCACCGTTACAAGCAGTGCCGGTTCATCCGATCTCCCCATTCCCATTCAGCCCTAAGGGGCCGAATGGGAATGGGGAGCATCTTTTTTCTGGTGCCCACAAATGGGCAATTACTGGGTCTGGCAGGGCCGTAATGACCCGGAAATTGCCCATTCGTGGGTGCCGGAAAAGAAATGACACTAGCGGCAGCCGTACCTGTATTACAGGCACGACTACCGCCGGTGTCATAATGAGGCCCAGTGTTTCCCTTTGACAGTTCAGCTAGCCCAGGAGCACTCCCTTAGCTGGAAAAAAGCAACCGAGGGAGTGCTCAGTGTTTCACTGCTCTGGCTCCTCGGCTCCTCCATAATGGGTGAGGGGGCCACTGGGTGGATGCCCCCTCACCCATTATGGATGAGCTGCCAGGCTTGGCCTGGCAGAAAGGGCAATAGGGCAATGCCCATACCAAAAATGCAAAATGCTGGTGTAGGCCAGTCAAAATGGGCCACTTTTCTGGCCAATGTGCTCCAGTTTGGTGAGTTACTTCAGTATGCAGCTAGTAGTTTTGACCATTGTTGCTGAATAAATATTCTTTAAATATCACAATTTGCTTACATTTGAACAAAAAAACACCCCCCTGGTACTATTCAAACAGATTGTGACTAAAGAAATGAATATCCATTTGCAACTGTGGGATGCTTTTTCATTGGTGCCTCAGAGTTGTATGGTCCAATTCGACCATGTGAGCCGCCCCTGGCGATTTCCTACAAGCGAAAAAAAAATGTTATAATACCCATAGGCCTATTTGTGAAGTGAGAATTGTGTCACTTCAGCAATTGGATCGGATTTCACCGAAAACAGAATCTGGTAAAAATTGTTTCTCTGAAAATCGAGCCTGGGAATACCAAATGCCAAGGGCCGACTGTTCCAAGACCCCCACCCCTGCTCAATCTTTTTTTTGTTTGGTGTTAAGTACATAAAATCGTGATTAATTCCAAATGGTTGCAACAGCAACAGTGAGTGGGTAACAGCGAGTGGATAACACCCATGGCACGTCCTTTAACAGGTTTGAATGGTTAGTGGTTAGAAAGTGGAGCGGCGCATAGAAGCGGAATGCGGTGGCTTGCAGTGGCTACAGGCAGACGACTGCAGCGTGCATTGTGTTGTACTGTGTCTCTTTCGCTCTTGATAGTACAGTTATAAAAAATGGAGGAGAGGGGCTCAGGTTGCTTTGCTTGGTGGTAAGTGTAGGCTTCTATTCAGAATGGGGAATTAGGGATGCATTATGCTCTTGTAATGATTTATACAGTGTCTGGTGTATTTTTGTGCTACTTCAATTCATCTCTACAAAACAGACATTTTACATTCATGTTTTTTAAACGTTTTACACTTGCTTGCCATGACTTGCCCCTCAGCCTCACTTTATCACTCCAGCCAACACCCCCAGAAGAGATGGCTTCCCAGGGTCCTTTAATACACTCCATAAAGGAATGGGGGATTGACACCGCGTTCTGCGAGTTGCACCCATTCACTGGCGCAGTCAGTGGCATTAATGTGAAGTGAGTTGTTTTCTTTCTTTGGATTCCAACACGCAGAGCCTTTTTCTTGCCAGATGTAGGTGGAAATAGTATTTGTAAATAACCATGCCCTCTGCTGCTGAAGAGAAGAAAAAGCAAACCAAGCAAGGCATGAAAAAGATTGGCTGGAGCCAAATCCAGCGCCCGAAAGCAAGACTGAGAACACAGAGTCCCTTTCATGGGATGGAATTTCCACATGGCGCGCGATCAAATTCACAACAAGCTCGGAAACAAACACGGATAGTTATCTTCTTGTTATCTGCGCCAGAAGGCGGGCACTAAACACATAAGGGGAGGGAGATCCGTGGCGCGATGAGCGATGAGCTAATTAAGAGCTTAGGCACACAGGGCTGCTTCCCGGATTACATAATGTAATCATGATTTAACAGAATATAATGCCGTTTCTACTTGAAGACAATGCTTATGTTCGTGGTCGCCCATCTATGGGAAAAGCTATTTCTGTCGCACGTGGCGGTTCCTAGATGGGTGAATTAGGAGATGAAGGGGTGTCGATTAGGGAGACTAGGCTGCATAGGCATCCTAGAGGGGAACAAAGGGGAGAAATTGTTGCCTACTATTTGCAGCTTTGCCCCCCCCCCAACCCTCCCCCCTCAATTGGTGTATTTCCCCACTATGGCAAATAACTCTTTGCAGGAGTGTTAAAGATGCTCATTCGTCCAGCCCAATCCGGTGATTCAAAACTACATTTGCTTAGCCTCTGTTCTTGCTTCTAGTGTTGTCATTGAGAGAAACCGCCCACTCACCTCTGACATACTGGATGAAGACACTGTGTATGACACCAGGTATAATTCCAATACCGCATTGAGTGTAAGAGAGACATTATGCACTCGGACAACCATATCAAATGTACCCTCGAAATGAAGTGGGAGCAGGAGATTTGCAGACACCTCTGAACATAGAAGAGCTGTATTTGAAATCTGATAGGTGCAAAGTCATTTCATAAGAAGAAGACACAATGACGCACTGAAACAATATAAGAATACTTAAAGAGTGAAGCCGTAACTGAAGAAGTAGAGCAATCATGTATATGAGTGAGAAGAAACCATATATACAAAGAAGATAAGTAACCAGATAACTAGTAAATTTATATATGCATAAACGCAAGATGGATGAGTCACATACAAGCTTGCTGCAGTAGAAAATATAACACAGGTAAAGCGGCCATGTTGAAAAGATGGACGTCAGCTCTGAATAAGTGTAAGCAAAAAGCTTGAAGGAGAGAGACCAGGGCTACATAGCTGACAGACGCTGGAAATACAAATGTGTGAATGAACAAAGAATAGCTGTTGGCCAAGGATCAAGGATGCCACAGCAAGAAGCAATTGCAGAGTACAAAGTGATACAACATTGAGATCTGTTCGTCTCCTTTCTGACTAGAGCCGCCAATGCCTCTTTTAGAAATGGCAGGATTCCTATGTCAATCAAAACCATTGTGGTCACACCGCTGCCAAAGAAACCCATCTTAGACCCAAAGCACCCCGGTAATCTCAAACCCATATGAAATTTACAGTTTCTACTTAAGATCTTAGATAAACTTGACTGTGTGCAATTACAAGCTTTCGTGGAGAATAGCAACATCCTCTACGTTAGACAATTCAGCTTTCAACCTCGGTATAGAACCAAGACAGCCCTACTAGATCTGCAATTGCACATGCTAGGAAAAGCTGATAACGTCGGGGCACATACCAAAAAGGGGGCGTAACACGGGGCGGAACATGCAGAATGGGGAACAACACGTGAAAAAGAAGACGTAACTGGGGAAGTACTGCAGGGAAATACACCGAACGCCCACACGCACGCAAACAACACGTATTTATGGAATCGAATACGGGAAACCCGTGCACGCTAAAAGACGCGCACAGGCGTCAACACGTCCGCCACACGAAGGCAGGCGGAAGCGTCCCGCGCGCAGTATAAATGTGCACGCAAACAACAAACACGTATATACAGCTACGTTGAATGCCCCATTAGTCGCAGCACTGATCGTGGGACACCGCAGGAGGAGGAGAATAGCCAGGGCCTGCATTTTTTTGCCCCGGACCAGCCTTTTTGGGATGCCTGACAACCAGCTGTATGGCAGGTATAGGGTTCCACCTCATATCATCCTAGACCTGGTCAAGGAGTGGGAATATGACCTTACATCACCCACCCTGTGCTCCCAAGCATTGAGCCCCTTGGAGAAGGTGCTCAATGTCCTGCATTTTGTGGCCACTGGGTCATTTCAGCAGACAACTGCCATAGTGGGGGAGTCTCACAGGCCACGCAGTCATGCTGCCTACACCAGGTGTTGGCAATCATGACTGCGCGCCCCTCAGTCCGCAGGCCCATATACATGCCCAGAACACCCGCAGAAAGGCAGGCCGTGGTCCAGCACTTTTACAGGTGGTACACTTCCCCAAAGTGCTCGGTGCCATAGATTGCACCCATGTGGCCCTACGTCCACCTAGGGCCACTGAGCACATCTATCGAAACCGCAAGCACTGGCATTCCATCAGCGTGCAGGTTGTATGCGATACCAAGGCAATTATCACCTCTGTCTATGCAAACTACCCTGGGTCTACCCATGACAGTTTCATATACAGAATGTCCACCCTGAGCCGGGCCCTGGGAGCTGGGAAACATGGCGACACATGGCTCCTAGGTGAGTACAAATGCCTGTGCATGCATGTCACAAATACAGGCAAATACACAAACCCAGCTAATCACAACCATTATCACCTCCCCAGGGGACAGTGCCTACCCTCTGAGCAACCACATGATGACGCAAATCCGGAACCCAACCACACCACCCCAGGTAAAATACAACGCTGCCCATATTGCAACCATGCGGCATAGTGGAGCGCACATTCAGAGTGCTCAAGTCACGTTTCCGCTTCCTTGACCGCTCTGGCGGCCAGCTACTATATGCACCCCCAGTAGTGTACAGGATCATTGTGCAGCATGTGTCCTGCACAATGTTGCAACACGGCGGGACGTACCGGTGGACATGGTGGGGCCCCCACATCCCCAACCACATGCACAGGCGATGCCCATGGGAGGGGAAAGGGCACGTGGCGATGCAGCCTGGACCCAGCTTGTGGCCACATTTTTCACCTAAACTCCCACCCCTGTGGAGTGCACACAGTCCTGGCACATACCAGGTGACAATCGATGATGACAAAGAGACAGTCAACTGTCACAAACTTACCACCCTGAGAATGTTGCCGTGGAAGTGCTACATTGTGTGCATCCCTAGCTACTTAAACATAACCAATCCTGTGTGACCAAAAGGAACACATGCAGGGTGTGTATCACACCACCCCCTGCAAAACAGGCCATGAAAATCACTGGTATGTTACCCAAACCCTCCCAACCCACATCACCCTTGTCTGCCACACCATGACATGGTATGCAACAGCAAAAGCCCAACACATGACCAAGTCATACACAAATGCTTGCCACCAGTGGTAGCATCAACAAAAGACTGAATGCCTGTTCACATGCACATTGGGCAAGCCAAATTCGCTACTCCCTAACCCGTGTGCTGTGTGTGTCTCCTGCAACACACTGCTCAGCACACAGCACAGTGAACAGCCATTGTGTTGGGGATACACGTTGAGCATCACATAAAAAGGACAAACAAAAGAAAATAACCTATTGACGCATGTACACGATCCCCAAATGGTAATTGATCATGCGCTGCAGGGACACAGTGTGCCAGAGAAGGCAATCTGTGTGCACCTGTGGGCATGGAAGGGTGGTTGTACGTGTGATGGAGCATTGTGTAACTGTGTGTGTCAGTAGGGACATGCACTCAATATATGCATGTGAAATCAAGTGACCCTCAGTGTCCTGTACACATCACATGCGGACATTGCCCATGTGTACACCCCAGCATGTCAAACCACAACAATCCCCTGACACCTGAAAAGTAAACACAACACAGGAAAGCCATTGACCAGCAGATCACATCATGTACATAGTACCCCACAATGACAATGTCAGAGAGTGCCCAAACACTGTAGCCCAAGCTTACTGTCCATCAACAAAAGGCCCTCCCTCATTTACACATCACCATGACCTTCTGAACAACTGTGTCTGGGGTATGTAGCCTTCTTCCTTCTAGTCTACCTGGCTACAGGATCCTCCTACCCTTTGGTCTCCATGTTCCACCTTGCGTGTAAATAGGGTCCAGCCCCCTCAGAGGCCACCTTGACTGGTAAAAATACCAAATCACAGAGAACTCCAAGGAGCCAAACCCCAAACCAGGGGAAAAGCCTGTAGCCACCAGAAAACCCTGGAAGAGTATCCAGTAGATGACTTGAAGTTGCAGAAAATGTCCAAGCACATGTCCAAGCAGAATGATAGAACAACCAAGGTACCACAGTTCAACAATGGTTAAACAGGATGGGTATCATTTTAAGTACACAATATACAATGAGGTTGCAACAACTGATGGGTAGTGTCACTGCTCCGGTCTCCAGGTGCAGGAGTGGCACGAACCAACCACCCCCTTGGTGGTCTGGCCGCCTACAAGGTAAAACTTACACAGGCCTCAGAGACCCCGGCGGGGAAAGAGGGTCAGGGATCCGTTGTTTGGACATGCATTGGTATTCAGGATAACCGGAAAGAGGGGCAGGAGAGGGGAGGTGGATTGGCAAGGGAAAGTAGGCAAAATACAAAATACAACGATTGACAATAACACATACTCAATCAGAGAAACCATGTTCTTCATGCACATTGTACAAAATAAGTCAAATGCAAGCCAAAGAGAGACTTATCTCTGAAGTGAGTGCTGGCCTCCTGCCTGCGCACTCTCAGGTCCGGTAACAGGAGCAGTTCAATGCTGCAAAGAGAGCGTGAGTTACTAATCTGTGTGAGTTTTCAACACACACATAACACCATTCATGCCTCAAACTAAGTGACTTCTCCACAAACAAACACTCTTGTCTGCTGCTTTGTTCGTATACGTTAGCTTGCCCCAGTGGTGGTTCATACACTGTCAATGCAGTAAGGCAGGCGCACATGGCTGCGTGGTAATGGAAGACCAATGTGTCAAGAATCACACATGATAGAATGGTCCCTGTGTGAGCTGCAAGATGCGTACGGCGAGGTGCGACTTCAGTACAAGTCGTGTTCTGGCAGCCACGGATTCCAATAGGTAGTGCACGTGGCAATTTGCACATGAAAATGATATGCACTGCACTCGAGTCTGTGCCTCGCTGGTTACACCCGTGTGCTGTATTAGTTTCTGGCTAGGAACTCTGCGCTAATAACTCAGCTTCTATGGAGCAGGGGGGACTCGAGGATATGGGCGACGGCACCTGCGTGTGCCCCTGACAACTTGTAAAGCTACTTGGCATTTGTTCCTCAACGCGTCTTAGCTGTACTGTGTGCTTCTTCCCCAATGCCTGGCCAAGCTCCCCAGCACTGGCGCTACTTAGCATGCATGTTCAAGGGGCCTGGTCGAAGGTTGGCTGGGGTGTGGCCCCTTGTGCTGCTCACCTTGCTTGGAGATCCTGAAAACACATCTGCTTCTGTCGGACATCTGTGCACAAGCCCTGTGCTTCTGCTGCGCACACATGCGCACGTGTGTAAATGGTTCTAACACTGATCCATCCTTGTGAGCCCATGGATAGGGGAAGCAGGAGTGGCATTTGTGAGTTAGGACCCCAAGCTGCAAACACATACACGAGACAAGCTTGAAGGGCCCAGCTGGAACAGACAGTGGTTGCTTTCAAAAGCCACAAAGCACAACACCGTCACATGAATGCACAATAGACAATCATTTTTAAATTATATGAACTAATTAAACTAACTATAAAAAGCTATATTATCTAATTAATCTAACTATAAAAAACTATATTAACTAATGACACTAACTATACAAATCAAAAATGGCCACATACGACCCTGGGGTGAGAAGGCACCCAGGAGGAGGGAGGTACAGGGTACACCTCAACACCCACATGCGATGATGTTGAGATTTAAAAAAAAACCTCCATGGGCTCAACGCCTGCACAGCCCAACCTGTGTGGGAGATAAATCGTCGTCCTCATCACCCATTGGCTGAAAAGGTTGATGTGGCACAGTACCCTGACCACGCCATTGCGCAGCTTGCCAGTCATCGGCAGCAAGTCTGTGGGACGGGTGAGCCTGGTTCTGTGCAACGATGACACATAGGTCAGCATGCAGAACCTCACGTGATACACGTGCTTCCTCTTGCAAGGTAACACATGTAACACAGAGTTCTTCCTGTATGGCCTGGCTGGACAACTGGTACACCTCCCGGCACCTCACGTAACTTAGCCGAGATCTCAAGCTGCTCCAACCTCTCCTCTGACCGCTGCCTCTGGGACATCAAGAGCACACCCAGAGTAGTTCTGAGGGATTCATAGTCAACCCTCATGGCCTCCATCTGTGCCTCTGCGTGAGCAGCAATTGCTTGATGCAAAGACACCATTTCAGCCTGGCGTGCCCTGTCTGAGGCCACATTGCCCAGCCTGAGCGAGTGGGCCGTGGACTGTACCCGCTGCTGGAGATCCACCTGCCTAGCAGGGGGAGCACGGATTGGGCCACACGTTCTATGCTCTCAGCGATGTTATCAATTGCTGCCCCCTGGTGTTCTGAATTGGCAACAAGGGCTTGCTCCCACTCAGTATACCCCAGTGGTGCGTGGCCACTGCGTTGCTGGGCTTGACACCTGCGGGGCCCAAGGAGCCGCCGTCCTTGTTGGGTTGGCACCGCCTGCAGCTGCAGGACTACATTCCTCTGTTGACGTGATTCCCCAGGCACATTAGCAACTGGTGTGGAGCCTGACCCTGCATCCCGATCCACCAGAGGCGGAGGTCCCACCACTGTCTGGCCTCTCAGTCCAGGTGTCGCGGACAGAGGAGCGTCCACATCAGAATCACTCACCGTTGACGAATGGACCCAACGCACATCCAACTCGACATTGTCGTCAGAGTGATCATCCGGGCTAGACTCATTGCCAGCCCTAGACACGATGGTCTGGAACACAAGTGGGTTCTCGTGGTCTACCACCCCACGACCCCCACTTATGCTGGGTTGCTGGTGTGATAACAATCCTGTGCCTGGCATGACAACACTATCCTCTGGTTCCATTGTGTCATCATCTGAAAAGTGGAAAAAAACAAACATGAGTACACATTTCAGAAGCACATAACCCACACACGCATAGACATCACATTGACAGCCAACAAATCAAGTAGACATGTCACACACAAATGAGAACCGGGCATGCATCCAGTGGCCTTGATATGCAAACACATCCCAACAGCAGAAATGGATGTGTCTAAATAGCAAAGCCTACACAAGTACAAAATGTAGTATATGAACTCCATCAGACACCACCTCTGTCAGGCACATGTCACAGGCAGAAAAGACAGATGGCAACAAAGAGATGGAACACACCATAAGCATGTCTGAACTGCAAATTGACCACTGCTGCAAGTGAATCTAATGACACACGTAATATGCATGTAGACATGCATCACTAAAGCATCATCAGCAATATAGCTCCATCCATCTGCAGCTCGGCCCGTACCGGGTGGCATGGGCCATGTAGATATAGTGAATGTCCCAAGCAAAGCAGGGGCCTGGAAGCAGGCATGAGGGACCATAACACCCAGTACGGTCTGAGCTGCAGGACATGAGGCCTCCACAACACCCCTCAGGGCCTGATTGAGCACATCCGGCTATGAATGTGCCCTATTCCATCATTCCTTGTGTAAAATCTCCACACCCAGGCCCCACCATATTAGCTAAGTGGGCCTGGGCGTACACATACTGCACAACAGTGCACCTTCAGGATCATGCCAGTTCAACATAACATGCGCAATGCAGAAATCTTACCAGCATTAACGTCAATCAACTACATATTAGTCAGTCAACAAAAAAGCTGCAGAAGACACATGTGTAAATTAACACTTTCACAAACACATAAGTGAGTAGTCGCAATGTTGCACTACACAACGTTGAAGCTGCTTGCATGTGTACATGTGAAAGCGTTCAAAAACACCCCTTTCCCCATACACCTGTATTGTGAACATGAACAGCATCCAATACAGCAAAGCAAGCAGCTACAACGCTACTTGCTTTGATGTATGTGAAAGTGTACACATACACACGTGAAGGCAGCTACACAGTCATTACAACCCAATTGGCAGGCTAAATTCAATCTGCGCCCTATGCCAGTTGGTTAGGCCGAAGATTGACCAATCAACTTTGCTAAACAACCACTAGAGAGTTCCAATACTGAGTACATGCGTCACAGGATGCGCCTGTGCCCGTGGCATTTATGACAGAGAAGGGATGAAAATCTGACCATACATGTCAGGTCACATTGACATTGCAGCAGTGAGCAGGCATGTAGAACGGCGTAACACGGCTCAGAAGTGGGTTGATGCAGTGCAGAACATGTGTACGTTACCCACTATCTACATGAACTAGTGCATTATGATGTCTATCAATAAACGTGAAGGCAGTGTAAGGGCAGGTTCAGGCATCATGTGCAATGCGCATGCAAAGGGTTGCATGGCTACAAGCAAACCCCCCTGTGAAAATGCAGGGAGCCATTGCATGGCAGCGAAAAGGTGACCAGAGATCTGTGTATTGGCAGACAGTGTTGACTAGTGTCAATTACATCATCTGAGTCAACTGAAAACGCAGCAAAAGATAATCGGACAGTAAGCAGGACACATGATGAACTCTCAGTAGTAAATCCATGTGTGCAGAAGCCACTACACCAGTTGAACAGAGTCAGGGGGCCTGAAACAGGGGGAAGCCTGTGCCCCACACAGACTGTGACACCCTAAACATGTGCGTGATGCAGGACTGAGCCTGAGTGGGCATGTAATGAATGATCAAATGCCATGAAATATAGGTCATCTTGGACACGTACTACAATGATCATCCAGTCAAGGATACATGGGGGCATGCATGGAATGCACATGGAGCATGAATAGGCACTCATGTCCCTGGGGAGCATCTGCCATCTTCACAGTTCAAGTGAGACACCCTGCATCAAGGACAAAGGATGTACCCCACTGTATTTGTCTGGCAGGTTGGCTGGGGGAAGTGTGCATGTACACAGGAGCCTTGAACAGGCAATTGCAGTACTCCAACATGATACACACCAGTGTCATAGAGCAATTGGAGTGCAGGGGGGTGGAGGGGCAAGGGAGCATGCCTACGTGGAGTAGCCGCATGCAGGCAGAACACACATGCACATCAGTCATGCAATGACATAGTCCCAGTGCTGAGAGGAAAGACACCCCAGGCTACATGCAGAAGGGCCAGTGAGCTGGAACATGGACTGGAGGGGCAGGCGGGTGACTAGCATGTGAGTAGGGTACAAGTGTGGTGATGAGGACAGTCCCTGTCTGCTCTTCATGTCCAGCATGCTGCACAGCAGCCATGCATCAGTGAAGCATTGCATGACTCGCACATGAGAACCATTTACACACGACATGTAGTGGCAATAAAGCACAACACATAACACAAGCAAAACACACATGGTCTGGAAAAAAACGCGACAACACTCACTGGACGGGGCATCTAAGTCCTGCATCTTCCCACTCTGCATCTTCCCTGCCGGTATGAACTCCGCAACGACTGACTCGTGCGAAGTGAGGTCTTCCTCCTGAACTGGTGACCCACCACCAGTCAACCCAGTCACGGCATAATTGGAGGCATGCTTCACCTTAGTACTGCGTCAGGGGTCATCCCAACGCTTTTTGCACTCTTGAGCTGTGCGCACCTCATGTCCGAACGCACTCACACAATCCGCAACTTGCTTCCAGTGGGACATACGATGGGCAGCCGTAGTGTGACAATTCGGTCCCACTAGCATATTACGGTTGTGGTCCCGCACATAGTCCACAAGGAAGTCCAGTTCCTGCATGCAAAAGGCTTCTTCCTCAACGTGCCGGAGGCCGGAGCTGTGTCTGGGGACCCAGCCTCTACTGCAGGTGCAACTTTCCTCCTCTTGGATAATGTTCCTGACCTTGACTGGCAAATGCCGCCCTGATCAGTATGGGCAGAGGCGCTGGTGGATTGAACCAAGGGAGTGGCAGGTGGAACAATGATGGAAGCCCTGACTTCCGTCGGTGGCTGCTGGGTGCCCCTGACTTGACCCTGCGCAGAAACATCACTGTGCGCGGGGAGTTTTACACGCGATTGGCCTGGCGCGAACTGGGTACGTGTATTCCGAGGGGTGCGCGGGGAGTTTTACACACGATTGGCCTGGCGAGCAGGGTACGTGTATTCCAAGTGGTGTGCGGGGAGTTTTACACGCGTTTGGCCTGGCGCGAGCGGGTACGTGTATTCCGAGGGGTGCGCGGGGAGTTTTACACGCATTTTCTTGGTTGGGGGGCTGTATGATGGCCCACTGGCCTTTGCGCCATGTACTGGATTTGTGCAATGTTTTTGGCACACGGGGCGGGGTTGGGGCGTAACTGGGGCTGCTGCAAGGTCACTGCGCCACTCTGCGCCACGGCTGCTTATGGATGTATAAATCCATGAATACGCTGTGTGCCGAAATGGATTTTGGTGCACGCAGCTGGCGCAGAATGCCGCACGCGCACTCTGTGCACCAGCCACATGCGCCACTTGTGCGCCGAATTCTATGAATTACCCCCTTAGTCTCCAGAGGCCAAGATGAGTAACAACACCCAGCATAAATGAATTAAATAGCATCAAATAAAAAGACGGGATCGATAAGTCATGGTCTCATCACACATGACTCAAGACTCGAAAACAAGGTCTATTCATTAGACTCTAACTGAAGATAGCAATGTACCTACATTCCCTTAAAAGTTCTAAGGAAGAGAACATCCAGCAAGGTCAACTATAAAGGAGAAGCCTTGGCTGACGACTTGGCTTGTGAGAGATGGTAGACTAATTGGGCAAGTGGGCCGTAGTCTGACGTTGTTCTCCGTACTTCGGTTTTGTTTTGCTTCTGTGCTTCTAACAAGCAGAATGTTCAAGGTTGGGAGAGAATGGCAACCAATTGTAAGGGCCTATGCAATGATGAGCATACAATGTTTTAGGGGCCAATCTGCTGCTGTTATGCTGGTATAATGTATATTTTAAGTAGTTAGAGAGAAGCTCAAGGCATGCCTGTCAGATGAGAAGCAGCCAATGATGTTACTAACACTTATAGAAACTATAAGTAGATATGTTCCCCTACCAATCCCTCCATCCAATAGGTTTTATTATTTGCCACAAAGGACAAAGTCATAGCTGACATATATTGAGTTATAGCGCCTTTGTTGAAATCGAAATGTAGTCGAGAGTGTGTGAGCTACGATCTGTTGTTCATCAGTTTTCCCTACTTTATTAAACTGATAATAAAGTAGTATTTTGCCACATTATTTGAGTCTGTCCGGTTATTTTGGTCTGAGATCATTTATGATGGGAATCCCATTCTGCGCATAAGAACGCTCAAAGTTGCTACTGCACATTTTGGTAGCAGGTGGAAGGTTCAGATCCAGACCCTTGGATGCTTGACGTCTTCCACCATTAGCCGGAAGACTGCAGAGTTTCCCGTGGAGAGTGGTCGTACATCACGTGTGACCAGAGACGGTGGGCAGGTGCCTCTTTGAAGAAATTCCTGTCCGGCCCCCGCAGGCACCTCTTGGACTGAAGCCAAAGTGGCCGAATGGGGAAGAGTCAATGCAGAGAGGCTCAAACTGAATAACGTATGTAAGTGGAAGCATTGAAAGGTGGAAAATAAAGGGGAAGGGCTGTATTTCATGTATATACATATATAGAGGGGGAATGTAACAGGATTTTTAAGGGAAAAGAAGTTGCATCAATAACTTTCCTCAAGGAAAGAGAGAAGGGACCGCACCAAACTCCAGAACAGAGTAATATTTAAGGGATTTCTGCGGCTACAGCCAAAGAAGGGTGTGCAACACACTCCAAAATGGAGTACATTAGAGATATGATATGATATGATATGATATGATTTGGTATTTATAACGCACCTGTACACACGATTTTTTAGGTGCCACATGACAAGGAAGGGGGGGGCAGAGGGAAGGACAAGTGATCCTACTAGGCCCTATGTCATTCGGATTGTGCAAGTGCAACAATAAAAGTGCAGGGGGGTACATCTATCAGGAGAGTAGGACAAGGAAATGCACACATGTTTTGGTGGTTTGGAGAAATATCAGTGTAAAAAATATTGACTTTTTTGTATCAATGGTGATAAATGGGTTGAAAGTTTACCAACTATAAGAAAGATAGTAATACAATTTGAAAAGGTTATTAGGCCCTATAAAAGCAAGTAAGTCGCACCAATCTAAACTAGGAGGGTAGTAGTTGAAAATAAGAATAACAATATTCTCAAATTGTCAAAAATAATAACAGGATAAGTACAAACTGATAAAAACTATACATGTATTCATTTTTGCATCTATTTCAGCGCAGAAAGCCCCGGGGCATGTAGGTGCTAGTTAAAGAAAGTGCATGGCTTATTAGTGCAAGAATACGCATATGGTTGCAGACATGAAAAAAAGGTGTGTGTATACAGGCTGGCAAAGCCTCACCTCATTTTACAGGGGGCTACCTCAGGCAGCATATGGGTCAAAAAGGTATGATTATGTAAAAGCAAAAAGAGAATATTGAGGCTGAGTACACCAAAAGGAAATACACCCAACACGGGCTTACAAAGATACACAGATTTTTATTCTACAACTGAACAGTTTTCAAAGGAACAAAGTATCAGATAGCTATCTGGCCCTCAGAACATCACAGCGAATACCAGCCCTGTCGGTGTGAGAAGTGAGTGGCGCTGTACATCAGAATACTCATTCTTTTTATACAATTTCTAACATGATGTCCAGCCCATCTACAGGTTAATAATTCCTCGGGCTAGGGGTTCGTGCCGCGCTCACATCTAAATTATTCACCTATATGCATATGGATTATTCCTAGTTTATACACAAATAAGTCACAATGGCAACAGTGTACCTTTGGATCTAACATTAAGCCTTCGGACACGTTTTGTACAATGCAGTTCAACAAGTGTTCACGTTCAGTATTTAAACAACATTGTGCTTAATATATGCTCGCGGATCGGTTTCATTGGCACAGGTAATCCTCGATCTACAGGTCAACGAAGGACAAGGTCTCATTACATGACCCTAACATTTGGACCGCGGGCAGTTTAGACATTAACTTACATGTAGAGGTCAAGACGGCCAAGTTACAAACAGAACACTGTCCACCATTTTAGTACACAGAGTGACTTTGGAGTGAGATTCAAAATGGCGGATGAACCTAAAATGGCAGCTAAATCGATCTAAGATCGGAACTTTGCAATGTGGATTTCTTTGCTGAGCTACTGGGCTTAGGCCAATATATACTATAAAGGAGGCACAATGTAATATACCGTTTAACAATTACACAGACTGGCAAAGACTCACCTCATGTTACAGGGGTATATATCAAGCAGCATATGGGTCAAATATGTATCATTACACAGACTGGCAAACCCTCAACTCCTGTTAAAGGGGGCTACATCAGGCAGCATATGGGTCAAATAGGTATGATTACGCAGACTGACAAAGTCTCACCTCATGTTACATGGGGATACGTCAGGCAGCATAAGGGTCAAATAGGTATGATTGCACAGAGTGGCCAGGCCTAACCTCAAGGAGTGAGGATCAACATTAATTAGGCTGTCATACAGTGATGACTGAGCAGGTGTGAGACAAGTAAGTAGTGAGCATAGAAGGGGGTCTCACACACGTAAGGGGCACTTTTAAAGCACAAAATGAACATGGCTGCATGGATTTAAATGTATGTTCTATTAACAAATACTTCTAGCGAATGTCAAGTGGTTCCCTGTAATCGAAGTGGTATTTCCACAGTCTAAATTTACATTATGAGAATGCAGTTGCCGCTTAATGCCCCATTAAGGCAAGTGGTCCTGTACCTCCAAAGCCAACCACTGTGCGATATAGACAAGACCCTCAATAGCACCAAAAACCCATGATTTACTGAAGTGGACAGTCATGATACGGGGGTCACTCACCAACTCTGGCTAGTGCCTAGAAGCCCCAGCCTTAAACACAACCCGACTGTTCCGATGCCTTGGGCCCGACCTCACCATAACTGAAGCGATAAAATGAATATTGTTGTATAGACTTGGAAATTGTTTGGAGAAATATTTTTTTGGGAAATGGGCAGCGGTTGATGTTGTGGGTCTGAAGAGGTTGTTGTAGTGTGATTAAATAAATAATAAACACAAAAAACAGTAAGTATTGACAGTTAAAAATGACTTGTCATTATGGGGGACACTGCCCTTTACATCTATGCAGGACATTACCAAGATACACACCTAAAATTAGTAAGTACCATGAGGAGTGGGTAAAAGCACGAACTAATAAAACACTCATGGTGTGGCCTCAAGAAGGCTCATTATCAAAATAAGTACTGCTACATATGACAACATACTTGCATGCTACATATACTGGGAAGAAGCAACAGAATTATGGATGATGTATCAGAGTGAGAGAAAAGACATGCATGAGAAGGAGTGGATGCTCAATCAACATAAAGAGGAGGACGTAAAACCCTCAGCTCCTCTTTCTCCTCCTACAATTGATAGCATAACAGAAGATAGACAGGGAATCTATCGTCTAAAGGAATTAAAAGCAGCAGATTTTTGCAGTTGTGCTACAGGGCTGAGGGGAAAGCGGTTTCAGTTTGACAGTTTTGTTCCCCAGATGCACATGTACAATGGGCCATGCAAAGCCATGGGGCATTTTGCTTCTGCAGCCTTGCAGGTCCCATGATGAGTGTTATTTTGTAGTTAGACTGTCATTTTAATGCAGCCAGTCTATCCATTTATTACTGTGGTATGACATTTTGTGTTGGGCATCTTTGATAAAGTAAGCATGATAAGTCTTATTATGTAGCTAGACTGGCATTTTGGTGCAGGCAGTCTAGTCATTTCATACTGTGGCGTGATAATTGGCATTGGGTATCATTGATAAAGGAAGCATGATACGTGTTATTATGTAGGTAAACTAGAATTTTAATGCAGCCAGTCTAGCCATTACTTACTGTGGCATAACATTTTGCACTTAGCATCTTTGATAAAGGAAGCATGGCAAGTGTTATTATGTGACTAGACTGGCATTTTGATGCAGCTAGTTTGGACATGTTTTCATATTGTGACATGGCATTTTTAATGGCAAAGTAGCTGAGTATGTTCTTGTGTGGGCTACTGCCATATATTGGCAGAACAAGAGTGTATATGGTTTCTTACAGTGTCATTACTGGTAGTATGTGCAAAGCAAACAAGACTTTATTTTTATATTGCAATACTGTTATATATCAATGCAGCCAGCATGGAAATTAATGGGTACAGACAGCATGAAAATGTTTTTATACTGGCATATATTGTGGGCAAATACATCATGAAAATGCATTGGGGAATGCCCCTGTGCGGTGTTGGTGACTAGCATTTATTGGAATTTTTCATGAGTTACCCTACAAAAACAATTGCAAACGTTAAGCTTTTTATTACATTTTTCAAAAAAAGTGTGCTGTAAAATGCAACATTTTAAGCTATTATTCTAAAAACTTCTCAGGCGGGGATATCAGCCTTTCCAACTGGAGAGAAGAACAACTCAGCATGCCCGCACGCCACGACTTATCATGCATTAGAAGAGATGCTGTGGCACCACAAGTATGCCCTGCTGGGCTGGGAATTATACTGCCTCTACTTGAACTTTACCAATAAACTGCAGAAATTCTAAAAAGGCCAATTCCTGAATGGCCATGGGTAATTGATATAACTGCTTCTTTGAACCGACCAGATATGCCCCTAAAATTTAAAATCTCTGAAAAGTTGCCTTTATTTACAATCAATGAGAATTCTGGCAACATCGACTAAAATGGCTGCCGCTGCTGTGCAGCACTATTGTGTGCAGGTCTGGTCTGCTCATTGCCTGCCTCCACACCCGCATGATTGGCCACTTAGGTCTACAAATGGGCAGGCCAATGGAAACTGGCAGGTTAAGCCAGCCGCCCAACAAGGCCCAACACTAAGGCTGGAGCCTTTCCCTGTCTGGCCCTGTCCGGCTATATGCAGCATAGGCCCCACCACTAATGTCCCCAGGACTGCTATGTCAACAGCGATCCCCTTCCTCCTCCAACATTAGGACTCTCCACAAACTTCCAAAGGTAAGCTGGCCCATGTGCCTGCCTCAACACCCCTATACCCACAGGGTGCCATTGGTAGTCCTGCCTACTGTTTTGAGGATGCCCCACTGTATATCAGCTCCACATTACCAACCCTGGCCACCGTGACCGTCAACAGCTCCTATCCTACTATTCTTCCCCAAGTCCTTTTCTCACACCCCTCCATCACTTCCCACCTGCCACCCAGCAGCAACTATCCACCAATGGGGCTCCTCACTGCCCCTCCCAATTGCAAGCACAAAAACACACAATCTCCTATGCCCTCAAGCCATGTCTTTGATCGAAAAGTTTAGATCCCCCTTACCTAGCCAGTGCCCTCCGCTGGCCACACAATGTACAGTCCTCCACCCCTAACCTCCCCTTCATGTCCAAACCACAGCCAACAACAAGGCACCTTAGACACAACAAGCAGCACATGTTCAGACCCATCTTATATCGGCCCTCAGAGCCCTGCTCTTCCGAGGAAAGAAACCTCAGACTGTCACTACGCATGACTACACCTCTCCCTCCAAGTACTCTCCCAGTCCTCTCAACCCCCTGCTGCTTACGCTTAGGCATGTGCACCACCCCCTCTCAGCTCACTGCCCCCCTCCTTCTCCCTGCCCCTGCAGGAAGCTCGCACACACTACCAACACATTGCCTATTTCTAGCGCCCTGATCACTGTCAAACAGCACATGACCGTGATATCAGAGACCTGGTTACCAACCTGAACCTAGATATCCTTGCAGTAACCAAAACTTGCCTCCACCCTGCAGCAGACCCATCCCTGACCACCGCCCTCCCACCAAGCTATAATATACTCTGTTGCGACCACCCTGTATCTTAGGGGGGGCAGAGTCACCATTATCCACAGGGACTCAGTTACATTCAAGATTACCACGGCCGCTGCTCTTATATCATGCAAACTTCTCATTGCCAAGCTTGCATTCTCACCAACAACAACCATCACCTTTCATGTAATCTACCACCCACCTGTCCCACCTAAATCTTGTGTCAACGACCTTACTCTACTCCTCACCACCAGTCTCAAACCTACTTCCAAAGTCATCTTCTTAGGTGACTTAAATTTAGGACTAAACGACACATCTGATAAAGAAGCCACTATGGTATCTAATTCACTCTCAGCCCTGGGTCTCACTCATCACATAACTAGCCCTACACACCATCTTGGAAGGACACTTGATTGGCTCATAGAACTCAACTGCATCCTAACCAATGTAGCCATCTCCTCTAACCTTTGGTCCGACCACCACACCATTACCTATACCATTACCTTCATGTTACCATCCGCCTATTCTCACCTTCCTACAACTTCCCTCCTCACCCACCATCTCTAGATGCTCTCACAATCTCACTAAAGACAAGGTCCTCCCCATCCTTCTAGCAGACATCTCCCTCACCAAACCTGCCCTGCCAGACAACTATAACACAGCCATCCTATCAGCCATCACTGCCATTGCCCCTCTCTAACCGCAGAAAGCCAAACTCACTTTGCATATGAACCCCTGGTTCACCCCAAGCCTCCAAGCTATGAGAGCCAAGAACCACACTCTTGAAACCTCTTGGCACAATGCCTTGTCAGCCACAAACAAAACATCCTTTCTTAACTTTTTCCATGAATATAAGCTGTCCATCCTCAGTGCCAAAGCTACTTCACTGTCAACGAGAATTTCCAATGCCAAATCCCAATCGAGCGACCTCTTCTCCATCCGATAGGAGCCTGAATCCCCAGTCTTTCCCAGCATCACCTACACCAAAGATAACTCATGGTGCCAGAACATACAAAATGTTCTCACCAATAAAGTCTCCACTCTCCAATCTAAAATTGAGAAGAAACAACCCAATATCCTTTTTAGACCACTATTCTCACCCTTAACTCCCAACTGCCATACCCCTCACCCACTCCAGATCCCTACACAGCTTTCAGCATCAAATTTGTCACTGAATCAGAAATTGCTGTCCTCATTGCCAGCCTGAAACCCTCACAGTGTCAGAGTGATGCATGCCCAGCGCCAATTGTAAAGGACTGCGCATTATCCCTTGCCCCCATCATCACAGCATTTGTCAACGCCTCCTTCTGTAATTGCTCTATCCCAGCTAACCTCAAAAAAGCGTGGAGCTCCCCTTTGATCAAGAAAGCCACCCTTGACACTAATATCTCCACTAACTGCATGCCTATCACCACCATTCCATTCCTCCAAAAAATATTACACCTACATTCAAATGCAAGCCTACCTGGAACAACACAACATCCTTAGCCCATAGCAGTCGGGCTTCAGACCAGGACATGGTATGGAATCGCCACTACTTGGCTTGAAAAATCAACTGGACGAAATGGCCATCCTCCTTCTCCTTGATCTATCCGCAGCCTTCGACCTGGTCAACCACAAAACTCTCTGCCACTATCTCATATCTGCAGCTAACTTTTCCCAGGAAGCTACTACCTGGGTTGCCTGGTTCTTGCGGACAGAACTGTCGGAGTATATGCCAGAAGCGCTGCAGAAGCGTTGTCCCTCGGGTTCTTGTGTCTCTCCCACTCTTTACAACATTTACACCAAAACCCTTTCCGACCTCCTTGGCTCTCTGGGCATCTCCTATACTAACTAGGCTGATGACACCCAGATCCTTATCCCCCTCTCAGGAATCTACGACCAGGACGCTAAACACATCAACACCATTTATGATACTATTCAAGCCTGAATGGCCTTACACCAACTCTGCTTAAAAAATGAAAAAACTGAAATCCCGATTGTAGGCCCTTGCTCATGCCTTCCCAACCACGACCCTACATTCCACTCTTTCACCATTGATGCCTGCCCTATTCTGGTGTTTACCTCTGTCAATAAAACATGGCGTTTACTAGGATGCTAATCAGAGCATGACACGCCAAGTCAACGCAATTGCATCCTAACCAGCACACACAACCAAGCTACTGATAGCCGCTAAGCACCTCCTCTCCCAAGAGGACAGCTTGACCATTACCAGGGAGGTTATTGGCTCCTAGCTGGATTATTGCAACTCCCTATTTGCTGGCCCTTCAGAACGTAACCTCTTGAAACTCCAGTGCACCCAGAATAACGCTATCTGAGCAGCTCTGGGTCTAGCAAAGAGGGACCATGTGTCAGCTCATAGAAATGCAACACACTGGCTACCTATCAAAGACAAAATCAACTTCAAAATACTCTCTATAACACACCAATATCTCACCAACACAGCCCCTACCTGCCGTTCTGAACGGAAAGCCAAGACCAAGTCTGCCAGACCTACAAGATTGCCCTATTGCAACCTTTTGGCCACCCCACGTTTGGAACGCAGCTGAGCAGGAGGCACTAGCTTTCCAGTCACTGCTGGCAGACTCTGGAACAACCTTCCTTCCCACTTGCGAGCCGGGCCCCACTACTGTCCTTTCAGGAAACAACCAAAAACCTCTCTTTAACTGACACTAACCCATACTTGTGACTTGTTGCAGCGATCCTGGTGGTGCCCATCTTGAACATGGTACTATAACTCTCTCCCTCTTCATGCTTTCCCCCTCCCTTTGTGCCTCCCTAAGCTCTGCACCTGGATGCCTGTTTGGTTTTGTGCTCATTGTAAATGTAAAAATAAATAAATAAATAAATCCCTCATAATTGGTGTGATGGCTCCCTCACTATGCTCACTTGCTCTGGCATATTTGGAGGACATATTTATCCCCTGCAACACCCCACTCACTAGACTGTACAGTATAGTGAGCGGGCGTTACTGGGGATACCTCCCAGCTCCCCCGACAGAAAAAAAAGAAGGATGGGGGCTGCAAGGGTGTCCCCCACAACACCCTGCTCACTACACTGTAAAGTATAGTGAGCGCGGGTTACCCCCGCAGCACACCAAACAGAAGAAGAAGAAAAAAAGGGGGGGCGGAGGATGTCACCCGCAACACCCCGCTCCCTATACTACACAGTATAGTGAGTGGGGGTTACGGTGGAAAGCCCTGAAGCTGCCAAAAAAAAAAGAAGAAAAGGATCCTGCGGTGCCGGTTCCCGATCACAGAAGTGAAAGGGAACCGGTGCAACAGGGACACAGCACGAAGGAAGGAAAGGTAATTAGGGTGGTGGGAGTATGTTGGGGGTGTGGGTGGGGTGTGTTGTGGGTGTGTTGTGGGTGTGTGTGTGGATGGGGGTGGGGGTGTATGTATGTATGGTTTTTTATTGGATATTCACATGGGAAATGTACAAACATTTGTAGTGCATACATTCCCATGCAAACATTTCTGTTGCTGATTTTTACGCGGCGGAAATATCATGCAGATCCATTTATGTCCCTACAATTAAAATAAATTCATCAACCGCCACTGGGATGTATAACTAGAAACTGAAAACTATAAAAGTTCTATAGGGACAACAAGAGATTGCTGAAACCAAGGGAACATTTGCCTCCTTCGCCCCGTACTATGCACCTGTAGGCAATATTTAATCTGTTGAACACACTGTCTTGGACTGTTATTTGAAAGTGAGGTATGAATTAAACAGACTCTTTATGACTGGCTATTATTTAAAGCTGTGGTAGAAGTGATGTCTCTTCTACTAAATACCACCTCTAACTACACATTATTTAAAGCTGAGCTGGGAGTGATGTCTGATTTAGTTAAACAAATGCAACCTCTTGCTGAGTGCATAGCGCATTTTTCCAACTATTGAACATGAGGTCACGTTTTAGGATGTATATTATACTGATGGAAAACTTGTATTGTCTTCTACTCTGAACATGCTTAACATCATATTTTCTTTAACCAGTCTTTAACCAGCTTGGTACTGTTGGGATGCACATACAGCTCCCATTCAAGGTCAAATGATTCAGGCTAAGAAAAATCTATTAGCGCACGAGAAAGTGAAGGGGCGCGGCAGTAGCAGGGTTGGAGAACAGTTGGGAGAAACACATGTAGTTTTAAAGTAGTTATAGAGGTTTAGGTAGGCCTAGGCATAGGGCATGAGTGGTATTGTTTAGCAGTAGTGGAATATAATGTGTAACAATGACGATGTAGACACAGGGCCGGGATGCAGGAAACACTGAAGCATTGCCATATTGAAAGTGAGACCTAGCATTTTGTATTCTATGTTGGAGGTGTAGCAGTGTGGCATGACAAAGAGTTTTAATCATTTTCCCTTTCACAAGCCCCAACAACGAAGCTAATAATAGTGGCATTCACGATAAATAGATAATGGTTTAATCGTGTCAGAGCAAGATGAGGCTGCGCCTGTCCTGAAGGACAACCCCATGGAAGCCGGCTTAGCGGTCTCAAGCTACCAACATGCTCGGTTTGGATTTAGGGTACTAGGTCCACTCGGGACAATGGGCGTCCATTTTGAACTGTCAGACAGCTGGAAAATAGAGTACATGAATCCATCAGAATTGGGCCGATTAATGTGGTTCTCGACAGAGCAAGACAGTGTACCGGGGTGGGCAACTGATAAGGGGGGAGCGAGGAGCAAACCATAATTTGTGATACAAAGAACAAAAGTAGTTGCCAAAAAATCTAGTCCTGAGCTGGGGAGGCATGGGGAGGCCTGGCGGGGAGCCCTTTTTTTTAAAGGGAGAATTTGAGGTCAAAGCTGTCTACTGAGCTCATGCTAACGACCAGGTGCACACCATGTGACTTGGCCGATGGGGCAGGTAACATTCCAGGTAACTCACCAATCCAGTAGCGGGAACCAAGGTGACAGAATATGGGAATCACGTGTTAGAGGGCAGGGGTATGTTAGGATGTGGCCAATCAGCCAGGGGACTATAGATGACTGGTAGTATGTACACAGTGTGATGAATACCGTGGAGTCATCACTGTTTCCCTGGCAGTGACATTCTCCCATATGGACAGAAGAAGGCAGCCGCTACCTGATACTGACCCTGGGTGTGATTACATGACAGAGGATCACATGGGAGGCGCAAAGAGTTTCAGAAATGCTGGAAAAGACTGGTGAGTCTGCCCAAGGCAGCTGGGGAGCCCTGAGCATTCCGACAATTGCAACAACACAGATTGTTTGGATGGTATTAAATTGCTAATGTGGGCAAAGGCCAAAGTTTACAAAGCCAATACCGAATAAGAAGAATGTTAGAATGCACACAAGACAAAGCAAGAAGAATGCTTGAATGCAGACTAGACAAAGTCTAAAGGCAAACCCCAACTCAATACAGATACAAGAGATGCCAATGGGCACAGGAATTGCCAAAGGCAGAAATTTCAGGCGCCTCACGGTATATGCTAATTTGATAAAAATTTAAAAGAATTGAGAAACTTTTAAAAGTCCTGGCATGTGCATATACCAGGCAATTGAAGTTGTGTAATCTGCAAACCTATAAAATGAGTCCTGACAGGCGAATATAAAAGGCAATTGAAGTTGAACCAAGATTCCAGGCAGGGGAGTGCAACAGGCAATCTAAAAAGCTACAAGAACTTTAACAGAAAGATATTCACTGAACATTATTGCTTAAAGGATAACTTGGTGAATCCAGAACAGGTCTAAAGGAACTGTTACTTAAAGGAACACTTTTGGAAACCAATGTATAGACTCTAGGGGAAGGGAAAACATCCTCTAGGTCCAAAGGTCTTTCACCTTGGAAAACATTTTCGTTGGATTTATTCATTTTGGATTTGAACAACTTTGCCATCATAAAGCAAAGACATTTTCCTTGTACCCTTTGCTGTTTTGTTTATAGTGTGAGGGCCAGGATAGGACATTTTGGACACAAGGGCAAATTATTAGTTAAGGACATCCTGACACAAAAAGATCCTTAGTTTTGCTTTCTAGGTAGGGAAATTCCTCTTTAGAATAGGGCAAGTTAGGAATTTTCTCAAACTCTTTTTTCGTTAATAAAAGTCTTTAAATATGAACCCCTTGTGTCTGTCTCTCATTGCTGACTCCACACAATAGGTGGTAGTCAATGAAGTTGGGGATTAACACTGTATATTGTTCACGTCATAATTGACAATTTCTCTCCTTAAAACCTTGTGCTTGCTTTGAACTGAGACATCTGTGTCAGTTTGGTTCTGATATGTTTTTCCTTTTGTATACAAAATAAATCATGTTTTCATTTGCAAAGCGGCGCAGAAATCCTTTTTCCCTAGAGGAGTGTTTTTATTGCCTGTTTGTCTGGAGGTCTTGCTGTACAAAATTGGTGACCCTGCGGTGATCCCAGACCCACTGCGGTGACAGAGGATTCCTGGCCACACATCCAGATGGGCCGCGTCCACTGGAAGTGACCAGTCCTCGCTACACAAATTGGAGAGATTTACAGGAGCTGTGTTGCCTCAATTCCTGTCTGCTCTTTGGATTGTGAAGACCAATGATGGGAGCCTGTGACGGAGGAACTCAGGAGAGCATGTAGCTGTAAGTGCACCTTTTGTTGGAGAAAACAATAAGGCGATGGGGTGTGAGAGTGTTGAGAAGTGTGTGTGTGTGTGTGTGTGTGTGTTTGTGTGTGTATGTGTGTGTGTGTGTGTCTGTTGATGGTGAAGTGGATGTGTAGTCGAAAGACTATGTGGCATTATATATTCTTTTTTTTATGACATGAGGTAAAAGGATAACAGAGTAGCAGGATCCTCTCGGATTGGGGGAGAAGACAGTGCTGCAGAATTAAGGAGAAAAAGAGGAATAAGGGTAGAGGCCCAGTATACAGAGAGAGCCTGGGATCCCTATGTCCGATATAAAAGGGGAGTGAGGTCGAATAGTAGTTTTTCTGTGTTTTTATTGGTGTTTTTACTGTGGTGGTATGGACCACAGTGTGGTACAGCTTTGTTGAATAGAATTTTGTAGATTGGCAGTAAGATGTGTATGGTTAGTGTTTAGAGTGTGTGGCTTATAGTAGTGTGGTGAAATTAAGTGTGGGTGTGAAGAGCGATGAGTGGGGAGGGAATGACAGAAATGGGAAATGGGCAGGGAAGTGGCATCAAGACGCCACTGATCAGAGTTGATTGAAAATATTACAAGCGAATAAGGGAAACCATCATGGAGCCGTCTGCTATATTGGAGTATATGTGTACGACCCTCCCTTTGTATCAGGAGAAAATTGTTAAGTATCATAAGGAGTGCGTAGCCGAGATGAGAGGAGGGCTGTAGCCATGGCCAGAGCAGGAAACAAATAAGGAGGGTTTGGCCAATATGAATACATTCTTGGCGGCCAAGTATAAGAGGAATAAATAGAAGGAAAGGGATTCTACAACTATGGAGGATGGTAGAAGATCTGCGAGATGTACTCAAAGGTCAGCGAAAGTAGAGATGCCCCATTCACTCCTATTGCCCCGAGCATCCAGTGGTGCCCCAAACCCTATCAGCACAGCACACCCTATAGAGCTGCCCCTAGTAGTGTGTTATTCCACACACGCAGCAGCAGTGTACACAAAACCATCATATATGCCACTGCCCGCCATTGGCCCTCCTCCTTCAGTGCCCGCACAATACAAGAATATCCCAAACCCCACAGCCTCTGCAGCTGCTCAAGCTCAATCATGCAGGGAACCAGAGCAGAGACCACAGAAAGATTTAGAGGAGGCTATAAGGAAGACAGAAGAAGAGTTAGCTATGTTGAAGTTGGACAGAGGAGATGGGCAGAGAGACCCTGTTGGAATGGATGAATGGTAAGCAGGGGAAATCTTGCTTAGAAGTGACAGTACAGCGATTAGGGATGCGCATGTTTTAAGGAACTCATGGTGGCAACAGTAAAGACAGACACAAGTGATCACGGTTCAAGGGTTTTTATTAAACTGTATAAGGGGTGAGGAAAATACCTAATCTTAATCTAAGATGGGAGCAAGCTGAAACCATCAAGTAATAATAAGGCACTCCTAGTGGCGTTTTGTCAAATAAAAAGTGCCTTTACTGAAAAAAAAATATTGAAAATCCTTACAACTAAATTACAAAGTAGTATGGGATAATGTTCACCAAATGACAAGTCAGGACGGTAGGGCTGGGGTCTCCCTTCCCCACATTTTTAGCACAATACAAGGCAGGACCTTTGAGCACAGAACACGCCTGAGCATCGCCAGCTGGAGCTTACCTTTACTTTAAATGAGGCAAGGAACTTCTGTGGCCAAGTCTCTTTCCTTCAAAGTCCTTAGAAGGCTGGCTGTACCATAAAAATAAGAAAAACAAAAGTTCAGTTCTTAATCCTTCATGTTGGGCGAATGCTCTTCACCTCTTGGATCCCCCTCAGCCGGGCTCTAATCCTTCTTTCAAAGCTAGCCTCCTTCTATCGGGTTCACTATGGCTTTCACACTAAATCGTATCATCAACAGTCTCAATGTTCTTTTAAACAATTATCCATTGTGGACATTCATCTGCCGGGTTCACACTTGTCATCACAATGGTCATGGGTATATCCCTGTTTACCCTGAATTCGCAGGCATCTCTCTGTCAGGTTCACATTTGCCAGTTTTACAGTTCGATCACTTTTCTCCAATATGCCAAAGACGTTTGAATGTACATGGGGTTTTGCTCTACCCTCCTAGGACCACTTTGACACTTCTCTCCGGCCTCTCTTAAGGCTTCTTGGCTTTTGTAGTTTCAACAAAACAAAAACACAACCCAAAAAAGGCTTCAGTTAGAGTCTTTTCAATGAGCGCCCTGCGATGCCTGACCTCTCTCCTTCTGAACCCTTTACTTGGGTTTCTTTAAAGTTCATTTACACAAGCTCTTTGTTCAACAAGGTCGCTGCCTGCAACCTTGGTCCCATCACAGTTCAGTTTTACTATCTGTCTTCTTCGACTCACTTCGACTCACTGGCTGTGCTGAACTGTTGGAGTTTTCCTGTCTTGGGAGTCATGGACGGCACCATGGTGGTAAGCGCTTAACCCTTCTTTGGCTATCAGCGTGGGGGAACCCTGTGTGCCATTGACACCTGTCACACCACACACCAGCTGGACCTCACGGTCTTATGATTTCGCTTTCGGAGGCTTTGCAGGTCTGATTTGAAAAGGGCAAGGGCAGTTCCCCCTTTGTTGCCCCTCCAGTTCTCACTGCCTTTTTACTCCATTTTAACTGCTGGACCTCTGTACCTGTTTCCTCAGGCGTTCGGCCTTGCTCAAAGTGTGCTCTCATGCTCTGCCTTTTAGCCCTGTGGGGAAGGGAAAGGGCCTTTGGGTGTGCATAGATATTGTCAATTGCCTGACTCTTCCGGACCCTTGTGTTGGGACATGTCAGTTAAACGGCTCTGGTGTTAGTCCATTGTTTGTCACAGTGTAGGAAAATGTTTGTGTTGGAAAAAGGGGTTAGAACCTCTTAGTATCCCACGGGGCATGATGGGGAAAAGGGGTTAGAAGGAAGGGGGTACCGCATCTTGCCCGTCAATGTCCCACTTCCACTCCTGTAAAATGCCCCATCCAGGTGATCCTCTCCCACTGGTCCACACCCAGCAACTGGATCCAATAGCGATGGCCATGTCCTGGCCACCTGCATAACAGATCTCTGGGGACTAGCGTGTGAGACACCTTCAGGTTTCCCACAATGTGCAGACAGAAGGTAAAGGACAGTACTCTGAAGGGCAGCTTAGAGGAAGGCCACCAGCTGGGAGCTTGGATTACGGATTGGTTCGGTCCGATGCTGACATAACTGCAGTTGCGGGAGAAGAAAAGTGGGACACGGAAGAGAAGCAGGGGAGGACGAGTCCCCGCCCATGACATTGCAGCGGGTTGCAAGTTTGTGAGTGCCCAGATTGAGATCGTGCCACGGGTGCATGGCGTTAATGAAAGGTAAATGTGGGGGGAAGGCGACAGGGAGGCTGGTAGGGGCACAGTTCTCATTATTGCACAAACACCCTGGAAGGGCACAATAAGTACCCTGGCCACACATGGACAGGAACAATCATATTAAGACTTTGCCATCCCTCACTGCAGGTGCAGGTAAATGGATATATGCCTTTGAGAAACAGGCCACCAGCCGGGAGCTTGGATTACGGATTGGTTCGGTCCGATGCTGACATAGCCACAGTTGTGGGAGAAGAGGAGTGGGACATGGCGGAGAAGCAGGGAGGACGAGGCCCTACCCATGATATTGCAGTGGGTTGAAAGTTTGTGAGGGCCCAGATTGAGATCGTACCACAGGTGCATGCAGTTAATTAAAGGTAAATGAGTGGGGAAGATGACAGGGAGGCCGGTAGGGGCACAGTTCTCATTATTGCACAAACGCCCTGGAAGGGCACAATACGTACCCTGGCCACACATGGACAGGAACAATTTGATTAAGACTTCACTATCCCTCATTGCAGGTGCGGTTAAATGGATATATGTCTTTGAGAAACAGATCACTGACATTAAACTAGCTGTGGGTGATATGGAAGGTTTGTTCGCCGCAGTTTTGGGAGACCAGGCAGATGACATTTGGGTCAACATGGGGTATCCCAGGTTACAGATAGTGGACGACAGCCATGACAAGACCCATTTCAATAAATATATGGCCTGGGTGTGGACAGCACTGTGGCACACATACCCTGACAAGCCAGACTGCCATTCAATAATGGCACAAACTATGAGGGACGATGAATACCCAATGCAGTATATATTGGAAACACAGGAGATGTGGAGGACAGAGATGGGGGAGCCATGGGACTGATACATAGCATTCTTTTACCACATGGTGAAGCAAGGCCTCCCCAGGGAGGTACCAAAAACTTTAGATAAGGTGGTAGGAATTGAAGCAAAATGGTGGGCAGAGATAAAGTCACTCATTGTGCACTATTGTAAAAGGGTGAGGGAGAAGGAAAAGGAAGTGGCCAAGGCAGCACAGAAAGCAGAGCAAAACTGGTACAGAAGAAATTTGTGAAGTTGACGATGGAGGGAGCAGTAGTGGCTGTGCCACAAGGAGCGGAGACTGAGCAGAAGGCAATACCGGTAGAGGTACGAGCAGCCCCCACATTGGGAGGAGGGTATGACTGGAATGTTGGGTATCTGGGACTATACTAAGGAGGGCCCCAAAGAGGGTATCTTAGGGGAAGAGGGGAGTTTACGGGATTCAGAGGGGACAATGGAGGATTTGGGGGAATAGAACCATGGTTTGGGAGTACAGGGCAGTGTTGGACATGCGGGAGTATAGGCCCTTTCTCACGAGAATGTAGGAGCAGACAAGCATCTGAATATGACCAGCCCCATATACCCATATGTCATGGCACCTTTGAATGTCACGTATAATGTACAGAATGTCCCTCCACAGTGACTGCAGTTGCCCGTGTCGGTTTGCACCCTACATCAACCACTGCCGCAGGTTCCTAAGGTGCCCAATAATGACACAGTACCCAACAGCATGTTCGCTAATTTGGAGGGGGCCAGTGTGATGGATGGGAAGCAGTTTACAATTCCAGGAACAAATACCTAACCAGATTAGATTGACTGGAGGTCATGCTGAAAGAGCTAGCTGCAGAAATCCAGCTAAGGGAGGAACTTTTAGGGAAGATACCCCAGGAGGGCAATAGACCAATGCAGTATCTGCAGAGGCCTACACTGGGGTTTAGGAGGATGCTTTTTGTGCATGAGAGCAGGCCTCCAAGTACAATCAGGCCAATTGCTGTTCTAGTAAAAATAAGACATTACTTAATCATTGACGTAGTGACTAAGCATGCAAACTACCTCCAAAATGTCTTATTTAAGCATTTACTAATCCAAGCCCAGGCATGTATTTGGCCTGGAAGCCTCCTGAATTACCACTATTAGATCCCGTATGGCAATGTGAATGACTGGCTGTTAGGTTGCAAGTATTTTTGTTTTTGGCCACATATGACTTGCCCAGTGGATTCTGCGCACCATCAATGGGACCTACCTGCAAAAGGAAGCTCCCTAGACCTACAACACCCAGGCCCTTGCCTGCATGCTGTATGGAGGTTTGGAAGCCATCTGGCATACTGTAATTGGCTCCCAGAGGCCATGTGACCGACTGGGTGTTGCTTTTCAAGTTTCATTTTTTTGGCCACATCCTGCTTTCCCAGGAGATCCCGCACTCCATCTAAGAGGTCCTGTCTGCAACACAATGTTCCCTTGGCCTACAACATCCAGGTCGCATGGGAGACCACAGAGGTTGCAAGGGAGACATCAGAGGTCGCACTGCTATGCATAATTACCAATAAGGACCTGATGAGAATAATAGGTGGATGGTGAATGCAAACCCCTAGACACCTGACACCTGAAGCAATAACCACAGTCATATTTGAAGGCATAATGGACACAGCCTTCATTAAGATGAACATTCTCTCTAGTATGATGTTCCTGCATGTAAAAATCTTTAATGCCCTGGACACCTGAAAACTATGCATAATTATAGATATAGACCTACAACTTTCCTTACCTGGAGCATTAATGGTGGGCCAGGGCCTTCATTGGGTCTGGATTCCTTCTGAATGGTTACAACTAAATCCAATCAAGATGGTCTGGGAGCAACTCTGTCTGAAGTTCAGCCCAATGGCTTAAGGGGGTGTGTGATTGGTGCTCCTATTCAGTCTCATACAGCTTTCAGAGAGGCAGGGGTCCATTGTTAGAGTGTGGCTTAAGATATGAAGGCAAGGTTAATAAACTGGAGAGCTGATATCGAACTTGTCGGAGGAAGCATAGGAAGAGGTAGTGATGGAATATGGTTCAGTCAAAGAGTTGAATCTATGGTTATTTTTCTTACACGGTGCTGTGTGACACATTCAGTGATTTGGAGTGAATGAGCAACACATGTTCCATCACAAGAGATCGCTAAAGATTTGGGGTGGTGGTTGACACAGCAGTTAGTATCTGTCTCCTGAAGTGAGTGGAATTAATACAAGCCATTAAGTGACACCTGGCAGAAGGAGCAGGAGATGGGAAACGCTCAGGGAAATTTGCGGTAGTGAAAAACTCTCCTGATTTTGCTGGGAGGGAGCACCAGAGGTTCAATGAGGCAAGTAACACATCTGCCGTATCCATCTCTTGAAGTGAGTGAGCGGGACAGGTAGCACTGCGGGACACCAGCAGCGGAAGCTAGAGGAGATTGTGGGAGAGGCACACTCACTAGACTTTTCTGTGAGGAAGAAGCAAAAATTCAGGGTGGCGGTTGACACATATTTGTATACAGTTGGAACAGCATGTCAACACCTTAGGCATGAGCAGATGTTCTGCTCTTGGTGTTTGCACTCCTGAACCAGAACCAGAGCCTGCTGTGTGCCCTGAGGATGGCAGAATTCAATCGGGTCAATGGAAAGCCTCATCCGAATCACATTCCACACCCACATCACAGGTCACTCTGTGGTACATGCAACAGTACATGTAAATGCAGGGTACTGTATCATGATGATGAACATCTGCTGACACAAAAGGAGGAGGTTGCACTTTCAGTTCCATCTACTATCCCAGGGTCAAAAAGGGGCGGTGTCCAGAACTAAGCTTCTTAATATATGGAAAGAAGTGCACACTGTGTACTAGAACAACAGGAGAGTGACAATCCTAGGTCTCTATCTCTGCCACGCCCATCCAGTGATAGTCCAAACTGTAATGATGATGCTGAGGTGGGTGATGATCAAAACAAAGATTGCGTACCAGCCAGGGACCAGAATTACTGTTGGATAGCAGTGATAGTGAGGAGGTAGATGAGAATGACACCACAGATGCAGAAGCTCTACCCATCAGTGCAAATTCTATTTAAGAAACAGAATTCCAATCACAGATCAGAATGCACATCACATCATTACGTGTCATCCAGAACACCCCCAGCCCCATAATCAACATCACTATCCTGGCCACATGAAGCCATCCTATGTGCTAGCAAAATATGACAGTCAACGTGCGGCAGTACTTCACAGAGAATAAACAGAAACTGAACGCGGTCACTTGCACTCTCTGACAGTAAAAAAAGGTATGGCTACGGAAGCCAGGGGCCAACTTGGGTACCACATCTATGCATTCCCATGCACAGCGGCACAATGCACAGACATGGGAAGAAGGTAAAAGATTTGAGGTGCATTCCTGCCCATACCATCAGACAAGCAAATTACCACAACCATTCCACACAATTAAACTTAAAATCAATGCAGCTGTGTCAGTGCTTGGGTGTTCAATGCAATGCTTTACCCACTGTATCACAGTGGTGCACAGCAGTGATCCCCAATTAGGGCAATGTTGTGAAAATCTTTGACTGTGCCCAACAAATCCCATGAATCCCATGACATCCCCTGCTCGATAACCTGGCTATAATGTTGTCAATAGATATTTTGTAGAAAACTCCTGGATTTTGTCACTTTATGGGAAAATGAAATAATCCCTCACAAAGCTGTACAGGATTTATGCAACAAGGCCATGGCTACAGCAGGGAGGGCCTATGGAAGTCTGTGGGGGGAAATAATCCCAATTCACCATGGACATGTGTATCAGTAGTCACAATATTGACTGCCTTTGCTTCCTTTAGGAGATAACAGGAATCCTGTAGTAATTCAAGTGGGAAGCAGATGTGTGCAATTTGCCACCAGACAGCATGCAGCATGCAGAAGCAACTGGGGCGTTGGCAATTGGAAGAAGGTGGTGGAAGTGTAGGCACAGAGGCAAAGCCCTGATTGTTTGCATTCAGGTATTATCACAGCAGCATTGGATCAACATTGCTGACGACATATGAATTGGCAAGGCAATGCACTTCCCTTGCTGTCTAAATTTCCTTCCCCTTGTGGTCAAGTGGTTTATCAGCAATTGTGTAGTGTGTTACACAGAGGACCAGCTCCCATTTAAGCCAGACTTACTATTCAAAAATGTATTAGGAAAACTACAGGAGCACCACAAGGTAACAAATCACAATTTGAAGAATTATGCACATATTAGACAGACTAAACGAGAAATGCAATGCCATTACAGATTACTGCAAAAGTCACAGACCATCCTTTGATGGGGCATTTCTAACACAATGTACGTGGCCGCTGCTGTCTAAGTTTCTGTTCCACAATACAAGTTTTCGAGGAGTCCACCAAGTGTGTGTGCAAGGCTCAACCTGACCGATGTGGTAAGGAACCATGTCTTGACAGGTGATGCTGATTTGGCGCAGCTGGTGAGGAACCCACTTTCAACCTTACATGATGATACAAGCATAGTTTGATTTAATTGTAAAATTGGCAATCATTACAACACCGGCGCTAAACCATGGCGCTATTAGCACCATGGTTGGTGCCGGTGTTGTAACGGGTCCGCCATGGTTCAATGGGGAATTAGCACCCCATTCCAAGGTTGTCGGGGCGGTAATTCCCCATTGAACCATGGCCCTTCCCCATTCCCATTTTCGCAATGGGAATGGGGAAGGCGCTAAGTACGGTACTGCAAATTGCGGTACCGTACATAGCACCAAGTTCCCTACTTTAACGGCTGGTGTAAACCAGCCGTTAAGGTCGGGTCCCGAAAAGGGACCTCGTAGTAAGTTGCTAAGTGTTTAACGGCGGTGCAGCCTTTTACGGCGCTGTTAAACACTTAGCGCCAGGGTCGTAATGAGGCCCATTGAGTAGAATTTTGCTTCCTGTGTGGAGCCATTTTTTGATTAAAAAGGGGTCCACTGCAATGCAATCCGCATGAATCCACAGGGAGGACGAATCATATCAACCATAACAAGGGGGAGACACTGTATAGATTTTCAAGGATGCTTTGGTGCACTGCTTGCAACATCAATTGGAGAAAGAACTCAGTCAGCCGGAACAACCCCTACCAGCCCAAATTGCTCCATGCACGCTGGACCTATAAAGCTCACAAATGGACAGGGTTTATGGTCATTGCATCGAATTCCTTGCATCGACATTCATTTGTATCAAATTTTTTCCATCTAAAAAATTTGCATCAAATGCATTTTTTTGGGGGGTGCCCAATCCCTATTTTTTTACCCTTTATAATGCACCTAAAGAAAAATGAACCCTTTACCACCTACAAATATGTATTCGATGGAAATTCTTTAGATGGAACAATTTCGATGGAATGGCATTAGATGCAATGGCATTAGAAGCCGCAGAGCGAAGGCCGTGAGAAAAGGCCTGCTCCACTTTTCGCAGCTCTGTTGCGAGCTGCTACAAGGACGCCGCCACTGCAGCACCAGGAAACAGCTGATCTGCCTCCCCGCACTAGATTGAGCAGTCGGTGCAGCCCCCCTGCCCACGAGGCCGTGTACGGTGCTTAAATGGCCGCCGCCATCATCATCATGGAAACAAAGAAACAAAATGCCCCAGATCGCCCTCATAGGCTCTTACACCTCTGCAGGCCCTCCCCGCCTGCTTTAAATGGAAGCGAGGCATGCCGCGAGGCAAAGCCTCAGAACGATGGCGCAGAGCGAAGGCCATGAGAAAAGGTCTGCTCTACTCTTTGCAGCTATTCGCTTACATGCGTAGTACTACTCCCAACACTACGGTTAGAAATGCCCGCCTATGTTCGCGCATGCAAAGGGGTTCCCCTGACTCCCTCCAACCTGGCCACTCCTCCAGGCTACATCGCCCTGCGCAATATGACTCTCCGCCTGCCGGCACCTCCAGCGGCAAACATCCCACGCCCTTCCGCACCCCTTGTCACTCTGACTCCCGCAACCCCGTACTCACCCATCTCCTGCCTCTGCCCTGTTCACCAGCAACAAAGCTTCCAGCCACTTGCGGTCCAGGACAAGCCCATCTCCTACACCGCCTACATGCTCAGGAAAGGACCAGGGCTATGCCCTCTCTCAGCTAACCTCCATGTAATGCCTCCAAATGCTGAATCTGACAATGGCACTGTTACGCACTCCAGCAGGTCTATTCCCACAGATATGCTGCAATCATGCACTGTGCCTGCACCTAATGCTACCTTGCCTTGCACTGTGCCTGCACCTAAAGTTACCTTGTCCTGCACTGTACCTGCACCTAATGTTATTTTGCTATTTTGCCCTGCACTGTGCTTGCACCTAATGTTACCTTGCCCTGAACTGTGCCTGCACCTAATGTTATTTTGCCTTGCACTGTGCCTGCACCTAATGTTAGTTTGCCCTGCATTGTGCCTGCACCTAATTTTATCCTGCCCTGCACTGTGCCTGCACCTAATGTTACCTTGCCCTGCACTGTGCCTGCACCTAATGTTATTTTGACCTGCACTGTGCCTGCACCTAATGTTATCCTGCCCTGCACTGTGCCTGCACCTAATGTTACCTTGCCCTGCACTGTGCCTGCACCTAATGTTATTTTGCCCTGCACTGTGCCTGCACCTAATGATAACAAATTGGCTTCCCAGCGCGCGCCTAGCAAAGCATCCACCGCAATGCCTCAATGCTCTCCTACCAGTCAATCGCTAACACAGCCCCCAACCATACCTATCACTAAAATCACCCCCTATTCCATCCCCCCTGCAGCACTTAAATGTGCCCTTGTGAACTGCAGATCCCTTCCAGCTCACTCCCTTGATATCAATGACCTCATCACCCACAACAACCTTGATTTACTATTCTTCAGTGAAACCTGGCTATCTGATGTCTCAGGACCTGCCCTTGCCTTAGCAATCCCTCCAGGATACCTCATCTATAGACAAGACCGCTCCTCCCACAGAGGTGGAGGGTTTGCCGTCATCACCAAAGATTCCCTCTCAATTGGGACAATCCATAAAAACCTTGATGAGAGCTCCGACTAGCTTCTCCTGAAACTCAAGCTCTCCCATAACTGCACCATAGCAATCCACCTCATCTACCACCCTCCAGGCCCCTCCAATGATTTCCAAGAAGCCCTCACCCACTCGATTTCTGATAACCTAAAGAAATCATCCAAAATCCTGCCCCTTGGTGACTTTAACTTGGGCCTTAACGACCCCAAAGACTCTCATGCCAAAGCCCTTATCAAAACACTATCCACCCTAGGGTTCACACAGACCATCTCTAGCCCCACTCACTCAAAAGACTGTACCCTTGAATGGGTTGTTCAACACAACTGCTCAATCAGCCCCACCCTTATCTCACCACTACCGTGGACCAATCACCATTGCATCACCTTCAACATTATCACCTCCATGGATCCCCAACTCCCGACCATACCTCTCCCAGCGGCCCTCACGCGCAGCTCCAAACTCCTCACCCACAGCAACCTCGCCCAGCTCCTCAAGGTCCCTGCCCTCCTTCCCCCTTTCGCCCATGACCCAGATATCCTTGCCGACGACTTCAAAAGGGTCCTCTCCCAGGCCGTTAACTTGGTAGCCCCTCTCTCATTTAAGAAAGAAAAGAAAACCAAGCACTGCAATGCCTGTTTCACCCAGGACCTTTTACAGTTGTGAGGGGAAAAACAAGTTGCTCTGACTAACTGGTGCAACAACCCAACAAAAGCCTTCAAAACCACCTCCAAGCTTTACAAAGCCGCCATTACCAATGCCAAAGCAACAGCATTTAATGCCAGAATATCCACTGCTAAATGAGGGAGCTGTGAAATCTTCTCCATATTTAGAGAATTGGAGACAACCCGCTCCCCACCTTCACCTATAGTGAAGGATGCATCTTGGTACAACTCCATCCAGTCTGCAATGCTCAATAAACTTGAAACCCTACAAGCCAAAATACATGATCACCAAAAGGAGATCATTAAGCTAATAACCGACGGTCAAAGCACCAACCCCTTGTCCAAACACCCCAACCCCTCCCCCCAATTTGACTTCAAAGACGTGAGTGTCTCAGAGGTCACTTCTCTCCTCCAAATCATCAAACCCTCTAATTGTAAGGGGAATGTATGCCCAGCACAAGTCATCAAAGACTGTGCTCCCTCACTAGACCCTACCATAACAGCATTCACCAATGCCTCCTTTCAATCTGGCCAAGTCCCACAAAATCTAAAGGAACCCTGGGTACGCCCGCTCCTCAAAAAACCCTCACTTGACCCTGCCATCCCCACAAAATACAGGCCTATCACTACTGTCCCCTTCCTACTGAAAATTCTGGATAAAGCAGCCCACCTGCAAATACAAAAAATTTCTAGAGGACAACCATCTCCTTGGTCTTAGACAATCAGGGGTCAGGCCACGGCATGGAACCGAAACGGCCCTCCGTGACCTGAAAAATCAAATCGATGACCTCAGAGACGCAGGTAAACCTGCGCTCCTCCTGCTCCTTGACCTGTCGGCAGCATGTGATTTAGTCAACCACAAAACTCTCTGCCAGCATCTATCCTCAAGAGCCAACTTCTCCGATAATGCTTGCAAATGGATAGTCATTCTTAAAAGACAGAACTATGAAGGTCTTCTCAGACTCCACCTGTGCCGACCCCAGCACCATCAAGTGTGGTGTACCGCAAGGTTCCTGCACAGCCCCCAACCTTTACAACCTCTTCACAAGGCCCTTGTTTAAAATCTTCGACTCCATGGACATCTCATACACAAATTATGCAGATGACACCCAGGTACTTATTCCCCTTTCAGGTGACTATGCATCTGACCAGAATACCTTAAACTCCATTTACTCAACAATTCAAACCTGGATGGCAGAAAACTGGCTCTGCCTTAATAGTGACAAAACCGAGCTCCTGCTGGTTGGTTCGCAATCCACCCTAAACAAGTTGAACAAACAGCACTCCTCCTTATTCATTGACAATATCCCTATTATTGTTTCACCGTCCATCAAAACTCTTGGAGTGTATTTAGAACCAGACATGTCCATGAACAGACAGGTCAATGCCATAACATCCTCGTCTGTCTATTACTCCAAACTCATCAATGCTACCCGACCATACTTCTCCCAGCAAAACTGCCTGAGCATCGCTAGGGCCATCATTGGCTCGAGACTTGATTATTGTAATGCCTTATTCATTGGTACCACTGCAAGAATATAGCTAAACTCCAAACTGTTCAAAATAATGCGCTCAGAGCCGGCACAGGCCTATCGCGCAAAGACCACATCTCTGAACTCAGAAGACAAGTCCATTGGCTTCCTGTTAAACAAAGAATCATCTTCAAAGCCCTGGTCCTGACCCACAATTATCTCCATGACCTTGCTCCTCCCTACCTAACTCGTAGGATTATCAAACCCCCCTCGCACAAACCTACCAGATCACAGTAATCTAACCTTTTGTCTGTCCCCAGGACTCACAAAGTGCGTGCGGGCGGCTCCATCTTCCCTTCAGTTGGCCCTACCCTTTGGAAAGCGCTCCCTCCCCACCTCAAAGTCATTGAACCCCACACTGTCTTGCGTAAGGCCATCAAGACCAACCTCTTTGTTTGACTCACTAATACCTGCACTATACTGTAACATGTAACCACTGAAATGTAATTAAGTTCTTTCTAGGGTGGCTCCGCTGTAACCCTTAAGTAAGCCTCCTTAAGCTCTGATTCAGCGCCTTGATGTCTGCAGGCTGTTTGTGCGCTTTACAAATACAAATAAATAAATAAATTAGATGCAATGACCAGATACCATGTAACAGTGCCTTATTGATACATGTTTAAAACGTGTTTAACAGTGCAGGTGCAGTTTATGGGGAGGGGAATCTCTAGGAAACCCTCCTCGTGACTCGGGTATCTTGAAAACAGATGGATCATCAACAGCAATGTAGAGCAGACCTTAATCTGCAGAAATGCTTGATGCCTATCTAATAGACACTGCACCCATGAGAAGAGACGAGGACCTCTTGCAGAAATGTTACAGCAAGGGACTGATCTGGCCAGCAGCACTTGTGCAAGATGCTGTAAACTCGCTAAGACTCTCTTTGCCATTGTGCAGTCCAACATAATAAGGATTTGTAACCCGTTACATATCAGAAACTGAAGAGTGAAGCAACAAGGTGTTCATATGTGTGTGTGTGTGTGTATAGAAAACAGATGCCTATAGTAGTGTGTGACTGAGAGGCCATGGGAAGTTGTTCTCTTATACATACCATTGACAAACGATAGTGTGAGCAATGCTTTCAAATCATTGTATTGACACATAATTGCACCACTTGTCACGTGTGATGTTCTCCAACTGACCAGAGCCACCAACTAAGGTTCTCAAGCTCTGTCATAGGGCATAGTCACCCACTAATGTTCTCTCCGGTTCTCACACTGTGTGTAGCCACCCTTTAAGGATTGCTGGTTCTTCCACAGGGGGCAGTCCCCCACTAGGTTGTGCAGTCCATTCCACAGTGAACTGCCACCCACTAATGTTTCAAGGTCTTAGGTTTCAGGTGCACACCGCCACTACATTTCTCAAGTTCTCCCACAGAGTACTACCACTTTTGTGGGTGGGGGGTCGCTCTGTGGAGCCAGCCCATGCCCATGACTTGTTTTCATTCCTTCTAACCTTCACAGCACCATACAGGAGGAAACCGTGTTGGAGCTACATATTCCTTCTCAGGCCAGTCACCAATACTACCCGGTCCACCCTCCCCGCTTAACAGACCATCGTCAATGTAGGAAATAGACCTCTCCATGTCTTATTATGTAGTCTGGGACCCAACCCAAAAATGGGAGCTATCGTAAGAGCACCACCCCCAACTGCTTGTTCGGGTGGCACTGAAAGCAGGAGTCTGACACTGGCAAGAGATGCCCATTTCACTAGTAAAGATTGGGCAGGCTAGATTGGTGCGGGAGTTTGAGCATCACATGGCCAATGTCACCGCCATGATGCATCCCAGCCCTGGAGCATGCTAGAACTGTCTCACATGACACCACCACTGTAGGGGCGTGGCTGCATAGTTGCTAGCAGCCTCCCTGGAGACAGAGGACTTGTTTGCTCAGCACACATTCTTGGGACTCTCCTGCACATGATTCCTAATTGCCATCATCCCTCTGCCTCTGTCCCTTCACTTAGCCCGTGATTTACCTGCTTCCCACATACCTCCACCCTGGGGCTCCTCCTGTGCTTAAATTAGCCCTTCCATCCTACCAGGTGCAGGAGGAGCCTTCTTCGCCCTTACCTCTCTAACCACTACACTATCTGCTCTTTCTCTCAACCCACTTCAGGTAGTTCAATTACTTGCAGCAGAAACTCCCCAGGCTGGTCCTCCCTTCAAGCCCCTACCCCTTGATTGATCTTCCTCAGCAGCCCCCTTGCCATGATGGGTGTACACCTGATCCTCCGCTATGCCTCAATTGGGGGTGTTCACATGAGACCCTACCTCTCCTGACTTTGTGTGGGCAACCACATGAGGCTCAACCTCCCCTGCCTCTGTGGCGGCTTCCATATGAATATCTGCCACCCCGGCCTCTGTGGGGGCATCCACTAAAGGCCCTTTCTCCCCTGCACCTTGGGTATGCCGACAAGGGGCCCTTCCACCTCTGCCTCTTTGTTCTCCTCGTCACAAGGACCTACTGTGATGGGCCAGCCTCCTCTCCCACTCCTGAGCCCCCCCCCCACCAATTGTGAAGATGGCAATGCTGTGTGCTCAGTCTCTACTAACCAGCACCAACAAACAGCACAAGCACTCCCTGCCTTCTTATCATTCATGGGGAAGTCTTGTGAGGAGAAACACAGATCCACCTCAGCCTACAAGCCTTCTCCATTTCCCCTTCCACTTCTCTTTCACTTTCCCCTCCCAGCATCACAAGCGTGCCATGAAAAATGAATGCCACAAATGGCAACCAGGAGAAATGGGTGCAAGCCCTGAGAAGTATTGACCCAAATTAGTCAGAGAGAGAAACAAAGCACAATACTGTGTGAACAATTCTACTACTAAAATTACTCCTGAAACTAAGCACTACACCACTGCAATACTGTACTAAAATAATAATACTGCAATAAATATACACATCAAAAAAATATATGATTAACCACACAGGGTAAAACTGGGAAAGTGTAAAAACATTTTGATGTTTGTGTTTTTTGGGGATAGGATTTTGAGTACGAAAATTAGAAGACATTTTTGTTTAAGGAGTCACAATAGAGGATAGATGAAAGAGGAAAATGCAGCATTGTTTCTTTTTTTATTTCGGTAAATGAACACAACACACTATCACATACTGAAAAAAAACAATTACTCAAAGAGGCACATACATTGGCAACAAATACTAACCAAAAAACGACATGAAAGATGACCACCAAAAAGAAATAACTCCTTCAAACTCCTCAAAACACTGCTCCAATGCTCCAAAAGTTGTTCAAACAATTCCGAGTGTGAGCCTACCCTCACAGTTAAGCAAAACCCAACAAAGACCAGCAAGTGGGCAGGCTGGACCCTGCATACCCATGTCGATTTTCCTTTAGGAGACTCTGGGGCTCTGATTGGCTGAACAAATTTGATACATCAGCAAGAGAGTGCTCTGATTGGCTGGACGAACTCAACGAACTCAATGAATAAACCCATTTTTCGTCCAAGAATTCGAGACTCCAAATTGGTTGGCAAGTCATTGCAAGAGACCTGAAAACCTGCAACACTTTTGCCAAGAGTTCATTAGTGCCAAAAATCCATCCCATTCACATCATAGTGACGTATATTCTCTTAAAAAGCTGTGCAGTGGCAAACGCTATGGGTAGTGTCGCTGGTGTAAGGGGATGGGAAGGGAGCTGAAGCAGAACGGCAACTTTGAGTGAAGCTGCTGTTAAGTGATAATCATGCGAGCACCCCACTAGTGACAGAATTCTATGGGGAGGAGGGTTACCTTGAAGGCATCGATTAACAGGGAAGTAATTCCTGTATAGTGGCAAGTAGAAATGACAAGCCCAGGGTACACCAAATATTTATATCAATTACAGGTGAAGAGGCAGCACTACAAAAAATCAAAGGAAGTGCGTATTGGTCATCCAGAGGTAGCTTCACACTTTTTCTTTCTTCATTTCCCCTATAAGCATTGTGCTCATATGGCAACACACCTCCTAAACTGCCGATGCCCTGTCCAACTCTGCACATCCGGCCCTAAACACCTACTGCAGTGGCATTAATGAAGGTCCTGTTTCATATCTTGATACATACATGAATCTTCTTGAATAACACTAAGACACCTAGTGGCGAAACACGACTTTATCTCCCGTGCATGAGAGCTATTTTGGGTGCAAAATAGTAGCCATTTTTATCATTGAAACCGCCATTGCAGGTGACCAAAAAGAGTGTTATAGCCACATGTCGCTGTGTTTTCCAGTGACTGTGCATAATGAAAACCAAAGTTAATCCATGGTATATTTTTAATTTGCGACTCCTTTAACACCAGTGATAGCCACTTGAATAGTAATAAAATGCATTTTTGTCTTCTGCAGCGCAGATTGTCCTCATGATATTGACCCAAGAAACACTGAGATACACCATATTGGGGTGTCATTCATTTTAAGTTAGAAAAAGGTGCTGCCTACACACACTGGAAACAAGACAGAAGGGGACCCATCACCACAGACACACAAGCTTAGGTGAGGTAAAACTCCAACTGCATATGGCTGTAAAGGAGTGTAAAAATAAGACGGATATCTACCATAGTGACGTGATTCTTATCACCCCTCCCTCGAGAGCCATCTTCCACACCAGGGAGAGTGTACACGACCCCTCCTGCCCCCAGCAGCGGCTGTAGCAGGAGCAGGGGTAGGGAAAAGCGTTTACCCGTCACTGTGCATCAGAAAAGAGAGAAGGCAACAATCCCTGCAGTAGGCGGCTACTCCCTTTCATCTGACCAGGAGGGGTTTACCAATGTCACATATATTTTATTGATAGTCCACTACTAACACCATCTAGTAACCCTTCGTATGTGTATTAGGAGATATGTACCATATAAAACACAGCAATGCATAATACATGTAAATAGATGCCTTACACTTTATGTTCTTGTTCAAATATGTCTGATAAACTTATCAGTGATGAACACTCAATTAATGCTCCTTAGACTCTCATGTAAAATGTAAATCTTTTAATTATGAGAAATAAGCAGTAAAGAAACACTGCTACCGGTAAAGTTACTAAACATAACACATTTAATATGCTAAAAGTCATAAAGGAGTAGGCAGCTACCATTGACACTGCCTCTATATCTATTAAAGATCAATTAATCCTCTCAGGGGCATTCTACCCACTTCAAAAAGTAACTGCCTCCCTCATCAGATCTCACTAGGCACTTCATAGAATGATGTGCCCTCTATACCACTCCTCCTTCCCAATGTGATATTAAAAATGTGTAAAACATTCATACTGTGATGAATCCTCGGATGCAGTCCCTTCTCCCTAGGGGGAGGCCCTTTCCCTGGGGCCAGGGTAGTATGGACACTACCCAATAATCCCCCTGGGGGTGGGGTAGTGCAGCAGGATCACATGGGGAGGGACGCCCCTAAGGGACGAGGTACGACCATCCCTGGAGAATGCAGTATGGTCTACATACACCACAATCCCCCTCCTCCTTCCTATCCAAGGACCACTAGCTCTGCAAAATCCACATGTGTATCTGCCTGCCAGACATGACTGAGACGAGGGAAAGTGGTAACTACCATAGAGTGTCCGCATGCTCCATGACAGTGACGAAGAAGAGGTGCAGAGCTGCCCAGATTAGTGCTCCCATCCACACAGAGCAGGTTAAACAATCTGGTCGACACAGTGACATAAAAAGTAAAGATGGACTCACCAATGAGAGTTTCAAATCCCATCGGAAGAAGAAGGAAGAACCAGCAGAGGACAGGAAGAGTATCTGTCCGCCGAGACATACCTGGAAGGTCCACCATGGATAAGCTAAACCAGGAGAATGAAAGCGGAGCAGCCAGCTGAGTGAGAAGGCTGGAGAGACAGAGAGGCCTGGGTCATGCTACCCAGCAACAAGGAGCCGCTGCAGAGCTACTGCAGTCCCTTGGGGGATTGGGAGATGCAGGAGAGGGGAGAGGAAGCCTGCAGGCAACCTAGAGCTACCAGTAAGCACCCGGAAGAGGGTGGGAAGACTGGAACAGTTGCAGGGGATGCCAAAAGGCAGAGAACACTATAATATTGGTCTGGGAGCCACAGCCCATGCAAAGCTGCATCTGGGTCAATCTTCTTCGTGGCGGTACCTGGGAGGATAGTGCGCCAGGACTGCCAAGTACCGAAGAAGGGGAGATATGGGTCTGGGACCCGAGAAGCGCTTATAAATGTTTCTGGGACACAAGAAGGAGAAACACAGGTACATGTGTCTGAGACCTGGGAAGTCAATATCAAGGGGTTTGGGACTCGAGAAAGAGAAACACAGAGACAAGGGTGTGGGACCCGATAATCCAGTGTGAAGGGGTAGAGAACCCAAGAGAAAAAAACCAATGTGAAGGGGTGTGGAACCTAGGAATAAGAAATTGTAGCAACAGGATCAAGGGCCCTCTAGAGCAAAGACAGTATTCCTGGCAGGGAAGAGTACTAGGAATACTTTGAAGAACCAGCTTGTAGCGAGAGTTATAATTGTTATGTTTCTTCCCCTCTCCTAGTGAGACCCCCAGCACATTTCAGTGTACCTCTGGACCTTTTTCTTTCAATCATGAATGAGTGGAGCCTTTTTCCACTCATTCATTCTTGTGGGCTCTGTCTTTTGGAACTCTATTCTTTGTATTATAACTGCAATAGGGAATCTGTCTGTCATATAGCTCTTAAAGGTATCTTTGTTTCACTACTGCAGCACACAGCTCCTTATGGGAAATGTTGCTGGGACCCTTAGGGCCCAACTTTAATATTATTTTTCTATATCCTCGAGTAACTACAGTTCCCAAATTCTATACATTCTGAACGAGTGCCAAAGGGATGCCTAGTATCATCCTTCTATCTACTCCTGTCACTTTTTAGTCCCATAGACAATCTCCTAGTTATGGCTGATATCGGTGGACGTGTTCTATAAACTATTGTGTCATTTATATACCGCAGGCTATGCCCATAGCCTTGGTAGTGCACAATAGGGGCAGCCAAGTACCAACTTGGGACCTCCCTTCTTTTTTCGCCATTACTAGCTTGGTTGTTCTTTGATTGCCCTTCTTCTACCGTTCAGGGAGGGGGAGATTAATGTGTGTGTTTTGCCTTTGGCAGGATCCCTTGGGTATCCCCGCCTAGGATCAAGAGTGTCTGGGCAGGCAGGAAGCGGTGGAGGAGTCTTCAACCCCCCTGTCCTTTGTCACAGTGCTTGAATAGAACCAGCTCCCACAGGGGGTCTGACTATCTTGATTGGACAGACAAATGGCCCTTTCTTTAAAATGCTGAGCAAGATTGCAGAGGAGTGTATGCTCGAACTGTATAAAAGGTGAGGCTTCTGGAGTGAAAAGCAAGTTGACTACTGGAAGATGAAGTAACCGAAGAAGAAGACAACCAGAGATGCCTGCAGACCCTTTGCAACATTGTGACGTGACCACTGCTGTCCTGCCCCTGTTTTCTATGTGACAGAGGAGCTCTGAAGAGGACGACTCCTTCCCTTTGGCTGGTGGGAACCAAGTCATGTCCCAAGACGAACTTTGAATTGAGCCATCTCCTGAGGACCTAGAGTTTCCAGAGCTTTGGAACCCCAATACCAGGAGACCTGCTGGCCATTTTGAGTGAATCGTTGGAGAAAGGCTGAATCCATCCAAATCTTCGCTGAATCCATAAGGACACTTCAGAGATCTGATCCAACTCACCCATACCCCCTCACCAGAGTGAAGGACTGCAGGAAGCGAAGAAGATTGACCAGATGATCCGTATCCTTTGTTGGTGCTGCAGAAAAAGCACCAAAAGCGCAGAGGGAACCAAGAAGTTGCTCAAAGTCATGGCACAGGTCCTCCCACATTACTGCTGCTGAGAGATCCTGTCCATTGTCCTGCCTTCAGTCATCAGACCAAGGAAACCAGAGGTCAGGTCTAGAGGTGCAACATCGGAGAGCATCCAGAACAAACATTTTCTTCTAACCTAAGGTACTGTGGGGAAAAAGGTATTGCTTACATCATTCCAAGAAGTCACTCCAGAAAGTTGGAGTGCACCTAGAGGTGTCCATGGTCACCCCCTCTTACCTCAGACTCAAACCACTGCTTGTGTCCCTTCAACGATTCCTTTTACAGGTCTCCCTTGTTAATTGTTAACTTGCTGCTTCTATAACACTAGAGACATTTCAGAGGTGTCTAAAGTTAATGAGAATGTTACTTGTTCTTCTATGCTTGCCTCTGGGGCAGGTCGTTCAAGATAGAGAGTCTCTTCCCTCAGGAAAAGGGGCATAAGCATCTGGAGCTGGCTTAAGGTAGTCAAAGGATACTTGACATGCACCTTTCTTAGGAGGTAGGGCTGGTAGGACTGCTGTTCTTGAGCCAATAAGTTTCAGTACCTACAACGGATGTCTCTAGCATGGTCCAAGTGCTTCTTATCATGGATCTTTTCTAGGACGTAGTCACCAGTCTTCAAGATAGTTTATCACTTCTTTTCTTTATCTTGATACTGTGGTGCTTCTTCACCATTGATGGAGTCTCTTAGGAGATTTATGAGAAGCAGCTGGTCTGGCCTTGTGAGAGAACTACAAGGATTGTGTAAATCAGGCATATACACAGGTGTGCCAAACAGCAACTCATAATTTGTTTCACCCTCACATTGAGAACGGTGAGGTATCTTATTTATTTAACAAAGCACTATAGGTACATGATTCACCCAGTTACCACCAGAAGAAGGCATGCATTTAGTCAAGGCTTGCTTTATTATCCCATTGGCTATCTCTATGACACCATTAGCTTGTGGGCAACATGGGTTAGGGAAATGCACTGTACAACCACAGCTTGACAGATCCTCTCTTAAGGCTTTGCATGAAAAGGCTGGCCCATTCTCAGCTTGGAGCAATATCATTGCTGTCATAGCTACTAAGGACGGCAAACCCTTTATGACCTCTTTTAATTAATTTTTCTTCTGAAGAACTAGCCCAGTGAATCTTGTGCATGAGTCCACCACATCCAACAAATATTTGTACTTCTTGACGTGTGTCAGTGGACCTATATTTTCCATATAGATGCATTCAAAAGGAATTGTTGCCCTGCTCAGTGTGCTTACTGGTGGATTACGGGAATTTTTACACTGTTATCTGTAAACATATGGAGCCATTTGCTATGTACTGGCATACCTCTTTACTAAGCCCTGGCCACGAGTACCTTATCTGCAAGAGCTGTGTAGTAGATGAAATCCTAAAGTGGGTTGATGCTACACTTGCATGTGCTGTAGAGATTAATTTTAATCTGTCCCACTTGTTTGGTAGTGCCCTGTCAACAGGGCTGCCTTTTGAGCTGGCTATAGTGACTATCAGTGTATTCTCTTTTACAGCATAGTTATACATAGTGGGAAACCCTTGTGTGTTAGGACTGTTTGCAGTCAGACAAGCTTTTATGCCCTTTAGGATATATTTTGGGATTATATCTATTACTTCATGGTATATTTTTTATCATGGTGATATTTGGTGTTTTTTTTAATAATCCTTGGCAATATATTGTGGTAACATGTTGGGGATTTTTTATAGTGGTGAGACTGATTTCAGAATACTGCCTAATAATTATTTTTACCAGGATCACTAACAACAAACAAAATACTGGACTTGATACACTCTGGATAGATGGCTCATGGCCTCCTGCAGTACCTTATGTACAGTACCACACTATGCCCTTTTGGCTGAGTTTCAACAATTGTAAAGCATGCATTTGAAATACTGCGCATTCATTTGATCAATAGCTCCAGATGAACAGCTTACGGTGGCTACTTTACTTTGAGATATTTCTTACCACACCTATGTCCCCTTATGCATGTCAAATAAAAGGGACGGGTTGCAGAATAAATATCATGAGACTAAGTTACTTTTGAATCTGTTTGTTTTATTTGTAAAACAGAAGTATGTAAATTACACAGAGAGACACTTATGCCCACATTGTGCTTCACAGTGCAAGTACATTTCTTCTTGTAATAGCTTTCAGCGCTTTATCTGTGCAAAGCCCTGCCAACTGCCCTTGGCATCATGGAACTTGGCAAGAGAAATACACTTTAAATAACACAGTAAGTGAGAAATGTAAATGCAATATTACATGCACATTACAAATATGAACCCTAATACAGCACCTGAAATGAACTATTTAACCTAAGCGACCTATTATCATTCACACCCCCATTCCCTCACTTTACCTCATATTTACCTAGATATTTTGGAAGTATGTCCAACTCAATTTGGCAGGAAAATCTTCCCCAGTCTTTCTGGCTGCCTCTTACAGGGTCAGACCAGATAAAGACAGCTTCACCATCAATCAGCTTGCCAGCACTGTACACTGTCTACCCAGCCAGCACTCTGCTCCTTCATCTCACAGCGCCCAAAGAGGAACTGCCTCCTACTCTGTCTCAAACGCTTTTTAACAAACCCCCTTGTCAATCTCGAAATACACCTCCGCTTGACGAGATCATCCCACTAAGAATCAAGCAATCTTCCTCTGTGTGTTTTCCTCATTATACTAACTCCATTGCTGTAGAAAAATGAAACATTTTTGTCTTGCGCTTCCTGCTTCAAAGCAAAGATTTGTTTCAGCAGAACGGAACTTCACATTTTTCAGCTTACCACACGGCGCAAATCCTGCCTGCACGTCTAAAGTCAGTTTTTCTTCCCATTTTCAGAGCATCAGGCATTTTCATCAGTCCGCATTCAGCTTATTTAATGAACTAATTTGCACTAAATGTTATGGGAATCTGTTAAATGTTAACTGGGGTTGTGTTAATTAGTATTTTAATTTATATTAGTGTTATATCAAGTGCAGCTCAGTTCATTGAAACAAATCAAAATGCAATTTCAATCATGTGCTCTGTGCATTGGCATATATGTCATTCTGCCTGATACTCACACTCTTAAGTCCAGTAATGAGTTTCACACCCTGGGCCCCAGCTGCATTTCAAACCCACGCTAACATATGAATGCTACAATGCTGTTAATATTCAGAATCCATACTTTTGATGTCCCATAATTTTTGTCTAAGTGATTTTGGCAATATTGGTTTGCCTTTAAAATCTCTGAATGAGTTGGCTTGAAGGTCAACAGTAGAACCTTGTACTACATCGTTTGAATCAGCCACCATTAGAGTGGGCTTATGTAAATCAATTTGGTTTACTGTGAGGAGCCCTGTAACTCACCAACTTGAGCTGATGTATCCACTAAATATTTATTTTGTGTATCCCGGTGTTTAATCTCATTGTTATGATTGAATCACGTTTTTGCAACAGCACAGGCAGCAGTATACTTCCATCACATTTGCAAACATCCAAAGTGATATGTCTGGTACTGCTGCATCTGCATTTGGTTGTAGAGACCACTCCAGTCTATACATTTGTAGAAGTTCTGGTTTACAGTGATACTTTTATGTCTTCTGCTGTCTGTGTTGCCACCCACTGCACCCCTCTGGAGTTACATTCCTTCTGCACTATCATGTGTACAGCAGAAAGAATCGCTTCTTCTGGAGCAAATGTTAGCTTGGTAACTATATTGACATATGAATGGTATGCTATGGGTTTTGTCTCTCCATAATTAAATACTACAAATGTAAAGGCTTTTGGATTAGGAAATAGTCTTACTTCTAAGTCCTTCTCTGTGTTCCTGTCCTGAAGAAGGTTACTTTGAGCCATCTGTTGGTAGACATGGTGCAGGATGCATGTGTGCTCTCCTTTGCAGTCTGGTGTATGGAAATTGGGCTTCAACAAGTCATATAGTGGTTTTGCTAATGTTGCATAGTCTGCACATATGATCGCCCTAAGTTTAAAAAGCCAAGTATAGCTGGCAAATGCCTAAGTGTACGTGGGCTGTACAAGTTTGCACATTTCTCTATGGATTGTGGAGCAATTCCCCTTGCCTCATCAGATAATGAAAACCCCAGTGATATGATTTGTCTTTGATTTCTTGAAATTGAAAATGTAGCCTTTAGCTGCTAGTGTTCTAATGATTAAGTCTACTTTCTCCAAGTGTTCACTTAAGACGTCATCTATATAGTATATGCCATCTACATATGTCCAGCATGTCTGTGTGCCTTCTAGGAGGGATTGTATTCTATTAGAGAATAGACCAGGATTGTTTTTGCACCCCTTTGGGACTCTTGTGAAGCAAAACTGTCTTCAGGTTATATGTGTGTATGTATAGCTATCTGAATCCAAAGGTTCTGCACAAATTCCATTCCACAGATCCAATGCAGTCTTATATTTGTATTGTAATATGTTACTCAGAAGGCCTGAATTATGCATTTTCTGTACAGCCTCTGTGTGTGTATTAGCATTTAAGATTCTAAAGTCTATTACCAACCGATATGAACCACTACACCACCATCTAGCATCACCATTAATGACATTTGGTGCAGTACAATTCAAATTGCACTATCAGACCGAATGTCCCTAATTCAAGATAAAATCATTGCCAAGCAACAGACCATCCTTGCCAAAACCCATCTCTCTCAACTTCCCTCTATGCCACCCTCATTCCTGCCATTTAACTACCACCCCATCACACAAATTGACGTGGCCAAAATCAAATCAAAGGTCTCAAACCCTTCAAATGCAAAGGGGCATGCCTAGCCCCTCTCATCAAGGACTGCGCTGACGTCCCCTTACCATTCTTCACCACCATAATAAACTCTTCCTTCAACTCCTGCACTGTCCCAGCCCCACTCAAAGAATCCTGGTATTCTGCCCTTTTTAATAAACCCACTCTCGACCCCGCTGTCCCAACCAACTACCGCCACATCATTACAGTACCATTCCTGCAAAAAATATTAGAAAGAGCACCATACCTTCAGATCCAATCATACCTCAAACAGCATCACTTCCTCAGCTCCTACCAATCTGGTTTCCAATCCCACCATGGCATAGAATCTTCCCTACTTGATCTCACAAACGAGATAAATGACCTCCGCGACTCTGGCCAAGTTGCCTTCTTCCATTTATTGTACCATTCACTTGCCTTCGACCTGGTTGACTACAGCACACTCTGCCATCACCACAGCACAGCCGCTAATTTCCCCCCTCACCACCAAATAGGTTGCCTCCTTTCTAGCAAACAGACCATCTCGGGTTTACAACAGCAACTCTGCCCCCCCCCCTGACTACTGTCTCCTGTGGTGTCCCTCAAGGATCTTGTGTCTCCCCTTCCCTTCACAAAATGTACACCAAACCCCTCTTTGACCACCTTGACTCCATGGCCATCTCCCATCAATGCCTCTCCAAAACTGCACCTTCCTTCCTCTCGCAAAGACTGGCCATGACTAAACATATCAGACCTACATGCTCATGCAGCAGTCAAAAGCTGGTAATTCCCAGATACAAAAGATTAAGGGGGTCATTCCGAGTATGGAGGTAACCATGCTGCTATTAGCGGCATGGCTACTCCCATACCGGGTACTGGGTCCGGGTTCCTCTAATGGGGAATTACCGGGCCATTCCGATCTTGGAAGGCCCGGTAATTCCTCATCCAAGGAACCCGGACCCGGTACATCCCCATTCCCATTTCAGCCCCCATAGGGCTCAATGGGAATGGGGAGCATGCAAACAATGGGCTGGTTAATATCTGGCCCATTGTTAGCATCCTGGTCTGCTCGCAGGACCCGCTAAGGACGCCTGGTTTTACCAGGCGTCCTTAGCAGGTTCCCGCGAGCAGACTCATAATGGGGCGGTAAGGGGTTGACGGCTCCAACACCTTTACCGCTGCCTTTAACCCCTTACCGCCAAGGTCGTAATGACCTCCTAAGAGCTGGTGGATCACTGCCCCCCTCCTCTGCAACTCCCTACCACTTGCTCTTAGAAAAGAATCTTGTTACAAATCCTTCAGGAAACAACTTAAGATGTGGCTTTTCAACTGACTATTTCTCCACCTACCATGATACATTGCTGGCTCCTTTATCCTGACACAATGCCCTGAGGTTGCAAATTGACGTGTCATTGATACTTGCTACCCTCATGTTCATCAATTGTATTTCATATAACTAGCGCCTAGTTGCCTGCAGGCAATTGCCCGCTTTATAAATGCAAAATAAAATAAAGCATCTTATTTGGATACTGGAAGTAATGCTGTATAGTAGGGGCTTGCCTGTTGTATCAGAACCTGTTGATCTAATAACTGATCCACAATTATTTTCAAATGTGGTATAACATGAGCTTTGATTGGCTATTGTCTCTGAGACTTTGGTGTTCCAAACACTGGGAATTTATATGGAGGGCAGTCTGTGTCATGTCCTGCATGATTATTATGTAACTGTTGTGAGACAGGCATGGTATCAAGAGAGACACTGGGCCTCCTTCCGATATTTGAGGTAAAAACTAATCCTTACCGGCATGGAGATAATATGGCTTTGACGCCGCTAATAGCGGCCGATTATGAGAACACGTGCATGTGCGTACCGGCATGCTGGTAACGTCCGTACCAGCATGCCACTAACGACCCTCAAACCCCCATTAGCGGCAAAATGTAATGCGCTGACACCTCCCCCGCCTCTGTCCACCCCTAAATACCGGAACCGGAAGTAACGTCATCGCGCCGGAACAGGAAATGCAATGGTGGCCATCTTGAAAAACACAATCCACTGCAATCCTCCACACACAGGACCTGGACCTCCAAAACACCACACACATCTTGACCAGAATGCCCAAAGCAATCAAGAAAGGTGCTGCCCGTCAGCGCAAGGTGCGCTTTTCAGAAGACGAACTAAACATGTTGGCGGACACATTGGTCGAGAACGCCAATGTTGTTTTTGCTGCAGACCTCAGGCGACCCGCACAAATACGGGAAAAGGAGATATGAGAGGAAGTGGCCAGGAATGTCAGTGTGGTCGGCACCACCGCCTGCAAGGTAAAAGACATCAAGAAGCAGTGGGATGATCTACGCCTCCGTATGAGGAATATACTTTCCGCCAATCAGAGCCAGGGGCTAGCAACAGACGCTGGGGCTCACTCGCCCATCAAGCTCACCAGATGGGAGGAGACATGTGCCAGTACCATCAACATGGTGGGCATTGAGGGAATCAGAGATGCAGAGTGGGGAGTACTGTCATCGGCAGATGGAGGTGAGTGTCCCCACAAACCATAGAAAACCAAAGCATGATGTCGGCCAGCTAATGTGATAGTGCCATAAGGCAATGCATGGGCCATCGTACACACATGGACACATCCCTGTCCAGATGCTGCCCCCAGCACTGTCACATCAACATGCATGTTGCATGCTAATTCCATACCTGATACACACCCCACAAACAGCAAAACAGCATGTGTCACACTGCACGCAACCCACAACACAATGGTATGTCACACAGCATACACCGCCGCAAACATTTGAGAACCTGACGTATGCCTAAATAACCCCCCGATATAGCAAGCACCCTGTATCCCACAACTCGAAGATTGCAATGCATCACATGGGAACAACTGCTCTAACACCAATGTATGCATGATGCACGTACAACCATCATTGATGCCGTGCCTCTCTCGATCCCCTACAGGCACAGATGCCGACAGCGATGGCCAGGATACTGTGGCACAGGCCACGACACCGGCAAAGAAGCCCAGGGCCAGGGATGACGGCACCAGGCCATCGACAGCGAGGGCCACTACGAAGCACCAACTGCCACCTAAAGCAACACCATCAGAACAGGGCAAGGCTCATGAGTGGCAAACAACAGGTGCGAAAGCGCAAGGGAAAACAGGAACACAGGACGTATCCACTCATCCGGAGACAGAGGCAGACAGGACCAGTTTGACGCCAACAGCTCCATCAGGGAGGCAGCTGCCTCAGTGCCCCAGAGTGGAGGTGAGGGAGAGGGCCAGGTTGAGGAGTGCTCACATGAGGACGGCAACCTGTCCGGGGATGGTGCACGCACACCAAGCCCCCAGCAAACCCCCCAGCACACCCCACAGGGCACCCCAGATGGCACCCCTAAGCACCAGTCAGGAGGACAGGGGATCGAAGAGGCCTGGAGCCCACCAGATGACAGCCCTTCATTGGGCCCCTCGGCAGATGCCCGTCCACCTCCACGGCCATTTGGGACATAGAGGGGTGCATGAACCGAATGGAGGAGTGGCAGCAGCATCTCACAGACCTTGTGAAGCAATATGTTGTGAAGGGTGCATTGAAAAGGCAAGAGGTACGTGAGAACACTGCGGCCATGACAGGGACCATGGACAGGAATATCAAGCTGATATGCGAGGGGCTATCAGCAGTTACCCTGGTCCTGGCCAGGATCGCACAGACCTTTGAGGTGCAGCGTCCTGCACCAACAGAGGCTCATGCAAGCACAGCGTCATCTTCTTGCACACCTGCCAGCTCTACCAACACAAGCCCTGTGCGAAGATCAATACGCTCCACGCGGCACTCAGATATGCAGCCCCTGGAGGCCAAGAGAGGCTGCCAGTAGCAGGGGCAGCCTGCATGTGCTGACTCTAGTCGCATACAATGACATGCATTGCACATCATGTTTGGGGTGTTGTGGGAGAGGAGGGTAGGGGGTGTGTGGGGGTGTTGTGGGGGGAGGGGGAGGTGGGAGGGGGTGTGTGAGGGTGTTGTGGGGGAGGGGGTGTGTGGGGGTGTTGTGTGGGGAGTTGGAGGGGGAAGGGGGTTTGTGGGGGTGTTGTGGGGGAGGGGGGAGAGGGGAGAGGGTGCGGTGGAGTGCCAATACACTATGCTTGATTATACTGTTCAATACACCCATTGTGTTGAAAAAAGATATCACGAGTGGACATTAGTTATTTGGCGTGTGTTAATTCAATGCATTACAGTGTACAGTGCCCATCTACCACCACACCCTGTGTCCATATGCACACGATCCCAGTGCCCAGAGTACAGCCACCATTGCACCCTCTGCATCCCTGTCTCTCATGAAAATTGTCAATCACTGATTGGCGCACCACACGTCCATCTGGTGCATGGCGCCCTGGCCGAATTGCGACATCTTCTCCCTCCTCATCCTCATCCACACCCAGTGCTTGCTGGTCGACATCAGGTGGAAGAGGTACGTTCCGCCGGATGCACATGTTGTGCAGCATGGCACAGACCATGATGATCTTATCCACCTTCTCAGGCCTGCAGAGAAGTGTGCCAACAGACTAGCTGAGGCAGGGGAGCCGTGCCTTCAACAGGCCAATGGTCTGCTCAATCACAGCATAGGTACGGGAATGAGCCCGATTGTAGTCCTCTTCGTGCCTGTCCTGCTGATTCCTGACAGGGGTGAGGAGTGACAGCTTCAGGGGATAGCCAGCATCACCTGCATGGCAGCACAATAAGGTATGAATGAGGGTATTTCCTCTATGACATCTGTACTAAGCATGTCCATTGTTCATGTTGGTACACAGGATATCACCATTGGTAGTCATTGGCTACACATATGCGCAAATATCTGGCCTGTTCACTACTTGGCGACGACATGGTGTAGGGCATGTGTGACATACAGGACTGAGGGGCCTTGACATCGGGGTCCATGACGTGGTCACATGTGAGGGTTGTGTGGCAGGTGATGTCACAATATTCAAGTCAGCCAATGTTTGTAGCTTTAGGATGATGTGTACCATGTCACATGTACTTTGCACTCTCATGCTTGCAGCCCTTTGATGACGCCAGGCACATGTCACGTGACATCTGCACACATTTTGTTGTGCCACTATGTGTTTAGTTGTATACTACACAGGTGTAGGTAGCATTCCCGTAATGAGGCAAGGAGTCCACTTTCATGCTGGTACTCATGTACTGTGGATGGCTACCACTGAAATTGCACTCATTTAGGTGATGCTGACTACTTTGTAGGTGTGTTTATGTGCAGTGTTGGCACAAGTTAATATTTCATTTTGCATACGTTGGTTCACTTTGCCATGTTGGCATGCAGCGCTACTGTGGTGGAGGGCCAGTGACAATCAGTGGATTCCCTGGTTGGAATGTATTAATGCGCACTCATGGATGCATTACCTGTGTGGTGCTTTGATGCGGTCATGTACATTACGCTTACACAATGCATGTTGCTGTATTGTGTTGCAGGGGGTACGGTCTGATGATGTGCAGTGGACATGTTGAGGGGTGTAGGCTGCTTGCAAGTCTGATATATTGGCATTTTCAGTGTCATGTTCAGAGGAGGGTGTTTTGGAGTATGGGCAGTGTTCAGTCACCACTCCATTCTCACCCAGGTGGAGTATGCATCCCCCCCCATTCTCACCCAGGTGGAGTATGCATCGCCCCCATACACTGCCATGGGCCTGTGAGCAGACTCACCCAGCAGCCAGGCATGTCGTGCAGCATGTCGCTCCATGTGGTGGGGTAGCGAGGAGTTCCGCAGCACCATAGCATCATGAGTTGATCCTGTAAATCGGGCACAGCAATGCGTGATGATATTGCTGGAGTCACATGCCATCTGGACATTGATGGGGTGGTATAGCTTACAAATGCAGTACACCACCTCCATGGCATGAGGGGCCACCAATTCCACATGGGTGCAGTCGAGGGCACCGATACAATGAGACATACCTGCCAGTGCATGGAAGCCAATTTCTGTGTCATTCACCTCCTGGGCAGTCCATGGCAGGGATATGTATTCCCGTGTGTGCTTCAGGAGGGCATCCAGCACTTGGTTCAGCATACGTGATATACAGGGTTGTGATATGCCATGCAGTTGCCCCACTGTGTGCTGGCCGGTGCCTGTGGCCAGAAAGTGGAGCATAGTTACTACCTTCAGTAGAGGGGGGATGGCGCTGCGAATTTCAATCAGGCTGACTATGTCGTTGTTTATCATGTCCTCAATGGAGGTGATGGTGTCCCTGTCCTGGCGGTACAGGGTGTGGATCTGCACAGGGGTTAGGTTGTAAGGACTGGCCCTGATGCGAGGAATTGGTGGATGCCTACGTGAAACCAGTGGCTGCACTTGTGGGACTTGCTGGGCCTGTCTCACCCGCCTTCTCCTCCTGCGTCTCCACTGTTGTGCCGGTTGTAGTTATTGGTCATGGAGTGGCAATGCAGGCATGTCCTCCAGCCACGTAATCACAACAGCAAGTGGGATCATTTAGGTGTAGGAAGGGGTGTGGTGTGTGGGTGTGCTCCTTTTGTGCTGGGCTAACCTCCACTGCTTCCACCTGTGCTGATTGTGTGCACCTGTGGCAGTTGGGAACACAGCAGATTGCTATTAACATGTGCTCCGCGATGCCGGTGATGCCGGCATCGCGGTGACCCTAATTACCGCATTCTGGATGCCGGTAGGTGCATGTCTGCTTAACTTGTAATATTCTCCTGTTAGCGCCATCCCGGTATTGCCGGCACAAAGGGGCGCGTGCATGTGCACATGCCGGTACAGAGGGGCATGGTCTCAGCAGTGGCGCTAATACCTGGGATGTCTACTCGTAATAGGCCAGACTGGTAAACGGTGCAGGAATTCCCTTACCAGCATCGTTTTTGCCTTACTGCAAATCTCATAATGAGGCCCACAGACTCAAGTAGTATAGTTTCAAAACCTTTATTTACTATAATGCTGGGGTTGTTGTAATACATAACTGGCCCTAACTCTAAAGAGATTGTTCCCTCAACTGATGTTTGTAAGGGCCTTCGATGTCTAAAAGTCCAAAACCATAATCCGTCTGTGTCTAAGCTTGTGGTTGCCCTCACTCTCTGATAAAATGTGGTAGAGAGTCTCTTTAAAGATAAAATAGTGATCCAAACAAAATATATATCAAGGCTGGTTTCAGGTGGTCTTCTCACCATGTATCATAAACGTTCAGCACAATAAAAAAGAAGTTGTTCATTAGCTCTTCCTCACAAAGTTTTTGCACTCTGTTCAAACAACTCCCATTGGACCTCATTTTAAGTTTGCCGGTCCGGAACAAGGGTACTTGTAACACCCTTGTTTCCGGACTAACAAACTACAAGTCTGCCTGTCGGAGCAGCTGTGCCAGACAGGTCTGACCCTGCCGGTCACAGTGGTCACGGTAGGCAGACTTTTCACGGGAGCACCGGAACCCTTGGCAACAGTGTCAGTGCTCCTGTGACCCCACTCCCATAGAGTTCAAAAGGACTCTGTGGGAATGGGGATTTACAAATATAACTATGCCTTACTTCCCGGCCTCTGGACTCGGAATGAGCCAGTGGTACCAGGAAGTCAGGTTCTGGTAAATTATTCCGAGTACGGCGGAAACCCACTGGAAGCACTAACAGGATTCCCACCAGACTCGGAATGAAGCCCAATGTCTTTAGTTCCTGGGGATTCCCTTCAAGCCTTCCAAGTTTCAGACAAAACAAAAATATAACACAGTTTCTTCCAGGCTTCTTAGGGTTCTCTTCCCCCATGTATGCCTTCTTCTGTCACCAAATAAGGGTTTAACTTTTTTAGGCCTCTTAGGGTTCCCTTCCTCAACTTCAGGCCCCTTCAGTTCCAAACACAAAATTCAACTTGTGAAGATATGCCTGTCTCTTATTTAAAGTACTTAAACATACAACCTTCTCATGGGGTAATATCAGGGACTTACGAAAACGCTAGGTTCTTTGTTTTTCCTAAGCATTACCACTCTGATATTTGGCCCCTCTCTGTACTTCCTGTGCTTGTTTTCCTTCTATACTTTCCTTGTTCATGTGCTTCCTGCACCCCTTTGTTATCTCCCACTTTGCTGTGCACACTTGTACCTTCTTTGTCTTTCTCTTCTCTTGTTTTGCCGTGCCCCTGGCACCTTCCTTTGGGTTCACTTTCTCTTCACTGTGCCTCTTGCACATTCAATTATTTGCTTTTGTGCACCCTTGCACCTGTCCTTTTCATATCAGTGCCTCTTGCACACTTGTTTCACTCTCCAGTGCTCACTTGCATCTTTACTTCACTTGCCTGTCACTCACACCCTTCTTATTTACTTTCAAGCCTTTTGCTCTCTTTGGTGCTTCGGTGCCTACGGGCACCTTTCCTTTACTTTTGGGTCACTCGCACTCTTCTTATCTACTTTCAAGTCATTTTCTTCCTTTCCACTCTCTCAGTGCCTTTCTCTCACTTTCCATTCACTTTCCGTTATCTTTCTTGCTTTCTGCTGCATGCAGCTTTCAAACTCGGACTTATTCCCTTTCTGCTTCAGCTAGTCACACGCTCTGAGTTTCTCTGGCTTTCAGACTTGAAACTAACCGGGTTGCATTGCGCTGGTGAAGGGTCCTCTCTGGGCATATGGGATTGAGGTCAGGGTCTCACCGCCTGCCACTCAGACCCGCCTGGGTCCAGCACAGATCCCAGAGGAGTGGGCACTTCGCCACACGCGCCCAGCAGGACACGGACTGCTTCAATCTGGCTCCCTGGAGACATGGCTCCCTAGCCATTCTGCAGCCCCTTACAGACACTCAGCCAATATCTTGGCATGCCGCTCTCCTCTGGATACTCCAGGCCACTCTACCTTCAGCTCCCTACTTTGTGGCTTCTCAGCTTCTTTCCGGATACATAGCTCACTCTCCTGATTGTGGAAAACCACATCTTTTATACTTAAAACAAAAGTCAATTGGAGTCAGGTGTGAGTAGTCAGTATGAAATGCCTGATCCTGCCTGACCCTATTAATGGGACTACCTAATGGTAGTAGGTAGTAGGTGGCAGTCTTCCTTTTGTTTCTCATGGTGTTTCGTGCAGGTAATCCTCACTACTGTCAGTTGCCCCTTCTTATTCCCAGTATTTGTTGGAAATGGCGAGGGGGTGATAGAATAGGAATTGCAAATGTCCCATGAAAGCTGAGGAAGGGGTTTCTGATGGAAAATGGGGAGAGGGGGAATACCATGTCTTGCCTTCCGGTATTCTCTTCTCAATCCCTCGTGACCCTCCACTCAGATGATTCTCCATCTTTTGTCCACCCCCTGGGTCGGTATCCAAAAGAAATGGCCCTTCCCTGGCCACCTGAATGGAAGATCCCGGGGGAGTAGGTGAGAGAACACTGTCAGGTTTCTCAAACATCCTGCACCTAAAACAGCCCACGTGGCTGCAAAGGAGTTCACTAAATGTTCCTCAACTTCATCTGAAAAAGCTGGTTTAATTACTACTTCGCGCTTGGGGTTTTCCCTAACATATAGCCTAGGCCAATCATGTTTTGCTAAAAGGCCATCTTGTGTTATATGCAAATCAAACCAAAATAGTGCCTCTATTTCCTTTGAATGTTCCCCTTCAAGTTGAATTGTAATTATAAAAACACATTATTGTCCTCACCCACTTCTCCTGATGGAGTAATAACCTCTACTTTTTGATTAGTAGGAATTTGATGTAAAATCCTCTTGTGTCTGCCCTTAAGTATGGAGACTTGTGTGCCAGAATCCAATTGCATGATCAGCCAATCACGTGGATCTTTAGTCACTGGCATTATCCTGCGATTCTGGTTTAGAGTTTTTGCCATTTTTGCCATTGTCCACTCTCAAAGCTGCAGTCTGCTTCCTTTCTCCTTTTTTCTCATCCCTCCCTGGAGGCTTCTGCTCTCTCGTGTGTGAAGAGCCCAGTTTCTTCTCTTTCTGGGAAGGTTAAGAAGGATATTCTTCAACTGTATCTTTGTGGCTAACTATGCTGTGCCCTATCCCTTTAGTGATAGGTACTTTTTTCACCACTTCTGCCCTTAAATGGTCTTTTATCCCAACCAGCTTCTTGCCTTGCATGATACTATTGGGGTCATTACGAATTTGGAGGCATCCATGGCGCTTTTAGTCCCCATTCAGTGGACCATTCCCCATTACCATTTGAGCCCCCATAGGGCTCAATGGGAATGGGGAAGGTGCTAATAACGGGACCGCAAATTGCAGGCCCGTTATTAGCTCCAAGGTCCCTTAACGGGTCCCGCAAAGAACGGCTGGTCAGACCAGCTGTCCCTGCTGGGACCCGCTAAGGGACCTCAGAATAGGGCGGTAAGAGTTTACCGGCACCGGCATCCTTACCGGTGCCAGTAAAACCATTACCGCCCAACTCGTAATGAACCTCTATATCTTTCTACAGATAGTGTTCTGCTACAAAAGGTTTCCCTTTCCTCTTCGTCAGGGGGCATACTTGAAGCTCTTATCCTTCCTGTTCTGCCTCTAGCTGGGAAGGTAATTCTGGCTGGTTGCTCTCTGGTAACAGTGTTACTAGTAGGTGGCACTCTAAATTCCTTCCATTGCCCTTCCCCAGTGTTCTACCCAGGTGAGAACTGTAAGTAGCTGTTGCAATGTGACCAAATTGGAGTTTCCTTTCCTGGTCACTGGGCAATACTGCTAGGTGTCTGCAGACTTCTAGTCTCACTGACTCACCTTTTATGAGGGGCAGGAGTACTCTTTCTATCATGGAATAATTGCCCCCAGCTATTGCCACCCCTAACCTTATTGTTGCTTCTGCTCCCTGGGAGTTCAACATCTCTCCCAGAATGGAGGATAGCGCTATATTTGAGGAGTGGCAATTAAATGAAGGTAAAACTAACTATATTATGAAAACAAATGTGTTCCATGGGTGGATTACAACCTGTTGGCATTATGATTGCTAAAGCCCTCTGCTGAGGAGTGACTTGAGGGAAATCTACCACTAAGTGGATCAGCTTAGTGGAATACCATCTAGGGGTCTTCTTCTTGTTGTCCATCTTTTTACACACCCTAATAACTAAAGGGTCTGTGGCTTCTCTATATAAATATAATAAAGTAAAGTAAAAGTCCTCCTGCCTCGTGGAGCAGGTGCCCAATAAGACTTTGAGGGTCTGTAATGGAAATGCTCCTTCCTTCACTGCTATTAATGCTCTGAGTGTTGATGGGGCTGCTTCCAAAGGTCTATATTCTACAGCTTGAATGCAGACAGTGTCATAGTCCTCCCTGGTATATGGGTCATTTGCTCCCCATATGTGGTTGGGACCTAAGGATGTGTTCTAAGGTTAACCCTTCCATAGCAAATGGGCCATGTCTAGTCCTTGTAATGGGATATGTCAAACCTCCTTAAAACCAGTCTGGTGGTCTTTCTGCTACAAGGATAACTCTAGATACCTAGAGGGTGTATAATGTGTTTGTATCAAGATCCCTCTTAACGTGCAGGGTTTCAAACCTATCCCCTAGTTTAATGCAAGGTGTATTTATATATGTAAACAGGGTTTCCCTTGGCAGTCCTCCAGTCAAAGCCACTTCCACTGTAAAGTTGGTGCTAACATCTCTAACACTTCCTTCCTGTATCCACCTGGTTACCACTTGGCTGCATTCTACCTGTATAGTGACAACAACATGTGGGTAAGCCATTTTAGTATCTCTTGGCTAGATAGTTGTTAAGCGTCCTTACTTGCTCTTCATTAGAGTGTGTTAAGCTATTTATTCAATACCCTGCTCTTCGCTAGACTGCCCTGTAAGACCTTTATATTTACTGGACAGCCTGCTCTTCACTAGAGTATGCGGTAAAATCATTATATTTTTATTCTACACCCTTCTCTTCATTAAGGTGTATATAATTCTTTGTATCACCAGGCCTGCATCAACCCCTTTAGCACCTCTTGTAGCTAAGTAGGGAGAATATTAGTAGGGTGTAGGAGACAGTGAGAAAATGTTCCATCTGGGGTGTCATATTGGCATGAATGTTATCACCCCTACCTGCGGAGCAGTCCCTCCACCCCAGGGGAGTGTTCAAGACCCCCTCAGCAGGGGCGTTGGTAGGAGTAGGGGTAAAGACAATCGTATACCCGTGCATCAGAAAAGAGAAATGACAACGCCTGCAGTAACCGGCTACTCTCTTTCATCTGCCCAGGAGGGGTTTACCAATGTCATGTATATTTGTGTTGATCGTCCACTGCTCACACCATCCAGTTAATCTAAATTTCTGTATAAGAAGACATGCATCATATATAACACATCAGTACACAATACATTTAAATAGATGCCCCACACTTAATGTTCTTGTTCTAATACTTCAGACAAACTTCTCTGTGATGAACACTCAATGAATGCTTCTCAGACTCTCATGATAAAGTAAATATTTTAATTATAATAAATAAGTAACATTGCTACCGTTATAGTCACTAAACATATCGTACTTATGCTAAAAGTCATTAATGAGTAGGCAGCTATCATTGACACTGCCACTATATCTATTCAAGGTCAATTATTCCTCTAAGGGTCATTGTAGCCACTTCAAAAAGTAACTGCCTGCCTCATCCAATCTCATCAGGCACATCATAGAATAATCTGCCCTCTGTACCTCTCCTTTTTCCCAATGTGATATAACAAACTGGTAAAAGAATCATACTCACTACCCCTTAGAAGATAGAAGGTATGGAGATGAATGGAGGCCGAAGCCCAGAAGGCTGTAGTCTTCAAGTCCACGAAACATAGTTCTTCTGAAAAAGTAGTTGGTATACTCAAGAAGTTAATAGTAGAGTTTTTCTGAGACTCACAAATTCCCAGTTATGCTATTTCAGGGGCTACAAGTTCCCACCAGTAAAAAGGAGTTAGATTCCTTCCGCCGCACCTGCATTGCTTTGTATGAATGGAACTTCCAGTTTGCTTCAGTCCGCCCTTTTCGGCCTCTTCTGCTAGTCTTCAAGTCTGATCACAGGCTCAGCTCATCTCATGTCCCAACTTTCTGGACTCAGTCTTTAAAAATCACTTGTGTGTTGTCTCTACCAATCAGAGCCAGCTGCAAAACACTACTGAGGGCACCTGTCATTGTCTACCAATGAGCATTAAAAGCAATAAGCTGATGAGTTCACCTGTTATTTTCTACCAATCAGGGCATTAAAAGCAATATGCTGTCACTTCGATCATGCCGTGTTGCACCAGAAGTGTTGTAATTCATTAATTCATTGTAGTTTCTTAAATAACTGGCATCTCACTTTCATTTACTATTACAGGGACACCTGCCACTGTTCCCGGAAAGTCTGTAGTGCATCTTAGAGACACTGTTTACACTTTTGTTCTCGCAGTCAGAGGATTTGCTTATGCTTAAGAAGCGTTATTCTGTCAAGGACACTTGGAGCTCTTCCCATAAAATCTGTAGTGCATCTAGAGACATTGGCCCCTATTACAGTTTTGGTGATATCCCGCCAATTAATCTGGTGGGATGCCACCAAACAGTGATACCATTTTCGCCACTTGGAATAATTTATTTATTTATATTTATTTATGTATGTATGTATTTATTTATTTATTTATTTATTTATTTATTTTATTTGGATTTATAAAGCGCCCAGCGGCCCAAAGGCATCATGGAGCTGTTACAGGATATTCACTTGGTACATGTTACACGGAGTGTACCCTTGGTGCAGGTTAAACATTATTGCAAGAATGGATAAACGCAGTAGATGACATTGTAGAGAGGTATTACATGTAATAGAGGGAGAGTGTTAGAGACAATGCATGACACAAGGTGGTCTAGTTGAACAGCTTTGTTTTTAGAGCTTTCCTAATGGTTGTCACGGATTCTTCCTTTCTTAGGCTGAGTGGGAGTTCCAAGCTTTTTGGGCTAGAACCTCAAAGCTGGAGCCACCTGCTTTAGCTCTGTTGAATACGGGGACTGAGAGTTGGTGTGAGTATTGGTCACGTTTCGGTCTGTGGGCTGGTGATTGGTGTATTCTTTCCACTAGGTAAACTGGGGCAGACTGGGCGATGCATCTGTGTGTGATAGTGAGGGCTTTGAATGTTATACGTTCTTTGACGGGGAGCCAATGGGCATTTTTCCTTGCCTTGCCTCCGAAATTACCGGCATATTCCAAGTGGCAGAAACACTGGCATATCCCCTTTCCATGAATGGAGGTAATTCCTGCATTTTATTGCTGTTGAGGGCAAGATCTACTTCCAGTTCTTGGCTGGAGGTAAATCAGTGCCCCCACCAGCAAACTTGGTTTTTGCCATGAGGTAAAAGGGCCAGTGCCAGAATTACCAGCAGTTTTACTAGCACTTTTACCTCAGTGGTAAAACTGTAATGAGGCCCATTGTTTACAATTTAGTTTAAAAAGTTCCAAAATAATGGTGCCCATCTAAGACTTCCAAGTGAACACATTTCTCTGCCTGGTGCATTTGTGAAACAGTGTTCACATTTAATAAGTATGACTTTTTATTTTCATTGAAGGAAGCATTCACGTCTTGAGAATACCGCTCAAATATTCGGCTCTATTCAGTTCAAAATCGTGGTTAAACATGCAACTATGTGTCAATAATCTGGTACTCCAAACATCTTATTTCTGTGACCTTGACCCATCTGAGCAACATCACCAGTCAATCAGAAGGCTTAGAATGTGGTCAGTAACGGCAGTAGTTGACCTGGAAGATGTAACTTAGGTTTCTACCTGAAAACGCATACAATGCCGTTCTGAGAGGTGCCATTTCTTAGAAACAGTCGTTTCTACTGCTTGATCCCTTACATCTTCCTGTGTCTCCAAGGGTCTACAGGTGTAAAGGCACTTTATTTTACTAAGGCAAGTGTTTGCATTCTCCAAAAATCAACACTCTCGCTGGTCTCCCCTACTTAATTCCTCAGGGTTGATGGTTTTACCCTTGAGTCTTGCAGATTCTGCCAATTCCCTTATCAGCCACTTAGTAGGAGACAAGACAAGTAGCACGTAAAATACACTTTGTCTGTGCCCTTGCTTTAATCCTTGCCATATATAAAAAAAAAAAAACATTCCTCTCTTCAGGTCTACTGCAGCGGTAGATATGCCATTATCAAGCAGGCATGTTCTCGCACACTCAGCACATTTGGCCTCTGGATGTAGCATCCTTCTGGGGAGGATTATGGTCTTGTACAAACTGGGTATTATGGGTGGAGAGTCTTTCTTTGGAGTTGGGATGTATATTTGCAGAAGGAGGGAATATAAAATCCCCACCTGCATCCATAAACCCACTAGGGCAAGTAATCTTGGAATCATTGGGCTCTTGAGAATGGTCATTTTGAGGTAGCTAACTCAGATCATCATATTAGAGTGATGTCCTAATGCTCTGGTCTTCAGCCGATTGATATAGAGACAGATAAATCTGTGGTCTTTTAAGCTGGCATTTGACAATTGAGGTCAGAGGGTTATAGTGGAATATTATATCCTTTAACAGCAACACATATAACTCATTTGGGCTTTTGCTTACATTTTCCAATTTATTTTAGGGCCAAGCTGAGCCTCCCTCATCACCTTCTTGGATATTGTTTCCCTGTGAAACCAGATTCTTGGGAATGACTTGCGTAAAATGTGCCCACATGGATTGACTCATTTCAACCCGTAAGCACTAAACATATCTGTTCACTGCTTGACCCAAGGCAACAGACATAGAGTCATCCAGGAAAGATAGGAAATCCCTTGTTAATGGAGGCTGGTGGTCAATCGTGTTCTCTCCTCTGCATATTCCTCCTCAGGGCATCCTAGATATTCCTCCTTAATATCTAAATAGCGCAGCAGTCTACAGATCTGCGGCTGCTCTTGTTTCAGGATACATGATCTGAACGTATGTATGCATGTTACTGGATCTTCCCCGGCCCTGGCATCCCCCAAATGATTTTCTTATAATACATACAAGGATTGGGAAATGCAGGTTTCAGTGATCGTGAAAAGGGGTTAGAAGAGTAAATCTGAAAACAAAACCCCATGTGATCTGCCTGCAACAGACCCTATGCGGAGTCCTAAATAAATGAAAAATATGAGGGAATGACACCTTGGTTCTCAAAGATATTTTCCTCTGCCTACCTAAGTAGGTGAATCAACAGAAGCCAAAGCATTCAAGAGCATTTATATCAAAATAAAGCTATAATGCTTGTGACGAAATGACTACTGCTCAGTAGGAGTAGAGGGATGAGTAGGTGCTAAACTGGCTACTCAGCACCACACTACTACAAAACCAGAAGTAATCCCAACCTTAAATGTGAAACAGGCACATGCTGAAAGGTATTTCTCTGTTGCCTCCTTTGGTACCACAGGCCAAAGGCAGGCAGTATCTTCAAAAGGGGTGTGAGCAGATAAAAGTACCCGCCTAAACAGCTTTAACACAATGATTCCAAAATAAAATGTCAAGCCAATGTTCTATAACGATGTAGGGACTTTAATCAAGCAATAATAACAACTATTTAAAAAACTGAAAGCCCACACCGGTAAAGGAACCACAGAGAATGCCTAACTTGATAAGAAAGGGCACTGTGAGTTCATAACTGTCTTAAGAAGGTAAATAAGGAGGTCTAAAAAATCAGGATGATGCTTTAAAGGCAGTCCAAGGGGACAGGGCCTCCTTAACTACATTTGGTCTTTTTTTGGGAATCATCAGTGTTGAGCCAGACCATTCGGCATTGATCCAGGAATCTGGGACCTTTTAGGGCAAGGCTTGTGGTGCTGTCTAGCAGCGGCAGCAGCTTGTGCGTGAAGTATGCTGGCAATGTCAGGCAGTGTCGGATCAGCAGCATATGAAGCCTTGGGTACGGAGATGCGGAGACTTGCCTACAGCAGCAAGCTGGCTCTGCTGCTAGCTCAACACGTTGAGGAACTGCAGCAGCATCAATTTGAAGCTTGAAGGAGATGATGACCAGGTGGCGGTGGCAAGTTGGGATGCTAGAAGACTTTGTGGGTCTCAAATGTAGAGAAAGCAGAGCTTCAGCATCAAGAGAACTCTGAGATTCGGAGGCAGTCAACAATTGAGATCACAGATGACTCTGGAGGTCCCCTTGCAGTAATCTGGATAGAGTCAAAGGTGGCCAAACTGGCGTTGAGGTGGTCTGCAGATGCATGAAGAGCCAGTGGTCACTTCCTTGGTTCTTTGTTATGCTGGGAGACCCAGTCCAGTATTTCTGGGGTCAAGGTGAGGCCTTGGTTCTGCACTTCCTCTTTTTGATGTTACCTGGCACCTACAGGGAGTCCTTCACCTCGAGTGAGTACGATCCTGGTACCAGTGCACAGGCAGCAGAGAGGTCTTGGGGAAAATGCGGGGAGTGCATTGCACACAGACAGCCTTTAAATGGCCCGTCTCTGTGAAATTACCAAAATAAATTCATTTATATACCGGTTTAAGGGATGGCAATGCTAGTGTGTCAGCTGCTCTTTTAACATTAAGAAAAGTGTATGACAGGGTCAGATATGACTGCAATGATGTGTGCCTCCCCCTGTGCCTGCTGCAAACAGGCGCATGGGGCAGACCCTAATTTATGGGCATTTAAAAGGGCATCCCATTTGTGAATTCAGATTGCGCCTCTAAATGTGCAGAAACACCCTCTTATTTGAGCATTTTTGCAACGGAGGAACACATATGCATGAGCCCATCTAGAAGGGTATCTCGTCACTTGTATCAAAAAAAATGTTGAGACTCTGCCCCTATGTTTTTCCTTTTGTTTAAAAACCTGCAAATATTATGCTTAGAAGGTACAATGCTTTATCAGATGATAGACATAGAATTGGACGAGTAACAAAAAAACAGTGCTGGCCATTTCTTTCAAATAGTTTGAACTACTTTGGTGGCTCCAAGAATAAGCCAGGAATGCAGTCCTTCGAAGGCCAGCTTATCTTCAGAGAAATACATCTTGGAAATGCACGTAACTGTTTCTCATTGAAACAATGTGTAATCCTAGCAGTGCTGGGAATAACATGCTAAAAAGGTACGTGTTACTCACAAAACTGATGCACTTATTGTGTTACCAAACTGAAATTATACTGGATCCCAAACAATTATTCATGTTATTGTCGAGAAATCTTGAAAGGCACAAGTTTAAAATACATTACTGGAGAGCTGCGTGTGCTGTTTTAAATTCATTTCACACAGAATGTCTAACTATATTTATAGATGTACTTAAAATTCGATTACTGAACCCTGCCTTCAGTATTTCCCAATAAAATATGTGCTTGAATCTCCCTGGCTGCCACACCCATAAATATCCCTCCAGTGATGTTAATGCTCAATTAAGGTTAAGAATGGAATTTTTTACCAACGTGTAAACCAGAGGACTAGGTCAGGCGTGGGAGCATGTGTTGTGCAGTCTTTATGCACTGTGATGTGCGCATAGCGGCTTAACTACAGTTCATTATTGTGACTGACTTACAAAGATTGTAACTAAAAATATGCTGCCAATGTTTGTCATGCAATGCCCAACGTCATCTCATTATGCCACCTTATAGACAACGGGTGCCAACAATTGGAGCATAGAGACCCAAGACTGTCTGTGTTGGTATATTTTTCCTTAACCCAATAAGGTTTTAAAATGATGGCCTCGGAGGGATGTTTGTGACATGTGCCATTGGTAAATCCGTCACATACCCCATTTGTATTTCGTTCCTCTTGATGTGGTTGTCTTGATGGTCCTGTTTTTAATTATTGCCATAGTGTGTCAGAAATTGAATATCCATGTTCAGGCATCAGTTCTGTTTTGTTAGATCCGCGTTTATGAATTAAGTTCACATGTTCTTTGGTGTCTTGTGTTCGAGAGGCCGCCTTTCAATCCCATAACTGGCAAGTCTAGCAGTGTGTGCCGATGCTGTGCACATTTGTGACTCACAGGTGTTCGTCTATTGTGGTTTGAGAAGGTATATCGATGTAGTTTATTCATTCAAGGAAGATTGTGTGAAATTCCCCTACAGGGACCTGCAAATCTTTGTGGGTCGCTGATCCAAAAGTTCAATTAGGCGATATGTCCCGTGGTGGCGGGCCAACCCTGTACATAGCAGCATGCTGCCCAAGTTAAGGGCCTGAGTGCAGCAAAGGTCCCTTAACGAGGGTGGCAGCCCATTACCTACAGGGTCAGCCTGCCACCAAGGGGCATATCAGCGTTAGAACCCATGTAGTTTCCTACACGGGTGCTATTTTTTTTTTTTTTTTTTTTGTAAATGGAACGTATTTTATCTCTGTGAACTGGTCGCCTCGTCCTATTCACGAAAGGAAAATCCTATACAAACATGGCCGCCTTGGACTAGGAAGGCAAAGATCTTTACGGAGCCCCTCTTCAATTTCCATGGTGGCCAAACGGGGAAGGTACAGAAGTTGCAGGAGCTGCTGCGCCGACACCTGCTGCCACAACAATCACGTAAGTCAGGATTTGTGGGGTATGGGTAAAAATTACCAATGGGTTAGTGGGGGGAAGATGGTGGGTGGGTGGCCGGGGGAACCGGATTGGAATGCAGGCTTAGGTTAGCAGTTACAGCTTTCTGTGCCTACTGATTGGCTGGCTTCCCCGCCAAGGGTGCTAATTACCGATAGATATTCATATGTCACTTCTAGGGATGCAAACCAGCCACACCTGTGCTCTCCTCCATCACCCCACTGTTCCCCATGGCCTGTAAGGGATTTTATCTATGCCCCGTGCCTCTCAGATATTCATTTGCTAAAACATGGGAAATTAGCTTATAGCATTTTATGCACAATGCTTTGGCTTGGACAATGCTAGACCTAGTGCAGCATTATATAATTAAAATATCATATTATATCATAACATTAAGCACACTGAATTTTGACACTGACTGCTTGAATCTCCCTGGCTGCCACACCCATAAATATCCCTCCAGTGATGTTAATGCTCAATTAAGGTTAAGAATGGAATTTTTTACCAACGTGTAAACCAGAGCATTAGGTCAGGCGTGGGAGCATGTGTTGTGCAGTCTTTATGCACTGTGATGTGCGCATAGCGGCTTAACTACAGTTCATTATTGTGACTGACTTACAAAGATTGTAACTAAAAATATGCTGCCAATGTTTGTCATGCAATGCCCAATGTCATCTCATTATGTCACCTTATAGACAACGGGTGCCAACAATTGGAGCTGTATCAATACATCAGGCTTCACACTCATATTTATTTATTTATTTATTTATTTATCTATGTATTTAGACATTTATATAGCGCACCAAACCCTTAGGCATCTGGGTGCTTTAAGCTTAAGAATGTGGTTACAACAATTACAAAGTGCATTAATGACCAAATGCAAACATTGGAAAAGCCTGACCTCATGTTGCGAGAAGGCTACATCTGGCAAGCGGTTACAAATGGAAAGTCCGGGTACATGAAGTGGCAAAGCCTGCCTCATGTTACAAAGCGACTACATCAGATCATACAGTTACACATGGTAAAGTCCCGGAACGTGATATGGAAAAGCCTGACCTCATGTTGCAAGGCAGCTACATCAAGGCATGCAGTTACAAGTAGAAACTCCAGGAACATGATGTGGAAAAGCCTGACCTCATGTTGCAAGGCAGCTACAGCAAGGCATGAGGTTACAAATAGAAAGTCCAGGAACATGATATGGAAAAGCCTGACCTCATGTTACACAGTGGCTACATCAGATCATGTGGTTATAAATAGGCAATGATTAAGAAGATATGAGAAACAGAAAGTGTCATGGGTGAGATAGAGCGAGGCGTGGAGTAGGGGGGAGTGTCAAGTTGGAAACAGCAGGATAGTATAGCATAATGCAATCACTGGACCAACCAAGTTACAAAAAATGCACGCAATATAACCCAAAGGGCACACAAAGAATACAAAAATGCAGCTAGATTCAAAACACAGCTGGAGTCAAAAATGCAACTAGATTCAAAAAACGGCTAGAGTCAAAAATGCAGCTATGTTCAAAACACAGATAGAGTTAAAAATGCTAGCAATGGGTGAAAGCACAGTGCAAGCACAGACTATAGGTGTGGGAGACAAAGGGGGATGGGGAAGGAGGGGAAGGCAAGGGGTAGGAGTGTGAACAGTATGGTAGAGCTAACCCATTGCCCAGGAGGTGGAAAAAAGTAATGGAGGTCTAGGTTTCTAAGAAGTGCATCAGGAATGCCTATGTGTGGGGGCGCAGGGCTCACCTTGCAGCATTTCGGCAGCGGACAGTGAGCAGACAGGGACTTTGTTGCGGGCTTTAGTACCAAAGGGCCGGCACCCGCCTCCCGGCTATAAAGATTGGCTTAAAAGTGAATGAGGCCAGCCAATGGAAGCAGGGGCAGGCACAGGCCAGGCAAACAAGCAAGAGGAAATGAGAACAATAAGGGCGGCCATGTTGGCACGGTAAATTGGAAGGTGCAGGCACATCTTTGGTTAAGAAAAGATATGTGGATAAACAGGTGGGTAATGCATTACTTTTCTTCCGTGTTGTTCTCAGGGTCGCAGGTGTAATTCAAGGCATTTGTATAACAAAAGTTGGAACTCAACACCATATGCAGAGAAGGGGTTGGCTGCAGATTTTAGGCCAGGTGTGCTTTAAGATGGTCCGAAGCATACAATCAGCTGCTTCTTGGTAAACCGTGCAGAGAAATGAAGGAACTCCAAAGGCCTTTGTTGCGGGCCTTAGTACAGACTGGCCAGCTCCCACGTTCCGGCTATAAAGATTGGCTTAAAAGAGAATGAGGCCAGCCAATGGGAGCCGATGCAACCACAGGCCAGGAAAACAAGCAAGAGGACATGAGAACAATGAGGACGGCCATGTTGGCACAGCGAATTGGAAGGTGCAGAGACAGGCATTTTCGGGTAAGAAAAGATACATGGATAAACAGGTGGGTGAAAAAAATGGATTACTTTTCTTCTGTGTTGGTTCTCAGAATTGCAGGTGTAATTCAAGGCATTTGAAGAGCAAAAAGTGGATCTCAGCATCATACGCCATATACTCTATATATCAAAAAATAAACAGACCACACATGGCTTTCACACTAATGCTCTTTGGCACTCTTCATCATCTTTCAGCAAAACAAGACACACAAAGTAGAGAAAAACAACAGCATTGATTCTTATAGCATGTGCTAGAAAAAGGAAAAACTTCTAAATGCTGCTTAGCAAAATACAATTTTCACAATCAATTAGAACATTTACAAATGAACTCTTTTCACGCCCAGCAAAATTGGCTTCTATTCAAGTAAACCTGGCAGAGAACATGCATTTTTTAGATGCAACCTTGAAATATAATAGCTACTTCAGCAGGCCTGCAAACTCCCACTTTCTAATAAGTGAATCTCTGCACAGGAAAAAATACATATTCTTCAGTGCGTGAAGCAAAAATTGATTTTTCCACCTTTGTGCACTCATTATGATAATGTTATCTCTAATTACATATTTCTCTCTTACTTTGTCACTTATGCTAACCAAGATTTAGTGGCACTTTATCTGCATGTCCGGCAGAAAGGTGTTTTCTACTAAATGGGCTCTCTCTCTCCAACACTCCACTGCCTGCTGGCTCCAGGGATCTCCCCCATCAGCCTTTGTCCTTGCGGCCTGGTCTCAGAGGATCAACTACTGAAATAATACTGCAGCTTTGCAGCACACGGCCAGCCATCACTCAAACTCACTCACTTTTTTTTTCTCTCTTCCTTCTTCTCTCACCCAATCTTTCTCTGGCCCACCCCAACACTCCTCCTTCTATGCCTTTTAAACCGTCTTTTGCTTCCATCCCCCTTATCAGTTCCTACACAATCCATATAATTTTATCATCTGTTTTCCTGCCTCCTGCCGTGATGTAATCAATCAAACATCGCCTCCCCTTTAGCCAGCCCCCAGTAATATTCCAAACTCTTTCTGCTTCTTTACCGTGTCCTCTGTACAGCCCTTTTCTCCTGGTCTGGATGAATGTGCAACACATTGCCTCCTCAAATCCTCTCCACATTTCGGTTTCAACAAAACGTTTTTACAAAATGCATTCTGCTGTCTGCCATGTACAGTGCACTCCAGCTTCAGCTTTCAAGTGTTCTGCATGTATTTTCTAAACCCACATCACGGTGCCTTTTCATCCACAGCCCGCAGTGTGGACTATGACCTAAGCAACCTGAGTCCAATTACGAATAGGCACTAGTATTAGTGTTTTTAAGGTTAGTTATTAGTATAATTAGTAATTTGTCACGTTAATTGTTTGCCCCTACACTACACTATGCTGTGCTGATTCTCAATTAATAAAAGTGTTTTGGGTTACTGTTTTTCTTCTGCGCCCTTATGGAAAGAAAAAATATGTATACCAAACTTTTTTCTTGATTTTGTAATAAATAGATATCTTTTATTCAAACATATTGTTATGTTTGTTGAATTGCCCACTATGATAACACGTGTTTCGGCGAAACCATCGTATTTATCTAAGTATTAAAAGGGAAATCAACCTGTAAAGCTTAACATTACCTTTTGTGTAAATTTACAAGGATTTAACCCATGACTTATTCGAGTCCACAGTAATGAACGTTTCAAGTATTATGAATATCCAAATCAAAACATTAGGTAAGAAATTTGATAAAACCAAAATTCAATGAAATTTAAATGAATATTTGAATTACCTTCAAATACAATGTACTTTAAAACTTTTTTGTTAATCTTTATTTTTTGTAAATTTCTTTCTCTCTCTTTGCTGTTTTATTTTTTATCCCTTACCAATCCGTCCTTTCACCCCTCCCCAATGGCCAACCAAATGCTTTATATTGTTTTAAACCATTTAATTATTGCATGAATATAACAAAAATGTTTTCATTTCTCATGTACTTTAATGTTTCAACAACCTGATTCATGATTGTCAATTTATGTTTTCAAAAAATCACTATCTATTTTGATTTACTAACTAGCCCTGATTTGAAAAAGGCGATGGTGTCGCCGAAACACGTGTTATCACGAGGGCAATTCCACAAACATAACAATATGTTTGAATAAAAGATATCTATTTATTACAAAATCAAGAAAAAAGTTTGGTATACATATTTTTTCTTTCCATAAGGGCGCAGAAGAAAAACAGTAACCCAAAACACTTTTGTTTTTCAACCAAAACGGAGTAGAGGAACCAGAACTCCGTTGTTACAATCTTTTGTGACCACCCCGAAAATCAGTGAACATATTAGTAAAACAAACAGGGCGCTGAGGTCAAACCCCTGGGAAACCCACACCAGAAAGGTTCCTCAATCATTATTTATTTGATTCTCAATTAATGCCTCACATCAGTACTCAGTCACACACCTTGTATGCAATTAGCTCCATTTGTGATTGAGGCATATTGCCCCTATTGGACTCAGAGATGCTGTTAAAATTAGTGAATGGTTGAAATTTGTGCACTAATCATCCATACATCACCCCAGCACCCGTTCTTTCTGTAAGGACTTGGATAAACAAGGCCTTTACAGAAAAAAGATCCTTCACAATGGATTTGACTTTTTCTGAAGATGTACACTAACACAGCCCTAAAATTCATGTGCTCCACTTAACTGTATTGTCCCTTTTTCAAAAGCTAACAATGTGAACATCATCATGTGTCACCTGACAGTATCACTATTAGCCAAACCAAGATGGATACTATGGATACAGCTATGATCACCAAACCCTTTTCTGTCAAAGTTTCTCATGTGAAGGTTTCTTCCTCTGTTGAACCCATGTTGCTCACAGGGATGATATGCAACCCACGCAGGAAGGATGTTCAACTACATCTCCCTTTGTAACCACCTGGAAACAAATATGTGTATTATACAACATCTCAGTACATTTACTTCTCATAAATATTTATATTTTCATATATGTATATCCCCTTTTTACACAAATTACATTAATACTTTCATGCACACATACTTACCTGCTCTGACGAATCCCTTCAAAATAAAAATGCTAGCTTGAAGCAACTACTTAGCTCATCACTTTACTCACTTTGATTTTGATTGAACAGCTGCACCTTTCACTCCCTACTGGTTTCTCCAGCCTGTTCCAGTCTTTTTACCTCATGTTCTGGGTTGAACGGCTTCATCTGGTTGATATGGACAAATTGTTCCATGGCTAGATCTCCTTCCATCACCATGAACCTGTAGACAACAGGTGAAACCTTGCCCACAATTTTATATGGGCAACACCAGGATGCAAGAAATGTGGCATTCTTAGTTTTGCCTTTTACAAAATTGAATTTCAACACTTGATCACCCACTTCATATTCCCTCACAGATGTTTTCTTGATGTAGTATGATTTGGCACTTTCAGCTGCTCTTTCCAAATTCTGCTCTGCAAATGCAAAGCATGCTGAAAGTGCATTCTCAAATCTTCCACATATTCATGAATTGTGGATGCATTTACTAGGACTTGTTCACTAGTCCTGTACAATAAGGGTTGAGGTAAAACTATTTTCCTACCTGTCATAATTTGATGTGGACTGAGGCTTGTGGACTTTGATGGTGTCGACCTAATGGCCATCAGGGCCAAAGGAAGTCACACATCCCAACTAGAGCCTGCTTCAGCCACAAACATTTTCAAAATGTCAATGATTCATCTATTGCAACGTTCCACACCACCAGAAGAATATGGCCAATTGGAAATATGCAGTTTCTTAGTCATCTTAGACATCACTGCACTGGTAACAGTTCCACAGTTTGCTTCTATTCTTTGAGGCAAATCAAACCTAGATAAAATAAGATGCATTAGCAATGCTGCTGCATTTGCGCACTGCAGTCAGGTGCTGGAATGCACTCCAACCATTTCGACATTAAACATGTCACTGTCAGCATATATCTGTTTCCCTGTGCTGATCTTTGGACTTGCCCAATAATATGAATTTGCAAATCTGACCAGGGTAGTGTCAGAGCTCATTTCAAAAATGGAACTCTGTGCCTTGGAGAGGCAGGCTGAAACTGTACACACACCAGACATCCCGAGTATGCAGCTCCACATCTTAGGACATATTTGGCCAATAGACATATTCCTTTAATATCTCAAAGGTTTTCTGCGAACCCTTGTGTCCTGCTGTTATAGCAGCTTGAGCATGTTGTAACATCAAACCCCTAAATGACAAGGGAACCACCCATTGGATGTGGCCTGACACTGATCTTCAAACTAAAAGTCCATCTTTCAATTTAAGTATCTTTTTATTCTTCAACAACACCCTCTATTCCTCTCCCTTAACAGTCCTTCTCTGTGAAAGGATTTTGCTCTGCGTATAACAAATGAATGTAGAGCAGACCTAAAATGGGTTCTGCTTTTTGTGCCTTGATAAAAACCTAGTCAGGTGTATTGAAACTCCACTGCAACATAGGTTGATCAACTTTTCCCTGAGATTTGGTGCATCTTATCACATCTACCTGGATTTCAGTGGGAATTACCTCACCCATCACTGCCACGATTTTAGCCAACTGATCTGCTTTGTCATTCCCCTCTTTGTCTTCCCATGGTATTTTTAAATGCCCTTGTATCTTCCTCCAGTAGATGATCATATAATTCTCAGAGACCAGATTATCAATGACTTTAATCCGTTTTCCATGTTTGAGTGGATTTTTGTTACTTGTGACCATTCCTCTCAATTTCCACCTGGATAAATATTTCACAATACTGTTACAGGCAGAGTCAGAATCAGTAACTAAAACTATTTCTTTACATTTATTTTCTAGTGGTGTGGATATTGCCTCACAGATGGCAGCCAATTCTGCAACTTGACTACTTTTTGAACCTAACCTCATGCTTACTCTTGGATGCCATTACATTTGACACACACATTCCATATTTCTGCAACCAATAATTTTTTGGCGTCACCCCCACCTGATATTCACAACCATCTACATACATGGTTGGGAGATCCCTTCATGCTTCATTGAAAGCCTTTGTTCAGGGACTGTTTACATTCTGCAAAATGTGTTTCTAACTCTGTGTCACTGGTATAACTCACAGCTGCAGTCGTGTACGTCTGCCAACCCTTGCGCATATGTGCTCTTTTTGTTTTGTCCATGTCTCACTTCCACTGGAAATCCCTGCAATGCCAATGTCCATGATGTGATTCTTGACTGAGCTAAATTTCCTGATCAGATTATTTTACTCTGCAACGATGATTTATTTAAACTATTAACTTCCCCGCCCGAATATTGGGGTGGAAATGTTGTAATACCCACACAGTGGTCAATAGTCCATTTTAACATTTGCTAAATTGTGTTTCTACCTGTGATATGATATGATATGATATGATATGATATGTTATGGCATTTATAAGGCGCCTGCCCACAAGTGTTTCTGGCATTTGTGACAAGGCTTTGCTGGCAAATGCAATGGTTTTGTTATTTGAATCATGTTTTTGATATAAGATTGCTGGCATACACTGATCTGTGAATCCTATCTCTATAAAGAAATCTTAGTCCTTCTTTGGATAAGCTAAACATTTTATCAGACACTCTTCCAACTTGGCTACTGCCTCACATTGTTCCTTTCCCCATTTCCAGGGCACTCCCATCTTCAATAATTTAGTCAATGGTTGTGTGATTCTTACATAATCTTCAATATATTTCCTGTTGTAACTTTTCATCAGTAATAAACTCATCAGACCCCTCAGATTTTTGGGATCTTTTAATTTTTGGCGAGCTTCAACCTTTTATTTTCTGGGTTTAACCCTTGTTCTGCCACTTCATGTCCCTGGAAGTTTACCCTTTTTCTACACTACTGTGCTTTCTGCAATGACGCCTTTGCCCCAGCCTTTCACAACTTGCTGAGCACATGTGTAATTTCATTTAAATGGCTTTTAATGTCTTCATTTTTTATCAGGGGATCATCCACATAGATCACAGTAACTCTCTCAGCTGCATTGTGGCGTGCTTTGTTCAGAAATATCCAAAACTAACTCCCACTATTGATATACCCGAAAGGAGTATGATTCCAGGGATACTGTAGTTGACCAAACAAAAAGGCTAATAGATTTTGTATATCTTCAGCTAGGGGCACACACCAACACCCTGCTATAAGATTCAAAGTGGTAAATATCTTTGACACTTGAATCTGTGCAAGGCCCTGATCAATAATTTAGTTTTCTCAAGTCAGCACACAAACGCCATTGACCATTGGGCTTTAGCTTTAGGGGTGTTTTAGGTACTGTGGATAGGTCTAATTATTCCACTGGACTCTAAATGTTTAATTATTTCTGCCAGGGACTGCAAACAGACCAATCGTACTCTACATTTCTGCACAAATACAGGCTCCTTACATACCCTTCTGGCAGTGTAGCAAAATGCAAATCAGTGTGCCCACAATCGTAGGCATCTTTAGCAAATATCTCTTTCAACTCCATGAATATTTTTCTCAGCTGATCTCTCTCTTCTTTATTGGTGCAAGCATCTGCAGCTTGAATTTTCTCTTCTACCATCTCAGAGAATTCTGGGAAATCCTCTAAAGGAAGAACTTCCGTACTTTCTTCTAACTGTGTGGAAGTATCCATTTTTGGAGAAGCCACTCTCAACTGCCTTGTCATTTCAGCCTCTACTTCAATTTGCTGTGTCTTTCTCATGTTAATTTATTTGAAATAGTATGCAATCATCCTCATGACAACAAATCACATCCTTTGGTTCATAAGGGTATACTGGCTGAATTCTAAAAATCCCTGTTGGCATAGAATCCAAAGCCTCAGGCAGTTCATTCACCCTGTGAGGTGACATAACTTTCAGAAATATTCCCAATGATTGGATAGTTTAAACCTGCAGTGTAGTGGGATCCTTCCATTGCCATCCAAAATGCTGTCACTTCTTCCAAATGAATATCCTGACATTCTTTGTTATTCACCAAATTCCCAATGGGGCAACCCCAATTTCCACCAAAAGTGCATATTCACATTGTAGCCCCTGCTGTCTCAGGGATTAATTGAGACACCCAAATGCATCGGGCCCTTTCATCTGTGGTCCCTGCCTGTACTTTAATGCTATTGCAAATTGCCTTGTGACAGTGGGAATGATAACATCCCTCTTTAATTTTTAGTTCAATTGCATATGGCATTATTGGTGCACAATAATAAGCGTGTCTTCTGTTCTCAAATTAAGGTGCTGCTCCTCCCAGCCTAGACCAAACCTTTTTATTCAAGAAATCTAAAACCATAATCATTCTGTGCATGATGCATTTTCCTAAATAGAATTCGGCTTTGGTTCCACTTTCAATCCATACATTCTGATGAATGTTTTCGGACCCTATTGTGATTCTCAACATGCATCTTCCCACAATTCTCTGTCCCAAATCAGGGCCATCTGGACCAAAAATGTGTTTTTTATTTTAAAACGTGTTATCTCTTCTCTGTCAAGCATATTTTTGAAAACATTTTCATTAATGAAACTTCTTTCCTGCTCTAAGGCCAAAAACGCCTCAATCATTTCTGGACGTCCATTCAATTGCACCGGTATCCAGGCATGCCCTTCCTTCATTTGTATTTCTGCAACTGTTGAAATATTTGTTTCCTGATCTGACTCTGTAGCAATATTGTGTTCACCGTCCTCACCTGAATGTGTTTTCATCTATCTGTGTTTGCCAGCTTTTCTTTGGATCCAAATGGATCTTAAATCACTCATCTTCTTGTACTTCACCTTGGCACATGAGAATGCCATTGACACCCAGCACGCAGCCATTCAGAAGATACACGTCCACTGCTTTCTCTGACCTAGCAATGGTGTGACATTCTTTTACATTGCTATCTTGGCTCGTCACGTTTTTTAGTTTTAAGGTATTTTTGGCCAAAGACATAACACCTGTTTTACCCCATCAATGAGGGGTGACAGTCTCTCAAGGAAATTTGTTCCTAGACTAAATGGGGTCTCCTTAATCGATGTGACCACCACCTCCTGTTTCAGTCTGTGCTTTCCTACCTTGATGCCAACTTCAGTGGCACATTCCACAGATATTTCTTCTCTGTTTAAACTATGCATTCAAAATGTCTCAATCTCAGCATACTTTGTGGGGGTCTCGCTTCATTTATTCTGTCCAATAGTTTCCTTGACATCATCATTGCCTACACGCCCGTGTTCAACATTGTAAAATCATTGCATTTATCTTCAATGGTCACATGAGCATAATACCTTTGCTCACATTCTTCAAACATACAAATAAAGTATAAATAGCTGCTTATATGAGGACTTATTTGACTGGCTTCTTGCTAAGCAAAGGGGCATATGAAATTATATCTTAATCCCCTTTTTTTCTCATTTCTTTTTCAGTTGTTCTGTTTATTTTCCTATCCTGAGAATTCATTTGGATATTTTCCACTGACTGCCTCCCCTCTATATGAGGACCCCCAGTGTTCTCATTGCTCTTGTGCTTTTTCCCCATCACTTGGATCTCTTTCACTTACCTCCTCTCTAGAGTACAATTGTTTTGTGACCTCATTAGTATTGTGTGGCAGAACATCATCATCTTGTGTGTGAATCATACCTATGTTTGGTACCGTACCTGTCAGCTATGCCTCATAGAACATCTGTGGCTCAATATACTCCTGAGGGGACTCACTTATATTTGTCCTTTGCAACATTTTAATTTCTGTGAAGATATGATCACTGTTCGAATTGTCAGGCATTTGAGTTTCTATTTTCATCTATCATTTAATTATTGTCATGTGGCATGTTCTTTTTAAATTGAGTTCTGACCCTTTGCTCCTTGGAGGTCTTTCTGTGTATTTCTCTTTTTTCTCTCTCGTATTCCCACTAACATTAATGGTTTGGTACAACTCTAAGTTAAACCACACTTTCTTATATGTTTGTACTCCTTTTGCCATCCTTATTTTACTGTTTTATTGGTTTTAGATCGCAAGGCAATTCAGTTTGTTCATTTTATGGTGGATCATGGTCATCTGTGTTTTGATTGTGGGACGTCTGGCTGAGTAGTCATGAGTAGCTGAGTGGTCATTTGTCACTGCTCTGTGCAATATCACTCTAGTGACATGCTGAACCCTCACTCAGCTGCTATCTCTGCACTGCACACAGTTTTCCTATTTGCTCAGCCAACATTTTCACTTGGGCCTCTAAGCACTGGAACCTGTTTGCATCACTACCTCCTCCCTCTGTGCTCTAGGCCGGTACTGGTTGAATTAAACTTGATCAGGTTGTCTTGGCTCCTTTCCGGAGACTGATTTATGTTTGTGTTTCCCCTGAATTCCCAGGACAGAGGAGGCGGGGAACGTGGGGTGACCGCCCTCTGTCCATGCTCTAACTGTGGAAAGGACTGACCATAAGGGTGCGGGCCATAGGTTGCATTCTGTCTCTCATTTGACTGATACTGTTCCCTTTGTTGACTTCCATTTTCAATGAATCTATCTACATACCTTGGTCTTGCCTGATTGCCATGTACCATTGTGGCAGGGTCAAATCTACTCTGGGCCCCCAATGCCTGGTATGGCCTGCTATTCATCTGATTCTGGGTGTTAGGCCCTAGAATACGATAGCGAAATCCCACCTTTGGCAGATTACCAACATACATAGGACTAATATTGCTGGGGTCAGTGGATTGAAACACAGTGACCTGGGATGGTGCTGCCTTCCCTTCCATGGCCATGCCCCTCTGGCTATGTGGTGTGTCATTCTTTATTTGAGCAGTCTCCAAAGGCATTTATACCAGACTTTATCTCTAACACTGTAGGGGTAGATTCTTAAGCTTTGTGCTTTATTTCTTTATTCCTACCATCATTTTTCTCATGAGAGATTACTTCATAGATTTCAAGAAACCACTCTAAGCTTCGGTCTCCAGTGAACTCACGTGCGAGGTGCAAGACTATTTCTCGTTGCAATCCATGAAAAAAAGTGTTTTTAATTCTACTGAATGAATGTGACATGCCACATAAAAATGTGAAAAGGCTCTTTTCGGGTTTTGCAAGAACTGGCATGGCAAATCCTTTAGCTTAGCTGTCATGCGATACACTGCTTTTTTGGCATCTTGTAAGGAGTGATATGGTAAGAATTGTTACCTAATTTCTCTTACAAAGTCATCGGGCCTCATTAAGAGCGCGGCGGTAAGGGGTTAACGGCACCGGTAAGGATGCCGGTGCCGTTAACCCCTTACCGCCGCATTCTGAGGTCCCTTAGCGGGTCCCACTAAGGCTGGCTGGTTTTAACAGCCGCGCTTAGTGGGAGCCGCTAAGGGACCAGGGAGTTAATAACGGGCCTGTTATTTGCGTGCCTGTTATTAGCTCCTTCCCCATTCCCATTGAACCCTATGGGGGCTCGAATGGGAATGGGGAATTGTTTTCAGAAAGGGGACTTACCGGGTCCTCCAAGGTTGGAATGACCCGGTAAGTCCCCATACCGAGAACCCGGACCCAGTATGCGTATGGGGGTAGCCATGGCGCTAATAGCACCATGGATACCTCCATACTCGTAATGAGGCCCATCCTATGGTAAATTTCCCTGTTCATTCAAACTCTGTATGAAGCTAGCAGAATTGGGGTCTATATTGAGGTGAAATAATCGGGCAAACTGATCCTTGGGGATGCCCAATGTTATAATTGCTCGATAACAGATTCAAGGTGTTCCTTGATGCCTACACCTGAATCTTTTTGAACGGTTTGATCAAATTCTTAATATTCTTCAAGATTTTTAGTGCATTGCACGGTGCCTCATTTTGACCCCCCTTTCTCTTCTCTGGGTAAGCAGACTCAGCCTTGAGCACTGGAGTGTAGCCATTTCTTGCCAAGTGAACACCAGTCTTTGTCTCTGTGCCAACTGCACGTTTGCATTATCATGCTTGGCCTGCAACTGCACACAAATCTCACCCTGTTTCAAACTCTCTGACTGAAGGACTTTCTCATGCATATCGGCTTCCCCATGTCGCAATCTTGTCATGAGTTCAGAGACTTTTGTTCTAAGATCGATAAACCTTTGTAAAGCAAACCAATCCTTTGCACCTAAATGTGTTGCACAGTCTGTCTGCCTCTGATGGGTATCCGCATGAGAAATGTGTTCACTAATCATCCCTACAGGCCTCCCCTTCCACAGGATCCTAGGAATAGATTAAATGTGCTGGCAAATCGAGCCACATTAACTTGGGGGCATGCTGGGCCCCAGTAGGGAAATTGAGCATGTTCGAGGGTCTCCTTCCACCTACTTCTTACCTCTGGGTGAGCCCAAACTTCTCATGATTTGCTGGAAAAGTTAGAAATGTTTGCAGAACCTCGAACCGCCCACAATTCAGGTTATTTGGTTGATCCCCAAGCTGGTGTATCCTGCACTACAGGCATGTCTCATCTACAAACTTTCCTTGCAGGCATCTCCTGCATAAAATGAGGGTTGCAACATTTAGAGATATGTAGCTTTTGTGTTTGGCTATCTGTATGCTTTTGTTGTGTGTGTTAGCTACAGCCGATTGGGTGCCAATGTCGTGATAGGTTTGAAATGACGTAGCATTGCAGGGGTATGTTAGAGGTTTAGTTTGCTCTTGAGCTAATGTTAATTTTATTATTGTTTCTTCTATTTCTTTAGAAGCTTGTATGCAATTTACAGATTTTCACTGACAATCTATCTCAGTTCATCCTTACTCAGTATTGGTTATAGGTCCTTAACAATTCTATTCAATTGTGTTAATGCTTCTTAGCACCCGCGCGGGGAAGACAGCCAATCAGGTGGCTAGGAATGTGGGATTCAACCACTGATGCTGATGCCGGCTCCCCCTGCCACCATCTTCCCCTCAGCCCCATCTCTCTTTTTTGTTTTAAACCCTTCCCACCCACCACTCACCTTATTATGGCTGCGGCAGCACAAATCGCTGCAGCCGATCCTCCTTCCTGGTTCCTGCTGGCCACCATGGAAAGGGAAGAGGGGCTCCGTACGGAGCCTCGACGTCCCTTTTTCATGGCGGCCATCTTTGTAATGGATTTTACTTCATTCAACAGGACACGAGTGGCATCCCATTGAATGAAGCAATATACTTTTTTTTTAGCACCCCTCTTTACTGCTTTGGCAACCTGGGGTGCTAATAGACTTAAGCCCCCATTCCAAGGGCTGGAATGGTGGTTAATGGCCCTGAGTCCTCGTTATCCTACCTCACATCTCTTCGGCCAATAACTTGAGCTGCCAGCCGTTAACCCACTTTCCAGCCCGTGGGACAGGGGTTTAATGCCATAATGAAACAGGACACCAAAGGTAACCAGCCTTTTCTTTGATTTATTTGTATTGTAGCAAGTTGACCATGGTTATTATCAATGCATAGTAAAAGTCTTTGTGAATTTGTGTGACTGAGTAATATCTTTGGAACAGTATGTCCCGAGGAGTTATTAAATTATCATCCCCGGACTTTCTTCTGGAGCATATATCTTACTACATCTTTACCTGTCTGTAGATAACATTCTTTTGTGTAGCTTGGATCCATTTTTTTCCTGTGCAGTTATTGTTTTGTGTCCGTACGTTTCTTGTGTACAGCTGTTTCTAGACATCCATTCCTTCCTATAGAAATTGTTTTCAGTAAGTGCACGCATTTGCTGGTGTATGCCATTGAAACCCCAAAGAAGTGGTTGCAGTAAATGAGTGATTCATGAAATTGTTTAAGATAATCTCTGGCCACTGGTCAAATTAAGGAAATGTCATCCGCATATCACATGGTAGATGTATTGCTCTAAGGATACGGTGGCCCTCTGGGGACTGCATTCCATGCATACCTTTATGCACTCAAGGGAATTTAAACTGAAGATTCCCTTTTTATGTGAATGAAATATCCAGCAAATGTTTTGTTCTTGGTTTATGTCTACCATCTGACAAAGAAGCTTGTGGGACTTTGAAGGCTAATACCATCACAACATAATAGTTTCACTTAGATAATTAAAAATAATAACAAAACAAGTATTTTATATGGTATAGATATACTTACATGCTGCTTGCATTTTATAAGTGCATGAATAGGTGCATTGCCAAGTGAATGTACTATAGTTTATTAAAACCTGTTGAACTGGGTTCTTCCAGCTCTTTAAGATGAGTAGCAATACCCTGGAGATGGATGGGGATGCAGATTTTATTCATACATCAACAATCCAAATGACTCAGCTAGTTTGGCAAAAGGGGAGTCTGTTTTATTAACAAGTATATAAAACAGGGAGTACAACGAATATCAGCAGTCGTTCGATCCTCTTACTCAATGCATGTTAGTAGAAACTGATGTTATGTTGCATAAAATCGTCATCATTGACGTTGACCTGCGTCAGTACCTACGTGGCAAACTACAAAAACCTATTGAAGGGAGTGATTGGTTCTACATGAATGTCTAAGCATAAGTTCCACATCAGTATAGAACTGTGGAGGAAAGTGATAGGGTGCTTAACATCATGTGGGGCAACTGAGCCCTCCCTAAACATGGCCACTATGAACGTCACTAAATACACAACCTTCTATTGGCTGCACAAACTATAGGACTCTCGATTGCACGGTCCTCTATAATTGGTTGGCTTGTAACCCCCATCAGTACTTTTCCACCGACGTTTAACAGCATGCAGACTGAACATCCAGGTGCTAGTGGGCTCATCTAGAAACCAGCTTCCCACCAATTATTATATCAATTCATCATCACCTCAACAGTCCAGTGTCAATTAGTGCTTTGAAGATTGGCCTTGGGTTTGTACTTTGCTCTGAGAATTTTAAGGAGTGTAGGCACAACCAGCCTTGGTGCATAGCTGTGACCAACTTCGATCGTCCAATTTCTTCCTTCCATGTGACTGGACACCATGAAATTGAGCTTTTTGTGTATTTAATATTCTTTTTTAAATGTCCTCTGACGTATTTTGTTTTGCTCAAGCTTCCTGAACAGGAGCCCCTTGTTCTTTCACACAATTTGTATCCAATGTCAGCCAAGTCCAGTTTGATAAGCCTTTTGGCTTCCTGCCTTATCCTATCTCTGTCTGCTGAGATTCATTCATGCAATTAAAACTTGGTTTTAACTGTAACAAACTGAAGCACTGCTCTAGAATGTGCACTGGAAACCTCCATCTTTAATTTGTCCATATGTATCTATATTTCACAGGTTTTTAGTAGGGCAACTTAACCATAACGTCCCTTTAATAAAGTTTTTTTTTATTGAATATACACTTTCATCATGTGAATTTGAGAGATATGTACTATAACTCCCTTACTTTATATACATGTAACATAGAACATACTGAACCCCCTCGCTAATGATATTGAAGGGCACGGACTGAGCCCCTGTCTGCGGACGGGCGCGGACGAGATCAACACTACCCAAACACTCAGGGGGTATTTGAAATTGTTCTATCATGCTATATGAAAAATGCACAAGTTTAAAAAGCAGCACATGAACACATTATAAGTAGTAATAAATAACCATTCGAACCTACACGTCTCACACATTACCCATTCATTTAATTACCATGTAGAATGAAATGGATTATACCATAACCAAAAAAGATATGCCTCCAACGTAATTACCTCACAGAAACTGTGCAGCTAGGAGCGACAGTAGACCAACACAACACAACAAATACAAATTACAAGAAAGTAGTAAGTGAATTTCATTTTTCTTATATGTGTGTATATGTTTTGTATGAGATGCAGAACAAAAAATGTATTTCTGTTGTTTTGACACAGAAATGTGCAGTACTTTGGAGTGGCTGGAGGAGAATTTTACGCATGGCGAAATGTCGGAAGATAGCGATAATAATGGTACACACTTCTCTACATAAGCAAATTAATAGTCAGTACTTCATGGGCACTTTACAAATATATATTCATTTTTAACAGACCAGGGAAAAAGTGACGAAAGTCTACCAAAGGACACAGTGCAAGACACCCTGAAACGCATAGAAGACAAACTGGACATGATAAAAGAGAATTTTAATGGATTAAGGCAATTTGTGAAGGAGCACGTGAAAGGAAAAATCAGATATCACTGTCCCACCTGTACCTGTCCCCCTTCTCAATTTCCCAGTGAACTATCCCCAAACCCTCAAGAACAACAAAAACGTTTTGACGAAACTTCCATCCCTTCATCCCCTCACAGCCAGCCTGTGGAAACCCCTAATTCCCCTATATCTGTTTCAGTGTCTGCTTCCCCCTCTCTCTCTTAATTGCTGTATGTCTGTTTAATAAAAAAAATGTTATGTTACTTTTAGTGGAATTGTTTGGGTCAAATTTTGATTTTTTAAAAAGAGTTAAAATGTCCGCGGACAGCGCGTCTGTTCGGCCTGTCTGTAATTAATAAAATATGGATGTTCTAAAGACAATACACCTACCCGTACCATTCGTAACCAAGATGGAACTGTTCTTAGAACACACCAGCTGTCCAAGATGTCCGTAAATCAACAGAATGTGGGCATCCTAAGGACATTCTACCTCTCTGTACTGTTCACAACCAAGATGAAACTGTTCTTAGAACACACCAGGTGTCCGGGATGTCCATAAATTAACAAAATGGGAGTGTCCTTTACACTTTACCTGTCTGTACCGTCCGCAGTCAAGATGGAACTGTCCGTAGAACAGGCGCGGTGTCCAGCATGTCCGTAGTCAAACAAAATGGAGGTGTCCTAAGGACACTGTACCTGGCCGTACAGTCAGCCGAACATCTATGCACATGCGCACCACACCTGTAAATCTTGCGAACATCGCCTCTGTCCGTAACTGTCTGTCTCACTTGTGTCGCACTTTTAATTAGTTTCAGGACCTGAACACTGTCTGTAGAACACCCGCGTGCATGCGCACAATCGTTCCTGTGCATTGGTGTCCTGCGGCACCCATTTCCTTCGCAGATGGGTTCACGACATCATCATGTGACCACACCCACCCCCAAACCCTCCACCTCCACCACCTCCCCAAGGGCCTGCAGAGGGAGGATATAGAGAGCGAGGAAGAAGAGGATGAAGAGAATGAGGTGGAGAAACTCCCTACTACCAGCATTCGCAGGGAGTCGTGGGTGTGGAGGTTGTTTACCGTTTTTGGTAACGTACCAAAAGCATGTGCGAACCTGGCCACCTGTAAACAGAGCTACTTGGTGCTGAGTCATGGGAGACCTGGTGCGTACAGCTTTGGTACGACAACCATGAAGCGGCACCTAACTTCATTCCATTGTGCGGACATTTGCAAGGTGGTATCATGTAAAGAACGTAGTAGGTTGAGTTCCTCTGCAGCACCCTCCGTGTCCGATCCTCTCACCACAAGAGACACTCCTGTGGGAGAGAGCATTCCTCCAGCTCCCTCACAAGCCATTCGCGATGCTGTTGACCCTTACCTTTCGAGGGTCACAATGCAGTACTCTGCAGGGGAGAGCGTCTTCGAAGTGCTTTCGAGACTACAGTCACGGAGCACCAGAAGAACTGCTGCTTACCTAAATAAGGCCCACCCTACATCTTTCTCTCTCAACCTGCCCTTTCTTATCCCTGTGGTTGGTGTCCCTTCCTTATCCTCCTTTCCCCTCCTCTCCTAGTGTGTCGTGTGTAATAAAAATCAAAAAAATATAAAACAACAAAAACCACACAAAAAATTGCTCTTTTTAGAGCCACCTTTCACAGTTTAAAAATAGAAGTGTCAAATAAACAGTGCAGGGCCCTGCGCATTTTTTAAAAGTCTGCGGACAGTCCGAAGACAGACAAAAATTTGGGGTGCAGCCCTAGGAAAACCAATGCACTCTGGGAGTATGTGGTGGCTCTGAAAAGAGCCTTTTGGTGGTGTTTTGTGTGTTTGGAAAACTTGGATTCATCAAAATGTAATGCAAAATAGGTGACTATGAATCCAAAAAATCTCGCAATGCATTTTGTACATTTCGAAGAAAAATCTGATTGCCAGCATATGTAAGATGGATTCCATCTCTGCGAAAAATGAATATGCTACGAAACAAAATATTGTCATTGTGGAAAGAGGACATGCCAACATCTCTTAAAAAGGCACAAACAGCCTTATTGACATTGTGCCTCGCTTTCTCCATTTGTGGACCAAATAAAGCATAAAGCAGCCACATTTGTCTTTGTGCAATATGAGAAAAAAATGTACTTGGCAATTTGGAAACATGTCCATGACCTTCTCAAGTCCTTCCTTCATTAAAAATTGCAATGAAATTCCAGAGGCATGCCCTAAACTGTTTCCTCCAAAATGAATGATAATTATATCAGGATGATGCTATGTCTGTAAAGTATCACAGAGAGGTACCAAGTCTAGCCACTTCATTCCACGCACTCCATGCCACTGCACTTCCACATAAGGGAATCCAAGATCTGCAGATATACTGCAATTTTCTGCATGCACCTTCAACCAATGTATCCATGAGTCTCTCAAAATCCAGATAATCTGTTTTCGAGCACACATAGTTGTCTAATCTCCTCTCAGCAAAAAGACGTTCTCACAAAATCTCTCCTTTCATAACGCACCCACTGAACTTTACTGACCAATCCCTAGCTTCGCTCATTCTCATGTGCATGCTGCTCCACCCCAGAATCCCTGTATGTAATATGCGCTGCCTGCAGACTACCACCATGTCCACGGCATGTAGAGGATCTGAGTGTGACAACTGTACATTTCAACAGTATTGCCCTTTCCCCCTTTAAGGTGGGCTCTGAAAAGAGCTGTTTTTTGTGGGTGTTTTGCAGATGCCTGACAGACACCTGTTATTTTGTATTTTTTTGGGGGGGGTTCTTCTTAGTTTACTCCTACAATCATCACATAACCTTCTCCAAAGCAAGCTTTACATTCCAAAAGAACATGGCATTTCCCAAAAAAGATAAAGAAACACCATTGGCTTCAAAATAAGCCGCATTACTGGAAACAATGTTCTCGTGGCTGCAGAAAAACATGCCAGCTCTTACCATGAAAGCACGCATTCCCGCGATTGATGGCACACCTACCAATACTTTGATCGGGACAAAAAACATAACTGTTGTCCCATTTTGCTCTAGGGAGTAAGCCAGAAAAAAATACTTTTGCAGTTGGAAAGATGTTAATGACTGCTTGAAGTCATCCTATGCATATCTCTGCAAACTTGGAGAATTGCCACTACATTGCAATCAGTCACAGCGCTCCACACCACCTCCTCTCCTCTGACATCGAAATTGTTTGCCACATGCCTACATTCTGAATAGTGTTGCAAACCATGGACACAAATATCTCTGAGCACCAACACCCTGACTATCTCCACCTCTGCCATTTCACTACACACACTCTCTTTCTACACAAGTCAACAATGTCAACATCTGATTGGCTGATGCCTACAGTCCCCTTTCCATGCTGGATTTGCTGTAAAACCCCGTATGTGGCACGCCCTACCCACGGACAAGCGCGGTGTCCATGCGGCATGTAGCCGGTCCTTCTACACTTTCCACATCACTCACGAATCCATTCCCTCATTGGACACAGCTAAGCAGTCACACAACCATCCACCAATCACATCCAAGACCTCTACATCTAACTCCGTCATCAGAGTTCCGCCCTTCAAAAGTATTGTTGATCACTCTGAATACAATTCTCATATCATTGCAAAGCACCTACTACAAAAACTACTATGCAAGTGTCGCAAATTTCTACTTACCGCTCCATGCATACCCACATGCATGATTACAAAGTACAGGTATGCATATTTTATTCAGAGAACATGTGCAACTCTTATGATTCCATTTAAACAAATGAATGCCACTAAATCTGCATAGCCAATACATACATACCAACGCTCCTGCTTTAAGTGCGAGACTTCTGATTTTTCATTGAAAAATCGCACTGCTTCTTACTATTTCCCGCATAACCTATAAATACGTAGCAACCATTCCGATTTACGCGCGAAACTCGATTTTCCATAAAACAATGTCACCATTTTTTACTGTCTTCCGCCTAAATTAATGCTACTTCCAAAGCGATCGTATGAGAAAAATAAACGTTCCCGATTGCTGTGGTGACATCTCCCTCTCAGGTGCTCCCGATTTTTCGCATTCCTACCGAAGAAACCTGGTCATTCCACAAAAAAAAGTAAATACAGTACTACCTTTATATTCATACTGTTCCTCAAAGAGAATGTGTGGGTAATTTTGCGCACCAAAAAACATCGATTTCTGAACCATTCTGCCCACAAATCCCCATTTATTAAACAATGATTAACAGGCAGAATGGCACACAAATCCCTATGTTTTTGGAACACAAATAACATACACAAGCCTTAGAATGTTAGTACTACAAAACAAATAGCTGTTTTAATGTTATACCATTATGTTTAATATTAATGCTTCTCCTCACCACTAGCTCATTTTCTACTCTCATCTGAAGCACAGTGTAGTAATATACAAACAGAAAAATAGCCTTCCCAGCTCATTTTAACTGCCCAATGCAAATTCACACACCACCACAAACATCTTCCCCATCAAACTCATACATGCATGCACACAGCACACATACATTGTAAAACAGACCAACCCATACCTTTTTTTACAGCAAACCCCAAAGAATGCCTACCAAAAAGCAAGTCCGTAGAAAGGAACGCAGAAATAGAGCAAATGAAAATAAAAGTGTCCAAAGAAAGCATCCATCTCTACCAGAGTTTGTACAAAACATTGAAACAAAACAGCTAATACTACAATTTAGCGAAACAAAGGAAGCTTCAACAACAGAATCTTTGCCTACTCTATCAAAATGTGGCACAAAACAGAAAATGCTTACAAGAATTCGGCTACCACTACTGCTAACAATGCTCCTATAAATCCTGATATACTAGCAAGAAACCATAGTAAAAAAAGTATTTTAGCAAACATGTTCCGCCACAGAGTCCTTCAGAATCTAATAAGAAGAGGACCGATATCATCCTCAACCCTTAAAACCTACCATATAAAATTAATCCTACAAGCTCCATTTTTGAAGAAGTAATGAGAGAAATTGCACATGGTGTACAACACGAAAATAAAGAATGTACCTGCCAAAATTACAAACCTATACTGCTGTACGTCAGTTGTGAAGCTGGTTCAGGAAAATTATTCTTAATCAAATTCATCAGCAAGTTCCTTCAACAATTGACAAACAACAAACTGTCAGCTGTTGTAACTGCCCCCACAGGTTTAGCTGCCTACAACATAGGCAGTGTCACTTTACACCGATTACTACCCCTTTAACAAACTTTCTGCAGAAGCTGCAATGGAACTACGCAGAGTATTAAAACAAATGAAAATGCTACTAATTGATGAAGTGAGCATGGTCTCCAACCTAATGTTGGCTTTGATTCACCTCAGATTGCAAGTACTTAAAACAAACTATGAAGAACTCTTTGCAGGAAAACACATTATCGTTTTCAGAGATCTTCTACAATTGACACCAGTGAAAGGTGAACCTATTTTTAAAACCTTAGGACACAAACTCTGCCGTAAAACTGTTGGCAGCATCAGAAATGTCAACCTTTGGCAGCATTTCCAATACAGAGAATTAACAGAAAACATGCGTCAATCTGCAGACCTCACTTACGCCAACATTTTAAAAAGTATTAGAATTGGTGAACTATCTCAAAAAGCATAAGCAATATTGAAACACCGGCATATCCATACACTTTATGGCGATAATGCATGTGCTACTGATGTTATGGAACAATTAGCGCACAAAAAATGTCAATTGTATGGCCTTAATGCCAACTCTTGCAAGCTGTTTCAAATTCAATGAAACAATGTTAAAAAAGAAATGCAACCAATAATTGAAATTTGCCCCACAGACAAACTGGTCGTACATGGTATGACACTCACTACCCATGTGTCAGCATGCCACAACAAGACTAAATACCATAGAAAATTCAATCTCCAACCCAACTGGGTTGGAAAAAATATTAAAATTATCCTTAAATTGTAGAATAATTCTAACCGTAACGGGGAACTGGGTACAGTTGTTGGCGTTCAAACATACCCACGTGACAACAACATTCAGTTTGTCAATATTCTCTTTGACAAACTTTCAGAAGTAAAAAGGATAGGGCGCTTAACAGCTCGATTCCTTCTCTTCAAAGACATGTATGTACGTAGAGAACAATTTTCTCTAACTCTTGCATATGCAGTCACCACTAAAATATCCCAAGGTTTTACCTTAGACAAAGCATTGATAGATATTGGAAACACAGTCTTTAAAGAAGGCATGAGCTACGTAGCACTATCACGCTTACCTAACTTGACGGTGTATTTCTAATCAACTTTGATGCAAGTAAAGTGAACGCTGATATTCCTTGCATTTTAGAATACAATAGACTGTGTTCACTGTACACCCATCATCTGAAATCATATCCTGTTCCAGAAAAAACAAAACGTTGTAAAATAAAACAAATTCAAACAGAAATGCAACATGATCTGACTGCAAATCCTTCAAAGAAAACAAAAGAAGCTAATACTTCATCGATTACCACAAGCAAAGAAGAACCTATTAGTGAAAGTAAATCAGGTACTACTTCAAAGAAGGAACAGACACTCTGAAAAAATCAATTGGACACAGAACTATCTGGTCCATTCAAATTTTCAGATGAAACTGCTGTAAATTGCTATGCAAATGTAGCAATGAATATTCTATTTCAATTTCCACCAATTGTTAACAACATTTACTTACACATTACAGACCAATTGTATTTGCAAATGTTAGTCCTTCATAGAAACGCAACAAATAATCCTGACAACACGTATAGTGTTCACGGAATAAGAAAAGAATTGGACTACTGTGCTGGAATGGTGAGATTCAGTATAAACTCACAAGAAGATCCACAAGAATTTCTAATGTGCTTACTACAAGAACTCGAAAACAAAAACATACCTATAAATTATCAGGCCGATTCATGGAATAAATGTGCGCCGAAAATTCCGGCGCAGAGGGGCCTATACGTGCGCTGCGCCGAAAAATAGCGAAAAGCGCAGGGAAACCAGCGCACGTCGATTCATGGAAGTCCGTGCGTAAGAAAAGCATAGGACGTGCGCTGAAAAAGTGCGCGGCGCACGCCGGCGCACAGGTCAACCAACGGCGTGCGCCACGGCCACTGCGCTATCACTCCGAGCGCAGCGCACAGCTCTAAAGTAGGCGGAACACAGGGCGGGACACTCGGAATGGGGAATAAAATGGGGCACAACACTCGGAATGGGGAAGAATGTGGGCGGCACGGGGAAGTACAGGAGGCAAGTGCGCGGAACGCCCACACGCTCTCCGGCAGCACGTATTCATGGATTCGAACAGGGCAAAACAGCGCTCGATCAAACCAGCGCACAGGCCCAAAAACGTACGCCACAAGTAAGCAGGCGGTAGCGTCCCGACGCACTTAACGAAAGTGCGCCAAAACCTGCGCCAACAAATACCACCCACATACAGCAATGGGCCATACCGTGACCCCAAAGGACAAATGATGTGCAAAGGTGTACGCCATTTACACGGACACCCACTGTTCAAAAATTCGCGCGTGTGTGTACAACGGGTTGCGCGAGAAGTCACTCGCGCGATTGCCCTGGGTACGTGTATCCCGGGGTGCGGGGAAGTCCCACACGCGATTGCCCTGGCCACGTCGATATCAGGGGTGCGTGTGAAGTTCCACACGCGAAAAGCCAGGGTACGTCATTTACAGGGGTGCGCGGGTAGTTTCACACGCGAAAAGCTAGGCTACGGGAATTCCAGGGGTGCGCGTGAAATCCTACACGCGAAAAACTAGGGAACGTCATTTACAGGGGTGCGCGGGAAGTTTCACACGCGGCTCTGATGGGTGGGTCCTCACAGGTGTTCCATTCACACCCTCCACGTCCCCTGCATGCAACCCACACCACAGGGGACTACCCTGCACACCTGCTCATGCCTCCCACCACCCCCACCCCCCCCCGCAGTCAGGGGCACCTGCCAGAAGGCCCCCACCCATGTCTACCACCACCCCCACCCCCCCGCAGTCAGGGGCACCTTCCAGCAGGCCCCCACCCATGTCTACCACCACCCCCACCCCCCCAGCAGTCAGGGGCACCTGCCAGCAGGCCCCCACCCATGTCTACCACCACCCCCACCCCCCCAGCAGTCAGGGGCACCTGCCAGAAGGCCCCCACCCATGTCTACCACCCCCCCCCACCCCCCCCGCAGTCAGGGGCACCTTCCAGCAGGCCCCCACCCATGTCTACCACCACCCCCACCCCCCCCAGCAGTCAGGGGCACCTGCCAGAAGGCCCCCACCCATGTCTACCACCACCCCCACCCCCCCCGCAGTCAGGGGCACCTGCCAGAAGGCCCCCACCCATGTCTACCACCACACCCACCCACCCCCGCAGTCAGGGGCACCTGCCAGAAGGCCCCCACCCATGTCTACCACCACCCCCACCCCCCCCGCAGTCAGGGGCACCTTCCAGCAGGCCCCCACCCATGCCTACCACCACCCCCACCCCCCCGCAGTCAGGGGCACCTTCCAGCAGGCCCCCACCCATGTCTACCACCACCCCCACCCCCCCAGCAGTCAGGGGCACCTGCCAGAAGGCCCCCACCCATGTCTACCACAACCCCCACCCCCCCCGCAGTCAGGGGCACCTTCCAGCAGGCCCCCACCCATGTATACCACCACCCCCACCCCCCCGCAGTCAGGGGCACCTGCCAGAAGGCCCCCACCCATGTCTACCACCCCCCCCCCCGCAGTCAGGGGCACCTACCAGAAGGCCCCCACCCATGTACCATCCATGTCCACCTTCACCTGGGTCACAACCCCACACAATCATGACCGTAATGGACAGTCTGCCCTGCAAGAATTCCCAAACAACTATCCCATCCACCCACATATCAAACACAATGACATCTGACACACCCAATGTAAATCATATGAATGAACACATGTCTGTCACACACAGATGTTGCAAGTGAATGTCCAAACACCCCACATGTCATGCATGAAAGCAATGAGATGATACAACACATTGAAGGATCAAATGAAAATGTATTAAAAATAAACAAGGATGGTAAAAATAAAAAATAACAATAAACATGCAATGCAAACTAAATAATAAAAAAGCACAACCAAAAAAATCAGGAACACTAATTAACAAAAATTAAGTAAAATAGGGGTCCAAAGTCAAAGTCCAAAATCAAATCCAAGTACAAATGAAAGAAGAAACACATTGCCTCATGTGAAAAATTCAAACAAATATTAACATCCCTCAAACTATCAACATGATGATCCGGGTCCATGAGCCCTAATAAATGAAACCTAACTATTTACACTAAGTAAGAAAATGTCTATATACAAAAATGTGGTGCATTGTCCTTTGGCAACCAAATAATAACATTAAAACAAAGGAAACCTAACTACAACTAAACTACAGAACTATATACAAAGGCGGCGGGCAAGTCCTGCGGCTCACTGATTGTTGTTCCGGGCCAGGGCATCATCGAACTCCCGCTCGATGTCCCGGAGGCGGCCCCGTTCCACAGCCCCGAGGGTCCGCAGGGACGCCGATGTACCCACCTCCAACTCCCTGCGGATGGCCTCGAGGCACTCGGCCCGCCTCAGGGCCCTCCGCATGGAGTTCTCCGCCCTGACCATAGCGAGCCGCGCCTCTTCCGCCCGCCGCCGCTCCGCATCTATGGCATGGCCCAACCGCTGCCACACGGAAGACACTTGACGTCCAGGGTCCTCCTGCCCTCCGGCTGATGCCTGCCCCTCTGATGGTGATGGCCCCGAGCCATCAAGGCTCCCACCTTCTTCCTCCTGCTGCTGACGTGCTGGTGCCGGTGCCCTGACACCTGCTGCCTGCACATCCTCCATTGTTTGGGGTGCTGTTGTTGCGGTGGCCACCCCTGCTGGACTCACGACTCCCGACTGGGGCAGGGATGTGTCCTCCACCAGCTTGGCCCCATCGTCAGAGGCAGCTCCACAGGGCACCCAGGTGACAGGTGGGTAGGAAGATGGCACGGAGGACGACTGGCGCATAGGGGGTTCAGGTGAGGAGGGGGTCGGAACAAGGCCCAGTGTATGGAGGAACACAGCCTGGTCTCCCTGAGAATGGGTCCGGACGTGGGCAACCCTGCTGGTGCAAGATGATGCAGACACAGGACCGGGGACAGGATTACACACAGGCACCTCCGCGGCGGCCTGTGCTGCCTCCTGTCCCTGCCCCTGTGCTGCACCACTAGCACCAGTGGAATGCCCACCTCCAGACCCCATCTCAGTCCCTTGCACGGCCTCCTCCTCCACCAAACCCACCACCAACCTGGATGACTCCCTGCCATCTTCCGCCGCGGAACCCTGTGGGGTCTCAGCTGCCCCTTCTGCTGCCGAGGAGTCCAACTTCCTCCTGCGCCTCCTGGACCTCCCCTCGGCAGCTGCTACCTGGGACACAGCACCGGACTCCACACTCCCCGACGAGATGACAACAGGGGAGGGGAGCCGGGCCTTGCGTCTCCGGCTGGCGGTGGCATCCCTGCTGCTGTGCTCCACAGCACCTTCTCCGCCCTCCACATCAGATGACGCTGCAGGCAGGGAGAGACAGGAGACAGGCATCAGGACACTGTACAATTGACTCACACACATAACAGTTGTACAAGAGTGGCATTGTCATACTCCAGACCTGGCATCACAATCCCCAACACACTTGTCTCCTCAACGCACACACATGAGTCATTCAACAGCCATATTGCTACAGCCCGCTACATACATTCACATACAGCAGCATGAGCCGACAAAGGTGAGCCACACATCACATGATACACACGGACTCAAATACACATGCACACATGCAAAGCACACATCCAAGCATGTGTACCACTCCGCAAACTGTCAGTCATGAGATGAACATCCATGTCACATTTGCAATTCACTCTCCAACATGACAGTGTCACCTGCATCCATGTAGCAACACTGTTGCACCCTTCACAACTACACACACGCACAAGCTGCAGACTAATGCACCTGGAATCAACATCCATGTGTCACACGACAAGCATGCCAACTCACATGCACAGTCAAACACATGTGCCCACACACAAGCATTTGCACTGCAAGCACACACACACACACATGCACCATCCTTGTCTCACACATCACAGGCACACATGTGCTTGTCTCACAGCCCTGCACACACACATTTATACATGGCCACACAAAGACATGTGCAACATGCACACTCCTGGCACACCACCACACACACAGCTTACAATCAGTATGCATGTACACTCACCGCTCGACTCCAGACGGGTCTGCCTCCCAAGGACCTGGACATGGAGCGCTGGGGATATGCGTTCCAGGACCCGAAGTTCATCTTGCGACAAGTGGCCCCGCCGCCCCTTGGCATCCACTGCCTTCACGAGGCGCCGGGCCTTGTTCAGGGTCCTGGACCTGTAGTCCTCCCAGCGCTTCTTGACTTGATGGAATTCTCGGACTGCCACCCCCTCTGCGTTGATGGCAGTCACAATGTCCGTCCAGATCCTGGTCCGTCCTTCCTTGTCGAGGCGCATCCGTCCGTAGAGGGCATCATACTGCCCCAGGACTCGCTCCACCAGGACACCAACTTCGGTGGCACTGAAGCTGGTGCCCCTCTGCCTCCCTGGCCGGGGGTTGCCAGTCGTGCCAGATGTTGTGCTCCCTGACATGCCAACCCCAGAGGCAGGAGTGGGTGGCCAACTGGGTCCTGGGGCTGGGCTGTGGAGCGATGGTACGGCTGTCGGGAGTCTTTGGTTCCAGCAGGGGTGGTCACAGCAACTGCACCCCTGGCTGATGTGCAGGCAGCAAACAGCAGGGCACGTGGGCAGCAGGCAGTCAGGCAGCAGCAGATGGCAGGTGGGAGCGTGCTCGGGGCTCTGGGGGGCAGGATTCCGGCCTTAGGGGCAGGAGCGTGGTCTTCCGTGTGTGAACGCGTGGCCAGCTTGATACGGAGTGAATTGGCACGTGAAAATCATGCACGTCTGCGTGGAATCCGAGGAAAGGCCGCGTAAGCACGTCAGCACGCGTACGCGATTTCATTGGTCCAAAGGGCCAGGCGCGTAAGCGCGTCTATAACGCACGGCCGTTTCCCAACCCGCGAGATTGGTCCAAAGGGCCAGGCGCGTAATCGCGTCTATAACGCACGGCCGTTTCCCAACCCGCATGATTGGTCCAAAGGGCCAGGCGCGTAAGCGCGTCTATAACGCACGGCCGTTTCCCAACCCGCGTGAAAAAATAAACCTCCCGCGCGAGCGCGTCAGCACGCATACGCGATCTCATTGGTCCAAAGGGCCAGGCGCGTAAGCGCGCCTATGACGCACGGGTGTTTCCCAACCCACGTGAAAAAAATACACGTGCCGCGCGAGCGCGTCAGCACGCGTACCCGATTTCATTGGTCCAAAGGGCCAGGCGCGTAAGCGCGCCTATGACGCACGGGTGTTTCCCAACCCACGTGAAAAAAATACACGTGCAGCGCGAGCGCGTCAGCACGCGTACCCGATTTCATTGGTCCAAAGGGCCAGGCGCGTAAGCGCGCCTATGACGCACGGGTGTTTCACAACCCACGTGAAAAAAATACACGTGCCGCGCGAGCGCGTCAGCACGCGTACCCGATTTCATTGGTCCAAAGGGCCAGGCGCGTAAGCGCGCCTATGACGCACGGGTGTTTCCCAACCCACGTGAAAAAAATACACGTGCAGCGCGAGCGCGTCAGCACGCATACGCGATCTCATTGGTCCAAAGGGCCAGGCGCGTAAGCGCGCCTATGACGCACGGGTGTTTCCCAACCCACGTGAAAAAAATACACGTGCCGCGCGAGCGCGTCAGCACGCGTACCCGATTTCATTGGTCCAAAGGGCCAGGCGCGTAAGCGCGCCTATGACGCACGGGTGTTTCCCAACCCACGTGAAAAAAATACACGTGCAGCGCGAGCGCGTCAGCACGCGTACCCGATTTCATTGGTCCAAAGGGCCAGGCGCGTAAGCGCGCCTATGACGCACGGGTGTTTCACAACCCACGTGAAAAAAATACACGTGCCGCGCGAGCGCGTTAGCACGCGTACCCGATTTCATTGGTCCAAAGGCACACAGCGAGTAATCGCATATTCAACAGCGCGCGTGAAAAACGCCCGGTTACCATTTACATCTGAATACAATTACAATATTAATAACGTACATTTAACCTGGTAAACCTCGAGCATGTAGTCACACACGCTCGGCCACGACACGTGCAAAATTACAACAGGCAATACGGAAAGACGTACGCCTGCAGGAAGCAGGCGTACATGACCCGGCACGTCTAAATATTCACGTGAAAACATCCTACAAGCTCAGTGCAAAGATGAACATACCGTTCCTAGCAGCAGTGGCTGTGGGTTACCAAAGGAGGAGGAGGAGGAGAGTCAGGGCCAGAATTTTCTCACCCAGAACCAGCCTATTCGGGATGCCTGATGACCAGGTGTATGGGAGGTACAGGTTTCCAGCACACATCATACTGGACCTGGTCAGTGAGTGGGAGGATGACCTCACATCACCCACCCTGTGCTCCCAAGCACTCAGCCCCCTGCAGAAGGTCCTGAATGTACTGCACTTCTTGGGCACTGGATCTTTTCAGCGGACAAGTGCCATAGTGGGTGGTGTGTCACAGGCCACGCAGTCACGCTGTCTACACCAGGTCTTGAACATCATCACTGCACGGCCATCAGTCCGCAGGCACATATATCTCCCCAGGACTCCTGCAGAAAGGCGGGCGTGCATGCAGGAATTCTATGGTGTGGCTCAATTCCCCAAAGTGCTTGGTGCAATTGACTGCACCCATGTGGCTCTACGTCCCCCCAGGGCAACAGAGCACATCTATAGAAACCGCAAGCACTGGCATTCCATCAACGTGCAAGTTGTATGCAATGCCAAGGGAATCATCACATCAGTATATGCCAACTATCCCGGGTCCACCCACGACAGCTTCATCTACAGAATGTCTACCCTAAGCCGGGACCTAGAGGCTGGCCGGCATGGAGATACATGGCTGCTTGGTGAGCATGAATGCCACTGCACATGCATGCATGTCAGATACAGGGTCATGTCACAACACCACTAATGATACCCATCACCACCTCCGCAGGGGACAGTGCCTACCCTATCAGCCACCACATGATGACCCCAATCCGGAACCCCACCACGCCACCCGAGGTAAGGTACAACACAGCCCACATTGCAACACGGGGCATAGTGGAGCGCACATTCGGAGTGCTGAAGTCACGCTTTCGCTCCCTTGACCGTTCTGGCGGGCAGCTGTTATATGCTCCCCCACTAGTGTGCAGGATCATAGTGGCAGCATGTGTCCTGCACAACGTTGCAACACGCCGGGGCCTGCCCGTGGACATGGTGGTGCCCCCACATCCACAACCACATGCACGCCCGCTGCGCATGGGAGGGGAAAGGGCACGGGGGGAGGCAGCCCGTACGCAACTGGTGGCCAACTTCTTCACCTAGGAATCACAGTGCTGGCTAGTGCACACTGCTCTGGCACATACCATCTGACGATCAATGATGACACTACCTGACAATGTCACAAAATTTCTTGGCAATAAACTGTCAGAAACACATCAGCCTGAGATTGTTAACATGGAAGTGTCACTATGTGTGCACCCCTACCTACACATACACCAGCAATGCATAACTATGAAAAGACAACTCCATTCATCAAAAATGCATTGGCACAGGCGAATTGCTACATTACAACATTGCCATGTCACCCAATCCCTTCACAGTCCCGCCACAGAGGACACCATGTCATGGTATGTGAGAGCAAACAAACTGACCCTCACAACATGACACCGGTGTCACAAATTGCAGTGCCCCAAATGGAACATAGCCGCACTTGAACAGCTAACCGTGATGGAGGCACTACTACACACCTGTGTAAGAGTCATTTCAATCAAATTACACACCAACCCACCCTGAAGCCCACCAAAACAAGACACAATGCATGTAATCAATGGTAGTCTCAATACCTGATTGTGCTGGTATGTCCTCACCGTCCAGATGTACAGTGATGGCGCCACGCAAAAGTGTCACTGCACATCTACCGACATGTAGTCTGACTCCAGAGAGTATGCCCGTGTGAAGAACTGTGTGAAATACCTGCAAAACATGAGTAACATATGTAAGTTGAGGCACATATCAAACCATCATGCATAGTTAGGTGCAACAACAATGTACACCATGAATGTCTACACAGTATTGACTATGGACTGCCCAACAGCTCATGGGAGTCCAATGTCACCGTGTAATTTGCTGTCACTTGGGCACACCCTTTGCAAGCCCATGGAAACGGAAGCAGGAGGGGTGTGGATGCCAGGTACCCAAGCATCGAAACCAAACTCAGGACAAGCCTGCATGTGCCCAGCCACAATACAGTGTATGCCCAGGTACCCACACAAGGCAACACACTTGAAAAATAAAAATATGCTAAGAAAAAATGGCCATGAAAGGGCCGGCGGGGAGGGGGGGGCCACCTATGAGGTCAGAGGACAGGATGCACGCCACAATCCACCTGTGTGGATCATGGGAAGTAAAAACACCCCATAGGCTCGTGGCCCACACGGCTACTCTGTTGTGGGAGATGAGTCGCTATCGCTCTGGCCAGACCCTGCAGCTGACTCAGGAGGTGGGGGAGCTGCCTCAGAAGATGGTGTGACAATGGGAGGCAGCCCACGCAAAGCCCGAGTTTGCTCCTCCATGGCTGCAAGCAGGCGGGTCTGGAAGGTCTGGTTCTGGATTATGATCATGCGGAGGTCCCCATGCAGTAACTTCCGGGATGACCTGACCTCCTCACGAGTTGCCTGCATCTCGGCCGAGAGCGTCCGTGTCAGACGCTCCAGCTGCTCCTCTGTCCTTCTATGGGATGAAGCCTCAAGCTCTGACAGGGTCGACCTGAGGTGATGGAATTCTTCCCTCAGGCCTTCCCAGTTGCGCTGGGACTCCATGGAAAGTGATTCCCGCAGAGTCGCCAGTCCTGCCCGCCTGTCCATGTTGGACGCCAACATGTCCTCCCTGTGTGCCTGGCAGATGGACTCTGTAGCCTGCTCCAGTCGCTCCATCAGCCTTTCTGGGGGGACAATGGAAGTGGCCACCCTATCCATGGCCTGTGCAATCATCTCGGATGATGCTGCCTGTTGGGTGGCCATACCGTAGATGGATTGCTCCCAAGCGGTATTGCCAGGTGGCATACGGCCACCACGTTGGCGGGCACCACACCTGCCTGGGGCAAGGCGGACTGCGCCTTGCTGTGCCGGCAAAGCCTCAGGCTGCAGGACTGCATTCCCTCTCTGATCTGCAGCCCCAGGAACAGGATCAGAGATTGTGTGGTGTGGCCCTGCATCCGTAACCACCGGAGGCTGAGCTGCCGACACTGACATCCCCATTGAGGGCAATAACCCGGCTGCAGGTGGGTCGGACAGAGGAGATTCTCTCCCAAGAACACTCACCTGCGACTGCACATAGGTGTCATCCTCCGAGTCTACACCTGAATACTGCTCGGGGGAGGAACCCCCAGAGACACCCCTCGACAGCACGACCTGCAGCACTTGTGGGTTTTCACCCACAAACACACCACGTCCCTCACTTGTGGAAGGTCGGCCCGGGTTGCCCTCCTGGGACGGCTCCACCACCACATCCCCAGCATCAACAAGTGCGTCGTCCCCTGCAAAGACATGAAAGAGAGAAATGGAAACAGGCATTAGCACCATGGCATACAACAAGGGCTGATGAACAACAGAGCCAGTAGTTCAATGACACATGTCCCACATGACTGGGAAACCTCCTATGCATTCACCATCACTGGGTCTGGAGGGGAGGCTCAGGGCACACAATGATGACACAGAGAATGGAGAGCAACGCCTGCTCCCCATGCTGCCTAGCACTGGCATCACACATTGGCCGGTGATTGCCATGTCAAATGCACATGCCATCACACACATGGCATGTGACATAGCCACCAAGTGAAGAGGGAGAGGAGGGCAACTAATTTGGATTTTGGCCACTCTGGTCCTGACATTGCTTCATCACATCAAGAAATTAACATGTTGGACATGGATCTGCTAGTCCCAATTGGCCACGATGCACAGTGCCTTGTCAACATTAACAAAATGCAGTAAACAATGAGATTCCACCTCCCCATCACCTGTAATGGAATCATATAGCATTCGTGAAGCACCTGTACAGAAATGTATGAAGGTACAGCGGAGCACTGAGGGGTGGTGGGCCAGAAGGGGATGCCATTCAACAATCCTACTGGTGCTGGTGTCATTCATGTAACGCAAGTGCAGAGGTGGGTGGCACAATGAAGTGCAAGGGGAAGTTGCGGCTGGTAGTGCTGTACAAGGTAAGTAGGACTTAACGTCGAGGGCAGATGGTGGTAGGCGCAGACAAGTGCTGGGGGGGTGGCCTATAGGGGTACAGAGACAGTCATGCAGTGCTGTGGGCTCGGAGGGGACAGGGGAGGTACACACTGCATCTGGCTCGGCAAGGTCCTTGCAGATTTCAATGTGTCCTGCAGAGTTGTCAGATGCCGCAGATATGTGCCCTTGGATTGGGGCTCTCATCTTGGTGAGAAGGGTGAGACGCTATTGCCTTTGGAGCAGGCGGCAGGCCAGTTTGCCAGAGGATGAGCATGATGCAGGCCATTTCCTCTCTGCCACCCGGCACCTGTGTTTTGGGTTCACAAGATCCGAGTCATGCCAGGAGTCAGCATTGGCATGGGGCTTCAGGCGGATTGTCATGACCGTGGCAAAGACATCCAGTGTACCTGACATAGAGTGGAGCATGGAGTGGGCCCTGTCAGGATGGGAGTGAGCCTAAGGGGGAGCTGGATGGGGGGGAGATTTTGGCAGCATAAGCCTCGACTGACACACACTTCATGGGTTGGAATACCAAGAAGGTGTGTGACAGTGGTGAGGGTGGCTTTGCCTGTGGGGTGGTGAGGGTGAGGTGGGAGGAGAGGAGAAAGTGATCACTCCAGGAGAGAGGAGTGCAGAGAGGGATGGAGAGGGGAAGGTCAGATGAGATCAGAGCATCAAGAGTGTGCCCTGCAGAATGAGTAGGGACAGACGGGAGTTTAGAGGGTGATAGGGAGTTGCTGAGGTCACGGAAAAGTCACGTGGGGGGGACAACAAGCATGCAGGTGGATGCGTACATCACCAAGGAAGAGGATTTCAGTGTCTGGGGACATGAGTGAGGAGGAGAGGTGAGGCCACTCAGAAAGGAAGTAGTACATTTGACCATTTTTCCGATACACAGTACGCACAGTTTGTGAATGTCGAGGTGAGATGGAGAGAGACGTCACACAAGCCATTCCAGAGGGGAGTAGGTCTACGTAGGAGTGACAGTGGCAGGAATACCCTCAGGGAAGGCAAGGGCACACCCCCCCTGCACAGTAGTGCCGGGCCAAGGAGAGGATCTCCTGAACGTCAGGTAGGAGTGTGTCAAAGATGCAGACAGAGCTGGCCGTCAGACATGTTTCCATGAGACCAAGGATGTCAAGGTGCATTACCTCATGTAAGTGACATATATTGGAGGAATGCCTGATGCAGCGGCAGAGTAAGGAGTGTAAATGTGGAGGAGGTTGACAGCCTTGTAGGACTTACGGGGAGTGCTACAGATCAGAGGTGCAGCATGTGTAGGAGTTGGAGTGGGAGGCGGAGAAGGATCATGGGAGGGTGCAGGGAGGCAGTGCAGGATAGATGAGGAGAGAGGAGGGGGGACAGCAGGAGAGGAAAGGAAGTTGATGAGATGTGGGTAGCATTTGTCAAGGAGAATAAGGTTGGCCTGAGGTCCTTGGACTGAGATGCTCCCATTACCATACACATCAATTGTGGCCTCTGAGGATTGGAAGGAGGCCAAGAGTACACCCCAACAGGTCACACCATTGATGGTGGAAGAGGAGCAAGGAGAGAGGACTGGGACCATGTGAAGGGTCCATGGGACAGGCAAAGGCATGTATGAGCAGATGTCAGTGAGAGTTAACCTTGAATAGGCTCAGATGTACTTGTCAGCAATAGGGTGGGTCGCATTGGAGGGCAGGGTGCCCTCATTTGACTGTTTGCAAGCAGGTGTCGTGAGTAGGGCACGATGGTCTGAACAGTAGAAGTCAGGGAAGATAGACCATGAAGAGCAGCATGGAGTGTGAGGGAATGGGGCTTGAAACCAGACGGAACAAGAGCACACAGGTAGGAGGTGGGTGTCAAGGCAAAATCCAGAGTATGACAGCACGTTGAGTGCCATGTATATACAGAGGACGCATTAGCATGTGGTATCATTGCATGTCAGGCATGTGACGATGGAACTTGAATGGCTGGGGGAAAGTGTAGGAATGGTATGTAAGACATAAGATGAATAGACAGGGGAGAATGAGCAACAATGTCGTGACAAAATGACAATTCAAGGGGAACTTCCATGGTGTAGGGCCATATGTGCACTGTTGGCAGTAGGGATAGTGGTGTGGGCACATGGTGTTGCACTGAACATACTGGATGAGGCACATGGGTGACACTATCAACTCTGCCACACACCCCCTTGACAGGCACCCAACATGAAGGCTTCGCACACACACCATGCACATGGATATAACACACATGCATGTGCACTCACCGGATGATGCCTCGTAATCAGGGAGATCTCCCACACCTTGGAGTTGTCCCTCGGTGACGTAGGATCCAGCTACGGACTCGTGTGGTGTGAGTTCTATTTTCTGTGCTGGGGACCCACCTCCAGTCACCAAGGTTGCGGCATGACTTGAGGCCAGCTTATCCTTTGCCCTGCGCTTAAGGTCATTCCAGCGCTTCTGGCAATCACTAGCTGTGCGCCTCACTACTCCAAGGGCACTTATTTTGTCAGCAATGGTCTGCCAGTGTGCCTGGCGTCTGGCATGTGTGGTCTTGGACCCTGCAACGATGACCATTTCCCTATCATGGTCTGACACATACTGAACAAGTGCATTCAGTTCGGCGTCTGTGAAGCTGGGCTTCCTTGATGGGCCGGACTGTGCAGCCGTGCCTGGGGCATCAGCCTGTGCCGGACGTGCACTCTTCCTCTTCCGCTTGGAAGGGGGTGGGGATCCAGAGTGTCCTACGCCGCTGTGGACACTAGGGGCAGGAGCCGTGGTGGACTCAGTACTGGGTGTGTGGGATTGCACACTCAGCATGGGAGTAGGTGCAGGCATTGGGGGTAGAGGGATAGGGTCAGGCCTGATCTGAGGTGCATGAACTAGGACCGACACAGTCTTGGCAGGGTGTATGAGAGGTGGGGTGGATGGAGCCACACCCTGCCCACGGGGGGCAGCAGATGACCTATCTGGCATAGATGCGCGTGTCCTGATGACACCAATGTGCACCGGTGCACGTGCAGTGGACCTGCTGACCTGGATGTCAGCGATGGAGTCACCCTCGGACAGGTCTGGTGCCACAATGGGCTGGTCCAACAAGGGCTGATCAGGGTTGGTATCAGCCACATGACCCTCAACCTGGGGGGGGGAGGGGGGGGCATGGGTGTCCCTGACTGGTCCTCCAGACTGGGGGGGACAGGGGCACCCTGCAAGTCACAACCACGTCCCCTAGTGGATCCTCCACGGCCACCACGTGTGGCTCGGCCACCTTTGCCACCCTTACGGCTTGCACGCCTCCCAACCATGGCACTGATGTTATTGTGCGTATGGGAGTGGGTGTGCACAATTGTCCTGGGCAATTGGGTGTCAAAGGGGTTGGGTACCAGATGGTATTCGTACCCTAGTGCAGTGGCAAGGCTATATGACACCCCTGGGGAAAGATGACGGGTCATGCAACGCACAGGCACCCCAAAAAAGTTAAGGAACGTGCACGGTACCCCTCCTAGACCACGTGTGCGTATGAAAAACCCTGCACTACGCTGTGGCATCCAGTAACACAGTAATGAACGTATGCGTGTCACACGCAGCCTAGATTGACCTCTGAAGAGGTACCTGACACACGGGGCAAGCACAGATGATAGATGCGTGCGCAACTCACCGTCTGCCAGGGAGAAATGCGTCAAAAAGACGCGCGTGTGCGCGTTGGCAACACCCCCGCCAAAAGAAGAATGGGACGCTGTCTGAGGAGACAGGACAACAGTAGAAGGGAACGCTGTGTGAGGAAACAGACCCAGGAAAAAGAGCAAAAGAGAAAAAGCTGTCAGAGGTAACAGGGAGTACGACCTTTGAACGCCGTGAAGTAAATCGCGTGTCAACTGACAAGAAGTACAGAATACACCAACTCGCTCTCCACGAAAAGCACGTACAAGGAAATGGCGTTCTACATGTACCTTTTATGCAGGCCCACAGGTCCTGCGTCACTTCCGCGTGTAGGCGCTGAAGGGCCAGCCTCCAATCACACGCATTGACACTGGCTTGTGTTTCTTTCACGCGTGTTGGGAAACGGCCGTGCGTTATAGACGCGCTTACGCGCCTGGCCCTTTGGACCAATCACGCGTGTTGGGAAACACCCGTGCGTCATAGGCGCGCTTACGCGCCTGGCCCTTTGGACCAATGAAATCGGGTACGCGTGCTGACGCGCTCGCGCGGCACGTGTATTTTTTTCACGTGGGTTGGGAAACACCCGTGCGTCATAGGCGCGCTTACGCGCCTGGCCCTTTGGACCAATGAAATCGCGTACGCGTGCTGACGTGCTTACGCGCTGAGGGCCTTTCCTCGGATTCCACGCAGACGTGCATGATTTTCACGTGCCAATTCACTCCGTATCAAGCTGGCCACGCGTTCACACACGGAAGACCACGCTCCTGCCCAGAAGGCCGAGTTACTGCCCCCCAGTGCCCCGAGCAGCCTCCCACGTGCCATCTGCTGCTGCCTGCCTGCCTGCCTGCCTGCTGCCACCGTGCCCTGCCATTTGGTGCCTGCACATCAGCCATCTGCAGGCGTACAGTTGCTGTGTCCACCCCTGCTGGAACTGAAGACTCCCGACTGGAAGAACACCACTCCACAGCCCAGCCCCAGGACCAAGTTGCCCACCCACTCCTGCCTCTGGGGTTGCCATGTCGGGCACTGAAACATCTGGCACAACTGGCAACCCCCAGCCAGAGAGGCAGAGGGGCCCCAGCTTCAGTGTCACCGAGGTTGGGGTCCTGGTGGAGCGAGTCCTGGGGCAGTATGATGCCCTCTTCGGAAGTAGCCGCGCCAACTATGAAGGACGGACTCGGATCTGGGACGACATCGTGACTGCCATCAACGCGGAGGGGGTGGCAGTCCGCGACAACCCACATGTCAGGAAGCGTTGGGAGGACTGCAGGTCCAGGACCCTCTCAAAGGCCCGGCGCCTCGTGGAGGGGGGCCGGGGCCACATGAGTTCGATCCAAATGAGGGTCCTGGCACGCATACACCCAGCGCTCCACTCCCAGGTCCTTGAGAGGGAGACCCGTCTGGAGTTGAGCGGTAAGTGTGCAGGCATTGCTGTGTGAGACAGTGCATGTTGCAGTGTGCTGGTTGTGTGATGCTGTATGTGTGGAATGGGCCTTGTAGGCATGTATGTGTGCAGTGTTGTCATGGCGATGCATGTGCGACCAGTAATTTGTGGATCACATGGTTGTTGTATGTGTTGCTATGCAACCTGAGGAGGCCTATGCAGATTGGACACATGTGAGCATGCAAGTGTATGTTCGTGGACATGGGTGTGGGTGAGGGATGGATGCTGATGCCAGGTACATGTATGGTGTCGAGGTCGGTGTGCTTGACCTGCATGTCTGTGACTTTTGAATGGCATGGATGCATGACACATGTCTGTGACACTGTACAGATTCACTGATGCTGCCTAATCATCCTTGTATCCACTGTGTTTGTGATGTACGAGGCCACATGGATGTGACAGAGGTGAAGTGTGTGCGTGTGATTTGCATGACCAATGATGCATGTGAGTTCCATGACATCGTACTTTAGAAGAGTGCAGTGGACATGTATGTTGATGTGCATGCCATGGACCATGGGTGTTGCGTGTGTGTATTGCCTGACCCATGTGTTGTGGAGGGACATGATAGAAGTGTACTTTACCATTGCCAGTCATCTGATATTGCTTCCTGTGTAGGGGACCATTGTACAGTGCCCTGATGCTTGTGTTCTATGTCTCCCTCTATGCAGCGGCTAGTGATGGAGAGGGCGGAGACGGCGCTGTGGAGGTAGACGGCGGGGATGCCCCCACGGCTGCGGCGGAAGGGGTGGGTGAGCCCCCACAGGGGCCAGCTACAGCGGAAGAGGGCAAGGAGCCATCCAGGTTGGTGGTTTCTACAGAGGAGGAGGTGGCCGAGACTGAGGCACACCTGAGGCCTGGTGGGGGCATCCCTGCTGGTGCAAGTGGTGCAGTCCAGGGCCAGGGGCAGGAGGCAGCACAGGTCGCCGTGGAGGTGCCTGTGCATGTCGCTGTCCCTGACCCTGTGAGTGCACCACCATGCACCAGCATGGATGCCCCGTCCCAGGCCCGTCCGCAGGTGGAGGGGGTGTCTATGTCATCTGACTCCCCTCCACCTGCGGACGAGGGGACCCGTGGGCGCATGGAAAAGGTCCTGATTGGGGTCGCGTTGCGCACGGGGGTCATTCGTGATGACGTGCGTGCTTCCCGGGAGGAGCACGCACATCATCACGAAGAGCACCGTGCCGACGTGGCCCAGTTGGGATCTGCCATTGGCGCGGGTTTTCTGCAGGTGATGGCCAATGTGTCGGGCATCTCCTCCTCTGTGGAAAGTATGCGCCGGTCGTTCTCCTTGCCGTCTTCCGGCCCAGTTGACACCAGGGCCCCCTGTGGACCTGCCCCGACCAATGCAGCCGGCTCAGTGGGGATCCCATCCCTGCCACAGTCGGGAGTCGGTGGTCCAGCTGGTGTGGACACCATGGCAACTGGACCCCTGCAGGTGGAGGATGTGCCGGCATCATCAGGCAGGGCACGTGCACGACGGCGTCGGTGGATACCATCAGCCTGGATGCCGTCGTGCTGGCAGAGCAGTGGCTGCAGAGGCAGCGACGTGGGAGGCGTCATGGCTCGGGGCCATCAACATCGGAGGGGCAGCCATCGGCTGGAGGGCAGGAGGACCCTGGACAGAATGTGTCTTCCGTGTGGCAGCGGTTAGGCCACGCAATAGATGCGGAGAGGCGGCGGGAAGAAGAGGGGCGGCTCGCTATGGTCAGGGCGGTGGACTCCATGCAGAGGGCCCTGAGGCGTGCCGAGTGCCTCGAGGAGATCCGCAGGGGCTTGGAGGTGGACACTGCGTCAGCCCTGCGGGCCCTCGGGGCCATTGAGGAGGAACGCCTCGGGGAGATAGAAAGGGAGTTCGATGATGCCCTGGCCCATAACATCTCTCAGTGAGCCGCAGGACTGGCCCGCCGCCTTTGTATATAGTTATGTAGATAGTAGGTTTCCTTTATTTTTATTTATTATTTGGGTTGATTGGACAATGGCCCACGTTTTTTGTATATAGTTAGCATTAGTTAGATTTTGGGTAGGTTTCATTTTATGGTTTTTAGGGATATTGGACCCGGACAATCATCTTTGTACATAGTTTGTGGATATTTTCGATTTTATTATTTGGACCATGGGACAATGTGTTTGTTTTTGATTTCCATTTTGATTGACTTTGCACCCGTTCTTTTGGATTTCACCTTTCATTAGAATTTTTATTTTTTTACCTGTTACTTTGTGTATTCATTTAGGTGTTTCTTTTTTTTCCTTCTTACATTTTAATACATTGTTCTTTTGATTCTATTGTGTGGACTTCTCTCATTGGTTTGTTGACTGTCACAATCTGGGTTTTCACAGTCATGTGTTGCCATTGTGTGAGTCTGACGGACTTGGACTCATGCGCATACTGCTCATTGGTTATGTATCATGTAATGGGTATTTGATTTTTGAATGGATGTGTACCTTGGATGTGTGCATGGACTGGGGTGACATGGGGTGGGATGTGGTTGCCCATGGGATCCTGGGATCTGTATTGTGATTTCCTATTGGTAGGGGAACATCTGTGTGGGCCTGGTGGAGGGTGCCCCATGACTGCTGGGGGGTGGGGTTGGTGGGAGACATGAGTGGGACATAAGTGGGGGCCTGCTGGCAGGTGCCCCACAGTGCTGGGGGGTGGGTGTGGTGGGAGGCATGAGTGGGACATGGGTGGGGGCCTGGTGGAGGGTGCCCCATGACTGCTGGGGGGTGGGGTTGGTGGGAGACATGAGTGGGACATAAGTGGGGGCCTGCTGGCAGGTGCCCCACAGTGCTGGGGGGTGGGTGTGGTGGGAGGCATGAGTGGGACATGAGTGGGGGCCTGCTGGCAGGTGCCCCACAGTGCTGGGGGGTGGGTGTGGTGGGAGGCATGAGTGGGACATGGGTGGGGGCCTGGTGGAGGGTGCCCCATGACTGCTGGGGGGTGGGGTTGGTGGGAGACATGAGTGGGACATAAGTGCGGGCCTGCTGGCAGGTGCCCCACAGTGCTGGGGGGTGGGTGTGGTGGGAGGCATGAGTGGGACATGAGTGGGGGCCTGCTGGCAGGTGCCCCACAGTGCTGGGGGGTGGGTGTGGTGGAAGGCATGAGTGGGACATAAGTGGGGGCCTGCTGGGAGGTGCCCCACAGTGCTGGGGAGTGGGTGTGGTGGGAGGCATGAGTGGGACATAAGTGGGGGCCTGCTGGCAGGTGCCCCACAGTGCTGGGGGGTGGGTGTGGTGGGAGGCATGAGTGGGACATAAGTGGGGGCCTGCTGGCAGGTGCCCCACAGTGCTGGGGGGTGGGGGTGGTGGGAGGCATGAGTGGGACATGGGTGGGGGCCTGGTGGAGGGTGCCCCATGACTGCTGGGGGGTGGGAGTCATGAGCAGGTGTGCAGGGTAATCCCCTGTGGTGTGGACTGCATGCAGGGGACGTGGAGGCTGTACAGGGAAGACCTGTGAAGACCCAACGATCGGAGTAGCGTGTTCAACTATCCACGCCCCCCTGAAATGGACGTAGCCTAGCTTTTTGCGTGTGAAACTTCCCGCGCACCCCTGTAATGGACGTACCCTGGCTTTTCGCGTGTGGGACTTCCCGCGCACCCCTGTAATGGACGTACCCTGGCTTTTCGCGTGTGAAACTTCCCGCGAACCCCTGTAATGGACGTACCCTGGCTTTTCGCGTGTGGGACTTCCCGCGCACCCCTGTAATGGACGTACCCTGGCTTTTCGCGTGTGGGACTTCCCGCGCACCCCTGTAATGGACGTACCCTGGCTTTTCGCATGTGAAACTTCCCGCGAACCCCTGTAATGGACGTACCCTGGCTTTTCGCGTGTGGGACTTCCCGCGCACCCCTGGTATTCCCCTAGCCTAGCTTTTCGCGTGTGAAACTTCCCGCGCACCCCTGTAATGGACGTACCCTGGCTTTTCACGTGTGGGACTTCCCGCGCACCCCTGCAATTCCCGTAGCCTAGCTTTTCGCGTGTGAAACTTCCCGCGCACCCCTGTAATGGACGTACACTGGCTTTTCGCGTGTGGGACTTCCCGCGCACCCCTGTAATGGACGTACCCTGGCTTTTCGCGTGTGAAACTTCCCGCGAACCCCTGTAATGGACGTACCCTGGCTTTTCGCGTGTGGGACTTCCCGCGCACCCCTGGTATTCCCCTAGCCTAGCTTTTCGCGTGTGAAACTTCACGCGCACCCCTGTAATGGACGTACCCTGGCTTTTCGCGTGTGGGACTTCCCGCGCACCCCTGCAATTCCCGTAGCCTAGCTTTTCGCGTGTGAAACTTGATGCGCACCCCAGTAATGGACGTACCCTGGCTTTTCGCGTGTGGGACTTCCCGCGCACCCCTGCAATTCCCGTAGCCTAGCTTTTCGCGTGTGAAACTTCACGCGCACCCCTGTAATGGACGTACCCTGGCTTTTCGCGTGTGGGACTTCCCGCGCACCCCTGCAATTCCCGTAGCCTAGCTTTTCGCGTGTGAAACGTTCCCGCGCACCCCTGAAATGGAAGTAGCCTGGGATTTCGCGTGTGAAACTTCCCCGCGCACCCCTGAAATGGACGTACCCTGGCTTTTCGCGTGTGGGACTTCCCGCGCACCCCTGGAATTCCCGTAGCCTAGCTTTTCGCGTGTGAAACTTCCCGCGAACCCCTGTAATGGACGTACCCTGGCTTTTCGCGTGTGAAACTTCCCGCGCACCCCTGAAATGGACGTAGCCTGGGATTTGACGTGTGACACTTCCTGCGCACCCTTGAAAATCGCATGGGCCGCTTGCCGTGATGGTCCAGGGTTAGCGTAGCCCCTTGCGCTGGTTTGTGATTTTTATGAGATTTCCCAGCGCAAGGGGCGTTCCTGGGGGCGTAACTGGCGCTGCAGCGAGTCGCTGCGCCACTGTGCGCCACGGCTGCCTGGGGAAGCTAAAATCCATGAATACGCTGTGCGCCGGATTCGGTTTTGGCGCACGCGGCTGGCGCAGACTATCGCACGCGCACGCTGTGCGCCAGCCGCGTGCGCTACTTGTGCGCTGAATTCTATGAATTACCCTGTAAATCTTCCAGATTTCATACATATGGAAACATACATGCACTCTCTGTAACAATGTGACACACGAACAAATCCCTAATGAGCGATTTGTGTATGTATCCATACCTAATTGTGAATCCATTCCATTTCAGTAACTTCTACAAAATGCAAACTATGGCAGATTATGTACTATCTGCAATTCAGATAATCGCTCCACCTTACTGATATCAACACATAGTAACTACATAATACTGGTGCTTCTACGTTACAATGCAGATGGTAACAAAAAAAACTGCAAGCTGACTGGATTCACACACGGTGAAGCGTCACCTGGTAAGAAATCCTTCACAACAATAGGTATAATCTACGACGCAGGAACCACAACCAATGCAGGTCACTACAATGCATATATTAAAAAGAAATGTGGATGGTTCGAGTGTAACTATAGTAGCATTACTATAAAGAAGAGATTACCAGCAAATCTTACAAATGCGTATTTAATCTTCTTAATGCCAACATTTTATAACTAATGTGTACTTCAACATTAACAAAAATGCAATTAAAAGACTATAAACAGTTAGAATACGCCAACAGGTATCTAACTGCCCAAAATTGTTTAACAACCACACAGATAAATGAATACCACTGATTTGTAATCAAAATCACACAGTTAGAATAGGCCAAGAGGAATATAACTGTTTAAAAAATCTGCAACAAGCCAACATACAGAACATTAATCAGAAACAACAAGTGAACACTCAAAGGAAACAAAGAAATAGTTTGTAGCATAGCAAAGAAAGTGTTTTTTTAATCCGACAAGGATTTTTTTCCCCCAGACCCAATGATTTGAAAAACAAACACAGACACTGAGCAAAATGCACAGTACACTTGTTTGTAAAGAAAATATGAGGGTAAAAGAAATCTAAAATGTCTATTATGCAATGTAATAAATCTTTATAAAATACACACACTAACATGCTCTTTTCTTTTATCACAGAAATTAATAAAGAATATTTCCTGCAAGTACTAAAGCCATGTAAGAAATATATTGAATCTCAACAAATTAAAAAGTAAGTAGAATTTCACACAAGACTCTGGGTCCTGCCCACAACCACCACAGCATATCACACCCATGGTGGCTTATAAATCATTAGCACACCCATAGAATGAAACATTTTAACTGAATCATACACTCAATTTGCGCCCAGGACTCTAGGCCCTGCCCACACCTACCAGATATATATTTGATTGTATGGGTGTGATGTATGAATGTGATATGCTGCAGTGGTTGTGGGCAGGGCCTAGAGTCTTGAGTGTATGGCCTACGGACTAGGGCCTGCGGCCATGCACCCAAAACTCTACATCCTGCCCACAACCACTGCACTATATAAAACCCATGGTACCTTATAACTGCAGTGCTTATAACTTTGTTCTTGGGTGCATGGCATTTGGCCATGCACCCAAGACTCTAGTTCCTGCCCACAACCACAACAGCATATCACACCCATTGTGGCTTAAAACTTCACTACGTATAACTTTGTTCTTGGGTGCATGGCCTTTGGACCGCCCCACAACCACCTGATTGATGTTCGATACTACAGGTGTATCTATAGCTGTGATATGCTGCAGTGGTTGTAGCCAGGGCCTAGAGTGTTGGGTGTATGGCAATAGATAATCAAATCTATGGGCGTGCAGTATATGAAACCCATATTGGCTTATAACTTCAGTGCATATAACTTTGTTCTTGGGTGCATGGCCTTTGGCCATGTACCCAAAACTGTAGGTCCTGGCCACAACCACCACAGCATATCACACCCATTGTGGCTTATAACTTCAGTGCATATAACTTTGTTCTTGGGTGCATGGCCTTCAGCCATCCACCCAAGACTCTAGGCCCTCTCCACAACCACCTGATTAATGTGCAATACTACAGGTGTATCTATTGCTGTGATATGCTGCGGTGGTTGTGGCCAGGGCCTAGAGTCTTGGGTGTATGGCAATAGATATTCGAATGTATGGGTGTGTAGTATATAATGTATGGGTGTGCAGTATATAAAATCCATGGTGGCTTATAACTCCAGTGCTTATAACTTTGTTCTTGGGTGCATGGCCCTAGGCCATGCACCCAAGACTCTAGGCCCTCCCCACAACCACCTGATTAATATACCATACTACGGGTGTATATATTGCTGTGATATGCTGCGGTAGTTGTGGCCAGGGCCTAGAGTCTTAGGAGTATGGCCCACGGCCTACGGCCATGCACCCAAGACTCTATATCCTGGCCACAACCACCGCAGCATATCCCACCCATGGCGGCTTATAAGTCAGTACCACACCGATAAAAACAAAAATTTTAACTAAGGCATGTACTCAATTTTAATATTCGCTAACACCACGCGTGTCCTTAGAACAGTTTCAAGTTGCCAGTGCACAGCACGGACGGAAGTACTATCCTTTTGAGACCCCTCATTTTCAGTAATTACAAACATCCCGGACAGGGCGGGCATGGCGAATACATCATTAGCACCTGCCGCCTAAACAAATACAGTATTTCACCCATCTCTTACTCTCTGAACCTCCCCAAGCACTCTGACACACCAAAATACTTTTCTGAAACAGTATTTCCCCTCTGGTCGCCGCCGCGCTGTTGGCGGACCCAAGATGTCGGGCGCATCAAAACAATCTGAGGCACATCACACCTCACTCCAGCCAATCAGCGGACACGTTGCCTGTCTGCGGTCATGACGGGAGCCCCTTAGCCAATCAGTATCTTGTCCTCAGAGCGAACAGGGAAGTGTGACCACGGAGCGGTTATAGATATCACAAATTTTTTTAGACGTACTTTTTGGTCGTTTTAAAGAAAACTACTGGACGGATTGGCACCAAATGTACAAAAGCACGCTTTCAGGACCAAGGTCCTCCTCCTGCTGAACATTTGGTGAAAATCCTCCAGCGGTTTGGCCTGTAGGCGTGCGCAAAATTTTTCCCCCATTCACTCTATGGGAAAAAAAGACGTTTTGGGACCCCCCCCTCTATAACTTTTCCCCCCTCGGCCAAACATCACCAAACAAAACGAAAACAATTCAGAGTGGGCCATATACTTTTTTTGCAAAGTTTGGTGAGGATTCGTCGAGGGGGAGCGAAGTTATAAGTCGCCCAAAAAGTGCTCTTCCTATGGAAACAGCAACTTAATCATAACCACACAGCCACTGCTATGTAATATATATATATTGGCACTTGCTACGGTCTATCTATTATAAGCTTAGAGCTAGTTTCACAATCACTTTTCTGCTTGCGTTACAATTGCATCTGTACACGTGTAAAATTATTTGATAGCTCCATCTGTTTCTGTTGCATAAGCTTTTTCACCCTGAGCCCAAGATGTCACTTATCCTCGTTGCTTTCTTGATGCCTTCTAGAATATCTGCATTCTCTGATCTCTGAATCTCTACTGTGTGCGACATCTCTTTGCGCTTGACATCATCATTCATTCCTGCCCTTTGACTGCTCTGCTTCTTCGGGAATCTCATTCAGGTGGCCATCATTTTGTCTTGCGTGCAGGTATGGTTTTCTCAATGGGTACCTTGCCTCCCAGATTCTCTTAGGTATTGGTACTCTTATGGGTATCTGCATTCTCTGATCTCTGAATCTCTTCTGTGTGCGACATCTCTTTCCCCTTGACATCATCATTTATTCCTGCCCTTTAACTGCACTGCTTCTTCAGGAATCTCATTTAGGTGGCCATCATTTTGTCTTGCGTGCAGGTATGGTTTTCTCAATGGGTACCTTGCCTCCCAGATTCTCTTAGGTATTGGTACTCTTATGGGTACTGCACAGAGTCCACATTTTGCTCTTTGCTGATTCAATTGTTCCGCATACGTCACATACTTTGGTTCCCATTCTATAGGTAATATGGATGGGGCAGTTGGAGGGGGAGTACTTGGCTCCTCCTCTACACTGTCCACAGACACATTTTGATTAAAACTAAATTATAACGTGGTTCAATGCTGTCATGAGGCTGCTTCAAGGCGCTAGAATGGGAAAGGAAAATTAAAATCAATAAATAGGTGATGCAGGCAGAGAGCTACTTTGAGATGAAATAAGGGATCAAGGAAAATGTTATCAAGAGGGAATAATTTGGAAAAATGCACTGCACTGCACATCTTAAGCAATCTACAGCATTTCCTCTGATCTGTTTTTTTTACATTTTTTTAGGTAGGTTGGAAGAGATTTCCAGAAGGGAGGATTGGAGAAAGACCCAGCAGGAAGAGTGTTGAAGCCTTTAGAGACCCACCATAAAGGGGTTTATATTTGGGATGGTTGGTAACCAACACTGGTTTTGGTACACCAACCATAGGTGTCTGATTGCAAGGTTGATGGCAGTGCAGTAATGTTTTGGCCCAGCAGCCTGGATCTAGGTAAATACTTCTAAGTCAGCTCCATGGTTTATGTCAACCAATGGAGTGATTTCAGGGCCATGAAAACGTGGTCTATGCATTTCTGGCGTAAGGTCAGGATGTTTTGGGCTCATTGCCACTTCTGCAATATGTTTACTTTAAAGTAGTAGATATTCCATTGCAGACGTCCAGCTGGGAAATGCTGACAGCAATGATAAGTGCAGAAATATATGTCATCTGAAGAATTGGAACGATTACCCTCAGGACCGGGCTTTGATAGAAATAGGTTTGATATGAGCATTAACTTGAGCCATGAATTGCAAATTAGTATCAAGTAGTGTCTACAAGTTACATACCTTTTTCTTGGGGTTTGGGGTAGTGCACAGCTCTGTTTGAGGTACAAAGTAAGTGGGTTCTTAGAGACCATCCCAAGAGAGCTTTGGGGAGGGATAAAGTGCTCATTTAAAAGCACTCTGATGTTCCAGCATATACACCATTTAATCTAATGTCAAACCAGTGGTTACTAGAACACCTGGTTCATCATTTGGTTACTACAGTGAATTATAAGGATTTACTCTGTAGAAGGCAGATGGCTTGGCTGAGATTACAGTACAGCATATAGATGCAAGCTCGGTAAATATATAGGCACTTAGCAGGTAATTTTAAATATAGTTATACACTACCATTTCTTAATATGAAATCACAGAAATTACAGTATCAGCCAGAACTAGACATGGTCAAACAATATCAAAAGTGAATTTGCAGCTGGTCTAAGAACAATAGCAATAAGGGGGTTGAAACTATATATTTTTTGTATATTGCAAATTTTGCACAGTTCGTGAATATAGTTATTAGAATCAGAACAGGTAAACCCTAATACGCTTGAACCTTAGAGCTCAAAAGAATATGTGCACTATGCACTTTATTTGAAATACTGCATGAATTTATTTAAATCACAATTAACCTCACAAAAAGCGTTTTTTATTGTAATAACCGCCTGCTACACGTTAGCAATGCCCGATTTAAAAAGCATGTTTTGTTTTGCTTTGCTATTTAGCCCAATGTTGTTTGACCCATTCCAAGATTGCAGATTAGAACACGAGACAAAAAGGAAACGTGCATGACTCTCTATACTGTAACCATAGAGTCAATTGGTTGAATAAATAGTCCTTCTATTGTGTTTGTCGCCCTAAACGTGAACAAGCGGTTTGCCTTCAGCCATCCACCCAAGACTCTAGGCCCTCTCCACAATGACCTGATCAATGTGCAATAGTACAGGTGTATCTATTGCTGTGATATGCTGCGGTGGTTGTGGCCAGGGCCTAGAGTCTTGGGTGTATGGCAATAGATATTCGAATGTATGGGTGTGTAGTATATAATGTATGGGTGTGCAGTATATAAAATCCATGGTGGCTTATAACTCGGTGCTTATAACTTTCTTGGGTGCAAGGCCATGCACCCTAGTCTCTAGGCCCTCCCCACAATCACCTGATCAATATGCCATACTATGGGTGTATATATTGCTGTGATATGCTGCGGTGGTTGTGGCCAGGGCCTAGAGTCTTAGGAGTATGGCCCACGGCCTACGGCCATGCACCCAAGACTCTATATCCTGACCACAACCACCGCAGCATATCCCACCCATGGCGGTTTATAAATCAGTACCACAAAGATAGAAACAAAAATTTTAACTAAGGCATATACTCAATTTTAATATTCGCTAACACCACGCGTGTCCTTAGAACAGTTTCAAGTTGCCAGTGCACAGCACGGACGGAAGTACTATCCTTTTGAGACCCCTCATTTTCAGTAATTACAAACATCCCGGACAGGGCGGGCATGGCGAATACATCATTAGCACCTGCCGCCTAAACAAATACAGTATTTCACCCATCTCTTACTCTCTGAACCTCCCCAAGCACTCTGACACACCAAAATACTTTTCTGAAACAGTATTTCCCCTCTGGTCGCCGCCGCGCTGTCGGCGGAACCAAGATGTCGGGCGCATCCAAACAATCTGAGGCACATCACACCTCACTCCAGCCAATCGGCGGACATGTTGCGTGTCTGCGGTCATGACGGGAGTGTCTTAGCCAATAAGTATCTTGTCCTCGGAGCGCACAGGGATGTGTGACCGCGGAGCGGTTATAGATATCACTAATTTTTTTAGACGTACTTTTTGGTCGTTTTAAAGAAAACTACTGGACGGATTGGCACCAAATGTACAAAAGCACGCTTTCGGGACCAGGTCCTCCTCCTGCTGCAAATTTGGTGAAAATCCTCCAGCGGTTTGGCCTGTAGGCGTGCGCAAAGTTTTTCCCCCATTCACTCTATGGGAAAAAAGACGTTTTGGGACCCGCCCCCTATAACTTTTCCCCCCTGGACCAAACATCACCAAACAAAACGAAAAAAATTCAGAGTGGCCCATATACTTTTTTTGCAAAGTTTGGTGAGGATTCGTCCATGGGGAGCGAAGTTACAAGTCGCCCAAAAAGTGCTCTTCCTATGGAAACAGCAACTTAACCATAACTACACAGCCACTGCTGTGTAATATATGTATATTGGCACTTGCTACGGTCCATCTATTATAAGCTTAGAGCTAGCTTCAGAATCACTTTTCTGCTTGCGTTACAATTGCATCTGTACACTCGTAAAATTATTTGATATCTCCATCTGTTTCTGTGGCATAAGCTTTTTCATCCTGAGCCCAAGATGTCACTTATCCTCGTTGCTTTCTTGATGCCTTCTAGAATATCTGCGTTCTCTGATCTTTGAATCTCTTCTGTGTGCGACATCTCTTTGCGCTTGACATCATCATTCATTCCTGCCCTTTGACTGCTCTGCTTCTTCGGGAATCTCATTCAGGCGGCCATCATTTTGTCTTGCGTACAGGTATGGTTTTCTCAATGGGTACCTTGCCTCACAGATTCTCTTAGGTATTGGTACTCTTATGGGTACTGCACAGTGTCCACATTCTGCTCTTTGCTGATTCAATTGTTCTGCATATGTCACATACTTTGGTTCCCATTCTATAGGTAATATGGGTGGGGCAGTTGGAGGGGGAGTACTTGGCTCCTCCTCTACACTGTCCACAGATACATTTTGATTAAAAATAAATTATAACGTGGTTCAATGCTGTCATGAAGCTGCTTCAAGGCGCTAGAATGGGGAAGGAAAATTAAAATCAATAAATAGGTGATGCGGGCAGAGAGCTACTTTGAGATGAAATAAGGGATCAAGGAAAATGTTATCAAGAGGGAATAATTTGGAAAAATGCACTGCACTGCACATCTTAAGCAATCTACAGCATTTCCTCTGATCTGTTTTTTTTTAAATTTTTTTAGGTAGGTTGGAAGAGATTTCCAGAAGAGAGGATTGGAGAAAGACCCAGCAGGAAGAGTGTTGAAGCCTTTAGAGACCCACCAAAAAGGGGTTTATATTTGGGCTGGTTGGTAACCAACACTGGTTTTGGTACACCAACCATAGGTGTCTGATTGCAAGGTTGATGGCAGTGCAGTAATGTTTTGGCCCAGCAGCCTGGATCTAGGTAAATACTTGTAAGTCAGCTCCATGGTTTTTGTCAACCAATGGAGTGATTTCAGGGCCACAAAAACGTGGTCTATGCATTTCTGGCGTAAGGTCAGGATGTTTTGGGCTCATTGCCACTTCTGCAATATGTTTACTTTAAAGTAGTAGATATTCCATTGCAGACGTCCAGCTGGGAAATGCTGACAGCAATGATAAGTGCAGAAATATATGTCATCTGAAGAATTGGAACGATTACCCTCAGGACCGGGCTTTGATAGAAATAGGTTTGATATGAGCATTAACTTGAACCTTAGAGCTCAAAAGAATATGTGCACTATGCGCTTTATTTGAAATACTGCATGAATTTATTTATATCACAATTAACCTCACAAAAAGCGGTTTTTATTGTAATAACTGCCTGCTCCACCTTAGCAATGCCCGATTTAAAAAGCATGTTTTGTTTTGCTTTGCTATTTAGCCCAATATTGTTTGACCCATTCCAAGATTGCAGATTAGAACACGAGACAAAAAGGAAACGTGCATGACTCTCTATACTGTAACCATAGAGTCAATTGGTTGAATAAATAGTCCTTCTATTGTGTTTGTCGCCCTAAATGTGAACAAGCGGTTTGTTACCGCGAAACGTGTCATTTTTCGTGTTTGTTTCTCCTGTCCTGGACAATGGATTCATTAAAGTATTCATTTTTGGGTGACATACTATGGTTTCCTGACTCAGTGTTTTGCTGTATGAAAGACTGCTTCCCGGAGTGCTTTCCGCCTTCCCTGGACTTCTGGACCTAGTTTATTACATATAAGCACGCCGAGGGAAAAACGGCGTTGGAAGAGGCACACGCTCCATTTACCAGCAGCAAGAGGTATATGTCCCACTCTGAATTGGTGATACTTGGTCAGAAGAAACTTCTGAATTTTTGCAGATCAGTAATGCCGTAACCTCAACCATATATTTTTTACCTAAAGTCCATAAGAATGTGAAGAAAACACCGGGGAGACCCATAGTTAGCCTAATAGACTCAGCATTGGAAAATGTGTACAAATACAACGATGAGGCATTGTTTCCCTTTGTTTCTGTACTTCCTTCATACATCAAATACACTACAGACTTTTTGTGCAAAATAGAAGATATTCCCTGGGAAAAAGAATATTTAATGGCAACATTGTATGTGGTTTCCTTATACACATCCATTGGACATGAGGATGGCAAAACAGCATGTCTACACTATTTAAATTCCAAATCTTTGAACTTTCTAAAACACACCAAGATGGTGATGCAAATGATTGACCTATGTCTAACAAATAACGTCTTCCTCTTTAATGATGAATATTTCAAGCAGGTACAGGGGACTGCAATGGGAACGACTTTTGCGCCTTCGTACGCTAATATGATGATGGGGGCATGGGAGGAGCTTGAGGCATGGTCAGACAACAATCAGGAACACACACAGAATGTGGTTTTGTGGCTTAGATACATCGATGATTTATTCATCAACTGGAAAGGGACTGCAAAGGACTGGTTAGAGTATGCTAAAAAACTCAAACAAAATACCAAAAACTTAAGATTCATGGAAACTCACAGTCGGACACTTATTACCTTTCTAGATGTGAATATCAGAATCGTCAACGACAAAATAACCTGCGATCTACATAGGAAAAACATTGGCTCCAACACTCCATTACATGCACACAGTGGACACCCCAAAAACCCGATCTGGAGTTTCCCTTATGGGGAATTCGTGAGACTAAGAAGGAACAACACCACCTTAGAGTCTTACGACTGAAAGAGTAAGATAACGGACGCAGGTTTCAAACAGAAGATGTACCCCAAAAAAGTAATCGAGAGAGCCTTTCTCAAAGCTAGACTAATTGAGAGACAGACTTTACTAGCTGGTAACAACAAGAAAGAAAAATTAGAAGAGGAAAACAGTACACGGTTTATGCTCACGTTTGACAGCCAAGCACAAACAATTAAACACATTCTGCAAAAACATTGGAATATCCTGTTAGCTGACCCAGACCTGGCCAACAGCCTCAAATCTCACCCAGAGGTCACCTTCAGAAGGATCAGATCCTTCAAAGATATTCTGGTCCAAAGTGTTATGGCCAAAGAAGAGGAGAAGACACAAACAAACTGGCTAACAGCTAAGAAGAAAGGCTTTCATAAGTGCACACGTTGTAACATTTGTAAATATGCAATCAACTGTGGAACATTCACACATCCGGTGACAGGACACACAGTGACAATCCCACAATGGATCACCTGTGAAACTGATTATGTAGTCTATGCCCTCACCTGTGCATTGCCAGAAATGGTATATTGGCAGCACGAAGTGTAAGTTGAAAATCCGCATACAACAACATGCGCATGCCATTTTACATAATGATGCAAACTACCCAATGGCAAAACATTTCTATGAATGCCATAACAAAGAAATAGACAGTTTTAGATTCTTTGGCGTTCATAAAATAGAAATGGGCCCAAGGGGAGGTGACAAGGAGAAGTTGCTCAGACAAAAAGAAACTAGGTGTATACTGGACTTCGAAAGCCAACACCCCAACGGGCATAACATTGACGAAGAATTGTACATCTTTCTGGGCTGTTAAAAAAGGCTCATGTTCGCCGTCAAACGATTAACTATGATAAAAAAACCTAGACAGTAATTATGTGTGTCCATGAAATAAGCTTTAACTCATTCACCGTAGGTTTATGATGCTGATTTGATAATTCAAAACAAAGAACAAAGTAAAGATTTCTGCTTTTGATGAATGGCAAAAATCAAATAGTTGTTTCAATGCTTTTTTAATATACAATTTTTGTGTGTTGACTGTGATTGCTTTTAGTACACTTGTTGCGAATGAAAGATAATTTCAACAAAATCTCTCATGAGGGTTAGATGAATAGAGATCAGGGGTAGGTTGTCACACCCACATTTCAAGGAGTCTGTATAGCTGTACACTGTGGTCAGTGTTGACAAATAGCCCAAAAACACTGGGGGGGCGCTTATCTAAAACCGATGCTAGGAATAGCTGATGTGACGAATATGCTGCCATTACTTCTGTCATTGTAGAATCAAGAGAAAACATGGCCGATGCACTAAGCACCTTATAGAGGCACTCTATGCAGACAGTCCGTTTGGGTTCCAGATAACTCCCATAATTGCTACACACACTATGGGATTGGACATTTCTTAAAAGTGCTGATAGCAATGATTTTTTACAGACAGCCTCATCTCAATATATGAAACAAGAGTTTGAGGATTGACATCAGTGATCTAATACGATAGAATTGCGGTATTCTAAGAACATAATAGGCTGCTATTGCACTCGTCACTTTAAACTTAAGAGCCAATGCTGCTAATGCACTAAGCATCTTAAGGGTCTGAACATAAAGATATGTATTTGACACCTCATTCTGTAAAGGTAATATGCTGCTATTGCACACGTCACTTTAACGGGAAGAGCTAATATAGCTAAAGCACTACGCACTTTAGAAAGGCATTTTCATATGATAAAAAACATTGTAAATGGGATCCAGACGATTTAGCACAACCACAACAATCCGCATTACGCAGGTATTTTGTTTCTAAATGCACAGAGGAAGGATATTTCATTATATATGGAGGTTGTAAAGTTACATTGCAAATGCACGAAACACCTAACATCAGGCACTAAACGTGGCAGAGCATACAAAACAATTGCAAACACATAGCGATTTTATGTGAACCCACACCAGGCTAAAATGGCCGACACAGGATTCAAGGGTCTGGTAAAAGGCAAAACTGGTCCTTTTACTATTGTTATGCACACTCTTTCTCCTCCCCCTCATCTCTACCCTCTCCCTCATGCAGAGGTTACTAGTAATAGTTCCACGACAATGAGGCAAATTGTTGTGAGCAAGCGGTGAGGCAGCCGCGAAACGCATGAACGCCTCAGCACTGGGAGTGCTGAACTTGGGAAGACCTTTATATTGGTCTCTTTTTTCTATTTTGGAAAAGATTTCCATGTTTTAAACACCACGTATTTTTCCCTGCAAAAATAAATAAAGGGAAAAATGAAAGAAACACTGGTTTGGACCCAAACTTTTTTCTAACCTGGATAGGCCATTAAGGAACTGTGGAGAGTGCAGCTCGAATTCTCTACCTACAGGTAGAATTGCTAATATATATATACCGTGAAACGCGTAACCTCTGCTATGCAAGGGCCATATGTTTTGGGAGAACCACGATGTTAGTGGATTTTTATGAGCCATATGCTGCGCATTTTTAACTAATAAAGAATATTTTTTGATACTGAACACTGGTTTCCTGGAGTAATAGTGTTTGACTGGGGGAGTGCTTTCCATGGTCTTTTCTGACATATATATATATACTATCAAATATATAAATATATATAGGTGTTTTTTATGCTCTGCCACGTTTAGTGCCTGATGTTAGGTGTTTCGTGCATTTGCAATGTAACTTTACAACCTCCATATATAATGAAATATGTATATCACAACCCCCATCCAGAAGACCCCCTGGCAAACCCATGGGCCAGGAAGGGTCTCCACTAAAACCAGGCATCCTTGGCCTAGGCCTTCTTGGTGTCAGTCCTGGCGCCTTTGGCGCCAGGCTCATTTTTGATAAAGGACTTGTATTGGGAACTACTTTATTTCAGTGTCAATCAACATGGAGGCATCCACATAGCTTGGCTCCTTGGAACCACAAAACAAGTCGCAAAAACAAAAACCATCTGGCCTTCTAAAACCTTTGGACATTCCTCCTGCACCTTGGCACACTCTTTCCCTCGACTTCATCACTGAACTACCTTCCAGTCAAGGGTTTAACACCATTCTTGTAGTCGTAGAGCTATTCTCAAAGATGGCGCACTTTATTCCGCTCAAAGGCCTCCCTGACGCATCCACTCTAGCCAAGGTATTTCTGGACGGTATTGTTAAACTGCATGGCTTCCCATCAGTCCTGATCTCCGATCGAGGTAGCCAGTTTGTCTCTTAACTTTTGGAGAAAGTGTTGTGCAATGGCGCAAATTGATGTCCGGGTATCCACTAGCCATCACCCCCAAACGGACGGTCAGACCGAGAGAACCAACCACACCCTTGAGCAATACCTATGATGCCTGTTGCACCATGAATTACGAGACTGGAAGGACTTACTATGGATAGCCGAGTACGCATATAACAACTCCTTGCATTCCAGTACCAGACAAACAGCCTTTTACACCCTATATGGTATACACCCACGTACCTCAGAACTGGATCTCCCAACCCGCTTGGAAATGCCAGCAGTAAAAACCCTTCACACCAACATCACTCAGGCTTTCAAAAAGGCCCAAGAACATCTAATTCGCACCAAAGACAAGCAAAAACAATTTGCCGACCAACACAGGAAAAAGGCCCCAGGCTATCAAGTAGGGGACAAGGTTTGGCTGGCCGCCAGGTTTATACCCATCAAAGCAACCCAAACCTTTCAACCCAGGTACTTAGGACCCTACACCATCAAGGCGAATATTAATCCAGCGGCCGTCAAATTAGATTTACCATCCAACCGACACATCCACCCGGCATTTCATGTGTCCCTTTTAAAACCAATGCTGCCTGGTACACGAATTGGAACACCACCAAAACCCATTCTTGTTGACAGAGAACCAGAAATCGAAGTTAAAGGCATACTGGACTCTAAGTATTCAAGGGGGAAGCTATACTATTTAATTGATTGGAAAGGATTTCGACCCAAAGATAGATCCTGGGAACCCTGTGAAAACATTAATGCGCCACGTCTGATCAAAAACTATCATCGAAACTTCCTAACTAAACCCGGGCAGGACAGGAGGAACACTTTGAGAGGGGCCTTGGGGGGGGGGAGTGATGTCACGACCCCCATCCAGAGACCCCCTGGCAAGCCCATGGGCCAGGAATGGTCTCCACTAAAACCAGGCATCCTTGGCCTAGGCCTTCTTGTGGCCAGTCCTGGCGTCTTTGGTGCCAGGCTCATACTTGATAAAGGACTTGTATTGGGAACTACTATATTTCAGTGTCAATCAACATGGAGGCATCCATATAGCTTGGCTCCTTGGAACCAAGCTATGCGGTATAGTATTTTTGGGTGTGGTACCATAGGAACTATTTTATCTGGACTACTTTCTTGGAGCTATTTAAACCACACCTGACTGGGATAACACGCTTTGCGTTACTTTGCAATACTGCAACGTGACGCTCACCGTGTTCAGCCACACCTGCGAACCTCGGAAGAACAGCATCTGTTAAGGAGAAAAAGGACATTGTTAACAGCAGCAGCTTACCCATCATTTCATCGTTAGCTGTCCACGGCTCTTGAGATCAGCATCCTGGAACCAGTGCTCCTCCCGAACCGACGGATCTGCAAAAAAGGAAGGACAAGGCATTAGACATTTTTACAATTTAATGAACGGTGCCGAAAAGCTTATCTTGCAAGCCTCTCCTCGACCAGCATCGCCTCAGGAATTCCATTCACCGGGTGAGCACCACGATCTGTGGGAAGACAAGACAACAGGTTAGCAAGAGGCAAGGCATCATAGTGCTGCTCTTAGCGCCTACTCACTGCATCAAGGCACTCCAAAACGCCATTACTTACCGGCGAGACCCAATTTAGTCTATGCCACATATTGGACTTCCACGCACCTAAGGAAGAGAAAAGACATTAGTTTAACCAAAGAGGCATGCAAAGACAATAATATAGCACAGCAATAAGACCTACCTGAAAGACTCAAAGCCAGCGGCATCAGTGAAGTAATTCGATCGCAAACACCCACCAAGCACAACGCGCCCCTGCCAGGAAGGCAGGACGGAGAACACACTTGTATTAAAAACAAGGTGAGGAGAGGTCCAGTGAGGCCGCGGGTATATGGGGTGGTGGGGGACTGTTTACCCCAGTTGCCCAGTATAGAACATTGCCCACCTGTATTCCAGGTAGAACCCTCCTGCTGGTCACACCTGGGAACCGCAGAGAAGGATACCTGAGTTCCAACTGCTGGATGGCGTCCCCATGGAACCAGGTGAGCGTAACAATATATATATAAAAGAGGTATATGTCCCACTCTGAATTTTCTTGCAAATTTTGGGTAAGTTTGGTCCGGGGGGGGCAAAGTTATGGGGGGGGTCCAAAAATGTCTTTTTTTCCCATAGACATTATGGGAAAATATTTGCACACACCTACAGCTGAAACCGCTGGACGGATTTCCACCAAATTTGTGGCAGGAATGGTGGCTTAGTCCAGAAAGTGTGCTTTTGTTAATTTAGTGTAAATTCATCCAGTAGTTTGTTTTAAATGACCAAAACGTAAGGCAAAAAAAGTGTGATATCTATGTCTGCTCCGCTGACACATTTCCCTGTTCGCTCTGCGGACAGGACAACGATTAGCTAATCGGCTTGCAACGTGTCCACGGACACGCAACATGTCTGCCAATTGGCTGGAGTGAGGCGTGAGGTGCATCACATTGTTTCGATGCGCCCGCCATCTGGGATCCTCCGAGAGCGTGGTGGCGAACAGAGAAAAAATGCAATTATGGGGAGTGTGTTGGTGTGTAGATGTGCTTGGGGGGGTTGGGGAGTAAGAGATGTGTCTAATACTGTATTTGTTTTGGTGGCAGGTGCCCCTGATGTGTTTGGGATGTCCATGGTCATCGCGGCTTCCCACCGGACATAATGAATGCACTACTGGCTATTTTACTTTAGTATAATGTTGGTTTTGGGTTGTTAGTAGAGCATTGATTATAATTAATATCCCCTATAAGCAGTCCACAAACCACATTCAAAATGTTTGGTAGTATAGGTGTGTTATGCTGCAGTGGTGTGGCCAGGGCCTGGAGTCTTGGGTGCATGGCCGAAGGATGTAGACTCCAGGCCCTGGCCACAACCACCGCAGCATGACACAACCATAGAATCAAAAACCCATCAAATATCCACAACACAAAAGTTTGTGTGCTGTTTCATTTGTAGAGTGTGTATGTGAAGTTTTGGCTAGGCTATTCAGTTAACATTGTAGAGTTTGTAACAAGGACTGCAGTGTTTGTGAGTCTATTTATTTATACTTACTGGCTGAGTTTTTTGTGGTTGTATGCAGTTTTTTCATGACATGGGTAACTGGACCAGACATACTTTTTCGATCTCTGTGATAAAAGAAAAGGTCATATGTTAGAGTAGGTAGTACATAATGAGTTATTGCATTGCATAATAGACATTTCTGTATTTTTTTGACCCTCATATTTAGTACTTTACAAGTACTATAGTTCAAACCAGTGTACTGCGCAATTTGCTCAGTTTCTGTGTTTGTTTTCTAAATCATTGGGTCTGCGGGAAAAAATCCATGCTGGATTAAAAAAAAAACTTCTATGTTGTGCTACAATATATTTCTTTCATTGTTTTACTGTTTATTTCTTGTTTCTTGCTAATCTTCTATCTGTTGGCTTTTGGCAGATTTTTGGGGCAATTAAATACCTGTTTATGTATTCTAATTGTTTATTTCTACTTTTATGCTATTCATCTATCTGTTGGGTTGTTACCGATTTTTTGGGGCAGTTAGGTACCAGTTGGCGTATTCTAACTGTGTATTTCTTGTTTGATTTTAGTGGTATTAATTTATCTGTTTGCTTGTTGCAGATTTTTTGGGGCAGTTAGATACAATTATTTAGTGCAATTTATTTATCTGTTTGCTTGTTGCAGAATTTTAGGACAGTTAGATACCTGTTGGCGTATTCTAACTGTGCACAGTTTTGAAGTTGAAGATTTGCTTATGTTTATAGACAGATTATTGTTATGCTTGAGCTAAAACATGGCGCTGGTGTGCAGTGTATTCTGGGGGCACTCAGAGCCATGATGGATATTTACTCCATGCCTCAGTGAAAAGCTGTACTTACTTTGCTGAGAGCTGAATTTACTTTGCTGAAGAAAACATGCTTTCCAAACCTGGTATACAGTCAAGGACATTCTGCTGGGAAAGCTGGTTTTGTTATGTCTTGTTATGAGTTATGGGACTGTTTTCCGTTGTGTTTGTTCTTAGGAGAGGAGGGAAGCGCTTTGCTCCTTGAGGTTACTGTCGGTTGACCCAGCTGGCAATGAACAGTTACCCATCAATGCGCAAGTGCATTGCCAGAATGTTCGAGAAATTACCACCCCTTTTTGAGGAGTGCATATATGCGGAAGTACAAAGACCTCAGTCGGAAGGGGGACGCCTTTGTCCGGCATACCTGTTGGCTGTTGTGCTCTCGGCCTGGCTGTTACCGGGGTCTTCCAGCCGTGTCTGGCGAGATGAGGGATTCAGTAACGCCCACGGTGATGTATTTTCTTTTGAATTCTCTGTCTTTACTATGATTTATTTCTGTGTTATCACTTGTTGCTTCCAAGCTTTGAATAAATAGTCGTATAAGTGCTCATTATTTTCTAAGCGTGCGTGTGGTTGTAAGTCATTGTGTCATCTACCTGCGTTCAAAGTATTGGCTCTGCAATTGCGCTGGTGATTAATGACTGTCCGTGCACTCTGGGCGAGCAATACAATTATGTATTACATTTTGGTTTTAAGAATATTAAGTAAGCGTTTACAAGATTTGCTGGTAATCTCTGCTTTAGAGTAATGGTACTATCATTACATTTGAGCCATCCACAATTCTATTTTATATATGCAGTGTAGTGACCTGTATTGGTTGTGGTTCCTGCGTGGTAGATTATACCTATTGTTGTGATGGTTTTCTTACCAAGTGATACTTGGCCATGTGTGAATCCAGTCAGCTTTCATTTTTTTTGGTACCATCTGCATTGTAACGTAAAAGCATTACTATTACGTATTTACTATGTGTCTGTATTTGTACGGTGGAGTGGTTATCTGAATTGCAGGTAGTACATAATCTGCCATGGTTTGTTGGTGTAATGGAATGGATTCACAGTTAGGTGTGGATACATTCACAAAGCTTTCATTAGGGACTTGTTCCTGTGCCACATGGCTGTAGAGAGTGCATGTATGTTTCCACATGTATGAAATCTGAAAGATTTCATTTATAGGTATGTTTTTGTTTTCCAGTACTTGTATTAAGTACATTAGAAATTCTTGTGGATCTTCTTGTGAGTTTATAGTGAATTTGACAATTCCAGCACAGTAGTCCAATTCCTGTCTTATTCCAGGAACACTGTAAGTGTTGCAGGATTGTTGGTTGCATTTCTAGGAAGGACTAATATTTGCAAACACAATTGGTCTGTACTGTGTAAGTACATTTTCTCAATAATTCATGGCAATTGGAATAGAATATTTATTGCTACATTTGCATAGCAATTTACAGCAGTTATATTTGAAAATTCGAATGGACCTGACAGTTCTTCATTTGTTCGGAGTGTGTGTTTCTTCTTTGAAGAAGTAATCTAAGAGAATGAAAAAGACTCCAGGACAGAGCGCCAAATAAGGTGCAGATGGTTTTTATTAAGTTAGATCATTTTCAAGAAAAATAATATCACCCTTAATTTTGACACGTGTTTCGGCCCAAATGGCCTTCCTCAAAACAGGGCTAAATGCATTCCTACCAAAATACAAATTATAAATAAATTCATTTTAAAAATTATAATAACCAAAATTGTATGTATTTAACAAAAATTATTGGTAGATTGTATATGATAGCATAAATCAAAAAAACACAAAAAACAGTATCGAATACCAAGCCAACCAGTAAGTAAGTACAAAAATAGGCAATAGCAATCACAAAAGGTCATTGTCAAGGTTACATGTTCATACGAAATGGACAAAAGAAATAAAAAATCCCATTTGTATTGTGCACCAGACAGAAAGAAACAGGCTCGGCAATGGGAAGGATACATAGGAAGTGGTGACACAGCAATTAATGGGTGTGACCCAAATGTAAATCCATGAATGTAACAATATATGCAACAAAAAATGTGAAATAAAATAACAGCCACGGTAAAAGGAAAGGGGAGGTGGAGAGAGAACACGCATCCAAGAACACAAGACAAGAAAAAATGGAGAGAGAAAAATCCCATTAATATTGTTTCATCCAAATAATCTCATTGTTTGACGTCACTGTCTTAAAACTGTAGGGCTTACCCTTCGTGGGAGTTAGGCTAATCATCACAGATTTGTCCTGGGTCTGATCCCAATGATTAAGTAACTGTTGTTATAATAATCAAAAAGGGGCAATCATTAGTCATGTTCCCTCGAAAAAGAATCCATATGTAAACAAGTTTTCATTCTAGTGTTAAATGAGATTAAGTTATAAAATATTCATATATGCACGGTCCGTATAAGCGTGCTCAGCAAACCTTTAATAGGCATCTTATTCGTATAATTAATATGATCAACTATCAGCCCCAAAAGTTGGCTTGATGTTGCATAACCCAAATTAAGTTGTACGGAGTCACCAACCAGTGTAAGCGTAACTGCATTCCTAATACATAATACATACATTACTATTAGTTCCACAAACTCTGTGATATTAAAAAAACCCTTGGATATAAACATTGCCGTGCCGGAGCAAACCTGAAGTGCAGCAAGAAGAAGAAGTAGTTGAGTTATTTTGACCAGTAGATTCTTCTTTGGTTGTGTTACTTGATGAAGTCTTAGTTTCTTTTTTTTCTTTGAAGGAATTGCAGTGATATCCTGTATCATTTCAGTTTGCAGTAGTTTTCTTTTACAACATTTTGCTTTTTGTGGAACAGGATATGTTTTTAGATGGGGGGAAGAGTGAACGCAGCCTATTGTATTGTAGAATGCCAGGAATATCTGCATTTACTTTACTTGCATCAAAGTTGATTCGAAATAGCCCGTCTAGTGTGCGTAAGCGTGATAGTGCTACATAGCTCATGCCTTCTTTAAACACTGTGCTACCAATATCTATTAATGCTTTATCTAGTGTAAGACCTTGTGAACTTTGAATGGTAACTGCATATGCTAGAGTTAGTGAAAATTGTTCTCTGCGTACATACATGTCTTTGAAAAGAAGGAAGCGGGCTGTTGAGCGTCCTATCCTTTTATCTTCTGATAGTTTGTCAAAGAGAATATTGACAAATTGAATTGATGTTGTCATGTGGGTATGTTTGAAAGCAAACAACTGTACCAAGTGCTCCATTAACTAGTCCTTGTTCCACGTCAAGGTTACGTTTACGTATTACTCCACAGTTTAATGATAATTTTAATATTTTCTCCAAACCAGCTTTGTTGGAGATAGAGTTTTCTAAGGTATTTAGTCTTGTTGTGGCTTGTTGACACATGGGTAGTAGAGTAGTGTCATACCATGTACGTCCAGTTCATCTCTGGAGCAAATTTCAATTATTGGTTGCATTTCCTTTTTCAACATTGTTTCATTGAATTTGGAACAGCTTGCAGGAGTTGTCATCAAGGACATTCAATTGACATTTTTGTGTGCTAATTGTTTCATGACATCAGTAGCACATGAGTTATGGCCATAAAGTGCATGGATGTGCTTGGTTTTTATTATTGATTGTGCTTCTTGAGATAGTACACCAACTCTAATACTTTTTAAAATGTTGGCATATGTGAGGTCTGCAGACTGGCGCATGTTTTCTGTTAATTCTCTGTATTGGAAATGTTACCAAAGGTTTACATTTCCTATGCTGCCAAGAGTTTTACGCACAAACAATAATGTGTTTTCCTCCAAAGAGCTCTTTGTAGTCTGTTTTGGGGACCTCTTGTAATCTGAGGTGAATCAAAGCCAACATTAGGTTGGAGACCATGCTCACCTCATCTATTAGCAGAATGTTCATTTGTTTGAAAACTCTGCGTAGTTTCATTGCAGCTTCTGTGGAAAGTTTGTAATAGTCATATTTTTTTGGTGTTCTACTGGAACGAGTAATAATCGGTGTAAAGTGACACTGCCTATGTTGTAGGCAGCTAAATCTGTGGCGGCAGTTACAACAGCTGACAGTTTGTTGTTTGTCAATTGTTGGAGGAACTTGCTGATGATTTTGATTAAGAATGTTTTGCCTGAGCCAGCTTCAACACTCAGGTATAGCAGCATAGGTTTGTAGTCTTGGCAGGTACAGTTTTTATTTTCATGTTCCACACCATGCTCAATTTGTTTTGTTATTTCTTGGAAACTGCTACGCTGTTCATTGTTCAATTGTGATTTAAGTACAGCAAAGGCTTCTGTAGCTTGTTCATACTGATACATGCTAGTTTCTACTTCTATTGGGAATGTAGTTCTTCTTCGTGTTGCTGTTCATTGTGCCACATTGTTTGGTACTATGTAAAGTTTACGTCTGTTATAGTGCTTTCATTTGCTTTAAAAGCCTCTTCATAGGAGTCATATGTATCCAGTACCTCTTCCTCTTTTCAACATGGTTTAAAATGTTGTAGCTGGGACATGTAATATAGATCTTTATGTTGAGGAGTTTGTAATGACAGTTTGATATGAGTAATTAAGCTGTGTTTGGTACGGTTCACTAAGCTGCCTTCACAATTTACAACTCTGTATCTACCTTTCGTTTCATCTGGTTTAACATTTTTTTTGTATGTGAGGTTTTGGGCTATGTGGTAGAGACACATGGTTTCCAAAGAGGTACTCCTGTTTGATTAGTATGTATCTAGTAAATTGTTTATCAAAATGTCTTGGCTGTTGGGATCATTTTTGGCTATTGTGTCTATGTCCTCATATGAACTTTTTTTCTAGATTTAGCAGGACCAAGACTTGGCTTACTATATTGTCAGATTTTCCATACAAGGCAGTACCGGTTAAACGGTCTGCAGCTTCATAGCAGCCACATTCTCTATGAGTGAGCATGTTTATGCATAAGCTGTACAATTTCTGTGATAGTGTTTTGTTAGATGATATGTCATCCCAGAGGTCCTGAAGCTCTGTTTTCTCTTCTTTGGTTAAGTAGGCTGTGACATATCGTGCAACTGCAGTGGAATTGTCCGGTGTTGTGCAATGGGGACTTACCGGTCTGGTCCGACCCTGGCGGGACTGGTAAGTCCCCATTGCACAAACCATTCCCCATTCCCATTTGAGCCCCCAATGGGAATGGCAAGCCCGTTATTTGAGCCCTATTCTCTTAGCAGGACCCGTAAGGGACGTGTGGTCCAACCACACGTCCCTTGACCTTGGAATCGGGCGGTAGGGGATTACCGGCACCGATCTCCTTACCGTTGCCCAGTATCCCCTACCGCCCGACTCGTAATGACCCCCTATGTCTGACTGACAACCTGAAGTTGTTTACTTCACCTGTTGCTGAAACTGGTCTAGGGAAACCAAAGCAGCATTTGGTGTTCTATTTCCCTTTTTTTTTTATATCTGAGACAACAATATTTCCCAGATTTGTGTCTTTGAAATTGTAAAATTTGTGCATGAAGGTCACTATGTGTTGTTTGTGAAGGGATTTCACAAGTGACATATTTTGGGATGAACTGCAAAACAGTGGCATCACTGTCCTGACCAAATGTAGGAATATCTTTAATTGATAAAAGCATGTGGATGTGTGGTGCTCCTCTTGGTATTCTTTTCTCCTAAAGAAGTGTTGAACTTCTCAGAGGGGAGGAACAGTCTTATTACAAATAAAGTGTGGTATAGCAATGAAGTGATGACGAAAATATCTTGATACATTTAGAGGATCTAGAGAGCAGAGTTCTCCTGGTGTTTTTATATCTATGTTTGTGTTGTTTTTGTTTGCTATGCATAGGAAATTTTGTAAATCTTCCCATGCATATTCAGCACAACTTAATGTAACAAACCAGTGGGTGGGCCAAGTTTTCTTATCATGCAGCGTACATCTATGTGACGTCTGAACCAGTATTCTTTTGTACCATGCATGTTTGCTAAAAGATTTGTAATACTTGACTGTAAAACCTCTTCTTTTTCTTGTACTTTTTGTAATAATTGCATAGCTGACATATTTTGAAAATGGGTGCCTGATTTTAATGTGTGTGCAACTCTGTAGCATAGAGTTGCTAGTTCACTTTCAAAGAGAAGGTGGAATATGTATTCCATGTTTTGTCTGAATCTGGGGTCATCAGAATACATTTGTAAAGAGCGATATTCTGATGCTATTATTTGTGTGGGTCTATCATCATACCTTCTTCCTTTTCCAGTAGGAAAGAGTAGAGGAAAGGACTGTTCTTCTATACTTTTTTCCCATATGCTGATTGGAGATCCTTTGGCTTGTCGCATTTGGTACGTTTCCAGTGCATTATCTATAGTGTCTTTAGAGTGTAAAGGATGAATTGTATAATGGTCTAAAATATTGGATTCTGTAGCAGGATTTAGAAGTTCAAATTTACCAGTTTCTGGTGACTCTTGAATTATTTCAAAGGTTTCTCTCAGGTTTTCTTCAATATTAATGTCTTTGTAGTATTCATTGTTGTTTTTTAGATATTGCAGTGCTTGTCTAACTTAATGTAAGTCCACGAGTTGTTGCCAAATTTGTTTGTCTTTTGTTGGTGCACCATTTACTAAGACAATTAAAGATTGATCTATTGGCAGTTGCACTCCTAGAGTGTTTACATTTTCTTTGCCACAAATGTGTTTCACTAATTCAGAGGGAGGTAATTTTGCTGTTTTTGGTTGGAGGCGTATTATTGCTTGAAATGGGTGCACTGTTTGAATTATGATGCTCCCATAGAAATATAGTTGTTGCAGGGGTTTTGGAAGTGGGAATAATTCCAAGTTATTTGTGATAGCACGTGAAGGTGTATGGGTGTTGTCAAGTTTTGCAGTGCAGTAATTGCAAAGTATTAAGGGGTCAGTAATGTCGTATTTGTTTTCTGCTATGAGGTAAAGAGCTAATTGGAACCATTTGGAATCTTCATTGTCTTATATTTTGTATGCTATGTCTAAAGTTTCTGTGGTACTTTCATAAGAAGTCCTGCGGCAACACACACACACATGGTTTGATACTTCAGTGGAGGTACTTTTAAACTTTAGTAATTCTTTTGTGTATGTGTTTAATAGAAGGTTGATATGTGTACGGTAGTTGTAGTTTGTTGTACATCTATTGCATTTTGTAAGTGGCTTTCAATTCCAAAACATTTTCTCTGGATATGCTCTATTTCTTCGAGTAGTTGTTTGGCTGTACCATGTAGAAGATTCTTCTTAAATTGGCTAATGCTAAAGCAAGACTTTTAGCATAGTAGAGTTTTTGAACCAGATTTCTTAAAGTTGATATCATTTTGGTATGATGGTAGGTGCTTTTGCAAACAGGTCCTGAAATGCAGGCTAATGAATGTCCTTGTAGTCCTGTGTATTTGCGCACTGGACAGGCATCCATATTTTGCAGTAGTTTTATTTTGAATTTGCCTTTGCTTTTTACATACTGATTGAGGAACTGGCGTAAAGATTTGAAAGATTTGTTGGCAATGTTACACATTGATGTGCACAGCCATTTGTAGACTGGACTTTTGGTTCAGTAGAATGAGGAGGTGATAATGAGTTTTCTGGGGATATTTTTGTGAGCAGAGTTTCTTGTTCTATAATTGTGTTATTATGTTTTTCATACCCTCGTCCACTGCTATGTATGGCAATGGATTTGTTTCCTTTTAATTATATGCTTCTTCATTAAAATATGGTTTTGTGGTCGTGGTGTGACTTCATTCACCTCCACAGATGTTTAAGCTATTTTTGTTGATATTCTGTTTATTGAGATTTTTTTTGTAGTTTAGTAGTTAGTTTTGTTAGTGGTTTCATTCTGTCTAAAACTAAAATAAATAACTTCCTTTTGAGAAGGATTGCAGTGTCTATGAGAGCTTCGAGGATTAATTTTCTACAGTAGGTTTTAAGGGTTGTGCATTATTTCTCTCCTGTTTTTATAAGGTTCTAAAGGACTCTATGGCAGAACATTTTTTGTTCTTGTTAATCACTTTCTGTTTTGTTTTACATTTTGATAGAGGAGGGAAAGGTTCTGTACTGGAAGCTTGTTTTGTTTCGCTTAATGGACCCTCGTCCACTGCTATGTATTAGCTGTTTTGTTTGAACTTTTTGTACAAAATCTGCTATAGATGGATGCTTATTTTGGACACTTTTATTTTGATTTGCTCTACTTCTGTGTTCTTTTCTACAGCGTTGTTTTTTGGTAGGTATTCTTTGGGGTCTGTTGGAGAAAAAAAAGAAAGTGTGGGTTGGTCTGTTGTGCAGTGTATGCGTTTTCTGTGCATGAGTGTCTGAGTATGATGGTAAGGATGATTGTGGAGGTATGTGATTGTGCAATGGGCACCTACATCAAGTTGGGAAGGCTATACTTGCATCTGTGTTTCAATACTGGGCTTCTGATGACAATATAAAGTATGCAACTGGTAGGGGGAAGCACTAATACTACATCTAATGGTAATGCGTTAATACACTTGTTTGTTCTACAATACTAAAATACTAGTGTGTTTGAGTAACAGTTAGAACATTATATTAGTATTATACTTACTTTTTTGTATGGAAAGAGTAGGTTTCTTCTCAGTCCTTGTTCGTACTTCAGATGGTGCTACTTTTCAGGAGAGTCGCCTTCACTGGAATTGTAAAAGAAATAAGTTAGTGAATATGTGTGTTTATAACACTTTTGTTAATGTAGACATTGTTGTTTTTTGTTTTCATAAGTATACTGTTATTTCTCCCATCTTATAATATGGAATAATATTTTTTTAGATAGGTGTGTGTGCAAACACAAATTTGGAGAGCAGAAAGGTTTGCAATTGATACTTCATCATAGCAGATGGGAGAAATGACAGTAAGTTCATTTTACAGGGTAAGTGGCAGTTACTCCGTTTAAATTTTTATTTATTTTATTTTACATTTTTAAAACACTCACACAGCCCGCAGGAATTAATGCGCTGTTACAGGAATTGTTTGTTTTTTTAGTTACGTAATTATTTTATCTTAGTTGCGTATTTATAAAGCGCTTAAACACCCCGAGGACCCGGGGATCGAACCAGCGTTGCTTTGTGTCATCTTGTGTGCACGTTGCCGCTGAGATATGCTCCCCGATGTATTGTATTCCTAGAAGAGCTGAGCATGTACTGTGTAGAAAATATTCATACCTGTAGTCTGTGTTCATGCATGTGGATGTGCATGAATTTGCAAGTAGAAGTCTTTTGTTGATGTAGGTCCTTTGCAGTCACAGCCGAATTGTACTGAGAGTGATCAATCGTACATCTAAAGTGCTGATCTGTGATGATAGAGTTAGATGTAGAGTTCTTGGATGTGATTGGTGGATGATTGTGTGACTGCTTAACAGTAGCCAATTAGGGAATGGTGCAGAGAGTGAAGTGGAAAGGGTAGAAGGGCTGCCCCAGTGTTATGTGCTCCACGGTCACCGCGGTTGTCCACGGACCCGGCGTGCCACATCCGGGGTTTCTCAGCACATTCAGCACGAAAAAGGGACTGTAGGGATCAGCCAATCAGATGTTAAGGTTGTGGTTTGTGTTGAAAGAGGCTGTGTGTAGTGAAGATGGCAAAGGTGGAGAGAGTCAGGGTGTTGGTGCTCGAGATATGTTTGTTGATAGTTTGGAGCAGTATGATAAATGTAGGAATGTGGCAAAGAATTTTGATGTAAAAGGAGTGGAGGTGGTGTGGAGTACTGTGCCTGGTTTTCATTTGCAGGCAATTTTGGAAGTTTGTCAGGATATGGCTAGGTTCAATGGTCCAGATGTAGTTGTCCCGCCCTGTGGTGCTGTGCATTTGGGCTATGTCAGTGCCCCTACTTTATTACAAGATCTGAAAAACTTGGTTCAAGCAATCATGAAAGTCCTTTGAAATGCCAAGGTCATTTTTTCTGCTTTGTTACCTAGGATAGTATGGGACAATAGTTTTGTTTTTTGTTCTCAGCAAAATATTGCTAGGTGTGAAATAAGCTGAGGCATGTTTGCTTTCATGCTAGTATGTTTAAAGAAGGTGACATTTCTTTATCTTTTATGGGAAATGCCATGCTGTTTTGGAACATAATGGTTGCTTTGGAGAAGCTAATGTGAAGATTTTTGGAGGAAAATGAGAAAAAAACAAAACAAAATACAAAATGAAAGGTGTTTTTGAAGGATCTGTATAAAAAACAAAAAAAGGTTCTTTTCAGAGCAAACCTCAAATGGGAAATGGGGCAAACTATTTAAATTGTCATTCCGCACATTCAGATTTTCGATTTTTCCGCGGACACCATGTATTACATACAGAGATTTAGGGGTTGAGGTGCATGCAAATGAGACTGAGCAGAGCAAGGGATTGGTTAAGAAGGTTTACTGGATGTGTTCTGTAAGGAGAGAGTTTGTCAGTAGGTTTTTTTCCTGAGAGAAGAGCAGATAGCTATGGCTTTGTGTTTCATAAAGCAGATTGCCTGGATTTTGGGAGATTCTTGGATAAATTGGTTGGAGGTGCATGCAGATCGCTGTGGAGTGGCTGCACATCTTGGATTCTCTCATGTGGAAGTGCACTGGCATGGAGTGCGTGGAATGAAGTGGGTGGATTTGGTACGTCTCTGTGCTTATTTGGTGACACAGCATCATCCAGCCATTATTTGTATTCATTGTGGAGGGAACAGTTTAGGATATGTGTCTGGAATCTCTTTGCAATTTGCAATGAAAGAAGGACTTGGGAAAGTCATGGACATGTATCCAAACTCCAGAGTCATTTTTTCCCATATTGCGAAGAGACAAAAGTGGTTGCATTCTTTTTCATTTGGTCCACAAATGGAGAAAGCAAGGCATATTTTGGGTGGATTTACATAGAACATCTACATTTGAAATTTTTAAGTGAAGGTAGGCACGGCCATGTGTTATAGGGAAGTGACCATGATGGATGAAGTGTAAGAGTGGAGAAAGAGAAAATGATTGATAAAGGCAGGCTGGAGGTGAGGGTAAGATGTTAGCTCAAAGGCAGAGAGGTATGTTAAAAGAATAACTCAGAGCCAAGGAGGTCGATTTTTAATTTGGCTTTGAACAAATTGGTGTGTATTGTTTCTCTGATGTCATGGGGAAGATATTTCCATGCAAGTAGAGAAAGAAGAGTGAAAGAAGAGAAGCAAGAGGAAGCACAGGGCAAATGAGGAGCCACAAGGGTGGTTGGGGAGGCAGAGCAGAAATTATGATAAGGCTTGTAGAGTTGGATGGAGCAGGATAGATACAATGGTGCCTTAGTATGGATGGACTTGTGAACAAGGAGAAGAAATTTTAATCTGGCCCTGTTTTGCATTGTTGGCCATCCGACCTGGTGACGGTAAGAGGGAGTAGGTGTAAAGTGATGGAGTCCTGGTAGTGAAGCTAATGATCTTCTCAAGAGGATGGAAAGCATAGTTTTGGAGATGAAAGAGGATTCTGGCACAGGAGGCAAGTTTAGAGAAGGCAAGAGTTGTCAAGAGCAGCTTGGTGGTGTTGAAAGGAAGTGCCTGATTGTCCCAATATTTACGTTATTGAGATGAGCTGCAATTTCATTTTTTGGAGGTGAAAGTAGAGAATGTTTGGTAAGAGTCATAGATGACACAGAGGTTTCTAGGTGAACAGGAGTAGGGGAGAGTTTAGGGAATAGGATAGGGAGGGGAGGAGATGAGAGTCTTTGGCAGGGAAGAAGAGCACCTCTGATTTGGTAGAGTTTTACATCAGAGAGTGCACATCCATGTAATTTTTTATGGTAGAGACACATTTCGAAATCTTCATAGAGAGATCAGAAGAGAGTTCAGAAAAATACAAGATGACCTAGGCGTCATCCACAAAGAGTTGGTACGAGCACCCAAAGGTGGATATTAGTGCCCCAAGAGCAGATGTGTAGAGTTAAAAGCGGTGTGGGCCCAAGAGAGAGCCTTGCAGAACACCAACCTTTAGAGGAGTGAGTTTAGAGGTTCTGTTGTTCCAGGAGACAGTGATTTGGCAAGATGCAAGGTAGGATTCAATTCAGGCAACAGCTCATTTGCAAATCCCAAGAAGAGAGGGAGAGCATTAAGGAGATCAGAGTAATTAGAGATGGTGGGGAGGACAGCAAAGAGAGGGTAGGACATCAGAAAAGGGGAACGATTAAAAAGACAGAGAAAAAGAGAGGCAAAACAGGAGAGGAGCAAGAACAAAAGTGAGAGAGAGTGAGAAGAGAAGGAGGGAAGGCAGGCGCTTTAGAAATATGGTCGCCAGCCAATGCCAAAAATCAATGTGCATCACTTTTCAAATGGATCTCCTGCATCAGATCATCATAATGCTGAATTTGATTATCATAATGCTGTATCTGATAGCCACACTGCTGCATCTAATAGTAATAATACTGTAAACCTGTATTCTGCCATATGATCCAAATTTGGTGCTGTAAAAATGAGTTGCCCTGAAGCTCTACTGTTGACTACCATTGTTGGCTCTCCCCTTTTGTCTCAGAATCCTACACTGAGCTTCTTTGCAGATTCAACAGGGCTTTCCTGTGTTTGTTTTGGAAACCTGTTCCTGTTTGAAATAAAATTAAAAAAATGTAAACATAAAATCACTACTATCAATGTGTTAGTCCTAAAGGTGCAAGTGACGTAAAGCACTAGTACAACTCTCAGAATTCCTTGTTTTGAAGATAATGGCAGACCTGAAAAGAAGTAACGCACAGTGGCAATGCCTGATCCTGTACAAGGAAAACTCATCACTTTTATTGCAACTCCTCTAACATTCCCTCCCAGGGAACTGTTCACTGACAGCCCACCACACCACAGGGCAGTGTGTAACCTTCCCACCACGGGAATTGTTCACTGACAACCCCACCACACTGTGGGGCAGTGTGTAACCTTCCCACCCAGGGAACTGTTCACTGACAACCCCACCACACTGTGGAGCAGTGTGTAAACTTTCGACCCAGGGAACTGTTCACTAAAAGCCCTGCCACACTGTGGGGCAGTGTGTAACCTTCCCACCCAGGGAACTGTTCACTGACAGCCCCACCGCACTGTGGGACAGTGTGTAAACTTCTAACCGCTGAAACTGTTCACTGATAACCCTGCCACACCGTGGGTCAGTGTGCAACCTTTCCACCCAGTGTGTAACCATCCCACCCAGGGAACTGCTCACTGACAGCCCGACACACCATGGGGCAGTGTGTAACCTTTCCACCCACGGAACTGTTCACTGAAAATCCCACCGCACCGTGGGGCAGTGTGTAACCTTCCCACCCAGGGAACTGTTCAGTGACAACCCTGCCACACCGTGGGGCGTGTACCCTTCTCACCCAGGGAATTGTTCACTGACAACCACACCTCACTGTGGGGCAGAGTGTAACCTTCCCACCCAGGGAACTGTTCACACAACCCTGCGTGGTCACAGGAGAGAATGCATGGCTCTGAGAAAGCTGAAGTCCCAGGTGCAAGCTGATTATGTGAGATGCCAGCACTTCCAGAGTTAAACAAAGAACGCCCCATCCCCCTCCCCCAAGTCACTAAGAATAGCAGTTATTTTCAATATCAGCTCAATGCTACTAATTTCAGTGACCTCAGGAGGATAAAAGTCTGAGTCGGCCTTTCCATGTTTCATATATGTGTGTATCACCGTGACCTTCACATAGCTCCACGATTACTGGAGCATATATAGCAACATGTCCCATGCCATTAGAGAAATGCTCATCCAGTTGTGCTTTTATTTGTGTATTATTCCGGTGCTTGTAGTTTTGTTTTTTGCATTATAGATTCAGGGCTACATAATACTGACTGCAAAGAAAAGCTGGTACTAAAAACGCATACTATCTATGATATGGGGCACGTTACCATGCAGACTGACAGGGTAATTCATAGAATTTCGCAGAAAAGTGTCGCAAGCGGCTGGCACAGTGTTCGCGTGCGATTGTCTGCGCCAGGCACGTGCGCTAAAACCGATTTCCGCGCACAGCGTATTCATGGATTTTAGGCTCCCAAACCAGCCGTGGCGCAGAGTATCGCAGCGACCCTGCAGCAGCGCCAGTAACGCCCCCAAGAACGCCCTCGCGCAAGGAAAAGCCATCAAAATCGCAAAATCATCGCAAAGGGCTGCGCTAACCCTGGACCAGTTTACAGGGCTGCCAAACAAGGAACGCAAAGCGGGTAATGTGCATATCAGGGGTACGCGTGAAGTTATACACGCGATTAGCCAGGGTACGTGTATTACAGGGGTACGCGGGAAGTGTAACACGCGATTGGCCAGGGTACGTGTATTACAGGGGTAGGCGGGAAGTTATACACGCGATTAGCCAGGGTACGTGTATTACAGGGGTACGCAGGAAGTTTAACACGCGATTGGCCAGGGTACGTGTATTACAGGGGTATGCGGGAAGTTTTACATGCGATTAGCCAGGGTACGTGTATTACAGGGGTACGCGGGAAGTTTAACACGCGATTGGCCAGGGTACGTGTATTACAGGGGTAGGCGGGAAGTTTTACACGCGATTAGCCAGGGCACGTGTATCACAGGGGTACGCGGGAATTATCACATGCGATTTGGCTGTGTACGTGTATTACAGGGATGCGATTTGGCCAGGTACGTGTATTACAGGGGTGCGCAGGAATTATCACACGCGATTTGGCTGGGTACGTGTATTACAGGGGTGCGTGGGAAGTCACACGCGATTAGGCTGGGTGGGTCCTCACAGGTGTTCCCTGTACACCCTCCACGGCCCCTGCAGGCAGCCTACAAAACAGGGGACTACCCTGCACACCTGCTCATGTCCCCCTGCACCCCCACCCCCCAGCAGTGCAGGGGCAGCCTCCACCAGGCCCCCACCCATGTCTCCCACCACCCCCACCCCCCCGCCACCAGGGGCACCCTCCACCAGGCCCCCACCCATGTCTCCCACCACCCCCCACCCTCCCGCCACCAGGGGCACCCTCCACCAGCCCCCCACTCATGTCTCCCACCACCCCCACCCCACCCGCCACCAGGGGCAGCCTCCACCAGGCCCCCACCCATGCCTCCCACCACCTCCACCCCCCCGCCACCAGGGGCACCCTCCACCAGGCCCCCACCCATGTCTCCCACCACCCCCACCCTCCCCCGCCACCAGGGGCAGCCTCCACCAGGCCCCCACCCATGCCTCCCACCACCCCCACCCCCCCGCCACCAGGGGCACCCTCCACCAGGCCCCCACCCATGTCTCCCACCACCCCCCACCCTCCCGCCACCAGGGGCACCCTCCACCAGGCCCCCACCCATGTCTCCCACCACCCCCACCCCCCCGCCACCAGGGGCATCCTCCAGCAGGCCCCCACCCATGTCTCCCACCACCCCCACCCTCCCGCCACCAGGGGCAGCCTCCACCAGGCCCCCACCCATGTCTCCCACCACCCCCACCCCCCCGCCACCAGGGGCAGCCTCCACCAGGCCCCCACCCATGTCTCCCACCACCCCCACCCTTCCGCCACCAGGGGCAGCCTCCACCAGGCCCCCACCCATGCCTCCCACCACCCCCACCCCCCCGCCAACAGGGGCACCCTCCACCAGGCCCCCACCCATGTCTCCCACCACCCCCACCCCCCCGCCACCAGGGGCAGCCTCCACCAGGCCCCCACCCATACCTCCCACCACCCCCACCCCCCCGCCACCAGGGGCACCCTCCACCAGGCCCCCACCCATGCCTCCCACCACCCCCACCCCCCCGCCACCAGGGGCAGCCTCCACCAGGCCCCCACCCATGTCTCCCACCACCCCCACCCTCCCGCCACCAGGGGCAGCCTCCACCAGGCCCCCACTCATGCCTCCCACCACCCCCAACCCCAGCAGTGCAGGGGCAGCCTCCACCAGGCCCCCACCCATGTCTCCCACCACCCCCACCCCCCCGCCACCAGGGGCAGCCTCCACCAGCCCCCCACTCATGTCTCCCACCACCCCCACCCCCCCCGCCACCAGGGGCAGCCTCCACCAGGCCCCCACCCATGCCTCCCACCACCCCCACCCCCCCGCCACCAGGGGCAGCCTCCACCAGCCCCCCACTCATGTCCCCTATCACCCCCACCCCCCAGCAGTGCAGGGGCAGCCTCCACCAGGCCCCCACCCATGTGTCTCCCACCACCCCCACCCCCCTGCCACCAGGGGCAGCCTCCACCAGGCCCCCACTCATGTCCCCTATCACCCCCACCCCCCAGCAGTGCAGGGGCAGCCTCCACCAGGCCCCCACCCATGTCTCCCACCACCCCCACCCCCCCGCCACCAGGGGCAGCCTCCACCAGGCCCCCACTCATGTCCCCTATCACCCCCACCCCCCAGCAGTGCAGGGGCAGCCTCCACCAGGCCCCCACCCATGTCTCCCACCACCCCCACCCTCCCGCCACCAGGGGCAGCCTCCACCAGGCCCCCACCCATGCCTCCCACCACCCCCACCCCCCCGCCACCAGGGGCACCCTCCACCAGGCCCCCACCCATGTCTCCCACCACCCCCACCCCCCCCGCCACCAGGGGCAGCCTCCACCAGGCCCCCACCCATGTCTCCCACCACCCCCCCCCGCCACCAGGGGCAGCCTCCACCAGGCCCCCACCCATGCCTCCCACCACCCCCACCCCCCCGCCACCAGGGGCAGCCTCCACCAGGCCCCCACTCATGTCTCCCACCACCCCCACCCCCCCGCCACCAGGGGCAGCCTCCACCAGGCCCCCACCCATGCCTCCCACCACCCCCACCCCCCCGCCACCAGGGGCACCCTCCACCAGCCCCCCACTCATGTCCCCTATCACCCCCACCCCCCCGCCACCAGAGGAACCCTCCACCAGGCCCCCGCCCATGTCTCCCACCACCCCCACCCTCCCGCCACCAGGGGCAGCCTCCACCAGGCCCCCACTCATGTCCCCTATCACCCCCACCCCACCCCGCCACCAGGGGCACTCTCCACCAGGCCCCCACTCATGTCCCCTATCACCCCCACCCCCCCGCCACCAGGGGCACCCTCCACCAGGCCCCCACCCATGTCTCCCACCACCCCCACCCTCCCGCCACCAGGGTCACCCTCCACCAGGCCCCCACCCATGTCCCCTATCACCCCCACCCTCCCGCCACCAGGGGCAGCCTCCACCAGGCCCCCACCCATGTCTCCCACCACCCCCACCCCCCGCCACCAGGGGCAGCCTCCACCAGCCCCCCACTCATGTCCCCTATCACCCCCACCCCCCAGCAGTGCAGGGGCAGCCTCCACCAGGCCCCCACCCATGTCTCCCAACACCCCCACCCACCAGCACTGTGGGGCACGTGGCCAGCAGGCAGTCAGGCAGCAGCAGATGGCAGGTGGGAGCGTGCTCAGGGCTCTGGGGGGCAGTAATTTGGCCTCCTGGCCAGGAGCGTGGTCTCTCGTGTGTGAACGCGTGGACAGCCTGATAGGGAGTGAAATCCCACACGTCAGCGTGTGAATCGAGGAAAGGCCCTTAGCGCGTAAACCCGTCAACAGCATATGCGCGCCTATAGTCACCTGCACGTGCAGGAAATTGTTGCGTGACACGTCCCAGTGTCAAAGCGTGTGATTGGTGAAAATGGATCTACACGCAGAAGTGACAAAGCGTGTGATTGGTGAAAATGGATCTACACGCAGGAGTGACAAAGCGTGTGATTGGTGAAAATGGATCTACACGCAGAAGTGACAAAGCCTGTGATTGGTGAAAATGGATCTACACGCAGGAGTGACAAAGCGTGTGATTTGTGAACGTACACGCCGCGTAAGTGACGCTGTACGTGTGGGCCTGTATATAAGGTACATGTAGAACACCATTTCCTTGTACGTGCTTTTCGTGGAGAGCGAGTGGATGAATTCTGTACTTCTTGTCGTTTCACACGCGATTTACTTCAAGGCGTTTCCAGTTCGTACTCCCTGTTACCTCTGACAGCTTTTTCTCTTTTTTCCTCTTGTACTGGTTTACCTGGGTCTGTTCCCTCAAACAGTGTCCCCTTCTACTGTTGTCCTGTCTTCTCAGACAGCGTACACATCTTCTTTTGGCGGGGGTATTGCCAGCCAAACGCGCTCATTTTTCACGCTCTTTTACCTGGCAGATGGTGAGTCACGCACGTATCCAACTTCTGTGCTTGCCCCGTGTGTAGCCTACCCCTTCAGAGGTCATTCTAGGCTGCGTGTGACACGCATACGTTCATTCTTGTGTTACTGGGTGCCACAGCATAGTGCAGGTTTTTCTTTCTGCACACGTGGTCTAGGAGGGGTTGAGTGCACGTCATCTCCCTTTTTTGGGCCTCCTGTGCGTTGCGTGACCCGTCATCTTTCCCCAGGGGTTACAATCAGCCGTGCTAGAGCACTAGGGTACAATTACCATCTGGTACCCAACCCCTTTGACCCCCAATTGCCCAGGACAATTGTCTACAGCCACTCCCATACGCACATTAATATCAGTGCCATGGCTGGGAGGCGAGGATTCCGTAAGGGTGGCAAAGGTGGAAGAGCCACAAGTGGTGGCCGTGGTGGATCCGGTAGGGGACGTGGTCGTAACTTGCAGGGTGAGCCTGTCCCCCCATGTGTGGAGGACCAGTCAAGGGCACCCATCATCCCCCCCTCCCCCCCTCCCCCCCTCCCGTTGAGGCTGAAGTGGCTGACACCATCCATGCTCAGCCCTTGTTGGACCAGCCCATTGTGGCACCAGACCTGGCTGACTCCATGGCTGACTTCCAGGTCAGCAGGGCTACGACACGTGCGCTGGTGCACGTTGATGCTATCATGCCACGTGGATCTGGGGCAGCAAGGTCATCTGCTGCCCCAAGTAGGCAGGGCGGAGAGGCTGCAGGGGCAGCTGCAGCTCCATCCACCCCAGCTCTCACACACCCAGCCAGGACAGTGTCCGTCCTAGTCCATTCTGCTGACATTCCCCATGACACCATTACACTTGAGCCAATGCCTGCACCAACTCCCATGCTGAGTGTGCAATCCCACACACCTGATACAGAGCCCACCAGGGCTCCTGCCCCTAGTGTCCAGAGCGGCGCAGGACACTCAGGATCACCACCACCTTCCAAGCGGAAGAGGAAGAGTGCTCGTCCGGCACAGGCTGATGCCCCCGACACGGCTACACAGTCCGGTCCGTCGAGGAAGCCCAGCTTCACGGATGTGGAACTGAATGCACTTGTCGAGTATGTGTCCGGACATGATAACGAGATGGTCATTGTTGCAGGATCCAAGACCACACCTGCACAACGCCAGGCACACTGGCAGACCATTGCGGACATCGTAAGTGCCCTTGGAATCGTGAGGCGCACAGCCAATGATTGCTACAAGCGCTGGAATGACCTAAAGCGCAGGGCAAAGAAGAAGCTGGCCTCAAGTCATGCCGCAACTCTAGTGACTGGAGGTGGGTCTCCAGTAGAAGACATGGAACTCACTCCACATGAGTCAGTCGCTGGGACCTACGTCACGGAGGAACAGATCCAAGGCGTGGGAGATCTGCCTGATTACGAGGCATTGTCCGGTGAGTGCACATGCATGTGTGTGTCATCCATGTGCATGGTGTGTGTGTGAGGGCATCTGTTTGTGTGCCAGGTGAGAGTGTGTGCGCCTGAGTCGAATGGGTCAGCCATGTGCTTCATGCAACACATCCTGCGCAGCTGCATTTCGCCATTGCAGTATCCCTTCTGCCAACAGTAGACATCTAGCCCAACAGCACCCAAGTTGGCCTTGAAGTGTCACCTTGCCACTACATTGTTGATTATTTTCCTATGTTCAATCAGACAGATTGTATGCATTCCACCACTTATACTAGGCATTCCTCAGTCCTCTAGTCACATGTATGGCATGGCCATGGTAAAGTGGAGTTACTTTGTTACCTGGATATCATATGTTCACACATGTCCCTGTGCAATTGGACCATATTGGACTGGCAGCTCCAGGTGATAAAGCAGACCTGTCAGAATTAGAAAAGCTACTGCATGTGGGAACTGGACAGAATGAATAAGTGCTGCCCTCCTCTCCATCTACACTCAATAGCAATGGCACATGCCATCTGTGTGATGGCATGTGTGTGTCACCTGGCAATCACAGGGCAATGTGTGATGCAACTGCCAGGCAGCATGCATGAAATGTGTTCATCTTCCATCTTTGTGTAATGAGTGTGTGCCATTTGCCTGCCCTTCATACGCAGTGAGGGTGCATGCATGGGAGGGTCTTAGTCATGTGGGACATGTGTCAATCAAGTACTGGTTCTCTTGTTTCACAGCCCTCATTGTGTGCCATGGTGCTAATGCGGGTTTCCATTTCTTTGTCATTATGTCATTGCAGGGGAAGACGCACCTGATACTGCTGGGGTTGTGGAGATGGTGCAGAGCCAGGAGGGGTCCGAGGGCCGACCAACCACCAGTGAGGGACGTGGTGTGCTGGTGGGTGAAAACCCACAAGTGCTGCAGGTCGTGCTCTCAAGGGGTGTCTCTGGCTGCACCTCCCCCGAGCTGTACTCAGCTGTTGACTCGGATGATGAGACCTACGTGCCGTCGCAGGTGAGTGTTCCAGGGAGGGAATCTATTCTGTCCCACCCACCTGCACCAGGGTCAGAACCCTCAATGGGGATGTCAGTGTTGGCAGCTAGGCCTTTGGTGGTTACGGATGCAGGGTCACACTCCGCGACATCTGATCCTGTTCCTGGGCCAGCAGATCAGAGGGGGAATGCAGTCCTGCAGCCTCAGGCAGTGCCGGCACAGCAAGGCGCAGTCCGCCTTGCCCCAGACAGGTGTGGTGCCCGCCGACGTGGTGGCCGTACGCCACCTGGCAATACCGTATGGGAGCAATCCATTTACGGTATGGCTACCCAACAGGCAGCATCATCCGAGATGATGGCTCAGGCCATGGATAGGGTGGCCACTTCCATTGTCCCCCCTGAAAGGCTGATGGAGCGACTAGAGCAGGCAACCGACTCCATCTGCCAGTCACACAGGGAGGACATGTTGGCGTCCAACAGGGACAGGCGGGCGGCACTGGCGATTCTGCAGGAGGCCATCTCCATAGAGTCCCAGGGCCACAGGGAAGCCCTGAGGCAGGAGTTACATCAACTCAGGACGACTCTTGTTGAGCTAGAGGCTTCAACACACCAAAGGACAGAACAGCAGCTGGAGCGTCTCACCCGTACGCTCTCAGCTGAGATGCAAGCAACGAGGGCGGAGGTCCGGGCATCCCGTGAGTTGTTGCATGGGGACCTCCGCACCCTCATCCTCCAGAACGAGACCTACCACACCCGCATGCTTGCAGCCATGGAGGAACAGAGTAGGGCCTTGCGTGGGCTGCCTCCCATAGTGCAACCACCTCCGGATGCAGCTGCACAGGGTGATAATAGCGACAGCAGTGATACTCCCACAATAGGGTAGCCGTGTGGGCCATGAGCCCATGGAGGTGTTTTTTTTTCCCAGGATCCACACAGGTGGTTTCTGGTGTGCACCCTGACCTCGGACCTCCTGGGTGGCCTCCCCAACCCCCCCGGGCCCTTTAATGGCCATTTTTGATTTTCTTTTTATTTTTATTTTTTTTAAATTTTTTTTTTTTTTATTTTTATATTTTTCCCAATTTTTTTGGGACAAATTGTTGGCTTCCGTGGTTCCTGTGGGCATACGCTGCATTGTGGCTGGGCACATGCAGGCTTGTCATGTATTAGGTTCAGATGCCTGGGTTTGAGTCACACACACCCCTCCTGCTTTCCGTTTCCATGGGCTTGCAAAGGGTGTGCCCAAGTGACATTGAAGTACATGGTGACATTGGACTCCCACTACATGTGTGGGTAGTCTAGTCAATACTGTGTATACATTCCTAGTGCATATTGCTGTTGTGTTGTACACTGCATGTTGCATTGATGTGTAACTCATCATCTGTGTCTGCCTCCCAATTTGCAGGTCCCTTCCTCATGTCTACACAAGGCCCTCTAGTCTGGAGATGGGGTCCTTGTTGGCAGCAGTGCACCTACAACTCTACATGGCACCAACACTGTTCAGTTGGAAGTGGTGGGAGTGCAGGCATATCCAGGTGGTGAGACAACTGATTTATTACATTACTGAAGTCATGTTTATGGTAGTACGTGCTCAAGTATGTTGTTTGTCCTGCATTACAGTGAGCATTTCAGGTGTAGGAAGTTTCAATTGGGGACACTGTACATCGCAACACTTGTCACGTTGTGGGGATTACTTTGTTTACCTGCACATAGCATGACATGGCACGATGTGTTGTGTGGCGGTGCTGGGGATGGGTTGGGTGACATGGCACTGTCCTCTTGTTGCATTTAGCAAGTGGGTATTAATTTTGGCTGCTTGAATGTGTTCCTTCACAAAACTGCATTGGTGTTGTGTGTGGGTAGGGATGCACACATTGTAACACTTCCAGGTGAACAATCTCAGGCTGATATGCTTTTCACGGTTGAATCTCCAGACATTCAGGATCAGTGTCAGGTTGAGTCATCATTGATTGTCAGATGGAATGTGCCAGGCCAGTGTGCACTCCACAGGGGAGTGAATACTATGTGAAGTAATTAGCCACTAGCTGTGTACGGGCTGCCTCCCTTCGTGCCCTTTCCCCTCCCATGCGCAGCGGCTGTGCATGTGGTTGGGGATGTGGGGCCACCACCATGTCCACGGGCAGGCCCCGGCGTTTTGCAACGTTGTGCAGGACACATGCTGCCACTATGATCCTGCACACTACTGGGGGAGCGTATAACAGCTGCCCGCCAGAACGGTCAAGGGAGCGAAAGCCTGACTTTAGCACTCCGAATGTGCGCTCCACTATGCCCCGGGTTGTAATGTGGGCTGTGTTATATCTTACCTCGGGTGGCGTGGTGGGGTTCCGAATTGGCGTCATCATGTGGGGGCTGAGAGGGTAGGCACTGTCCCCTGTGGAGGTGGTGATTGGTATCATTGGTGGGGTTGTGACCTTGCTCAGTATCCAACATGCATGCATGTGCAGTGGCATACATACTCACCGAGAAGCCATGTATCGCCATGCCGCCCAGCATCTATGTCCCGGCATAGGGTGGACATTCGGTAAATGAAGCTGTCGTGGGTGGACCCGGGATAGTTGGCATATACTGAGGTGATGATTCCCTTGGCATTACATACTACCTGCACGTTGATGGAATGCCAGTGCTTGCGGTTCCTATAGATGTGCTCAGATGCCCTGGGGGGACGTAGAGCCACATGGGTGCAGTCGATGGCACCTAGCACTTTGGGGAATCGTGCCACTCCGTAAAAATCCAGGGCGGCAGCATGCCTTTCAGCAGGTGTTCTGGGCAGGTATATGTGCCTGCGGACTGATGGGCGTGCAGTGATGATGTCCAAGACCTGGTGTAGGCAGCGTGACTGGGTGGCCTGTGACACCCCACCCACTATGGCACTTGTCCGCTGAAATGATCCAGTGGCTAAGAAGTGCAGTACATTGAGGACCTTCTCCAGGGGGCTGAGTGCTTGAGAGCACAGGGTGGGTGATGTGAGGTCATCCTCCCACTCACTCACCAGGTCCAGTATTATGTGTGGTGGAAACCTGTACCTTCCATACACCTGGTCATCAGGCATCCCGAAAAGGCTGGTTCTGGGTGTGAATATTCTGGCCCTGACTCTCCTCCTCCTCCTCCTTTGGTAGCCCACTGCCACTGCTGCTAGGAACGGTATGTTCATCCTGGCATCTGGCTTGTTATTTGAAAAGTGCGCAAATTAATGCTTTGCGCGTGTTCTAGGCGAGCGTGTGACCCGCGCACCCCTGGAATCTAGTTCCCACTCCAATAGCGTGTGGAAATTCCCACGCAGCAGGCATACAGGTGCGCTGACGTACTTGCGTGTGTAAGTGCCCGCGCACCCCTGAAATACACGTACATAGGCCAATCGCGTGTACGCGCACTTTTGTCCAATTACATGCGATGCAATACACGTACATAGGCCAAACGCGTGTACGTGCACTTTTGTCCAATTACACGCGATGAAATACACGTACATAGGCCAATCGCGTGTACGCACACTTTTGTCCAATTACACGCAATGAAATACACGTACATAGGCCAATCACGCGATGACACTCTGACGTGCAGTATTTCCACGTGTGTTCCGTCATCACCTGCTGAGTGGGGAACGCCCGTGCGGGTCACGTCAGACGCGCTTACGCGCTGAGGGCTCTGGTCCAATAGAATCGCGTATGCGTGCTGACGCGCTTACGCGCTAAGGGCCTTTCCTCGGATTTCACGCTGACGTGCAGGATTTTCACGTGCCAAATCACTCCATATCAAGCTGGCCACCCGAAAACACACGGAACACCACGCTCCTGCCCAGAAGGCCGGGTTACTGCCCCCCAGTGCCCCGAGCAGCCTCCCACGTGCTATCTGCTGCTGCCTGCCTGCCTGCCTGCCTGCTGCCACCGTGCCCTGCCATTTGGTGCCTGCACATCAGCCATCTGCAGGGGTCCAGTTGCTGTGTCCACCCCTGCTGGAACTGAAGACTCCCAACTGGGATTACATCGCTCCACAGCCCAGCCCCAGGACCCAGTTGCCCACCCACACCTGCCTCTGGGGTTGCCATGTCGGGCACTTCCACATCTGGCACCAGTGGCAACCCCAGGCCAGAGGGGCAGAGGGGCACCAGCTTCACTGCCACCGAAGTTGGTGTCCTGGTGGAGCATGTCCTGGGGCAGTATGATGCCCTCTTTGGATCGTCCCGCGCCAGCAAGGAAGGACGGGAGAGGATCTGGGCCGACTGTGTGGTTGCCATCAACGCGGAGGGGGTGGCAACACGCAACGTCCAGAAGATCAAGAAGCGCTGGGAGGACTTGAGGTCCAGGACCCTTGTGAAGGCCCGGCGCCTCGTGGAGGGGGGCCGGGGCCGCATGAGTTCCATCCAGAAGAGGGTCCTGGAACGCGTACGCCCAGCGCTCCACGCCCAGGTCCTTGAGAGGGAGGCCCGTCTGGAGTTGAGCGGTATGTGTCCAAGCATTACTGTGTGAGACAGGGCATGTTGCGGTGTGCTGGTTCTATGATACTTGCCTGTATGTGTGCCATGGGCCATGTATGCATGTATGTGTGCAGGGACATCATGGTAATGCATGTGCGACCAGTGATGTGTGACCCACATGGTTGTTGCATGTGTTGAAATGCGGCATGGGGAGCCCTATGCAGATTTTGGACATGAGAGCATGCCAGTCTCTGTACCTGGACATGGATGGGGGTGAAGGATGGGTGCTGATGCCAGGTACATATATGGTAGCCATGTCTGTGTGCCTGACCTGCGTGTCTGTGACTTGTGCATGGCATGGATGCATGACACATGTGTGTGACAATGCACAGATTCAGTGACGCACCCAACTTACCCTTGTTTCGCCTGTGTTCGGTGTGTTTGGGGCCAGATGGATGTGACTGAGGTGAAGTGTGTGCATGTGATATGCATGAGCCATGATGCATGTGAGTTACATATCATTGAATGTTTCAAGAGTCCATTGGACATGCATGGAAATGTCCATTGCATGCACCATGCCTGTTACTGTGTGTGTTTTGCCTGGACTGACCCATGTGTTGTGGAGGGACATGATGGAAGTGTACTTTGACAGTGGTGCTCATCTGCTATTGCTTCCTGTCTAGGGGACCATTGTACAGTAGCCTGATGCTTGTGTCCTTTGTCTCCCTCTACGCAGCGGCTAGTGAAGAAGAGGGCAGAGACGGCGCTGTGGAGCAAGGCGGCGGGGATGCCCCCACGGCTGCAGCGGAAGGGGTGGGTGAGCCCCCACAGGGGCCTGCTACGGCAGGAGACGGTGAGGAGCCATCCAGGTTGGTGGTTTGCACAGAGGAGGAGGAGGCCGACACTGGTGCACACATGGGGCCTGGTGGGAGCATTCCTGCTGGTGCAAGTGGTGCAGTCCAGGGCCAGGGGCAGGAGGCAGCACAGGTCACCGTGGAGGGGCCTGTGCATGTCACTGTCCCTGACCCTGTGAGTGCACCACCATGCACCAGCAGGGATGCCCCGTCCCAGGCCCGTCCGCAGGTAGAGGGGATGTCCATGTCACCTGACTCCCCTCCACCTGCGGACGTGGTAACCCCTGGCCGCGTGGAGAAGGTCCTGATTGGGGTCGCGATGCGCACGGCTGTGATTCGTGATGACGTGCGTGCTTCCCGGGAGGAGCACGCACGTCATCACGAAGTGCACCGTGCCGACGTGGCCCAATTGGGATCGGCCATGTTCGGGGGTTTCCTGCATGTGTTGGTCAATCTGACGGCCCTCTCCTCCTCTGTGCAGGCTATCCACCGGTCGTTCTCCTTGCCGTCTTCCGGCCCAGATGCCACCAGGGCCCCCTGTGGACCTGCCCCGACCAATGCAGCCAGCTCGGTGGGGATCCCATCCCTGCCACAGTTGGGAGTCGGAGGTCCAGCAGGGGTGGACAACACAGCAAGTGGACCCCAGCAGATGGAAGATGTGACGGCATCATCGGGCAGGGCACGTGCACGACGGCGTCGGTGGTTTCCATCAGCCTGGATGCCGTCGTGCTGGCAGAGGCAGTGGCGTCGGAGGCAGCAGCGGGCTCGACGTGGGAGGCATCATGGCTCAGGGCCATCAAGATCAGAGGGGCAGGCATCGGCCGGAGGGCAGGGCAACCCTGGGATGGTGGTGTGTTCCGTGTGGGAGGAGTTTGGCCAGCGGATAGGTGCGGAGCGGCAGCGGGCGGAAGAGGAGCGGCTCGCCATGGTCAGGGCGGAGTTCTCCATGCGTCGGGCATTGAGGCGGGCTGAGTGCCTCGAGGAAGCTCGCAGGGAGTTTGAGGTGGACATGGGGTTGTCCCTGCGAGACCTCGGGGCCAGGACAGAGTCCCGCCTCCAGGACATCGACATGGAGTTCGATGATGCCCTGGCCAGCAACATCACCAAGTGAGCCGCAGGACTTGCCCGCTGCCTTTGTATATAGTTATTTAGTTAGTTAGTGCTAGGTTTCCTTTTTTTATTTTTATTATTTTGGACCGCTCGGACAATGGCCACTTTTTTGTACATATATTTTACATTAGTTAGTGGTAGGTTTCATTTTTGGTGTTGGGCTCATGGACCCTGGAACATTCCTGTATATAGTTTGTTTTTTTGGGAGATACATTTTTTTAATTTGTTATTGTTTTCACCATGACGTAATGGTTTTTCATTAATTTCCTATGACATGATATTGCTTTGGACAAAATCATTTTTATTTTTTATTCCTTTGTTTTTTTGTTTATCACTTTTGTTCTCGGACATGGACCATTTATTTACTTAGCCACATCGTTGTATGTTTGAAAAGTTCACTTATTTTTGGTATTTAATACATTTTTTATATTTTCTTACACTTGTGTTATTTTCTCATTGGTTTGTTACATGTCATGATATGGGTTTTGACATTCACTTGCACCCATTGTGTATGTGTGTGTGACGGACATGTGTTCTTTTGCATACTTGGCATTGGGGTTGTGTCATGTGATTGCATTCACTATGTGGGTGGATGCAATCCTTGCCTGGGTGTTTGTGCTGGGTATGCTGGCCATTACTGCCATGATTGTGTATCGTCAGGACCTGGGGCCAGGGGGACATGTGTGGGGGCCTGCTGGCAGGTTCCCCACAGTGCTGGGGGGTGGGGGTGGTGGGAGACATGAGTGGGGGCCTGGTGGAGGGTGCCCCTGGTGGCGGGGGGGTGGGGGTGGTGGGAGACATGGGTGGGGGCCTGGTGGAGGGTGCCCCTGGTGGCGGGGGGGTGGGGGTGGTGGGAGGCATGGGTGGGGGCCTGGTGGAGGGTGCCCCTGGTGGCGGGGGGGTGGGGGTGGTGGGAGACATGGGTGGGGGCCTGGTGAAGGGTGCCCCTGGTGGCGGGGGGGTGGGGGTGGTGGGAGACATGGGTGGGGGCCTGGTGGAGGCTGCCCCTGCACTGCTGGGGGGTGGGGGTGGTGGGAGACATGGGTGGGGGCCTGGTGGAGGGTGCCCCTGGATGGTGGGGGGTGGGGGTGGTGGGAGACATGAGTGGGGGCCTGGTGGAGGGTGCCCCTGGTGGCGGGGGGGTGGGGGTGGTGGGAGACATGGGTGGGGGCCTGGTGGAGGGTGCCCCTGGTGGCGGGGGGGTGGGGGTGGTGGGAGGCATGGGTGGGGGCCTGGTGGAGGCTGCCCCTGGTGGCGGGAGGGTGGGGGTGGTGGGAGACATGGGTGGGGGCCTGGTGGAGGCTGCCCCTGCACTGCTGGGGGGTGGGGGTGGTGGGAGACATGAGTGGGGGCCTGGTGGAGGGTGCCCCTGGATGGTGGGGGGGGTGGGGGTGGTGGGAGGCATGAGTGGGGGCCTGGTGGAGGGTGCCCCTGGATGGTGGGGGGTGGGGTTGGTGGGAGACATGAGTGGGGGCCTGGTGGAGGGTGCCCCTGGTGACTGGGGGGGTGGGGGTGGTGGGTGACATGAGTGGGGGCCTGGTGGAGGCTGCCCCTGCACTGCTGGGGGGTGGGGGTGGTGGGAGACATGGGTGGGGGCCTGGTGGAGGGTGCCCCTGGATGGTGGGGGGTGGGGGTGGTGGGAGACATGAGTGGGGGCCTGGTGGAGGGTGCCCCTGGATGGTGGGGGGGGTGGGGGTGGTGGGAGGCATGAGTGGGAGCCTGGTGGAGGGTGCCCCTGGATGGTGGGGGGTGGGGGTGGTGGGAGACATGAGTGGGGGCCTGGTGGAGGCTGCCCCTGCACTGCTGGGGGGTGGGGGTGGTGGGAGACATGGGTGGGGGCCTGGTGGAGGGTGCCCCTGGATGGTGGGGGGTGGGGGTGGTGGGAGACATGAGTGGGGGCCTGGTGGAGGGTGCCCCTGGATGGTGGGGCGGTGGGGGTGGTGGGAGGCATGAGTGGGGGCCTGGTGGAGGGTGCCCCTGGATGGTGGGGGGTGGGGGTGGTGGGAGACATGAGTGGGGGCCTGGTGGAGGGTGCCCCTGGTGACTGGGGGGGTGGGGGTGGTGGGTGACATGAGTGGGGGCCTGGTGGAGGCTGCCCCTGCACTGCTGGGGGGTGGGGGTGGTGGGAGACATGGGTGGGGGCCTGGTGGAGGGTGCCCCTGGATGGTGGGGGGTGGGGGTGGTGGGAGACATGAGTGGGGGCCTGGTGGAGGGTGCCCCTGGATGGTGGGGGGGTGGGGGTGGTGGGAGGCATGAGTGGGGGCCTGGTGGAGGGTGCCCCTGGATGGTGGGGGGTGGGGGTGGTGGGAGACATGAGTGGGGGCCTGGTGGAGGCTGCCCCTGCACTGCTGGGGGGTGGGGGTGGTGGGAGACATGGGTGGGGGCCTGGTGGAGGGTGCCCCTGGATGGTGGGGGGTGGGGGTGGTGGGAGACATGAGTGGGGGCCTGGTGGAGGCTGCCCCTGCACTGCTGGGGGGTGGGGGTGGTGGGAGACATGTGTGGGGGCCTGGTGGAGGCTGCCCCTGGTGACTGGGGGGGTGGGGGTGGTGGGAGACATGAGTGGGGGCCTGGTGGAGGGTACCCCTGGTGACGAGGGGGGTGGGTGTGGTGGGAGACATGAGCAGGTGTGCAGGGTAGTCCCCTGTTTTGTGGGCTGCCTGCAGGGGTCGTCGAGGGTGACAGGACCCACCCAGCCTAATCGCGTGTGTAACTTCGCACGCACCCCTGTAATACACGTACCAAGCCAAATCGCGTGTGATAATTCCCGCGCACCCCTGAAATACACGCGGCCAGGCTATTCGCGTGTGGAAATTCCCGCGCACCCCTGAAATACACGTACCCTGCTGTAATCGCTTGTGAGACTTCCCGCGCACCCCTGTAATACACACGCCCAGCCTATTCGCGTGTGGAAATTCCCGCGCACCCCTGAAATACACGCGCCCAGGCTATTCGCGTGTGGAACTTCCCGCGCACCCCTGAAATACACGCGGCCAGGCTATTCGCGTGTGGAACTTCCCGCGCACCCCTGAAATACACGTACCCTGCTGTAATCGCGTGTGGGACTTCCCGCGCACCCCTGAAATACACGCGGCCAGGCTATTCGCGTGTGGAAATTCCCGCGCACCCCTGAAATACACGTACCCTGCTGTAATCGCGTGTGGAACTTCCCGCGCACCCCTGAAATACACGCGGCCAGGCTATTCGCGTGTGGAAATTCCCGCGCACCCCTGAAATACACGTACCCTGCTGTAATCGCGTGTGGAACTTCCCGCGCACCCCTGAAATACACGCGGCCAGGCTATTCGCGTGTGGAACTTCCCGCGCACCCCTGAAATACACGCGCCCAGGCTATTCGCGTGTGGAACTTCCCGCGCACCCCTGAAATACACGTACCCTGCTGGAATCGCGTGTGGAAATTCCCGCGCACCCCTGAAATACACGCACCCAGGCTATTCGCGTGTGGAACTTCCCGCGCACCCCTGAAATACACGTACCCTGCTGTAATCGCGTGTGGAACTTCCCGCGCACCCCTGAAATACACCTACCCTGATGGAATCGCGTGTGGACCTTCCCGCGCACCCCTGAAATCCACGTACCCGGCCAAATCGCGTGTGAGACTTCCCGCGCACACGTATTTTTTGTCAGCGTGTCCGTGTTTGTGGGTGCCCCTTTGCACCTCATTTGTCCTGGAGGGCCACAGTATAGGACATTCATCATGGCAGTATATGGGTGCTATTTGTTGGCGCACCTTTTGGCGCACATTTCTTACAGCCGCTGAGACGCTACCGCCTGCTTTCTTGTGGCGGTCGTGTTTGTGCCTGTGCGCTGGTTTGAGCGTGCTCTTTTTTGACCTATTCTATTCCATGAATACGTGTTGTAGGCGAGCGTGTGGGCGTTCTGCGCACTTTTACCCTGTGCTTCCCCCGTGACGCCCACATTTTGGCAAGTTGTTCCCCATTCCGAGTGTTACGCCCCGTGTTCCGCCTACTTTTGTTGCGTGCGCCGCGCTATGTGCGATTTTCGCTGTGGACTGTGCGATTTTCGCTGTGACCTGGCGCATGCCGTTAGATGGCCTGTGCGCCAACGTGCGCCGCGCACTTTCTTATCGCACGTCCGATGGTTTTCTCGCGCACGGCCTTCCATGAATCGATGTGCGCTGCTTTTCGTGCGATTTTCGCTATTCCACTGCGATTTTCGCTATTCCACTGCGATTCGCACGTTTTTGGCCACTTGCGCTGCGCTAATTATTCCATGAATCGGCCTGCAAACCTCTACATATCAACTGTGCAGCAATATACATTGTCAAGAGTACTACAGCTAGTGATGATGAAAACTACTGCCCACATTTCCTTCACCTAAAACTACTCTCTTATTCACATACATGTATCATAATGTATTCATAAAGAGAGCTTGCGAGTGATACGTAGCGAGTAGCACAGGGGCAACTTGCTTGCCTCGGGAACTAGACAGTGTTGCGCAACATGCGTTCAATCCCTGGTCCAGCGACTAGAAACGCGCTGAATCTGTCATTAAACGTTCTTAGTCTCCAATAATAATGCTAAGAATTCAAATTAAATGAATGACTAATCATAGCAGATTGCAAAAATGAAACAAAACAGGACTGAAATTATCTCACATGTTGTAGAGGGCACTGTGATTTCTAGACTAACTCGTAGGTTTCCTCATGGGAGACATGGTTTGGCAATAGATGCCGCCTGGGCAGATTTAAACAGGGGTTTTCAGGCCTTAACATGGAAAAGCGCTATCAGATGGACAGTTCCCTCCTGATGATCCGTGTCAATGTCATCTCTACAGCAATTCTCCGGTTACAAAAATAATGCCCATTATATTTCGCTTGTCTGCAAGAGGCCAGTGTTAGGATCCCACACTTAGTAGAATGGTCTTTTTCATGCGGTTCTGGTGCCTTGCAAGTTTAAGACCCTTTGGATAGTGTGCATGCAATGTATGGGAATGCAGAGAACTTTGACACCAAATAATCGAACAAACTCAGGCAGAGTGCAAAGTTGACTGTTTTAATATCAATTGTCTATAACAGGGAGTTACAACAGACATCATTGGACATTCGCTCAAGCTCTCAATTAATTTCACATAAAAACACATTTATATTTTAAAACAATTGTCATACTTGACATCATCCTACGTGGCAAATAAGAAAAAAGTATGAGGGCTTGTGATAGGCTCAAGGGGAGCACCTAAGTATTCTTTCTAGAAGGGGCGGGATTGTGATTGGATATCTACTGTCAGGTGGACAATTTATGTCTTCCTCTAAAACTTGTCATCTTCAACACTATTAAGTAGACAGTATATTATTGGCTCTCAACTATAAGGCCCTTCATTATAAAGCCCTCTATAATTGGATGTCATGTTGTGCTATGTCTGGAACATTTGGTTCACTTAGCAGCACGTAAACTCAGACCCATATGCCAGGAGGTGGACTCGACCCTACCTCCCCACCCAATTAGCCCATCATATCTCATCACCCATGCCTTCTGCCATGAAGATTGTCTTTGAACTTGGCATTGCAGAGTATACTTGTCTCTGGGAACATAAGAGAGTGCGTACATCCACTATCATCATTCTAAGACTCCATGCTCAACTCTATTTCCATCCCTGGCTCACATGACAGGAGACCATGATTTGGTCCATTTTTGCAGCATTTAAATGTCTTATATGAATAAACTTGACACACTCAGTGTTCATTCTTTGCACCTTAACAACGGATGCTTCAGTTTCTCACGTTCACCGCCTCCAAAAATAGATAACCAGTCTTGGCTGCTTCAGCTTTGACACCAGGCCAAACAGCTTTGCCATTCACTTTCACAATGTCAGCTTTATTCTTGCTGTGACACAGTTCTCTGCCTTTCCTCTTCATGGGTCTCGGCTTCATGACACCGATGTCCAGCTTCTATACATTGGCGGTGCCACCTGCAGTCTATTCACTGCTTATAGACAGCTTCTACGATCACTTAGTCTACTTGCGTTACAGCATCTGCACAGTTATTGAAAGGCTTGCATTTTCTGCAGTGAGTCACACAATCTTCGCATATGAAAGTTTACTCGATTCTTAACTTCATCATCAGTTTCTATACAGTCCATGCATTCTCTTTAGACAGTTTTCTCAGTGCGTCACATTCGTCTTTCGTGACGTCGCCAGCTCCTCTTTAGCTCTTTTTCATATTCCTTCGGGGAGTTCCTCCCTCAGATTTTCATCTCTTTGGGAATACATTTGATCGGGCTTTCTCAGAGGGTACCTTCTTTCGAATATTCTCCAGGGTATAGTCACAACTGCTAGCATCAAGCATGGCACAATCTCAAGCTTCCAACCTACAGGAGACAGGGAGGCGGGATGTTGTGCAGAGGCATTCAGCTGCTCCTCTACACTCCCCCTCGACTCGATTCATCAACCCTTGATACTTTCTCTTGAAGAAGCATTTATTTGGAGTCCAGATCTTCATCACCTCCCACCCCCTCAGGGTGCCAGATGATTTAACATGTTCATCCACACTCCAGTTCATGTAGCTGCCCTGTCCTTTCAGATTACAATAGACCCATGGTCCTACGTACTTCTTGTGATACTTTGGACACAGGAACTTCGTTTCTTCAGGTGCTAGGATGCTGGCCTCTATGTATCTTCTTACAGCTTCATCAGTCCATTCCTTGGGTCCAAACCCTCCATCAAACATGATCTTCATTCCCACTGCTTTCTTTGCTGTCTTCTTACATTGAGTAATCATTATCTTGATCACACAGAATCCAAACATCTCCATCAGCAATACTGCTCCAAGAAACATGAAGATGTTTGCCATCCACTGAGTTATCCATGAGAATATGGACGCAAACCCACTATCATCTATAATGTCCTCTGTCTCATCTTCCATCTGGTTATGCAGGTTCGTCAGCAACATTCTGGCCTCTGCCAGGTTCCATTCTCATCATCATGAGAGGGTATGAATGTGCAACATAATGGCCCAATTTTGGCACAAACTCCTCCTTCCATCGCTGTGATCATGCAAAGGACATATCTGTTCTGCAGTGTCATTAGTTGTATGGCCCTCAGCGATTCTTTGGAAGCATTGCATCCCTTTATGGTGGTGTTGATTGTCTGCAGGAGCTCCCATCTTATAATCAGCAACTATTTGGCATTGGCCATCGTCTGGTTCCCAGGCATGAAGACAGTCGTAAATGCTGAAGCAGTCTTACTGAACAACATGCGCTCATAGGGTATGGAGTCATATGCATCTATTGATTTGGCTTAGAAGTAATTCCCTCTTCTGGTATGATTAAGAAATTCAAACAATCTTTTTCTCAAATGGGCATCTACTTTTTGGAAATTCTCCAATGTTCAGGTCACTCTGAGGAATCACTAATGCTGGAACATGAAAAAGCACCACGGAGCATGTTCCTCTGCAATCCTTGGGCAGCTTCATGTAGGCCCTAGGCCCACAAGCCCAATATTGATCCATCAGGACGGCTGTCCCTGTTCCCATTCTGGTGACGTCCACTGTAGTTTTACAATCTATGTTATCTCCCACATGCTTCTTTCCTTCTCTTCAGAAGCACAGTGTTGCATTTGCCAATGAAATCACAACCATTGGGCCTGATTCATCTTCTACCCATGTCAGCAGTTTGGCATGCTTAGCCCATGACTTCAAACATCCATCGTTTACTCTCTGTACCTCTTGCACATATTCTGACTTCAGTAGATGAGCTGCAAAGAACATCAGTCCTCCTTCCCATCCCTTCTTGGACTTCACTTGTCTATAGACTAAGACTTGAGTTCATTCCCATCATCCAGACAATCCAGCTATCTCTGCTATATCAGGGCATTGCATTCTCTTCATGTATTTCATGAACACCTCTTCCTGTCCTGCAGGATACACAAGCATCTTGCTCTCCCATCCAGGTTGCTTTTCCATCTGTGAAGTCTTGATATAATCATCCTGGAACGGAAACAACCATTTTGATCTCAATCATAAAGTGGCCCAACATCCCTGGAATTGTCCTGTGGTTGTGCATGCTGCAAGATGAAAGATGCACCTGGCATCGTGTTCTGGAACTTCTCTAGATGTTCTCTCTCCCACCTTTCTCATGTGCTGATACCACATGATATTATACAAGTGTGCTGAATTGTCAAGATAGGTATTTATCCCCTCATTATCTTCCTCCGCATTTCTCTTATGTCTCACAAATTCAAAGGTTGTGTAATACTCATGAAGCAAATAAAAAACGAACCCGCAAAGGGACCTTGGTGCTTATTACGGTACCGCAATTTACGGTACCAAAATTAGCGCCTTCCCCATTCCCATTATGCCCTATGGGGGCAAAAATGGGAATGAGGAAGGGCCTTGGTGAATGGGGAATTACCGCCCCACTCGCCTTGCAGTAGGGCGGTAATTCCGCCATCCACCAAGGCGGACACAGTAAAATACCGGCAGCAACCATGGCGCTAATTGCGCCATGGTTACCGCCTACTGTGTAATGAGGCCCAAAAAGTGTTATCATGCAGGCATACATTATGCACCAAAACATTGGCATCCACCTTTTGCGCCATTCTGATACCTGTTGCTCTTGTTCACTCTCCAGAACAGTGCCAGTTTCTAAATTTCTCATTTTTGATACAATCATCAAATTTCTTTTACACATGTAATTGTAAAATTTGGTTGATTATTGCAATGAGGACCATTCTGGTCACAGGGCTATTCTTAGGCTCCTGTAAAAATGTGTGAATATCAACATCGTTTCTGACAAGAGCAGGATAATCTTGAAGTATAAATATCAAAACAGCAACCACTAGCCAATGCACATCACTATCAGTAAGTGCCATATGTTTATCTGCTCAGAACAGGTATACACCACGAAATTAATCTGGATACTGATCTCATTTCCAATTCCTGATCAAGAACTGTCGTTTAGGCATAACTTTGATACGTCAATGAGTTTCTAAAGTTCATTTTTGTCTTACTAAACATTCTCAGAAATCTTTACATTCCTGCAGAAGAATCTATAAAGAGTGTCCACTGGAATTTTAGTCCAAGCTAAATCTGTTTCATCCAATCGTTGTTGCTCTATCGTCCTTCTTCTTAGTCATCGATCAAGTCTACACACGCTGAAATTCTTCTTCTTGTCTTGCTTCTGGATAAGAAACGGTGGGAGGGAGGGTCTCACCTGTGCAGACTTTTACATCTCCCAACTGAAGCCAAGCTCATCTCCCTAGGATCTTCACAGCTGAAGGGGTTGTGTTTTCAACACAGAAGGGGCCATTAAAATGAGGCTCATGCCACGTTCTAGTAAAATTCTTGATGAGCACTAAATCAACAACATACAACTTGGGTGCTGATAAAAGTTCAGTTGGGCTGGCTGTTGAATTGTCTTCATCTGTGTTCTGAGACCGACTCCCTGGAGCTTGAGTTGATATAAAATGAGAGAGATGCTAGAGGTCATACATGTCAAATAGTCATGCAATTCATCACCTAACGTTTTAGCTACACTCTTGGCCTCACTTCTACTTCTAGACAGAGGTGTAAGGGGTGTTGTCATTCACCGCCCTGTCACCAGCTCGATAGGGGTGCAGTGATGGTCTGAACGTGGCTGATTCCTGACGGGCATATAAAGCAAAGGGCAGGCAATATAGCCATTCCTATTTCAAAGTTAGCTTGATTTTGGCAATCCTTTCATTAAGGAGGCCGTTGAGTCTCTCACATAACCTGTTTGCTTGCAGGTGAAAAGCAGAAGAAAACTTGTGTTTAATATTCAATAGAAGCCCTATCTGTTCAAATACCTCATTAACCAAATGTGGCCCATTGTCGGATCTCAGCACTTCACACACACCCCATCTCAGGAAGACTCTGCACACTAAAAACTTTCCTGCACAAGTGGCATCAGTGTGTGGACGCGGACCTGCCTCGATCCACATAGAGAAGGGACACAACACCACTAATCGATACCTATATCTATTACACACTTGCAGCATATCGACATAGTCAATATGTAAATGCTGAAACGGACCATTCGGTCGAGGTATTACCCTTCTGATTGTTCTCAGTGTATGCCCAGCAGTAAACCTTTGACACACGATGCAGTTTACCATAAATAGTGGAACGTGTCCCAACAAATTTGGAATTAACCAGTCTTCTGCAATCGTTGCAGCAAGACTCTCCTAGTTACATGCGCGGGGTAATGCAGCTGTTCAAGGGCAACCTTTAATAATGCTACTGGCATCACCGGCTTTCCAGTGCTCTCCTGTAGCCATAATGCATCTCTGGGGGATAAAGTGCACCCCCTTCGTTTTCACAATTCCTGCTCTTCCTGTGGTGCACTCCCTTGAATCTCCATTAGTTGGGTTATCAATAATTTATTAAACCCTTTTTGTATTAACATGGCTGTGACTACTTTTTCTTTAACCCTTTGAGTGTCAAAACTCAAAATATCAGGGGGATATGCAACCCTTTTGGCTCCAGCGTCTGCAGCTTCGTTTCTGCATCCACATGGAGGATAGCCCTTCCTTTTCCAACCTGCTAACCCTGCGTGTATGGTTCACGTCACATAGGCGGAGCCACTGTACAGCATCACTTCCTGCCCTTTGTGTTTCTCGAGTGCAAAGATGAGCACTACCAATTCTGCTGCTTGCACTGAAAAGTGAGACGGTAGCCTTGCACTTGCTACTCTTCAAATTCTCCATTTAATCTGTGTCTCACTAATGTGGCACCTGAATGCCTTTCCATACTAGTGTGATCAATTTTCAAAGAACCATCAATAAATAGAATTTCCCCTCCTGCTAAAGCTTTTCTTTCACACAGGGTATATAATCATATAATTCAACATAATAAGCACAATCATGCACATGATAGCATTCTGCTACTGGCTCAGTTACAAACGTTGCAGGATTCAATATTTTTCACCTCACAATATAAATCGTTGGAATCAAAATCATTACCTCATAAGCTGAAGCTCTTTGAGATGTCAATGTGCCTATGGGTTTCTCTAAAATGGCAAAAAGAGCATGCTCCATGAAGAGAGTCATAGAGCAGCCCATAACAATACTTGTAGACTTCTCTATTGCAAATTCAACAGCTGCCAATGACTGTTTGTTTGCAAGGATAGTGTCCTTTCATAACTCGGTCTTAAATAACACTGTAATGTGTTAAGGGCGTGTAACCCATTGTAGTTCTCTGTGTAAGCACTACTGTCATGATTGTCCCATTTGTGTGTGAAAACAAAGAACATTCCTCAGTATCATTGGGAATTCCTAAAACAGGGGCAGTACAGATTGCTTTATTCAGCTCCTCAAACCCTTCCTCCATTTCCTCAGTCCATTTGGTTTTTACTTAATACACTTGCGCTTTCTTTAGAGCTTGCCAATGGGGTCTTGTGTACGAACTATAATCAAACACACAGGCTCTCACATCATTGCATAGCCCCGAAAACTGTTGCATCTGTTTCACTGTATTTGGCTTTGAGGTTTTCAGGTGTAACCTTCTTTCCTTCATGTGAAATCAACTGCCCTGTCTATAGCACCTCTTCTTGGCAGTATTGTAACTTCTCCTTGTCTACCTTGTATCCCTTGTCTGCTGAATAGAATCTTGCCAACACTCATCTTCTTTGGTGCTACAAATGAAAATGTCATCCACGTACTGTATCAATGCACTCTTAAAATCAATATTGCCTAAATCCATCTGTAAGACTCTATTAAAAATCAATGGGGACTCAGAGTACCCCTAGGGCAAATGAGTATGTTTCAGTCGTGTTTGGCAAAACATAAAGGAAGTTACGTCTTGTGAGTCTTTGTGCAACGGGATCGTGTAAAACACATTTTCAAATCGATCACCGTGAAATATCGAGCTTCCTCCGGGATATTACACATTATCGTCGCCTGATTAGGAACTAAAGGAAACACTGCATCTACAATCTGGTTAATTGGTTACATATCTTGTATAAATCTCATCGACCCTCATTTAGATTTTTTGATCGGATACACTGCAGTATTACACAACCATTCTGATGGCACTAGAATACCTTGTTTCATCAGTGCCGACACAGTCTGAAATATACCTTCATCAGCCTCTTGAGACATGTGGTACTGCTTTGCTCGAGATAAAATTAATAAACCTAAGTCATAAGTGCCTGTGGTTGAAAGGACGCTTGGCACCTGCTCCAAGTCTTCCTGAACAAATGCTGAACGCTGCCGCATTATCACCATTCCCTGTGGGACTTCCCTTTTCTCTATTTTTATCCAGTATGTGATGCTCATAAAGAAAACCACTTCATCGCCTGTTCGGTCCTCCCTAAACATGTCATCATCAGTGATGTCAGTCAATCTGTACCCTTCCTCGAGAGCTATTACTGTTCTCCATGGTCTAACCTCATCGTCTATCCCTTTGAGAATTGCCATTTCCCTTCGTACTAAGGATGCTTCTAATTCTATAGGTAAAGTCTGTCCCCCCTCTTCATCCATAGGTATTTGTGGTCCAAACAAAAACTTGTCAGGTATCTTTACAATCTTTCCCACTAAGCCAGGTAGCCATGACAATAGAATGCTCACTGCATACAGAAAAAACTATGAATTGACTGGAACACCTCACAGAGCCACTTGCCCTGTGAATGGCAGTATATATTCACCCATGTTTAAACAGTGTATTCCTGGAGTGGAGCACACTATCCCTTGATCAGTGAATGAAATCGTCATGTTAGGTTTTGTCATCAAATCTCTTCCCAAAATATTAACCAGAGTCTGTCGTGAATATAACAAAGGAACAGACACGTCACACTCTCCTATAAGTAATTCATCAGTAAAAGGAACTTGACCCGTAGCTCTAGAGAACCCTTGAGCATTCATGGCAATTCCCGATATTGGATATTTCCCCTCTTGTATACATGAAAGAGTAGTCCAAGTGTCTACTAGAAAAGAAAAAGATTTGCCTCCTATCGTCACATCGACCCCTGGTTCCTCTTGGGGGTCTGGTGTTACAGATACTACTGAACACATCAAGTCACCCTGTGAGCTGTCCTATTGTGGGTACAGGCTCTCCGTGTCCCTGTGAAAGGATTCCCTCCTACCACAATGGCATCGTTCTCATTCGGTGTATTCTGAAACCCACCTTGATTATTTTGGAATCCTCCTCTTCCTCTATAGACCATACCTCTGCCTGGTGGCAGAAACCAGTATCCACCTTGCTCCATCAGACGCCGATTATTCACCTGCGATGTACCCATTGCTTCCTGCATTCCCAATCCTTCCCTGCTTGTCAATACCACCCCTTCTATGGCAAATGTTTACAATTATTTATGAACTAACCTGTCTTCCTCGATTTTTGTAGTCTCATCTTTCTTCTTACTTTTTCTCTTGCAATAGCCGACAGTGATGCACTATCATCAGCTGTATTTCAGCCCATGGTTTTGCTTTCATTCCCATTTCTTTCTTCATCTGCCTCTGCACTGGCTCAGGCAGCCCCTGACATAAAGGTTTGTTAAATAATGCCAATGTTTTTCCCACAGCTTGCGAGTTTCAAGCTGCCATTACTCTTGAATATCCTAAATGTAAGCAATATGGTCTTCATCTTCCTTCATCTTACGTGTAATTATTGCACCCATATCTGATTTGTCAGGATACAGGCGCCCTCCATCCATCTGCTCTGCAATTATTAAACAGCGCTCCGTCATGCGCTGTGTTTTGTGCTGTCACACTTGAATATCCTGCTCTCCTCCATATGCCAACAGCTCTTTCCCCAGGAATATCTGCCAGATGACCCTTTATGTCCCCTATGGCCAAAATGTTTCCTCCTGTCTTTTTTTCTAGTTCGTATATCCATTTCCCAGCACCTGACGTCAAACTCTGGAGCTTACACCTTAAATTATCCTTGTCCACCTGCAGCCATGGAATATACTGTGGTCTTGCTGCCCCTTTTTTCAATAAGGGAAACTGTGTAAACCCTAACACACAGTTGGCTCCCATCATTAGTCTATCCATGGCAGGGACTATTGTCCCTGTCCATCTCCTTTATGGTAGTGATCTTAACCTGCTGACATGTGGCAGTGATTCTCCCTTCTCATTGTAGATCATCCTCGAGGGCGCTCTGGATATGCTATTGGATCTTGTGTCCTATCCTTAGGTTGTTCCAGTCTGGCCATTTTACTTCTTTATCTGTCTGCAGGCTTCCTTCTGGTGTACATGCACTCCCTCCTCCTACAATGAGAATGGACTCTCTTTCCTAGTCTGGCATGTCTTGTTCCCAACTAGTGTGACTATCACCCCCTTCACCTTCATCTAAGTTCAGTCTGCTTAAGGACAATGCTCTATGTTTGTGACTGTACAGAATGTCTTCTTTGCTTCTTGATTGAAATGATAGGGATTGATCCCTCCTCCCTCGGCTTCTATACTTGCTATCTTCCTTTAGTTCTTGATAGGCCTTATTAATCTTGTCTCTGATGCTTTCTTCTTCCACTACTACTCTAGATGCCCCTGACATTGCTTCCTTTATCGGAAGGAACTCTTCTGTTCTGTTTGATCGTATTTCTGGGGTTGGCCCTACTGGTTCCTTGTGTATGAGACTGATATCAAAACCCTTTGTCTCCTTCTTTGTTCTATATCTTCATCTAATTCTCTTTGCTTTCTCGCTTCCCTTCTAATTCTTTCTTCCTCTTGTCTTTGTTCTTTCCTCCTTACTCCTTCCCTTCTTTCCTCTTCTACTGTTCGTCTCTGTATTCTTTTGTCCCTTCATTTTTGCGCTTCCTCCTCTTCTCTCTTCCTTTCTCTTCTATCCCTGTCTTCTATCACTCTCTGCCTATTGTCATACTTTCTTTGCTCTTCTGCCCGTTCTTCTTTTTTCTCTTGCTCCTCCTGATACATCTGCTCTTGTCGCTCCCTGTTCTCCCTTTTCTGCTTGTCTTCTTTCAATCTCTTCTCTCGTTCTTTACTTCAATCTTGTTCATTCTTATCTTCTCTTTTCCTAACTTACTCAATGTTTTTACCGTCGATTTTAAGTAATATCTGTCCTCCCATCCTTTAATTCTGCATGAGCGCTATCTCATCAGCTTTATCCTTCTCTACTTTCCATCTCTTAATTTCCCTCATTTCTTCTTTGACTTGCATGATCTTACAGATCTCTTCTTTTCTCTTATTCTCCTCTGGACTATCATTGCTGCTATAAGAGGGAGGTTTGTATATTAGATTACTATACCCAGTCTCCGCTTTCAACTCCTTTAAAGGATACAACCCTATTTTTTTCATGCTATCGCCTTTTACTTCGGGCGAAGTAAGGGGAGCTGAGTGCTCAACACCTTACTCCTTACGCTTACTAAACATCCACTCCTCAGGTGGTGGATCCTCTCTCTCTTCCTGATACATTTTCCAGAGCTCTAGAATCGCTAACGTTTTCTCAAATTTCTTCCCCGTGTATGCAGCGTGCACGTATGTGGTCATGTATTGCAATACCACTTTTGACAGTGATCGCCCTTGTGGCCATAGCATGACCATTTTATCTGCTGTGCCTTTCACCCATTCTGCACTATACTGTTTGAGCTTGGGCATGTGTTTTAGTAATGTCCTGCATAAGTGCATCAGAGGAGTATATACCATAATGACAAGCCTCAATTGACTGTCAATACTTACCAGACTTATGAAATAACCTTTATGCTTTTGCTGAAATCACCACTTTTTCAATGCCTTTAAAACAACAAATATGAGCGTGCACCATCAATCGCTACTCAAGCCTCTAATTTCTCAATTAGCTCCCTCTAGCTTTGGATTAGTACGAACCACTCCAATAGGATTGATTGCTATTTCTCCTCACTTTTCTCAACATCTTCACAACTTCTATCGCTCTCCGATATTTTTACTCAACAAGCAACATATAGTCTAGTTGACTTTGCACATTAATAAACACTGTGATCACACTTTTTTCTCCCTCACCTTTTCTTAATACCCTGTACTGGGTTAGAGACGTCACCTTACATGAACCTGTTTGTGCATTATATTTTACACTCTACTCCCACTGGAGTTTGAGACATCTCCTTCTGAACTCCCTTGAGTTAGGACTCTAGGCACTTATATTCTCTGCACACAATAATTCCTGTTACTCAAAAATGATCATAAGCCCATCATCTTCATTTGCCATTCCTCTTAGTCTACTCACCATTCATTTGTTAATCGACTCGAGGCCTTAGGTATCGACTACTCCTTCAATCTGACCATGTTGCCTTCTGTCCGCAGAGTGTCCATGGAAACTGTCCGGCTAATGGCAGAGGATGCCCGACTAGTTTGGATCTTGAACTAACCGCAGTGCTACCACATGAGCGTAAGGCCCTTTGGATAGCATGCATGTAATGGATGGGAATGCAGAATAACTCTGACACCAAATAATTGAACCAACTCAGGAAGATGAAACGTTTACTGTTTTAATATCAATTTTCTAAAACAGGGAGTTACAACTGACATCAACGGACGTTCACTCGAGCTCTCAATTAATTTCACATAAAAACACATTTATATACTAAAAATGTGTCATACTTGACATCATACTTCATGACAAATAAGAAAAACTTATGAGGCATTGTGATAGGCTCAAGGGGAACATCTAAGTATACTTTCTATAAGGGGTGGAATTGTGATTAGATGTCTACTGTCAGGTGGACAACTTATGCCCTATCTAAAACATGTCATCTTCAACACTATTAAGTACACAGTATATTATTGGCTCACAAACTATAAGGCCCTTCATTATACTTCGCTCTATAATTGGTTGGCCCACTCATGCCTTGTCTGGAATATGTGGTTCACTTAGCAGCATGTAAGCTCAGACCCAGGTGCCAGGAGGTGGACTTGACTCAACCGCACCACCCAATTAGCCCATCATCTCTCATCACCCATGCCTTCTGCCATGAGGATAATCTTTTAACTTGGCTTTGCATAGTATTCTTGTCTCTGGGAATATAAGGGAGTGAGAGCATGCACTGTCATCGTTCTAGGACTCCATGCTCAACTCTATTTCCATCCTTGGCTCACGTGACAGGAGACCACAATTTGGTCCATTTTGCAGCATTTAAATGTCTTAAATTAATAAAACTGGGCACGCTTGGTTTTGTTTCTTTGCACCTTAACAAGGGATGATTCAGCTTCTCACATTCACCGCCTTCAAGAATAGATAAACAGTCTTGGCTGCTTCAGCTTTGACACCAGGCCAAACAGCCTGGCCATTCACTTTCACAATCTCAGCTTTATTCTTGCTGAAACACAGTTCTCGACCTTTCCTCTTCATGGGTCTGGGTTTACTAAATTCATGACACTGATGTCCAGTTTCTATACAATGGCGGCTCCGCCTGTAGTCTATTGACTACTTATAGCCAGCATCTGTACAGTTATTGAACGGGTTGCATTTTCTGCAGTGCGTCACAGACTTCTTTTCGCATATGAAAGTTTACTCGATTCTTAACTTCGTTATCAGTTTCTATAAGGTCCATGCATTCTCTCTAGACAGTATTCTCAGAGCGTCACGCTCATCTTTCATGACGTCACCAGCTTCTCTTTTCCTCTTTTTCATATTCCTTCGGGGAGTTCCTCCCTCAGATTGTCGTCTCTTCGGGAATACATTTAGTAGGGCTTTCCTAGAGGGCACCTTCTTTAGAATATTCTCCGAGGTATGCTCACAGCTGCTGGTGTCAAGCATGGCACAATCTCAGGCTTCCAACATGCAGGAGATAGGGGGGCGAGAATTCCTGCAGAGGCATTCAGCTGCTCCTCTACACTTGTGATGACGTTCATGCCATTTTCATGCCCTGCTTGCCATGTTATGATTTGCTATATGTGGTTTCTGGCTTCCCCCACAAAAATACGCTCAAATTGTATGTTCTAACATGGAACAGGCACCACTGCCCCTTTGGCAAGAAACTAACCTCCTTCAGTTTCACAAACATTTGAAGACTTTGTTTTTACATAGATATAAATAGTCCTGCCCTCACTCAACTTGTCCTTTGTCTCCTTGTTAGCCTTGAGGGCTGAGGCGTGATTTTAATAAATAAATAAATCGAACCCTACAACTCTACAAGCAACTTAAATCCCACACTTCGGGCCAATGCATCCTAGCGCCGGGGGGCACATAGGACTGCCCTTCAGACACAAAAGCCTCCATGCGGTCTAAACAGAACACCTAGAAAGGTCCTTAAAGGTAAAGCTCCGAGTACTTCTGATCTGCATGCATAAACACAACATCAAAGCTGTGTTGCACTTCCCCGCTCTCCCCACTATCCTTAACCACCCCATCTCTTTCTGACCAGCCAGAGCACCTGGAGACCATGCAAATGGCATGCAGAGCATGGTACACATACATAACACAACTTGCTTAAAAGAAAGAGAAGTCTTACAAAGTGCCCGGCATGCGCTCTCCCAGCACCAACATCAGGGCCCCAACGGGGGCCTGACAAATATATATATTTTTTTTATTATTTTGTTTTATTTTATGGTTGATAAAATCAACCTTTCAATATACAAAGTGTCAAGAACAGTGCATTTTTTTTTCTTTACAGTTAAATAAAAAAAGAGTACAAATGCGATACGTGGAAAGCAAAAATCAGAACATTAAGATTCAGCATTAATAAAACAAGAAAGGAAATACAGAATTAAAAGAAACTTACAAATATATTTTTGAACACTTCCCTTTATTTTGAATAGGGTAGCAGCACAGTAAAATCGACCAGCGCATGTCAGATACAACTAAAGATCAAATACTGCATTTTCATGTTTTGTACTGTTTCTTACAGTTTAACCGGTACATAAGAGTGCACATTTACAACTCCAAGGAGGTAACAAGCTGCCATAGAGCGCCACCGGCAGATGGAGGGTTCACATAGAGGCTCCAGCAGAGTGGTTACATGATCCAGTTGGAGTGGCTGATGAAAGCTGCTTGCAGAGTGAGTGGATGGGACGTCTATCGAGTGAGTGGTCGCTGACACTGCTGGAGTTTGTACGTCCTGTAAATGCAGCCTAAAATGAAGGTTGATGAATTTCTTAGTGTCATAGTCCCCCTTTCAGGCAGATCAGGAAGATCCTTTAAGTGGCTTCCATAAGACCATCCACAAGAAATGATTAGGGGGCGTATTACATTAACTCTGCACTGGAGCTAGTACAATTAACAGTAGGGCAACAATAGCTCCAGAGCAGAGAGCATATTAGCTCAATGCATGTTATGCAACATGGCTTGCTCTGGTGCAAACATGAATTGAAATAATATGTTTCACTAGTCCTAATTGCACTTGCACCTGTGCAGAGTTTCTGTAATGAGAGTGCCTGCTGTGTCTGCTATAAAAATCACAGTATGAGGCTGATGAACCCAGTGGTTGAGAGGTTTATGCAGCAGGGATTTTGGGTGGAAAAAATACTTGCATTTGTCGGTAGTTAGTGCTTGAAGTTCAATAAAGATGTATACATAGGACAGAAAATGGAAAATCTATTCCTTACCATCAAGTGGATGAGAATTAAAAACCCATTTCCAATGTTTTTATGCTAGACTGCAAGTGCCTGATCATAACATGGCCGCCTTGCTGTCTGTTGCAAAGTCATCTGTCTAGTAATTATGATTAAGGCTGACGGTTTTATGGTATTTATTTTTCTGCCATTTCTGTCTATTTTTTTGGTCTTTCTTTCTGTATTTATCCACATTTATTTTTTGTCATAAAAAGATAATTAGCAATCAGTATTTTTCTGCATTTATTTTAATTAAACAATGCATTTATTAAAGCACCCAGCAGACCAGTTGCTGCAGTCACCAGCAAGGGCTCTCTTTGCTTCACTGTAATCCTCTCTATCGTTAAAGGCTTACGTTGAGCTCGTGTTGCTGGTATCAGCCTTGTCTACAAATCACAGACTGCAAGATTGCGCCTCACAAGTGTCGTCTGTCTGACACCTCCAATCCCCCTCTCCTCCCCTCCCCCCTGCTGATAACCCTGCATGACTCTTGGAAGCTAGAGGACAGCATGCCCCGCTGATTGTCTAAATCAGCGCAGCCTTAATTCACCGAAACGTGGTGGGAGCTGTTAATGCCGCCACCCCATGGCGAGCAATGCTGCAATCACCGGGGCCTATGCTGGCAGCGACCGCTCTCTTTAATGGCGCTGTCTGGCTGCACCTCGCTGGAGGGCACACCACCCTACAGACACTACTTTTGCCTCCGAGTCAGAAATTAGGTCGAAGAAATTGATTCACGATTCAGAAAGTTCGGGTGGCCTACAACGTCTCTCTAATTTCTTTTGCTGATTCACACAAGGTGACTACCGACAACAAGACACACTCGCAGTACGTGTTATTTCTTATTTAATTAGTTATTTATGCAGCAGACCGATGTACAGCAGAAATAGGATAACATCGACAGGCAATGGAATTGAGGGGCAGAAAGTAATGCAGTCCTGTGCGCAGTGACGCAACACCATTGAACTCACCGAGCTTTAGACCCCCCCACTCTCCCCACTTGAACTCCCCCCTGCGAAATTCTGGGCTATGTAGACTCAACCTGGCTGAGCAACAGAGCCGCGACTAGATGGGACAAGACACAGACGTTAAAGGGCCCCTGAGCTTCACTGTTAACAAAGGCCCTGAAATTACTAACACCATGCATTTCACTTTTAGCACCTGCATTCAATGGTGATAGGGAGGAGGAGGGGTAGTACTTGCATGCCAGAGGAGTGATTGGAAGGGTCGAGAGGGCCCAGGAGGTGGCTCATTCTCACAGCAGTCCTTAAGTGGGCACGTCCAGACTTAAAAAAGAGAGTTAACTGCTTGTAACATTGAAGCTGCACTAGAATAGTCTCATTAGAATGCGAAAAGAAGTTAGTTGCTCCCACACAAATACGTTTGCCTCTCCCCCACCATCTTAGAAGTTAGCGCCTCCTCCAACATTTAAAGCGTTAGCCCCTTCTGCCCCGAAATGTAGGTTTTGTTGTGGCCCTGTGTGTGGGAGGGGAGGGGTAACAAAGTAGCTCTGCGTTGAGTTGCAGATAGTCACACCATGACTGGTGTGTAGTGTATTTGATTAGATTTATTTAGGTGCATTTATATAGCTGTTGCATAGTGCTTATGGATGGGTGAGTCCATCAACACTCGCAGAGCTTCCGACTCCAGCGCTATGCCGTCCAATGTGCACCTCAGGGTTCACTACCCTGACGCATGGTGGCCCATTGTGCCCCACAGCACACTGGGCTCCGGGAGGATCTTGCAAGTCCATAGGCCTCATTACGAGGAAGGAGGTAACCATGCCGCTTTTTGTGGCATGGCTACCTCCATTCTGGGTACCGGGTCCGGGTTCCCTAAATGGGGAAGTACCGGGCCATTCCAACCTTGGAGGACCCAGTATTTCCCCATTCAGGGAACCCGGACCCGGTACATCCCCATTCTCATTTCAGCACCCATAGGGCTCAATAAGAATGGGGATGATGCTAACAACAGGCCCGTTAATGACGGGCCCGTTGTTAACATCCTGGGCTGCTTGCGGGACCCGCTAAGCAGACCTTGTAATGGGACGGTAAGGGGTTAACGGCTCCGGCACCTTTAGCAGTGCCGTTAACCCCTTACCACCCTCCTCGTAATGAGGCCCTGTGTCTCCAGAATGGGGCTCTTCACACATTGGGCCTCATTACACCGGCGGCAGTAATCATGGCGCTATTAGCGCCATGGTTGCCGCTGGTATTTTACCGAGTCCACCATGGTAAATGGCGGAATTACCGCCTTATTCCAAGGTGTGTGGTGGTGGTAATTCCCCATTGATCATGGCACTTCCCCATTCTCATTTTTGCCCCATAGGGCTCAATGGGAATGGGGAAGGCGGTTATTACGGTACCGCAAATTGCGGTACCGTAATTACCTCCAAGGTCCCTTTGCGGGTCCCGTCCTTAACGACTGATAAAAACAAGCCGTTAAGGTAGGGTCCCACAAAGGGACCTCGTAGTAAGGCAGTAAGGGTTTACCGGCACTGGTACCCTTACCGGTACCGGTAAACCCTTACCGCCATCCGTGTAATGAGGCCCATTGCCTCCTTTCCTCCACAAACATGTGGCTCTGTGATTTCCAGTCTGATGTTTTCAATTTAAAACGGAGGCCAGATTGATTATGTATGCTTTAATGCCATTCCAGGCCACGTTTCCTTCTCCCGTCCATATATCGATCACGCCATTTCGATCTGAGAGATGGCCCACATAAAGGGGTGGAATCTGGCACTATGCGATTGTTCACCCCTGGGATGCCTGAACCCATAGCACAGGCTCCTACCGAAATCTGTTGTTTCCTTGCATTTTGGATTACTGCTGTTTTCCGGCATCCTGTACAGGTTACAGGTTATTTATTTATTTGTATATGATTTATAAGGCACCAGCTGTGAACGCAGTCACCTCATGTTCGTTGTGCGTCTCCCTTTGGCACAGATGTGTCTTTTTAAAGTTTCTAACAAGCTTATTTAAGGTTTGTCTCGTCTACGGATCTCCGCTTTCTCAACCTAAAACCAATGCTAGGCTGGTTGAAGCCCCGTAGCCTTTGTGTTCACTACAGTAAAAAAAGAATCCTGGACCCGCAGCAAACCCACATCCCATTGGCGCCACTATCGAGACTAATCCAGCCAAACTCAGCTGGATTCACCATTGACATCTCCATGGATGTGAGCAAAGGCTCCAGGCTCCTCAATTCTCCTATTCAGCTGCACGCTCCGGCTACCTCGAGTGCTAGGCCCCTTTGAACTGTTCACCACCTTCCTCTGTACTTCCAAAAAACCTTCCTTGTCAGGGCCCCCTCTCCGAACCCCTAAGCATGGTTTCTTAGAGCTGCACACACATGGGTGTATTTGTTATGAATATTAATCACAAAAAGGTACATTTTTTGTCAGTATTATGGGACATTGATACTAAGTGCTTGTCGAGATTATTGATTGGGAGGGGGGTTTGTGTGTTGGCAGTGAGGCAGGAGTCGTCTTTTCCTTATGATTACACCTCTATACGTGTCATCATGTGCCATTCAAATAGGCAGTCTTTATATAAGCTTTCTTTTTGACAGAATTGACATGAAAACCCTTCATAAAAGACTTACATATTTATTTGCATTGCCGCCCGAATTTTAGGTCAAGACACGGAGGCTGCAATTTTGCATTGAACTTCTTTACCGAACTGCTAGCAGCAAAGGATATGACTGAATGAATTTGAGAGAAAACAGAGAAAAGAACCCTATAAACATTGGAAATGTTTTTGCGATTGCTCAACGTATGCTACTTGCCCGAACGCTGGGGACAATAATATTTTTGAGCGCACTATTCCTTTAACAGTCTATACATATCTGACTTTGTAAATAACATCCTCTTCTTTGCTGCTGCCAGCCAGCTATGTAGGCATTAAATCCTGTGCATGCTGTTTGTTGCATGTATTATGTACACAATTAATTATTAATGGCACTTTGCTGGATATCTGTGTTCATATGTTGCAGTTTATGCTGCTTCACCTTATGCTGCTAGGCCCAGCGAGAATATAATCCCTTGTGTGCATGGGGTGTTACAGGTGTTCAGCATGAATGCAGTTGGTGTTCAGGCCATTTGGAGGGAACGGGGGAAGTATGTGGATGGAACGGGTGAAATCTGTGGAAGGAACGGGTGAAATATGTGTAGGAATGTGTGAAATATGTGGATGGAATTGGTGAAGCATGTGGATGGAATGTATTTGAGTGAAAGGTACCGATTGAGTGCATGGAACGGATTAGAGCGCACAGAACGGACTAGAGTGCATGGAATGGATTGAAATGCATGAACGGATTGGAGTGCATGAATGGATTGGAGTGCATGGAACGGATTGGAGTGCATGGAATGGATTGGAGTGCATGGAACTGCGTGACTTACATGGAATGGTTTGGAGTGCATGGAACGTTTGAGAGAGCAGGGAATGGAACAGCTTTGAGTGCCTGAATCGGTCGTAATGCATGGAACAGGCGGAGTACATGGAACGAATAGAGTACAGGGAACTATTGGAGTGGGCCCAATCTCAAACACCTAAGGTAAACCACCATATCTCACCTCCACGTTTACTCTCTTCCTTACACCACCACTCAATTAGAACAAAGCGATACTATGACACCATTCGGTATAGCTGTTCCCATACCATCATTTAACTCATACTCCCCATCACCCTAGCTAAACACTGCTGGCTACACAGCCTCCAGCCTAGGTGTTCTCCTCGGGCCTAACGCAGCCAGAATCGGTCTGTATAAAACCTGCCAGAATTAACATATACTATTGTTCTCCTAACCACCACAACTACCGCTAGGAAGCAGCTATCACACGAATGCCACATCAGCTGCACACATATACAGTGCTCACACGCACCTTTTGACTCTCTCTACTCTCTCTACTGGCTTGAACTTCGGTTCCCGAGGGCTTTCGACCTACCAGCGCCTTGAGACTATACCAATGGTACATAAGGCGCTATATAAATACAAAGTAACATAACATAACATTTAAGAACCCTTTGTGCAATGGTACATAAGGCGCTATATAAATACAAAGTAACATAACATAACATTTAAGAACCCTTTGTGAGTGACTGGAGGTTCTTATCACTCTGGGTTGTTGTTGAGTCGAATATTTGCCTGTGAGGGGATTTCACTTTTTTGTTCTCCCCGGTCACACTGAGATTACAGCACTGGATCTCCGGAGCCCTTTGTTTTCCCTCTACACTCACTGAGTGTGTGTCCTTGCAGAAACTGTGTCGCAGGTATTAGTTGGCAGGAGTTGTAGCAGTCCGCTGGGGTTTTCCGTGAGATATTTTGTTACCAATTTAGAGTGACTTAGAATGGGAGATACTAGGGAAGATTCTAATCCAGTTGAGGGCACCTCAACCATGTCTAAATCCCAAATTAAGGACTTACCTAAATTACATACTTCCCTCGTAGGTGCTGGGCAGTCCCTTTCTTCACCAATGTCCTCCAAACTATCTAACAATTCTGATGCACAGAAAAGTGAAAAAGTTAACAAATGCATCTTGCGATGGCTCCTGCTACCAAGGAGCAATTTTGCTCTGCAGAGATTTCCAGACCAGCGGAATCTCAAGATGAAGCATCTTTAAATGTAAAGACGGGGGTAGGCTATAGTCAGAGGTCGTCTGTTGGTGCTACGCGCACAAATGTAGTGTGTGTGCCTCATCATAAAAAAGTAGTTGGAGTAAAAAGCAAAGCTTCAATACCAAAACAGAAGGAGTTTAGAGCTCACAAAATGAAGTATGATGTCGCTTTTTCCTCTTCCTCTGTGAGTGAATCGGATGGTGCATCAAATTCCTCTGTCATGGTTTCATTTTGGAGGGTCAAAATGGGCATACATACAGCTCTGCACACCTTATGGGTGAGGGATATGCTTCTGCCACACAGAGTATTTTGGACACTCAGGGTTTTCCTTTATTCGATCCCTCTGCAGTGGTGCACGGTAGGTCCCGCAAATGTGTTCCCCTTCCTTGTTTGGGTAAATGCCTAGATGCAGACTCAGGAAGCCTGTAGAAAAAGAAGATAAGAATAAGTTGAGGTCGGAGTGCCCCGAAATCTTCCACTTCTGAAAAAGTCACAGTGACTCCTGAGGTATACACTCTGTTTGTCACTTTTCTGGTCAAATCAATCTGAAAAAGAGGATGGGTAGAGCATTTAAATTGTGCCAGGATAAAATATTAGATATTTCAGGGCCACTTACAAAAATGTTTGATCAGGCTGAGATGGCCATGAAGTAGGGAAGCTTGTTGGATCCTGTTCCCTTTCTTCAGTGGAGTAAAAGGGCTATTTGACTTGAAATTGGCAGATCTAGCCACCAAAGAGCTGGGGTTTGAGGGAGGATGGTTATTTTTGGTGACAAATTCGAAAAAGGATTTCTCCAAATAAGTTGCCCTTTGCACTTCCTTGGATAAAACACAAGCATCTCGTAAGAGAGTTTTTGTTGTACATGTTTTTGGGCAGCCCGAAAAAGGACAGGGACATTTGCCCAGCTACCTTAATCAAGGAGCCAGCAGACAGGTATGCCCTACAGAACAATGGCAGCAGTCCTACCAGTAGGCCGCCTTTATTCCCCGGTGTGCAAGAGGATGAAGGAATTAATTCAACATTGGGTTCCACAGACAAAGATAGCACTGAGGTAAGCCTGTTGCCTTGACCAAGCCACTACTTTTTCCCGGGGAAAATTAGGGGGCTAATTGACTACGTTTTTACGTTCTTGGTGCACCATCACTCACGATCCCTAGCTTTTGCAGACCGTACTATGATTAAAATTAAATTCTACACAACCCTAATAGAGGCAATTGCCCTCACCCATTTTCTTCTCCAGAGTGAGGGTATGCTTAGTACAGCTGGAGGTTCCGAACATCCTAAAAAAGGCCCAATTTTGTAGGTGTGCTTGAATACACAGGTTTCACAAGGAATTATTTTCTGGTGAAAAAAAAAGTTAGAAGGAGTAGGCTGGTCATCAATCTCAAAGAGTCCAATGGCTTCCGAAATACAATAATTTCAAGATGGAGGGTATTCATCGTCAGAGAGATACTCTCATTCCAGCGGACTGGGTGATGAAATTGAACCTCAAGAATGTGTATTTAACCATATCTATTCAAGGCCTGCCCCAGATGTACCTCAAATTATTTTGGGACAAGAAGAAATGGGAGATTGTGTCCTTTTCTTTCAGGCTCTCTTCAACCCCTTGATGTCTCACCATGGTGATAAAGGTGATGCGTCTCAGGGTTTCCATGATATGACTCATCCTTTAATTATATGATATTCTGTTGATGTGCCAGTCAAAGAAAATGGCAGTTCATCATCAACAGATCACAATATCCCTGCTTCAGTGTCTGGGGTTTGCCATAAATTGGGAGAAATCTCAGAATCAGCCATGTTGAATGATAGATTTTTAAGGTTTCCAAATCAACTTCTTCCATGCATCGCTACACTTACTTCCCTCCAAGATCAGGGCCATCAAGAGAGAGAGATCAAGATGGTCCTCACAGCCTGACAATTTCCATGAGGAGTCTAGCAAGGATCAAATGTTTTTTTTGGTATTACCCAAATTGGTTGTTTCAAATTGACCGTATGGTACAACTGGCCGAATTCGGTCAGTACCATTTGGTCATTTTAAAACAACCAATTTGGATAATCACTACCAAAAACATGGGGAGCAAGGGTTGCAGAAGTGTCCCCGGTCCCCATATTTGGTAGTGATTGCCTTTAGAGGTAGCAGGGGTGGCCCTCACTTCCAGAGGTCTGTAGACGGGGACTAAATGAAAAGCGGACCCTGCGGCATCGGATCTGACCCACGTAGAAGGGACGGATTCAATGCTGCAGGGTTACAACATGCACAGACAGCAAGAAGGTAAGTAGGGTGTGGGTGGGGCTGTATGGTGGTAGGTGTTTTTTTAAAAATGAGGGCCTGTTTTGGCCGGGGCAAAATTGGCTTTGCGGCCGAATTGACAATGGTCAATTCGGCCGCGAACAATTGTGCCAGGGCCAAAATGTATACATCAGTTTTTTTTCTGTATCGATCTAGGCAATTGTTGCATGCCCACTTCATTATCTGGCTCTTCAGAGCTTCAACGCTTTCCATCTTAGGAAGTCACTCTGGTGTGCGGATCATGTTATTTTTATGTTATATTATGAATTCATATAGAGCGCAAACCATCACCAGCAAAGGCACCATACTAAGAGGGAGCAGACAAAAACGAGAAACCACCAACCTTTACTAAGAACCTGCAGTTAAACTGGACGACTTTTCAGACCATGCTGACCTGATCTGCCATGGAAAGTGAGGCCGACAGCACAACCCCCAGATCTTTCACGATGGACAATGGTCGGGGCAAAAGGGTCAATTTTTGGGGGGCAGAACTCAGTGGAACAAGGCGAGGCATTGGGTAAAGCCCCAACAACCAGAACCTCAGTTTTTTCACTGTTCAGGCAGAGCCAGCTGCCGCCCATCCAGGCATGGATAACCTGAAGACACGCCCATCAGCAAACCACTGTGGTGGAACAGGCTAAATCAAGACGCACCACAATTTGTGTGTCGTCAGCATAGGAGTAGCATAAAAACCCAAACGAGTGAATGAGCTGGATCAGAGGGCGAATGTAGATATTAAAAAGTAAGGGAGATAGAGCAGGCACCTGAGGGACCCCACAGGTGATGGGGAGAGGAAAAGAAGTGAAAGGAGGCAAAGAGAGAGTGTGAGCGATGCTGAAGGAAGGAACAAAACCAGTCTAGTACCCAACCTGCGATCCCCACAGCCGATGGTATGTTGAGCAAGAGGTTGTGGTCAATAGTGTCAAATGCTGCAGACAGATCTAAAAGAATGAGGGCACCAACACCCCCCTGGTCCAAGAGCTGGACTAAATCATCCAGTAGACACTAAGACAGAGTCCTCCAAAATGGAACAGAGCAAGTGGATGATAAGGGCTTCTAGAACTTTCATGGGAAAGGACACAAAGAGATGGGATGGAAATTTGATGGAAGTAGAGGATCAAGATTAGCTTTCTTTAGCAAGTGAATCTCCAAGGCGTGTTTAAACGAATGAGGAATGTGACCTGAAGATAAGGAAAGATTCATAGCTGTGGACACATGCTGGGCAATCACTGTGATAATCTCCTTATGTACAACCAGTGGAATCGGATCTGCTGGGGAGATGCATTTAAGGCCATGAGTGGCTGCAAAAATATCGGTGTCCAAGAACTTGGGAAACTCCTACAACACCCCTACTAAAGCTAGCAGGGATGAGATGCTAGGCTGGCATCCGAGAGAGCAGACCCCAATTTCTCAATCTTCTTCCTAAGAGTGTCAATCTTTTCTTTGAAAAAGATGGAGAGAGTTTTACACAGCCTCAAGGAGGGCGTTACTCTATTGATGACAGTATAGGATGAAAGGGCCTGGAATGTATGAAACAATTCCTTAGGGGAGTTGATAGCAGCCTCAATACAGTGAGCAAAGTAGTCACCCTTAACTTGAATGATGGCATATTGAAAGGCTGCATTGGCCCTGTGAAAAACTGAAAAAGCTTGTCAGAGAACTAAGACTTAGATAGCAGACCCCAAGGTTTAGAAGGTTTCAGCATGGATAAATGATCAGCTGCATTCACAAGGGTGGTGGAAAACAAAGTCAAGTCGGGAACAGCCGCAAAGGAAAGCACCTTGGCTATATTGATGGAAATAAGGGAACAAGGAACCTTATGCCAACGCCGGACACAGGTTTGAGAGAGAAGAGTGGCAGGAGGATCAGGATCGGCATTAATACAAAAAGAAAAGACAAAGTGATCCGACCACAGAATAGGACTCACCGGTAATACTGTTACCAGGTCATGAAGGGCCAGCATCAGATCAAGTGTGTTGCCCAAGCTCTAAGTAGGGCCACCGACCAGTTTAAATAGATGAAGATCCAACATGGAAGACACCAGGTGATACGCCTGAGGAGCTCTACTGTTGTTGGGATGAAGATCAAAATCTCCCAATCTCATATTGTACTTTCTCAGGAAGCACAAATGGAGTTAAAATGGTGGTTGAACCACATGCAGGCCTGCAATGACAAAGCCATCTTTGTGATAACTCCAGATCTAGTCATCAAAATCAATGCCAGCCTCGTAGGCTGTGGCGGTCGTTGTGTTCCTTGTCCATGTGAAGGAAATAGACTCCCAAGGAGAAGGGACATTGTATCAACTGGCTGGAATTACTGAGGCGTTTCTTCATGCAAAACATCTTGTCAAAGGACAAATTGAATTGTTGTATTCCGTTAAGAATGAACAATGTCTCTGTGGTTCAGTATGTCAACAAGATGGAGGGTCCAAGGTTGCACACGCTATCGGAAATAGCAAACCTTTTCTGCCATTTCTGTCTGGACAGGGAGACTGTATTTTAAGCAAAATATCGTTCGGGGCTGCACAACACAATATTGGACTGGAATTCCAGACATCTGAGGTATACCAGCAACTAGAAAATGATCCATCTGTTTTTCAACAAATGTACCAACTCTGGAGTCCGATAGAAGCTGACCTATTTGCTTAACGCTTCAATTGCCAGTTACCAAAATGTTTCATTTTGAGGCTCGCCCCAGAGTCATCAGCACTGGCTTTATCCTGTTAAGGATTTTAAAGAAGCGTCACACTCCAGACAGGACTCTTGATACTGGCCAGGGATGCAGCGCACAATAAAATCGCTTTTAGATTTATGAATTTGGATTCAGCTTTGAGAAGGCAGCCAACCCATCTCAAACCCCCCTTACATACACCCTGTGTCGCAATGGACCATGATCCGGGCAGGTGTGTAATGATAACATATTTATTTATTTTTAATTATGATTAAAATCAAACACATTCAAAATAGGGCAGCAATCACCAGTGTGGTGATGATTACACAATAGAATGATAGAATACACTTAGTTTGACCTTTTCACATAAGATACACAATGCACAATTGAATGAAATCAAGATTACTTTTGAGTAGTTGTTAGGGAGAATTCTCTGTTTAGGCTGAATTTCCCTACCTAGTGAGTCCCCCAGCAGCTTTGCTGGATTTCTGGGGTTTAATTTTTTTCTCCTGCCAAGAGTGAGACTCTTTTACCCTCACTCTTGGACATGTTGAAGTGTGTTTTCTTGGTTAAACCTTGTGTTGAATGGGCTATGGGGTCTTTTACTCCATAGGGCCTCATGTATTTTTGTGATGTGGGTCACACAGCACCCTCTGTGCCGTGACCCAGGGGTGTCCTAGGGACTCCCCAACATAGACTCCATACCCTGGGACTGACTACTGTCTCTCAGGGCATGTAAAGTCACCAAAGACTTTGCTAGTCTTGAATCCTGAACAGAACCAGTACAAACCATCATATTGTGGACGTACTGGCTGGGGCAATTCGATTGCCCCAGGGTCTGTTAGTCGAGGGGGCACGTCTCCGTCCCCCCTGATCGAGTTTTGGCTGGTGGCAGTGGAAACTACTTTTTATATTCGACCGCGAATATTTCCCTATGGGATTTCCCATTGTTTTAGGCTAACACATTTAATTATTTATTTACGGTAGCCTTAAACATACCACCGGTTTATATATTTATTTTTATAACTCCGGTTGGGACTTTTTGCCAAAACTTGATTCTAAAATGGCGTTGGTGTTCGCCTCTGTAACTCTGACCCAAAGTGGAGCCCTTTTGTTCCACTTTTGGCGGGCTTCTCCACAGAAGCCCTCCAAAGTGGTGCCACTCTGTCTGGGGTACTTAGGAGGGGTGGAGGGGGATTTAGGCACCCTGGACTGAGTTACCTTGGTAACTCAAGTCGCACTCCGTCCTGATTGGCCCAAGTGGTGAGCCGCCCGGCTCACCACTTAGCATGGTTGAGTGACAGCTAGGCTGGGTGAATGGGGGTTTGCTGCATAAAAGCAGGGCTTTGGGGACTGGGACTTCAGAAGTCGCCACAGGACCAAGAATCCGACGAGGGAAGAGCTGAGCCGACCTGCTTCGACGACACCACCCGGTGGAGCCCTGCTGAACCGTCTCACCACTTTTTCCCGACGACCGAGGAGAACTCTTAACGGAGTGGCTCCTTCCCTTGACTGGTGGGGACAACCAGTTTTCGCCTTCTTTCCGTTCTTTGAGGTATCTCGTGGCCGCCTTGCCTGTGCCAAGCACCCCGGCAACCGGAATACCACACTTTACCCCCATACCGCGAAAGTCGGCACCAACCCTTTAACCGGAGGACTCCGCGGCTGGTTTCTTCCCGGGCAGTGCAACGACCCTCTTCTTCTGCTCTTCAGCGAGAACTTCTTCTCCCCTGACCGACGTCGAGCCCTGCTGCCACTGCCTGGAACAACTGCCACCGCTGGAGGATCCTTTCCGCTTAAGGTACTGTGTTCTGCCTGGCTTCCCTTGCTACCGACTGTACGGGGTAGATTTAGTCCCCGGCTTTCGAACCTGGGAGTGCCTGGGACACGTTGGCTAAACTTTCTGAGCCACTCTAAACTCTTTTTGACTCTTTGCAAGACTTTGAATCTCTAACTAACGGTGTGATCTTGGGCACATTTTCGCTCCGGCTACTCTAAGAGTGGGCCCTGCCTAGTGACTTTTGCTCACCTGTGACTTTATTCTTCTGTAAGCCTATTGCAAGTGCTCTGGACCTTAGAGTGGTGTGTCTAACCCATTTCTGCTTTTTCTCTCCCTTTCTTGGAAACTACTAGAGTGTCATCTAACGTTAAGCACTCACCTCTGTTTTAATTAAGTGGTGTTTTACCTAGAGTTGTCTAGATAGGAGAAAGGATTGAATCTACTTTCATTATAACTGTGTTGAAGTACTTTTACTATATTTTTGCTAGAGTGTTTTTAACTTATGTGTATTTTAAATAAATAACTATATACTTTTGAAACCAAGCTCTGGTCAGTGTTTGCTTGTGCTATTGTGTTTTGGTACATATTGTGTATACTTTACATACTGCCTAACTCTTCTTGAGAGAAGTCTGACTGCTCAGCCACAGCTACCAGGTAAATCTGGGTGGTACAGACTGCTACCAAAGGGGTTTACTGCTCTACCTGTAGTCTTAAATCTTTTGCAGTGTTCCCCAAGGGAACTGCACAGGTTTCTGCCTAACACTGGTGTACAGCGGTGGGATTTGTATTGAGTATACATTTTATTGTGCTTTAGATACCTTAGTGCAACTAACCACAAAGCTTAGCACTGAAAAAGTAAAACCTCTAACATGTCAGTTATAGAAAGCTATAGTCAAGAGTCCCTTGCAGCCAAAACTGCTGATTGTTTAAGAGTGCTCTGTAAACATAAGGATCTCCTGACTAAGGGCAAGAAAATGGAGCTGATTGAAAGATTGTTAGCTAACCAAAGTCTGGGTGATGGTTCAGAGGAACCTACCACTCCAGCGACTGTAGATGACAGTGTTGAAGTTAACATGGAGCAAAATGTTGATGTTTCTGAGGAAGAGTCAGAAGAGGAGGGTGAGGCTGTTGTAACTGTCCCCCCTAGGCCTCTGCCTGCTCTACCTGCTGTGCCTACTGGACCTTTACCAGGTCCCACATTTAGTCCTCAGTACTTTGAACTGGAGAAAATGAAGCTAGAATTGGAGTATAAGAAACTTAATGCTCAAACTGACAAAGAACTAAGGCTAAGGGAAATGGAGCTCAAGTATGACTTAGAAATGAAGAAATTATCTGTCGAGAATGTTTCTCTCTCTGGCTCCTCTAGAAGTTCCAGTCCTAAAAGACCCCGGATGCCTAAAGAATTGGTTGGTATGTATGAGCCTAAGTTGGATGTGTTGGATTGGTTGTCTCTGTTTGAATATAATCATGGGCTCCAGAACATCACAGGAAATGACTTACTCACCTGGTTGTTCTCTAGGCTTCCCCCTGTTGCAACTGATGTGGTAATGGAGATGGGGGAGGAGGATAGGAAGGACTATGAATGTGTGAAACTAGCTTTGATAGCTAGGTTTGGGAAGACCCCTTCCCAGTATCTTAAGAGGTTTAGGAACCTCAAAAAGCATGATGGTACCCCTTGGGCTACCTGGGTGAGTGAATGTTTGAAAAACTTAGAGGGATGGATTAAGGGTTACAAGGTGAACACTTATGAGGGAATGAGGAATCTCTTTATGTTGGAGTCAATTTATGATGCCTGCTCTCCTGAGCTCAGACAACACTTGGCTGATTCACAGGAATTGGATCCTAGGAAGCTAGCTAAGGCTGCTGACTTGTGGGTTGCCAACAGGGCTACTCACAAGGATTCTGGGGTAACTCAGAAGAAGGATGGGGAGAAACAGCCTAAAAAGGACTCCAAAGAGAATTCTAATAATTCCTATCCCAAAGAGGGCCCCAAACCACAAAATAACCAGGGTAAGCCACATGGGAAACCGAGTCAGACTACTGTACCTTCTGGCCACAAGCCAGAAGGAGGTCAGAACAAGCCACCCTTCCAGAGAGCATTTGGACAATGCTATGTCTGTCAGGGTACTGACCATATCAAAGGAGATCCCAAGTGCAAGGGTAAACCTGCAGGGATCAGCACAGTCTCCTTAGCCTTCACTCCTGAGGATGAAGTACAGATGGCTAGTGCCCACTTTGAACTCTTTGCTGAAGAACCCTTGGGTCTTCAAGCAACTGTAAACTTAGAGCCTATGGGTCTGGTTAGTCCCCAGAATAGGGTTGTGTATAACTCCCTACCTGTTAACTCTAAGGTGTATTATGTGGACAGTGTTCTTGTCAATGGTCAGGATACTCCTGCCAGGAGAGACACTGGGGCCAGCAGAACAGTAGTGGATGAAAGCTTCTTTCAACCTGAGGATGTGGCCAAAGCACCCAAAGGTCCCACTAAGATGTCTGGAGGCCCTGTCCAAATGGTTCCTATTCTACCAGCCCTCATTCAATGTAACAACATGACAGTAAGGATCCCTGTCAGTGTTCAGGCTGAGGTACCTGGGAAGGTCCTGTTAGGGAATGACCTAAGAACTCTAGGAGTAGTGTCACATACCCCCAGGCCTCCCAGTATGGAGAAGCAGAACTTAACCAAATTGGCTAGAAAGGCTACATTGAAGGACCCTTCTAAGCCTGTGGGACCCTCTACTGAGAACCCCACTACAAGCCCTGGTGTTAGTAAGTTGACCTCTATCCCAGGCACATTTCAGGATAGTATGCCAGGAACATGGGCGCCCCAACCAAGCTCCATCATTGTTCCCCTAGTCTCAGAGTCTCTGACTCCCCCTGCTTCTGAGGAAGAGGTGGATAGACCAACTAGGCCCCTATCTGAACCTGAGAGAACTGGTAATTCTCAGTGCTGGTGGAAAACCAGAAAAGCAAAGTCTAAGGCCAAAAACCTTCAGACTGTTGGACCTTCTACTGAAGACCCCAACTCAAATCCTAATATTAGGGGGGAAACTCCTAAAATAGGTAAGGGTAGATCTAAGAGGAAGGGGAAGCAGGTACATTGCCTAACCCCAACCCCTCCAACCAAGAGGCCTAAGACCCAACCTGCTCCCACAAGAGAGGTGGTGAGGAACCTTGGAGGCCCCTCTAGATCTAGGGGAATCCTTTATAAGGACCCCTTCAAAAAGCCTAACATAGGTTCAGAAGTTGTACCAACTTCTGAGGGACTGGTCAACCAGATCCCCTATAACAAAAAGACTGATGTTCCTCAAAGGGTTTGTAGGTCCTTTAGCTTGCAAAAGAAAACCTTTGAGTCCTCCCTTAAGCATAGGTCAAGGTGTCACCATCAAAATGCTGATGGACTCTCTAGGATGTATATCATCGACTAGAGGTATGAGGTTCATCCAGGAGTGGATTAAATCCTCCTGTCCCTTAGTCTGGGGGGGGCGAGTGTTAGGGAGAATTCTCTGTTTAGGCTGAATTTCCCTACCTAGTGAGTCCCCCAGCAGCTTTGCTGGATTTCTGGGGTTTAATTTTTTTCTCCTGCCAAGAGTGAGACTCTTTTACCCTCACTCTTGGACATGTTGAAGTGTGTTTTCTTGGTTAAACCTTGTGTTGAATGGGCTATGGGGTCTTTTACTCCATAGGGCCTCATGTATTTTTGTGATGTGGGTCACACAGCACCCTCTGTGCCGTGACCCAGGGGTGTCCTAGGGACTCCCCAACATAGACTCCATACCCTGGGACTGACTACTGTCTCTCAGGGCATGTAAAGTCACCAAAGACTTTGCTAGTCTTGAATCCTGAACAGAACCAGTACAAACCATCATATTGTGGACGTACTGGCTGGGGCAATTCGATTGCCCCAGGGTCTGTTAGTCGAGGGGGCACGTCTCCGTCCCCCCTGATCGAGTTTTGGCTGGTGGCAGTGGAAACTACTTTTTATATTCGACCGCGAATATTTCCCTATGGGATTTCCCATTGTTTTAGGCTAACACATTTAATTATTTATTTACGGTAGCCTTAAACATACCACCGGTTTATATATTTATTTTTATAACTCCGGTTGGGACTTTTTGCCAAAACTTGATTCTAAAATGGCGTTGGTGTTCGCCTCTGTAACTCTGACCCAAAGTGGAGCCCTTTTGTTCCACTTTTGGCGGGCTTCTCCACAGAAGCCCTCCAAAGTGGTGCCACTCTGTCTGGGGTACTTAGGAGGGGTGGAGGGGGATTTAGGCACCCTGGACTGAGTTACCTTGGTAACTCAAGTCGCACTCCGTCCTGATTGGCCCAAGTGGTGAGCCGCCCGGCTCACCACTTAGCATGGTTGAGTGACAGCTAGGCTGGGTGAATGGGGGTTTGCTGCATAAAAGCAGGGCTTTGGGGACTGGGACTTCAGAAGTCGCCACAGGACCAAGAATCCGACGAGGGAAGAGCTGAGCCGACCTGCTTCGACGACACCACCCGGTGGAGCCCTGCTGAACCGTCTCACCACTTTTTCCCGACGACCGAGGAGAACTCTTAACGGAGTGGCTCCTTCCCTTGACTGGTGGGGACAACCAGTTTTCGCCTTCTTTCCGTTCTTTGAGGTATCTCGTGGCCGCCTTGCCTGTGCCAAGCACCCCGGCAACCGGAATACCACACTTTACCCCCATACCGCGAAAGTCGGCACCAACCCTTTAACCGGAGGACTCCGCGGCTGGTTTCTTCCCGGGCAGTGCAACGACCCTCTTCTTCTGCTCTTCAGCGAGAACTTCTTCTCCCCTGACCGACGTCGAGCCCTGCTGCCACTGCCTGGAACAACTGCCACCGCTGGAGGATCCTTTCCGCTTAAGGTACTGTGTTCTGCCTGGCTTCCCTTGCTACCGACTGTACGGGGTAGATTTAGTCCCCGGCTTTCGAACCTGGGAGTGCCTGGGACACGTTGGCTAAACTTTCTGAGCCACTCTAAACTCTTTTTGACTCTTTGCAAGACTTTGAATCTCTAACTAACGGTGTGATCTTGGGCACATTTTCGCTCCGGCTACTCTAAGAGTGGGCCCTGCCTAGTGACTTTTGCTCACCTGTGACTTTATTCTTCTGTAAGCCTATTGCAAGTGCTCTGGACCTTAGAGTGGTGTGTCTAACCCATTTCTGCTTTTTCTCTCCCTTTCTTGGAAACTACTAGAGTGTCATCTAACGTTAAGCACTCACCTCTGTTTTAATTAAGTGGTGTTTTACCTAGAGTTGTCTAGATAGGAGAAAGGATTGAATCTACTTTCATTATAACTGTGTTGAAGTACTTTTACTATATTTTTGCTAGAGTGTTTTTAACTTATGTGTATTTTAAATAAATAACTATATACTTTTGAAACCAAGCTCTGGTCAGTGTTTGCTTGTGCTATTGTGTTTTGGTACATATTGTGTATACTTTACATACTGCCTAACTCTTCTTGAGAGAAGTCTGACTGCTCAGCCACAGCTACCAGGTAAATCTGGGTGGTACAGACTGCTACCAAAGGGGTTTACTGCTCTACCTGTAGTCTTAAATCTTTTGCAGTGTTCCCCAAGGGAACTGCACAGGTTTCTGCCTAACAGTAGTGCTTTTAAATGGCACAACAGTTAAGCATTCCCCCTGCAATACGCTCTCAAACCCTTGTTAACCAAGTTGTGGGGCGTGTGGGTGGAGAGACGAAGCAAGGAGTCAGGTATACTATGAAAAAATCAGATTGAAAACCTGATTTACCACCCCTGAATGGGAGGCAAAAATGTGATTGAGCTCCCTTGAAAAATGGACAAAATGGCACTCGGAATTATTAAACAGTGTTTTACATGTGCGGTTGCATGAATAAGGCAAGAATGTGTATGGCTGTATCAAAGAAGCAAGAAAAGTCACAAACTACAAGGCAATGGACTAAACAACGGGCATACAGTGCAAAAAATTGACTATGGAAGGAAACACAGTGCAGCAAGAATCACACATGGCAAAATTGCAATTGCTACATTTCACGGGTGCAAAATAGCAAAACGGCTTGGAAAATGAGCTAAATAAACAAAATCGGAATGCGGTTTTAATGCTAAGGTACAAAGGCACATAGCAGGTATGATATGAAAGTGAAAGAGTGTTACTGGACGGATGACAGTATGGGATTTTTGCAGTGAAAGGAAAAATCGGCTTTTTAAAATGAAAGCAGTTTTACTGAGACTATATATCAGTGGCTAGAAAAGAGGAACGCTGTCAGCAACAAAGGCTAATTTGCAATTTTAGGCCCTTCACGCCGTGTGTCTCTTTGTATGAAAATTAATTAATGTATTCCAAATAGTACTAAGGACTTATATAGTGGACTGTAATGATTTGGAAAGAATGGCGCTAACACATTGAAATTAACACCGATTTTACTAAGGACAGGATACCCGATTTAAAGAATTTACTAGGGTATTTATAGGATTTCTATGGGATTGGACCTAATACCAGGTAACAAAGCAAGCAATGCAGTTTTTGGTTACTGGGGAAGGGAAATACTTACAAAAAGCACTTGAATGGAATAGTTTTGACAGCCAGCCGGGCCTCAGGACACAGGACAAATATCTGGTCACTTGAGCAACAGCTGGGCTCTCCTCTAGGGACACAGCGAGGCAACTGGAGTCTGGTCTCAGTAGACAGCGGGGCACATCATCTGGGCAAAGCAGGTAGATTGGCAAAGCAGGATAATCCCAAAAGGGTTCAGCAGCCTTCTCCCATTTTTTCCAAAATTGTTGGGATTTTTTGTAGGGTTTAATTCTGGATTAGAGGTTCAGCCTCGGGAAGAGGTCCTGCCTGGATCTGCTATCAGCTACCCTTGTCCTGGCACTGGAATCTGGAATCTTTTAGGGTGAATGTGGAATGTCTGGATCTCTGGATGTTGATTTATGAATGCTGGATTTTCCCAAATCTTGGATTTTTTTGAATGTCTGGATTTTTGAATGTCCTGACTGTCTGTATTTCTCCATCTTATATAGACCAGATAACATCAGACGAATTTTACTATGTGGGCAGAAATAAGCTAGACATACCCACATTTTTAGTGTGGGTGTTTTTTACAATGTGCTTTGTTCTACCAAAGTAACTTTTGGCTAAATCAGTTATGACACAAAAATGCTCATTTTTATGAACGTCACCCGTATAAAAATTAGATAGGCAAATACCATATTTCACAAGGAACATTTCTGTCCAAACGCCAATGCTGTTTAGTTATTCTGGCAATTTTTCACCATTTCCATGGAAAACATTTCACCTAAAATTCTTCAATTGTCTACATATATAAATATTATCACTGGGCATATTGTCATTAATTTTCAAAACCGTACCATGAACGCTTTCCCCAGAAATTACATTTTACTGGCGTTTGCTTCCACAACCTGTCAGACAAACCTACAATGTCTTATTGTAATGGCCCAAAAATTACATTTAAACGGTCATAATTTCACATTACTGTTTCTTTATATTACTGAAGTAAATATCATGATATGCAGAGACTTTGAAATCAACTGGGCTGGCTTTGTTTCCAGATATGGGCAGTCTTTCCAGCCCCCCATGTCAAATGTTCTTCCCTGATCAACTGGCACATGTCGTTGCTATGACTCCCCTTTGATCTTAGGCAGTTTGAAGCTAAGGAGAGGTTCAGGGGATGTTACACCTTTGTGCCAGGGCAGTCCATTGTCTCATGGTGCAGCAATGCCACTTCGTCTGACAAATTCGCCACATCCCACACCTCAGGGGAATTCATGTTGTAAAGGAACATGGGGCTGATATATTTTAGAAGTGCCTGCCTTGCAAGAACAGGGTTGGCAGCAATTATCAGGGCCTAGCCATGATGTGGAAGTTCTTTTTGTGGGGAAAAATACAGTGCACAGAGTACAATGTACTTATATTTTGGCAGCTTTTCTTCCCAACATATATAGTTTTGTTTCAGGGCATGTCACAGTATTATTTACATTGAGCTTGGACAATTTCCACTAACTGCTTTGCAGAACAGTACAACAAAGGTTTATTTTCACTTTCCCCTGGTCATTTACAAATGCAATTTTCCTTGCATCTTTATTCTGAACATTTCCATAGCTCTGGTCAATTCCTAACACACAGGAATCTGTTAAAAAAACAAGGTATCTTTGAAACTGAAATAAGCAAAGGGAGAGAGAGAGTTTCTTGTGAGGAATTTTGCCAGTGTCACTTTGTTGCAAGACTAAATGCTTGCCTGGAGTGAATTTTTCTGCTATTTTACAGTTTTTACTTGACACACATGCCATTCAGTGAGCAATGCCCTCATTTGCTGGTGTACAAACTGAGGAAATAACTGCAGCAATTCCCGGGATGTTCTTTGTTTCATCTTGCCCCATATGTGCTCACCACAGCCAGTGCAGCCATTATTTTTGGTAACTGCTAAAACGTAGTTTTGATGCAAGGGAATAAGTGCTCAGCAGAGCCAGCACAGCCATTCTTCTTGTAACTGCTGAAAATACAGTTTGGTGTTTCAGGGGATTTCTGCTGGGCTGGTAAATGTATCCCACAGAGTACACCCGTGTTTTCCTGAGACTTCTTGTTGAGGGTGATTAGGGCAAAGTGGGGTTCATCCAGTGGAGTTCTTCTTTCATCTGGGAGCGGCCCTCCAAGATCTTCCTTCAGTCTTTTATTGGAGAGTGGGGAGCGACACGCCCTTTCCTCCTGTCTTTCGTTGGAGAGTGTGGAGCGATACGACCAGATCTTCCCTCTGCCTTTTGTTGGAGAGTGTGGAGCGACACCACCTTTCCTTTCTTCCATTTCCAGGTCCCCGGGGAGGGCCTCAACGGTCTGAGAGGGAATGGAATTAGTACTCTAATAGGAGATAGGTAAAGACAGGTTTTCGAAACCTTCACTGACAGTCTTCCCAGAAGGTTGACATCAGTGGGACAAAACACACATTTACATTTATTAAAGTACGTGAACAAGATCAGCAAACAATAACTTAACAAGGCAAAGACAAGATTGAACTTTTAGACCATAATTTCGTGATCAATGACAATAACGAAAAGTATTCCCTGTTAGATAGATGTACCTATGGACCTACCTATTCCCTTCTGCTTTTTCTTCTTCTTTCTTCTCATTCTTTAGGTGTCTCCTCTATTTGGCTTTCCTTTGGCTCCTCAATCAGCTGCAAATTGTGTCTGGGGTGACAACTTTTTAACTGATGGTGACCTCCTCTCCATTTCTGAACTTCAACTGCCTATGGTAGTAATGGAGTTGACCAGAAGGCTTTCTTTAAAATTGCCAGGGCCCTGGGGGTTACCCTCCAGTTGGGACCAGGCTTGGCAATTACTGGGATCCAAATTAATTTTGAGTCGGTTTAGGATATGACTGCCCATGTAAAAGGCAGAGGGAACACCTTGCATGACCCAACAATTATGCTCTATGATTGTATCAGGGATAGACATTTTTAGCATACAACTGCTAAGCACAAGATGTTTGGAACAGGGAATTTCCAGACCCCATACCCACTGATAAACTGAATCAACAGCGGGAAGGGTCTGGTCTTTTGGGAGTTTCCTGAATAATGCTTCGCTGATGAAGCTTTCTTTGCTATTCAAGCCAACTCTGGCAAGAACTGACTCCCTCCCCTCATTTAACTGAATGGGGAGGATTTGCGCTTCTTCTGAATCTCAGCTGGGTTTTGAGCTGGTCTTTGGCTATAAGGTTTGGATTTTGAGAGTGTGAATTGGTATAAAATTTCAAAGTATTTCCTTCCAGTGTAGAATGCCCCTTGAAACTGGAAGGAAGGTTGATTTTCAGGAACGGAGAGGAGTTCCCATCACCAGTTTGTTGTCCGTCAGCATTTACCGTAATGTCAGGTATTGGATTATTTTGGAAATGAAACTCAATTAGATCAGATTTTTGTTCAACCATTTGGCATGTGCCATTTAAACTAACATGGATGACACTTTGTTTTAATTTTATTGGTCGGTTAGTCTGAATCCAGAGGACCTTATTTACACAGTCTATCAGGGGTGCCAACCTCCGAAGGATGTCATTCCCTAATAGACAGGGGGTCCTCTCTGGGGTCATGACTATAACCGGATGCTTCACCTTATGTCGCCCAATTTTAATTTCTAGATCCGCAGTTCCCTCGATGGGAATTTAATCCCCTTCGAAGTTCCGGAGTTATCCAGGAAGAGGGGTGAGAGGGATCTGGTATCTCTCCCCTTCTTGAATTTAGCTGCTCAAAGGCCCTTTTTGACAGAAGAGTAGCTTGGGATCCAGTGTCCACCAATGCCGAAAATGCACATTGCCCTTGCACTCGGATGGGGGCATAGAATCTACCTTCTTTCTCCTACAAAGGGGCAAACGTAATGGGCATTTTGGGCAAGCTGGGCAGTCAATTTCTTTATTTTGGACTCCTACATGGTGGAGTTTTGGACAGTATTCTCTGCCTGAGTCTGGGAATCGGTAACAAAATTTGGCATCCTGAAATAGGTGGGATTTCGAAATACCCTTTTTCCCTTAGCTCTGTGCTGCCCACTCTTACCTGGTGGCAGTCACCAGAACCAGTTTGTGAGGAGTATCCCTCCATCCCTATTCTGTTTTCTGGATGGCAATTCTGGGGTTCAGAGATGGGCAATTCTGCATCGGTCCCCACACCTACCCAGTCTAGGTTCTGTTCTCTTGGGGCCCATTTTTCTTTGGGAGGAATTCCCCCAACCCTGAAGGAGAAGATTTTCTTCCCAGAATTCTCCAAGGATTCTTTCCGTTCAAACTAGAGGACACTGACTTCCTCCACAAAATGGGTCTTTTTGGTGGCTTTGTTTCGCCTACCCACCCTCTGTTGCCTCAGTTGCAGATTTTCAGTGGCAAGAGATTTTAGTTCCAGTTCCGGGTGTCCGGAAGGTTTGCACCCCCCTTCCTCCCGGGCCTCCTCCTCTGGAACCGGTGGGGTGTCGGGATTCTCTCCCCGTCGTTGTTCCGGGGTGGCAGACCATTGATTTCAGGGGTTCTGAGTCTCCATGTTCATCAGCGGGTTCTGCTGAGCCCTCAACATGCGACTCAGATCCTAAGTGAGGTTCTGGACCTGGCGCTCCAGTTAGGACACCCATTCCGGCTGGTACGGGGGCCTTTGCTCAAACCTAGGTTGTTCTCGGGAAGGGTAACTATCCCTTCTCCCGGAATACCCTGGGTGCTGGGAATTCCCTTGGTAACCATCCACCCTTGGCCTCCCCTCTCCCAGATGTGGTGGCCTGGACTCCTGAAAGCAGGGAGAGAAAGGAAGGTTGTCCTGCAGGTTGGGGTTTGGAAGGTACCGGGGAAGAAACTTAACCCAGGATTTGGAGCATTACCGCCCACCGGAGGGAGGTTGGGATTGTAGTTTCCTGGGGCAGTACTCACCTGGTTGTATCCCTCCCTAGGGCTGGGGGAGTCCACATGTACTCCAAGATAGTTCTAATGTCCTTATATTTAGGACTGATATAATTTTCAGAGTTAGAGGTCACATTGGTGGGGTTACCTACCTACCGAACTACAACCTGCTGCTGATTGATCAGAAGGCCTTCTTTGCCACTGACTTGGCTGGTTTTGAGAAGGTGTAATTTTAGGCACCCATTTCTACATCCAAAATGAGGGCAACCTTCACCTCCGCCACCTTAGCAGCAGCGGGAATGTTGGTTGGTTTGTGTTTTTTTGTTTGATTTTTGCTTTCTGCAGATTTTTGGACCTCATATACCGGGTAGCCTGCACTACTACCCAGTCAGGGTCCTGTTGTCGTGAAAATCCCTCAGCAGCTGGGTCATTATATATTTTGGGAGCACGTGAAAATAGGTAGCTATAAATTCCCTACTATTTTGTGTACATCCACCTGGTAGTTTTCGCAAAGGCGCATTTTAGTTCCTGCACAAATTCTCTTGGGGCCTATCCTCTCCGCACTGCAGATTGTTGCCCGCTTTGCGGGCCTCCTGAGGGGTTCTGTGGGTGGAAAAGTGCTTCAAGATGGCTGCCTTCTAGGTGGACCACTTTGAATGGCTTCCAGTCCCACAAAGAAGCCGGAGTACTCCGGAGAGTACGTCCATTTGGCATACTATATGCAATTCTGGCTATTTATGATGTCAAAGAGTCCATCATCTGTTCATATAGCTCCAGATGCTCCCAGACAGAATATTTTGCATTTTTATGATATAGGGTCACAAAATTCCTAATAGCCTTAATCTGCCTAATGGGGTCTTTCACTAGAGCTCTCTTTTGTTTATTGGCCTTCTTTTGCTGCTTCAGTCCATTCGCCCTGAGACTCACAGCTGCTACTGATTGAGGTCCCCTCGTTATCTTCTAGGCGCTCCCTGACTCTTTGAGCTGGTAAGTAGCTCTCAGAATGGTGGGGCCTAGTTTCCTCTCCCCTGTGGTGCAAAGGAGAGGAAAGGCTCTTCTAACTCCTCTCTGCTTCCAGGATTAGTGGAGACCCCCCCTACTGCCCTGATTAGGTGGAGGTTTTTAAAATGCTCTTTTGGGGCCTCAATTCACACTCTTTTTGTTCTGCAAAGCGAAACAAATGGTCCCTTTGGAGATTATGCTCCTGCAGGTTTAACTCCCTGGTTTCTCCTCATAGGAGGCTTCCTGGTCAGAGACATCAGCCATAATATTTATGAATTGGTACAGGGATGCCCGTCCATCAATGTCTGATGGGCGGTGGCCTGCCTCTTCAATCGTGCTTGGCCTATTTAAATCTGACTGCCTCACGGTTTCGGGCCCAAGTGAACCTGTAAACATGAAGTGAGCAGTGTCTTGAGTTTACAAGAGGGTCAATGGGTTTGAGGCTCTTAGTACAGAGGGCATCACACTGTGATCAGGGGTGACCCTGTCCCTCTCTACTTGTTCAAGGTCCCTCAAGGTTTGATTAAATCTAGCACACTTTTTTTCTAACCTCCCTAGTTTCTCCTTCTCAGCCCCTACCTCTTGATAGTAGGCAAAGTTCTGAGCCTTTTGCTCTGCTATCAAGGCTTGACTGGCCTCTGTTACCTGTACTTGAGCCACCACCTGCTTATGGAGTCCATTGTTCTCCTCACAGGCCTTTTTGTCCTGCCTGTATGGCCTGGGAACACTGAGATAATTTCGGTTGCAGGAGGTGAACCTCCTTTCTCTGCACATTTTGAGCCTCTACGGCCTGCTCCAACTCAAATTCCATTTGTCTCCTATGTCCCATTGATTTTTCACATTCTTTTTTTATGCCAGTCAGTCCCCGAAGGTCTGACTCCCTTCTCTCCAGATCGGTTTTTAATTTGCACACTTCATGGTGTAGGGCATCTTTTTCCCGATACAGGGTGCCAACCTGTTCATTAAGGTAATACCTTTGTTGCCTTATGACGCCTAACATCTGGCACTCTTCATCAAACTCCGATTGAAAATAAATTGAGTTATTTAATAATTAATTTATTACTTTCCTCTTCCAATTTTTTGATCTAAAAATGCAACATGGTTCTGAGCAGACCCTATTATATGTTATTTGTTGATTCCATTTCTGTCAACCTTTTCCTGACACTCCACTTTTAATGTATCTAATTGGGTCTCTTGTTCTGAATTATTTTGTTGTTGTAGAGCCAAGTACTCTTTTAGCTGTTTGATGTAGTTTCCAAATTCTACCTCAGAATATTGGCTCTTTTTCAATTTCTCTTCTACTTGTTTTAATTCAGTCTGGATTTGGTTTAAGAGTCCTTACTGGATTTGTGCAAGGGTTCTATTTTCTTCATATGTTTCCTCCATAATAGGTAGGCTGTGATTCTGACCATTTTAATCTGCTCCTCTTTAATTTTCGGAGCCATATACAACTCGCTCAAGGCTTGATGTAATAGGCCACTGTCTTGCCACACATCCATGGTCATGGCGGTGACCTGTTGCATCATTTTTCCTAGCCAGGCCTCCTCACCTTGCTGTGCATATTTGGAAACAAAGCCAGCCCATTTGATTTCAAAGGCTGTGCATATCATGACATTTATCTACAGTCTTTCCAACCCCCCTGGCAAATGTCCTTCACTGATCAACTGGCACTTGGAGTTGCTATGACTCCCCTTTGATCTTAGGCAGTTTCAAGCTGAGTAGAGGTGTTAGGGGGTTTCACATCTCTGTGCAAGGGCAGTCCATTGTCTCATGCTGCAGCAATGCTGCTTCGTCTGACAAATTTGCCACATCCCACACCTCAGGGCCATTCATGTTGTAAAGGAAAATGGGGCTGATATATTTTAGAAGAGCCTGCCTTGCAAGAACAGGTTTGGCAGCAATTTCCAGGGCCTAGCCATGATGTGTCAGTTCTTTTTGTGGGGAAAATACAGTAAACAGAGTACAATTTACTTATATTTTGGCAGCTTTTCTTCCCAACATATATAGTTTTGTTTCAGGAAATGTCACAGTATTATGTCCATTGAGCTTGGACAATTTCCACTAACTGCTTTGCAGAGCAGTACAACACGGGTTTATTTTTACTTTCCCTGGTCATTTACAAATGCGATTTTGTTCACATCTTTATTGTGAACATTTCCATAGTTCTGGTCAATTCCTAACACACAGGAATCTGTTCAAAAACAAGGATTCTTTGAAACTGACATAAGCAAAGGGAGAGAGAGAGCTTCCTGTGAGGAATTTTGCCAGTGTCACTTTGTTGCAAGACTAAACACTTGCTGCACAGCCTGGAGTGAATTTCTCTGATATTTTACAGTTTTTACTTGACACCTATGCCATTCAGTGAGGAATGCCCTCCTTTGCTGGTGTACAAGCTGAAGGTATATAGACATGAATGTGTCTTATCAGCAACCATACTGTCTAATGTTGAAAAGATGAAAATAGCATCAGTGCACAGTCATTTTAAACACAGAACATTTTCTCTTTCAGTTATAAATCTGGAGCTTTCAACATAGCACTGCACCAGGCTGCTTTTGAATTCTTCTTTTTGGTGTATATGAAGAAAATAACTGCAGCAATTCTTGGGGTGTTCTATGTTTCATCTCGCCCCATATGTGCTCAACAGAGCCAGCGCAGCCATTATTTTTGGTAACTGTTAAAACGCAGTTTTGATGCAAGGGAATAAATGTTTAGCAGAGCCAGCGCAGCCATTCTTCTTGTAACTGCTGAAAATGCAATTTAGTGGTGCAGGGGATTTCTGCGGGGCTGGTAAATGTACAGAAAAACCAAAACTGTGTATCACTACACAGTGGCCCAATATGCACTCCTCAGGGGGCCACAGTCCCAATACCTTTAGACATAGTTATCTATGTGGTTACCTCAATACAGTGAGGACGGCTGCTCAGTGCAATTTATTAAAAGTTTCTGCATGCACCAAGGCACACTAACCCCTTAAGTGCCAAGGACGAAGTATCTCATCCTTGGGATTACCTCCAGGTTGCCAAGGACGAGATAGCTCATCCTTTTTGGCACTTTGTTTTGAGCGATCCCTGCAAATCATGGATCGCTCATAACAGTAATCCAACCCCCGGGCTATGTCAGGGGGAGGTCCCGCCTCACTGCCCGGGGGTTGGATTACCTTCAGTTTGACGTCAGCGTGCGTAACGCATGCCGACGTGAAAGTGAAAGCATTTTCACCGCGGCAGCCATTTTCGGCTGCCGCAGTGATGAGAGAAGGTAAGAGCCCTTCTCATTCTGCCTTGATCTCCCACTGTATTTCAAGCCGGAGATTGAGGCAGGTGTCGTTGTAAAGGGGAGATTCTCCCCTTTCCAATGACACCTTTTGTAAAACCATTGCTGGTCATTGATCGGGCGCAGAACGCTCGATCCGTGGGCAGCAATGGCACTAGACCACCGGGGATCTGTTTATGAAGTGGGGGGGCAGCAACTAGGTAAGTGGCCCATTCCCCCAAGGGCCTCAAAGCATGGGGCCACAGGTGTAGAGACCCATGGGGGCAGATGGGTGATCATCTGCCCCCAGGGGTAGGGATATTTGAAAAAAGAAAAAAGAAATGTATTTAAAAAATGGGGAGAGGGGATGGGTTTGGGGACCACTAGCCACCATCGATTTTTGAAAGGGTGGTGTCGTTGGAAAGGGGAAATTCTCTCCTTTCCAATGACACCATTTGTGTAAGCATTGCTGGCTGCGGGTTGGGCGCAGAGCGCTCGATCTGTGGGCAGCATTGGCACTAGACCACCAGGGATCTGTTTTGATGACATAAGCTGTCCCCTCCCCCACGAGGCCCCAAAGCATGGGGCCACAGGTGTGGAGACCCCTGGGGGCAGATGGGTGATCATCTGCCCCCAGGGTTGGTGTTATTTGGAAGGAAAAAATAAAAATAACAATTGAAGGAAATGGGGAGGAGGAAGGGCTTTGGAGACCACTAGCCACCACAGTTTATTTTAGGACATGAAAGGGTGGGGGCCCTCTCCCTCCCACTCCAAGTGGAAAAGTGGTTACCCCTTGTAGCCCTCCAGGGAGCAGTACATTAGGTGGACCCCCATCCAATTGGGGGGGATGCGGGCCGCCAGGAAAGTTTGGGCAGGCCCCCCAAAGGTTGGGGCCTGCAGTTTAGGGCCCCCCTGGGGCAGATGTGTGCCCATATTCCCCTAGGGAATGGGTGCAAAGAACAAAAATACATCTTGGTTGGTTTTGGGGCAGTGCCCCCCCACTAGACCAACAGGGATTTTTTTAATGGAAAGGGGTTGTCCCTCCCCCCACTCAAAATGGACTTTTGTTCAGGCCTGCATGAGGTGCCCCCTCCATCCGTTTGGGGTGGGGGAGTGAAAGGGCCTCCCCAAAATGTCAGGCAGGCCCCCCATTTGGTGGGGCAGTAGGTTTAGGGCACTCTGGGGGTAGAATTGCACACTATTGTTCCCATCTGCGCCAAGGGGAGTTGGGTAAACAAAGCAAAAAAGTGAAAATGGTAGACAGCATTTTAGGGGGGGCTGTGGGGCAACCCAAAGCGCCAGGGAACTTTGTAATGGTAAAGGGTGGTGGCCCCCTCCTTCCCACCCACAATGGAGTGGGGTCCACATCATGCAGCCCTTCCTGGGGGCAAATATCTGACCCCAGGGAGGAGTGCATGACAGCCCCCCTTATTTTTCCCCAGGGAGGGCTAAAAGTGATGCCCCGCCCCTCCATTTGGGGGGGGGTGATATGATATGATATGATATGATATGGCATTTGTAACGCGCCTATACACAGGTGTTTCAAGGCGCGATGAGGCAGGGAGGGGGGAACAAGGGGAGACAGACAACAATCCTACTAGGCCAGGTGTCATTAAGATCACGCAAGTGCATGGGTAGGGGGACGGGAAAAGTGCAGGGGGAAAGGGAGAGGGGAAAGTGCAGTACAGGGTTAGTAACATACAAGATAAATAATAAGGGCCAGCTTGTGGCAAGTGCAAGATAAGTGCAGACAAGTGCTGGGAAGGGGGGCTGTAGGGATACAGAGACAGTCCCGCAGTGCAGGGGTTGCCAGGGCGGCAGTGCAGGGGAGAGTGGCTGGGCCAAGGACCGAGATTGGTGAGTGTACCAGTTGCTGATTCAGTACAGTTTCAGTGATTTAGCAGGGGAGAGGGGGAGAGAAAGCAGAAGCAAAGAGGAAGGTTTTGAGGTGCTTCCGGAACCGGAGATGGTTCTCCTCAAGTTTCAGGGAGGCAGGAAGGCTGTTCCAGAGGGAGGCCCCTGCTGCGGAGAGAGATTTCCCCCCAACTCGTTGCTTGGAGAAGCGGCTGACCCTGAGGGAGTTGGAGGCGGAAGAGCGAAGTTATTTTGGCCCCAGGCCCCAGAAGGTCTTGTGGACAATGCAGAGGGTTTTGAACTTAATCCTCGCAGCCACAGGGAGCCAGTGTAGCGATTTCAGTCCTGGAGAGATACGGTCCCTGGGCTTGAGGCCAAGGACAAGTCTCGCACCCCCCTTTCCATTATATAATTCCTCGCGGTTTAGGGTGCCCCTCAACCTCCCCTAAAGTACAGCCTGGCTTTTCAATTTTTGTCTTTGTTTACCAAACTTGCCTTGGTGCAGATGGGCCCATTGGTGTGCCAATCTGCTCTCAGCAGGGTGCCCAAACCTTACTGCCTCATCCACTGTGGGGCCTGTCCCAGATTTTTTGGTGGCCCTCTCCCCCCCACCCCAAATGGAGGGGGGTATACCTCAGGCAGCCGTTGCAGCTGTCCGCAGGAGGCCCAGTGAGGCCTGCATGAGGTGCCGCCCCCACCCAAACCACCGGGGAATTTTCTAATGGGAAGGTTGGTGGCCCCCTCCCCTCCACCCACAATGGAGTGGGGACCATGTCATACGGCCCTCACTGGGGGCAGATATCTGCCCCTAGGAAAGGACACCTTACCCCAGGGAGGAGTGCATGAGAGCCCCCCCTTATCTGGCCTAAGGGAGGGCTACATGAGATGCCCCGCCCCTCCATCTTGGGGGGTGGGATGGAGTGGTGCAACCCCCTTTACATTACAAAATTACCCGGCGGTTTAGGGTGCTCGTCAGCCCCCCTAATGTACAGTTTGCAATTTTCAATTTTTTTCTTTGTTTACCAAACTTGCCTTGGCGCCAATGGGCACATTGGTTTGTCAATCTGCAGCCAGGGTGCCCAACCTTACTGCCCATTCCACTGGGGGCCTGTCCCACATTTTTTTGTGGCCCTCCCCCCCACCCCAAATGGAGGGGGGTGTACCTCACGCAGCCGTTCGTAGGAGCCGCAGGGAGGCCTGCATGAGGGCCCCTCCACCCATTTGGGGTGGGGGGGAGAGGGCCACCACAAAATGGTGGACAGGCCCCCCCAATGGGTGGGGCAGTATGTTTTGGGCACCCTGGGGGCAGAATGGCACACTATTGTGCCAATCTGTGCCAAGGGGAGTTGGGTAAACAAAGGAAAAATGTGAAAATGGTAGACAGCATTTTTGGGGGGGCCTGTGAGGCACCCCAAACCACAGTGGAATTTTCTAATGGGAAGGAGTGGTGGCCCCCTCCCCCCACAATGGAGTGGGGGCCATGTCAGGCGGTCCTGCCTGGGGGCAGATATCTGCTCCTAGGAAGGGACACCTGACCCCAGGGAGGAGTGCATGACAGCCCCCCTTATCTGCCCCCAGGGAGGGCTACATGAGATGCCCCACCCATCCATTTGGGGGGGTGGAGAGGTGCACCCCCCTTTACATTTCAAAATTCCCTGGCAGTGTAGGGTGCCCCTCAGCCCCCCTAAAGTGCAACCTGCCATTGTCAATTGCCTTTCTTTACCAAACGTAGCTTGGCACAGATAGGCACATTGGTGTGTCAATCTGCCCTCAGGGTGCCGGAACCTTACTTCCCCACCCACTGGGGGGCTTATGCCACATTTTTTGGTGACCTTCCCCCCCACCACCCCAAATGGAGGGCGGGTGTACCTCACACAGCTGTTCGTAGAAGGCCCAGGGAGGCCTGCATGAGGTGCCCCCTCACACAATTGGGGGTGAGTGTGGAGAGGGCCACCACAAAATGTCAGACAGGCCCCCCAATGGGTAGGGCAGTAGGTTTTGGGCACCCTGGGGCAGAATGGCACACTATCGTGGCCATCTGCGCCAAGGGGAGTTGGGTAAAAAAAGGAAAAACTGAAAATGGTAGACAGCATTTTAGGGGGGGGGACTGTGGGGCACCCCAAACCGACTGGGAATTTTCTAATGGGAAGGGGTGGTGACCCCCCCACCCACAATGGAGTGGGGGCCATGTCTATGCAGCCCTCCCTGGGGGCAGATATCTGCTCCTAGGAAGGGACACCTGACCCCAGGGAGGAGTGCATGACATCCCCCCTTATCTGACACCAGGGAGGGCTACAAGAGATGCCCGCCCCTTAATTTTGGTGGGGTGGAGATGTGCACCCCCTTTACATTATGAAATTTCTTGGCGGTTTAGTATGCCCCTCAGCCCCCCCCCCCAAAATGCAGCCTGCCATTTTCAATTTGTTACTTTGTTTACTAAACTTCCCTTGGCGCAGATGGGCCCATTAGTGTGCCAATCTGGGGGCAGGGTGCCCAAATCCTACTGCCCAATGCAAGCCCAATGCAATTGGGGGGGGGCAGAATGGGTGGTTTGGTATTTGGCTGGGCAGACACAGATAATTTATGTTTTTGTTTCCCTTTACAGATCTTGAGCAGTTCAAGCTTCTCCCTTGTTATGTACGTATGGAATTTTGGTTATTTCAACATTGTATAGTAAGTGGAGGGCAGATTGCTATTGGGGTGGATGGGAACTGGGCCTGTAGTGTTGGCGGTGTGAATGGGAATGGGTGCTCTGGGGAGGTATTGGGGTGGCCAGGGACACACTTGCCAGGGTAGCGCACAAAATGCCCCCCAGCGTCCAGCTGAACAGTGCTGTTCCCCTGGGAGGGCAGTTTGCCACTTAGCCATCAGTAAAAGGTTTTTATTGTGCTGGGTGTTGCCATACGCCCATTGGTCTTATTCCCATTTCCTATCATTGTGCAGTCCAGCCTTCTGTGGTAGTAGACGACTGAGATGTGTCATGTATTTGGTGGAAGGAAGTGAAAAGTTTGCAGATAGCTGCCCAACAGTTTGTATGTGTTATTGGTAGGCAAAGCACTGGATGTAAACTTTTTATGTTTCCTTTGCAGTTGTGGCTACTGAAAAGCTTTCACTGACTTATGTAAGTATTACATATATTACTTCTGTTGGGAGTCATGATAATGTGGGGGTGGAGGGTTACTCTGGTGGGATGAACTGTGGCTGCAGTGTCAGTTGTATGGGTGGGAATGGGTAGTGGGGAGGTTCTGGGGGCAGTGATGGGTGTGCCTTGCAGAAGAAAAAGTTTGGGCACCATAAGTAGCAGCAAAATCTCAAAAATGTTTCCGGTAGTAATCAAGACGGTCATTTTCTCTGAACATGCTATGCACACTTTGTACAGAGCTCATTCTTTTTATAGCAACGGTCACTATTTCTGTGATCCAATTCCAGCAGTGGTCCCAGTGAGCCCCGCCAGGGTCCCCATCCTTTTGCAGGGGGAAAAGCTGTAACACAGGGTAGCTGGAGGGGCACTACAGTCGCGGGGGGTGATGTCATTGGCCTTGGGCGCCCATCTCCCAGGTGGATATTTTGTCCCCCAAATTCAGCAGTTGGTGCAGGGTGCCTCGGCAGGGTCCCCATCCCTGCCTGCAGGGGAAAGCTGTAGCGCTGGCCAGGCAGAGATGTAGGATGGTGGTGGTTGATGAGTGTGACCTTGGCCGCCTCTCTCACATGGTAGTCGAGTGCATCCAAGGTCACCAGTGGTCCTGGAGCTGTGGCTGAAGCTCTCACAATCAAACTGTCCAAAGTTGCATCCCTTTGTGATGAATGGTGCACATTTTGTCAGGGTACATATATTCAGAGAGCATACAAAGCACACTTGCTGTGGAGTTCACATCCTCTGTCAGACTAGTCACCCTGCCAAAGCATAACGGTGTAGCATGTGCAAGTCACATTATCACTGTGCAATGAATGCAATCGGTGGCCCACAGGAGCAGGAACCTTCACTGATTACAATTGCGCCAGCCAGCACAACTGTGTTATTAGCACAAAGTGACCTACTGTGTTCTTCACCTCTTTCCACCGAAAAGCATGTGCCAATTACGCATTGACCTACTGTTATTTCACATGAGGGTTACATGTCCGATTGGGTGAAGTGTGTGTCTGGGATTGTGACAAGAGCGAGTGTGTTGAAGCAATCGTTGTGCTAATTGGTAAACTGTATGTCTGGCCATATTCATGGGGCTTTTCCTGTTTCCATTTCCTAGTGAGGATGAGAGTTGTGTGGATTATCAGCCACTCTTTCATCCAAAGGGCTGCACGACTTTTGTGAGGGCCAACCACATCTGGGTCTCGAAGGGATGGCCTTGCAGTGCATTGGTTTTGGGTCGGGCGATGCGCCTTCACCAGCTCAGAGGAGCCATCATCGATGCCCAGGCAAAAGAAGATGCCCCCCTGGCCATATAGTGGTGCACCAGGGAGGAAATGATTTGACATCTTTGGGACAGAAGGGGGTACGGGAGCAGCTCATGGAGGATCTGGAATGGATTGCACAGAGGTTTCCAAACACTGAGGTGGCCTGGTCCCAGATGATTCCCAGGAGGGATTGGAGAACTCCAGGGAATGAAAGGGTCATCAACCACTCGGTGTGGAAACTCAATGGAGAGTTTGCAAGACTAACAAAGGGCAATGACAGAATTCAGACTATTCACCATGGCTTCATCAAAGGTGAAGTGATGTTTCACAGAGATGGGGTGCACCTTTCAAAACTATGCATGGGGCTGTTCATAGAGGACATTTTGCAATTTGCCCAGACTCTATTATGCAAGGGAGCCTAGTAACTGGTGGACTTACTGGATTGTGTGAAATGCTAATAAAAATGGTAGTAAGTATGTTGGCAGTGAGACTCCCACTTCCTAGCAATTGTTTGTGTTCATGGCATGTCAATGTATTCAGTATGTCGGTGCTGCTTATTTCTTAGCTACCCATCACCACTTGCATCAGCCTAATTCAACTTGCTTGCCCTTGCATTAATTACATCCTTGTGACCTTTCCCCTTCCAACACAGACCCCTATCTGAATGACCAGGTGTTTTTGTCAAAAGTGTGCCAGCAATTGTCTGGAAGGGCCTGCTGTGTACTTTTCTTATCTTCCCTGTCTGCTTCTTGATTGCCTCTGGCTTTTCAACTCACCCAATCACTAATTTGTTGCATCCCATGCAGGAGGGCATGGTGCAAAGCATGTTGGCTGTTTCTGTATTGGTAGTGCGGCGGCAATACTTGTCCACAAACTTGTATTTGCGTAATGTATAGCGGAAGAGGATATTGTCCTTAGCTTTTTTTGTTGTCTTTGTTTTACGTGCAGGTGTGTTGTAGCTGTCAAACCCACTTGTAGGAAAGCAGTCAGCTGGTCCTTAGCATTTCATGTGAGTGTTTGCAAAATAATACTCTGTTTCTTGTAGCGTGCAGAAAGTTTGTCATATTGCAGAGGGCTGCTACAGTTTGTGAGCAAAGTCTGGACATTTTGGTGTACTTGTGTGGAGTAGGTTTGTGGCACTGAATACCACTTACTCTTGCTACGTTCCATACTTTTAGCAGCACAAATACTTATTGTTTCAGTCTTCATCTGAAGGGTTCCATAGCGACAGTACTCATGGCTTCTCGTCAATCAATGTCTGGTGTGGAGGCTTTAGCTGCAGTGATGGAGTCTGGCTCGGAGCAAGGCACAGAGGTGGATGTGCAATCTGAAACAGATAGTGCTTCTGAGGGTCAGGGGGGAAGTGATTAGGGAAGTGAGTTGTCCATTGATGAATGTTCCTCATACTGCTCATCATCGTCATCATCTGATGACGAAGAGGAAGAAAGAGTGCATCCACCTTTTTTGCACACTTACTGTAACTGATTCCCCCGACAACTTGTGTGTTAGAAGTTGGCCAAGGGAGAATTTATAGCATTGCGGCGGGATGAACTGTTGGCAGTGAAATTCTGTGACAAAAGAGATGTGTACATGCTAAGTACTATTCATGATGAAAGTACTTCAGCAGTCACTCTGCGCGGGCAGACTCGGCAAGTGTGGAAGCCCAACTGCATTCTGGACTACAACAAATACATGGGTGGAGTAGATAAAAATTACCAAGTGCTTGAGTCATACCGTGCTGAACGCATGTCGTGCTTCTGGTACAAAAAGTTAGCCGCACGCATTATGCATATGGCAACGTACAATGCTTATGTGGTGTACCGTGCAGCTACTCCACAAAACAACCTCTCCTTTATGAACTTTGAAACAGCAAATGTTCAATCTCTGACTATGGTCCATGTACAAATTCCCTCCTTTCCAGAGGTAGAAGATGTGGCCAGGGTGCAAGAGCAAAACTTTGGTGATTATGTTCCTCCCACAGCCACAAAGACATAACCTTACAGAAGATGTAAGGTGTGTACAAAACAAGGAAAGAGTAAGGATATTCAGGTGTACTGTCCCCAATGCCCTTCCCAGCCAGCCCTCTGCTTCAAGCCTTGTTTCCTTTTGTATCATACAAAGTAAAACTATTGGGAGATCGACTGATTTCTGAAAATGCCCATCATTCCTTGAAAGGGACCCTTAGCCTCTGAAATTGTGCTGTTTTATAAAGGAATGGAACTCCCGCTCCCTGCACTGGAGGTGTACCTTCAATGAAAATGCAACAGGATGTCAACTCACTTCACTTGATTTAGTCCTGCTTCCTCCACTTGAGGCCTGACTTTGAAAAGCACACCACAGCCGTAGCTTTCCCTCGAGGCCTGCCTATGAAATAAATGTCAGGCTAGATCCCTCAGCTCAAGGCGTGATTTGCCAAGGAATGTGAATCAGGTTCCTTCCATTTTAGGCATGCCTGCAAAAAATTAATCATGACGGATCCCTCCACTCGAGGCGTCCCATGCACAAGAAAGGAACTCCATTGAGGGTCATTCCCCTTTGGTATGCTTTGGCAAGCAATGCTAGTCATGCTCCCTCCACTTGAGATCTGCCTGGGAAAGGGACATCACCCCGGTACCTTTCACTTCAGGCCTGCCTCAGAAGGAAAAGTCAGTCTAGCTCCCTCTGTGCGAGGTGTGATTTGCAAAGTAACGCAATGCATGTTCCTTCCAAATCAGGTGCATCTTGGAAAGGAATGCCACTCCAGCTCCCTCCACTTGAGGCATGCCTTGAAGATGGGGACACCACTCTGGTTCACTCCCCTTTGGCGTGCTTTGGCAAGCATTGCTAGTCTTGCTCCCTCCACTTCAGTTCTGCCTGGGAAAGAGTCATCATCCCAGTACCTTTCACTTAAGGCCTGTCGCAGAAAAAAATGTCAGTCTAGCTCCCTCTGAGGAGGTGTGGCTTGCAAAGTAACACAATGCATGCTCCTTCCATTTCAGGCGCTTCTTGAAAAGGAATGCCACTCCAGCTCCCTCCACTAGAGGTGTGCCTTGGAGAAGAAGGAACACCACTGTGGTTCACTCCCCTTTGGAGTGTCTTGGCAAGGCATGCTAGTGTAGCATGCGCCACTTCGGGCCTGTTGTAGGCAAAAAGTAAGTGAAGCTCCCTCCACTTCAGGCGTACATTGGAAAGGAACGCAATTCCGGCTACTTCCACCTAAGGTTTGGCATGCAAAAAAAGCCAGTCCTGCTCCCTCTACTCAAGGGGTGCGTTGGAGAAGACCAGAACACCATTCAGGTTCCCTCCACTCAAGGGGTGTCTTTTGAAAAAAGTACACACCACTTTGGCTCCCTCCCTTAAGTCCCAAGTGTCATGAAAGTGGTACTTGGACACCATCTGTATGGCAGCGGTGTCTTGCGTATCTTGTAACACCCTGCCTTCTTTATTGATTAACTTCAACTAAGATTATGTGTGGTGTGAGTGACATGTCTTCTGTAGGAATTAATTGGATACGATTGGTGTATGAATGAGGTAAAGCTACGTAGAACATGCAGATGTAATTTCTGTGAATGCACTTTCCCAGCACTGCAGAAATGATTGCCATGTTACACGGTGTGTGTTTTGTGTGGGTAAGGTTGCACATATAAATGTTTCCACATAGGTGCTATGGCCATACTCGAAGTTGGTGTGAAAGACAGCACCTGAAGGGCAGGTAGCCAAGTTAGCCAATATGCACTGGCTATCAGTATTTGGATTCGAAAGCAGACACATGATATTTGAATGCAGACACAGGTCATGTGCAATTGCTGGAAAATGGGGTACATGATATTGCTAGAGACATGGTTGCATTGTGAGCAGATGTCCGCATGGTGTAAGTGTGTTGATACGCTTGCTCTGGCGCAGGTGTTTTGGTAGAGGTGCAACTGCTGAATTGGATGCCTACTGACTGCAGACACGAAAGGGATACGAATGGCCAGTGATAAGGTGGGTGCCTTGCCGTGGAATCACTGCTCACAAGGACAATCCTCCTTGTGCAACACAAGGAGGTTGCTCCTTGTGCTAAATCCCACTTTGCCTGTCCGACTGCATTGTGACCTGTATGTATGAGAAGTGTGAGCAAAGGTGCATGTGAATAGGCTTACTGACAGCACTTTACTCTTTAGTGCGCACACTAAAGAGAAGTTACTTTACGAATGAGTTGCCCATTGTCTCTCAGGTAGGATAATGAGTTCTGGTTCTCATTGGGCTAGCTGTGGGAAGGCAGTACGGTAGGCCATGTGTTGTATGTGCGTATTTTGGTGGGTGAGACGAGTGGAATGTGCAGAAATTGTGTTTTTTTCAGACTTTGCCAGGGTTTCTGGGTAATAAATTCTGAGGCGATTTGTTGCACAGGTTAGACCTCAGTGGATTCCCATGGGTGTCCTATTTTCAGAAATGCATGGGGTTCCCAGTTTTCCTTGGTGGCTTGGACACCCTAGGCCCAAATCTGTCTGGTGTGCATATGAGTCAAAATCCTGCAATTGTGCTGTGCGAAAAGAGATGGGGTTAACCATGTTTTAGGCTTCGCCCTTTGCACCCTCGCAGGTGCACCAACGCATGTGAGGTACCATTTTTGTTGGGACACCTGTTGGAACGTAGGACAGTACGCCGTGTTTTGTTGGCAGCGTGTTTCGGTGGGTGAGCCGAGTGAAATGTGTGGAAATTCAGGTTTTTTCATCACATTTCAGACATTGCCAGGGCTTCTGGGTAATAAATTCTGGGCCGATTTGCACAAGTCAGGCCTCTGCGGATTCCCATGGGTGGCCTCTTTTCAGAAATGCATGTGGTTCCCTGTTTTCTTTGGTGGGTTGGGCACCCTAGGCCCATATCTGTCTGGTGTGCGCTTCTGAAAAAATCCTGAAATTCAGCTGTCGGAAAAGACTTGGGGTTAGCCGCGTTTTTGGCTTTCCCCTTGATGCCCATGTAGGTGCACCCACACATGTGAGGTACCATTTTCATTGCGACATGTGTGGGAACACGGGAAGGTAGGCCATGTGTTGTTGGCGGCGTGTTTCTATGGGTGAGCTGAGTGAAATGTGCGGAAATTGATTTTTTTTGCCATATTTCGGAATTTGCCGGGGTTTCTGGGGAATTTATTCTGGGCCGATTTGCGCAAGTCAGACCTCTGTGGATTCTGACGGGTGTCCTCTTTTTGGAAATGCATGGGGTTCCCTGTTTTCCTTGGTGGCTTGGACACCCTAGGCCCATATCTGTGTGGTGTGCGCTTCAGAAAAAATCCTGAAATTTAGCTGTCGGAAAACACTTGGGGTTAGCCGTGTTTTAGGCTTTCCCCTTGGCGCCCAGGTAGGTGCACCCACACATGTGAGCTACCGTTTTTTTGTTGGGACACATGTGGGAACGCAGGAAGGTATGACATTTGTTGTGTTTGTGTGGTTTTCATAACGTTTTAACCCATTTGCTGGTGCCCTTTGTCACACAACCCTTTAATTTCCCAAATGTTCCTACATTTAGTTGCTGCTTTAGGCACCATGCACTTTTGTAACCTGCACACGTCACATACCCTTACAAAGGTCTTCCTGTGCTCTTTCAAAAAATGTATGCTTGCTGTTCCTCACCACATTGGTTTTCCTGATTAACACATGCTAAGTACTTCTGTTCAGGCCGTAAGCATAAAACTCCTGTCTACCATGGTTTAGTTTTTGGCTTGTGGTAATGCTTATTTTGTGAAACACTTCAAAAAATGTATGATTTCCTAACTGCAAGAGTCGGGGAAATGTAGCAGAGCATTGTTTTTCTCAAAATTCATAGAAGCCATTGCGGTACCAAGCTAACCATGTCAACCACACACTTTTTTTTCTGTAATTTTCCCGCTTTTTCCTCAAACTATGGAATTTTCTCCAACCTAGTTGTTGCCTGACCTGTGCAAATCACTCCTTCCTAAACTTGGAATTTTGTCTACTTTTCAGAAATGTATACCTTTCTGTCCTCCAATTCGGCTTTCCTACACTTTTCTTCCATTCCGTTCACGCATGTCCAATTGGCAAACGTGGCCAAAATCACCTACCTCTCACAAAACGGTTGATAACCACATGAAAATATATTTTTTTTCGTTTCCACTCAACCTGTTCTTGAAAGCCAGGAAATTGGGGAATTCAGCACAGCAAACCATTTGTTCCGAGCTCTTACACGGAAAAAACCACAGGCTTCTTTGTACATCCATTTATTGCCATTTTTCTTTAAAAAACCCATCTTTTCCCCCTTTTTGGTTATTTTCTCTCACCCCTCTACAGCAACCTAGGATTCCTGAGTGCCGTTACGACCGACTACATTTGGGAAAAAAAGGGGCCAAAGTTGGCCACGATATCTCATGTAACAAAAATGTTACAAGGCATTGAATGGCGACATATCAAAATCACCAAAAAAGCTCTTGACACTGGCGGGGAAAACCCAAGTCACTTAAAGGGTTAAATCATCAAATAACAATAGGCATTCATTTGTGTAATTTACAAAGAAAATCACATTTATTCTTGTACCAACATAACAATTAGACCAAAGGATCTGCGTTGGGACCCTTCCCGTATAATTACAAAGTATCACAAATCACCGTCCTTGTTTAAATACAGGTGCGATAGCGATTAGAGCATAAGAGTAGTCAGCATAGTTTGCAGATATACATAGTGTGTATTTGAGTTCCAGTGTTTACAACATTCACACTTGGATTTAAAACGTCAAACATGTGTCATTCAGTTTTTATTACACCAAAATAGCTCCTTATCGATGTCTCAATGACCAACACATTTCGGTTTCAAAATCCATCTTCAGGGTGAGAGCTATATGTTCCTATTAGGTACATTTCTTGTCTAGGGCCCTACAGGGCATCAAATAATGAACTTTCAATGTCAAGGATGTCTGAAAACTATTCTTGATACATACAACAATTTAGATTGAGATAATACTGACCTCCATGTTCCTACAAAAGGGACCACAGCTCAAAACTGTAGGGGTCAATATGTGTCATAAGTATGATATATCAGATAATAACACTCTTCTTATATGTACTGCTGCAAAAAGGAGCAGAGTTAAAATTGACTCACCCAGTCTTGTGGATGAGGTCGTAAAATACTGGGCAATGATGGTATGCGGTCCGGAGGGCGATCACAAAGGTAAACAGACATGGGGATTAGTCTGGGTAGACAAGCACCCCAGCAAGACGCTCATTCTTCTATCAGATTAAATGTAAAATAACCCTGGCACCAGACCAGAGCTATAGCACGTATGGGCTAGAGACTTCACACTGAGGTGACAGGTCTCACAATGTCAGTATGCAATGACCTTAATAGTGGTAAGGTGGCTACCCTTCTCCATGAAATGATTCAAATAGCTGTATGCGGATATTTGGCGACAGCCCAGTACGGCTGTGCCGTGGCACGTGTTAAAAGCTGTGTGAAAATCACACAGCCGACAGTGAGTTGAAGAAATGGAAAAATAGAGAGAACCCTGTGCAATGGCGAGGGTTCCATGTAATTTCATAGCTGTATGTTTTTTGGTGGTTTTTTTTACCACACATTTTTTAACAAACAAACCCACCAAATTTTGAAAAAAAATATTTTTGGCAGGGTTGCGCCCCCCAAACCCGTATTCCCTTTCAGTTTTTATCTATTCCCCAACACCCACATCCCATATATATAATTTTCTAACCCCCCGAAAAAAAATTAGATACGTTTCTTCGTTGAAAAATTAGTGGTAAAAATTCCTGTGAAAAAACGTCCCGCGATGAAAGGATGTTGTACCACGGCGAGGGGGATCTCGTGTCACGGTGAGGGAGCTTAATTCAACAATTCAACATTCAAAGGCTATTGGAGACCAAACAGTTTGAATGTGCTAAAGACAGCGATGTTATAACTGACTAAGATGGTCTCGCGTCACAAGCCGCCTTGAAGGGACACTCGCGTACACGGACTGCTGAGATGATTACATGGAATGTATGCATAGCTAAATCATAGTTGTGCTGCACACCAGGACAGTGTGGAACTTACCTAGTCACGCAAGCGTCGAGCTGACCACACACTCGCGATCTGTGTACCTCACAGATTCAACAGGATTGTTCCAGGCTCAAAGGATATGTTTTCCCCCATTCATAATCATTCTGAGACTAATTCAGCAGGTGGGACAGAAGTAGGATTCTCTGCTCCTGGTGACGCCTGTCTGGCTGTTTCATACTGGCTGTTGTGATTGAAGGTCCCAAGTGAAAGTATACCTTTCTCTAAGTACCAGTCAGGGAGACTAAAGCACACTTCCTAAGCAGCAATTGGGATCAAAGGTGAAACAGGGACTGGCAACACCAGACACTCGGCAGCTGAAAAGAAAACAACAGGGTCCATTACATATTGCGTACAACCAGTACCCCTTATTCTGTCCCCCCCTGCATGTAAGACCTACCTAGTTAAGGAGAAGGTCACTGGATAGCAGCTGTAATACTACAGTCCAATGATTTGAAGGTGAAAAACAGGACAACCTTTCCCAAACGGCACAACGGCGCAACTAAAGAAAAAGGCAAGAAAACCAAAAGTCACCAAAGGGTTCCAACCAGTTCTGGTAAGTAGATATAGTTCAATGATCCTAGGTTCCTCAAATCCAAAGTCCAATCCACATGAAAAAAACAGTTCGCCAAAAGTCTCAAGGAAATCCAAATCCAATCCAAGAAGAGAGCCAAGGGTCAAAAAGCCAGTCTTCCAACAATGTCAGGCAGAATTCAAATCCAATCCAGAAAGAAAGCCCGGGTCAAAAGCCAGTTTGCCAAAAATGTTAAGGAAAATCCGAAACAATCCAGAAATAAGGCAAGGGTCAAAAAAGCCAAAGAGTGAGTGCAGGAAGCAAAAATACACAAGGGGAAAAATGCCACTCACATAAGTGAAAATACCACTCACCCAGCGAAAGTACTTGAAACATATGTCTATATCATAACACAGGAATTCATAAAAGAACACCAATTGCTGGACCAAGCACAAGCAGGCTTCAGACCGATGAGAGGAACAGAGACAACACTGTTTTCTTAAGGCTAACGCAGACGCTGACAAAAACACAGCGCTAGTACTCCTGGATCTTTCTGCAGAATTCAACAGATCCAACCATGGAATCCTCATCAGGAGATTGGAAGAAATAGGAATCTCTGACCTATCCCTACTATGTAATAAATCCTTCTTAACAAACAGAACGGAAACCGTATGGCTCAAGCCTTACAAATCCACCACAAGGGAATCCACCTGTGGAGTATCACAATGACCCTCCATCCCGCCATTGCTCTTCAACATATACCCGATGCATCTAATCAATTTCATTAAAAAACACAGCCTCACTTGCACTAACTACACGGATGACACAGAGATCGTCTACAAAATACAGGACACACAGGAAGGAAACACAACACTAGAAGAATCCCTACAATAACTCTACATCTGGATGAACACTAACAGCCTCAAACTCAACCCAGACAAAACAGAAATAATGATCATTCCCAAAAACAGGGAAAACAATCACTACATCCCATGGCCTACGGAATGGGAACAGTACTGATTCCTACAACGATAGCAAAGAACCTGGGAGTCTTAATGGACAACACAAGTAAACGCTATAATCAAGAAATGTTTCTTCCTCTTACACATGGTAAAACATATTTTACCATTCTCTCTTTCACCCACAAAACACTCACCATCATCACACTCATCATGTCCAGAGTAGACTACGCCAACAGCCTATTCCTAGTAATGTCAGAACAACTATTAAAAAAACTCCAGCACATCAAAAACGGTGTGGCAAGACCGGTGCAGCAAGACTACTGCTCAAACTACCCCAGCACTGCTACACTGGCTACCAATAAAACGGCAATTACAGTTTAAAATGATGTGCATAACACACAGAGCAATCCACTGCCAAGGAGAAAATAACCGTCTACCAACCGACAAGACCACTAAGATTAAGCAACGACATACGACTAGAGCCACAACCTTACAACAAGAGAACATTTGGGAGATCTTCGTTCTCTCACCTGGCAGTAATATCCTGGAATCACCTACCCAAAAAGATACATAACACAAATGATCATCTGAAATTCAGAAAACTGCTACAAAAATGGGATGAAATGACTGCGAAAGATAAGAAGGCTTCAGGAACAAGATGCCCAGGGGGGGAGCAGTAACCCTAAATCAATTCCTCACCTAACCATAAGGTGAAGGGACCCCCCCGGCCCGACCACCAACCCCACACAATGCTAACCCCCACAAAAACCTATCTAGGTTAAATCCCTGTATGGGACGGGCAAGGAGGGACCAGAGTTCTCTAACCGAAACATCTCCAACCCAGGATGATGGAGTACAAAAACGCAAGGAGATAGAAGTAAAAGAGGGAGAGTGAGGAGGAGGGAAGAGAAGCATAAAATAAAATAAAAAGATCTTCTAACACAACTCTCACATTTTCTCATACACCTCTAATACATCAAACCAGACAACCACCTCTCTGCACAGCAATCCGCATGCACTTCACCACATTGCAACAACAGACTAACAACACATGACAAAGCACAACAGAACATGGGCGTTTGCACAGATCCGTAAACCATGCTTAAGCTCAGCGAATGGTGAAAACCAACTGAAGCTGCCAACATGACATCACAATTTCTCTCTTTCTTATTCCCAACTACACCCTACTAACCCCCTACTAAACTCCCACCACCCCCCTTTTTTTCACAATCTCCTTTTCAAATCCGCCGGAGCGCCTGGGAACCACTACGGTGGTGATGGTGCACGGTACAAATACCTTTAACATTATCAGTAACATAAGCAGCTGAGAAGCACTGCTAAATATTTGCCAGGTCCTTAAATAGTGTTTGATGGCAAGTAGCTTCCTGGTTTGTGGTATCACTTAATTTGCCCAGCAGTACGCAGTCCTTAAGCCCCCATTCAAGCCTGGACACAGGAACGGATTGAAGTCTGGCACCCTTGACAACAAACGGGAACGCAGTTGCTGCAACAGTCATCCCGGCGGAGATCTGGGGAGCCAGGTGGGACATCGCTCTGACTGGAGCGGATAGGGAAGTGAGTGTGTGACACCAAGTAACCAGCCCTTCTAGAACTATCCACCAATTTTCTTAATTTTATAACAATGTTCCCAGAGAAACTATTGCAACCGGACCGGGAATTCGACGATCTGGTGCACCTGGGGTCTGTTCAGTTAATAGCGTGGAACACTGGCGTAACAGGGTGCCCCATAGCCCCCGCGGTGCGGGGGGCCCCGCCAGAACATGTCCTGGGAAGGGCCCCCACTTGTAAAAAAAAAAGAAAAATATTTTTTGGGCAACATTTTTTTTTTATTTTTGAATTCACTCTGCATTTATAAAGAAATTATTTCTGTAACAGAAATAATGTCTTTATGAAGTCAGAGTGACTTCAAAAAGAAACGATGGGCCGCATTACGGGTTTGCGGAAACCGTGCCATTGCTACCAGCAGGTTGCCGCCGTAATGATTTACCGGTGCCCGACTTCCCGGTAACACCGGGGATTACAACCCCAGCGGTATGGGAAGTCAGGTCCCGGCAAATGGTAAGTCCCCATTTCCATAAAGTCCTATCGGACTCTATGGTAATGGGGACCACAGAAGCACTGGCAACGTTAACGGTGCCGGTGCTTCCGTGAAAACTATGCGGGTGGGTGCCGTTCTGGCCGGCAGGTCTAACCTGCCGGGCAGGACGGCAACCACCCGCAGAGCTGTAATATGCCGGCCCAGAAACAACAGTGCTGGTGAGCTTACCAGCACCGTTGTTTACAGTCCAGCATAGTTGTAATGAATTTCTTTTTTAAGTGTTAGGGCTCTACTCAACCCCATGATGTGTGCGTGTGTGAGTGTATGTGGAAAGGGTGCACACTTAAATGTATAGGTGGCTGCCTGTGCGAGTGTATGGTGAAAGGGTGCTCACTTTAATATACGGGTGGCTGCCTGGGTGTGCCTGTGTGGTGAAAGGCGCACACTTAAATGATAGGTGGCTGCCTGTGTGAGTGTATGGTGAAAGGGTGCACACTTAAATGTATGGATGGCTGGGTGTGCGTGTGTGTATATTGTGAATGGTGTGTGTGCTTGCGTTCAGGGGCGCAACAAAACCTACATTTCGGGAGCTAACCCTGCAAATGTTGGGAGGGGTGCCAACTTCATGGGCGGTGGGGGAGGGCCAAACTTATTTGTTTGGGTCATCTAATTTCTTTATGCATTTTTATGAGACTATTCTAGTGCAGCTTCAATGTTACAAGCAGTTAACTCTCTCCTTTACGGTTTAAAGCACCCACTTATGGACTGCTGTGAGAATGTTTGGTCTCCTGTTCCCTCTCTACCCTTCCAATCACTCACTTGGCATGCAAGTATTAAACCCACATCACAATTTCAATTGCCTAAAAAATGTGGCATTTGAATGCAGGTACTAACAGTTAATTCCTTTATGTTAGTAATTGGTGGGTAATTGGTGGGTTCTTGTTAACAGAGAAACCCAGGTGCTGTTTAACATCTGTGTCCTTTTCTGTCTGGCAACTGCTCTGAAGGTCAGCCAGGTCTAGTCAACATAGCCCAACATTTCAGGGGGGTCGAGGGGAGTGCTGAATCCCAGTCAACTCAATGGTGTTGCACCAATTACGTGTTTAATGCCTGGATTACTTATTGGTAATCTTCATTACTCCTAGCCCTATTCTTCATCATCCCAGTGTGTATGAGATAGTACTTGTGTATAAGGCACTCTGCCTCATACACAAGTACTGGGATGAGGTAGAGGTACATGGAGTTAATGCTTGATTTAGCTACCTGTAATCTTCATTACTCCTTGTCCCACTCTTCCTCATCCCAGTACTTACCTATGAGGCAACGGGCCTCAACCGTAAGATCTGGGTCAAGGAAGAGGGACGTGGAGGTAATTCTGGGCCAAGGAGCTTATTTTGGAGGTTGGGGTGGGAGGGAGAGGGGATGTGTGAGGGGCGCAGTATTGTACTACAAATTATAATGGCTGTCCATGTCCAGGCTAAGCAGGCATGATATGTGGAATTAGTGGCGAGAGAGACATTTTGGTGCAGCCAGTCTAGGCATTCCTCAGTTTGGTATATGGACTTTTTTTTAATGGGGCATTTATGATAAAACAGTCCTGCTAAGTGAATTACATGGCTAGACTGCCATTTGGGTGCTGCCAGTCTAGCTGTTTCTTACTGTGGCATTGTATATTTTTTTGGGCATCTGTGATCAAATTATATGATATAAGTCATTTATAACGCACCTGCACACAAGTGTTTCTAGGCACGACAAGACAAGGGATGGAAGATAGAGGGAGGACAAGACAAACGATCTTACTAGGTCTTCTGTCATTCAGATTGTGCAAGTGCGAGAACTAGAAGCACAAGGGGAAAGGGAGGGGGGAAGTGCAAGGGAGAGGGGAGGGTAAAAACAGGGCAGCAATGCTCTGAGTAAGTGCTGTCAGGGCAGCACAGCTCTGGGTAGTGCAAGGAGAACAAGGGACTGTAGGGTTACAGTTACAGCCTCTAAGTGCATGGTAGGACCAGAGGCAGTGCAAGGGTGACTGATCAAGAAAGAGTCTCGACTCTGAGGGTAGTCAAGCAACCAGTCGGTACAGCAGACAGGTAGGTCAGGTAGGCCAGCAGGGGAGGGAGAGAGAGAACGCAGAGGGGAAGAGGAAAGTTTTGAGCCGCTTCCAGAACTTCAGGTGGTCCGCTAAAGCTTCAGAGGGGCAGGAAAGCTATTACAGAGGGAGGCACCTGCATAGGAGAGAGATCTACCCCACACTATCTTCCTGGAAAAGCGTCGAACCCTTAGAGAGTTGTAGGTAGCTGAGCAAAGGGCTCGAGAAGGAAGATATTTTGGAAGAGAGCGTTGGATGTAGTGCAGGCCCCAGGCCCAGAAAGCCTTGTGGACAATGCAAAGGGTCTTGAACTTGATACTTGCAGCAACTGGGAGCCAGTGGAGAGATTTCAGGGCCGGAGAGATACGATCCCTGTGCTTGAGGCCAGGATAAGTCTCGCAGTCCTGTTCTGGATTAGTTGCAGGGGCTGGATAGTAGAGGAAGGCCGATTGAGAAAGAGGCTGTTGCAGTAGTCCAGCCTAGAGAGAACCAGGGCTCTGCAGACAGTGAGCTTCTGGGGGAAAGTTAGAAAGGGAAGAGTTCCTTTGAGGAGGAGAAGCTGGTAGTGGGACTTCTTGGCGACTTCCGAGATGTGAGGAGAGAACTAGAGAGTGGAGTCAAAGATGACACCAGTGTTGTTTGCCTCACAGGAAGGCGGCCAGAGTGAGAGAGGGAAAGCAGGGGCAGGAGCCCAAATGGGAAGGATCTCCATCTTACTGACATTGAGGCAGAGATCGTTGGAGGCACACCAATCCTGAATTGCGATAGACAGTCGGGAATGAGCGAGAGATGAGAGGAGTGTGAGGGGAGCCTGAAGGAAAGTGGAGTGTCATCCGCATTACACTGAAAGTTAGAGGAGAATGTAGAGATCAGGTGGGTCAAAGGGGCCACATAGAGGTTGAAAAACCAGAGTGAGAGGATGGAGCGGGGAGAAAGGGACCAAGTTGGACCTGGGAGGGGCAGTCCAAGAGGAAGGAGGTCAGCCACTCAAGGGCCTGATCCGTGAAGCCCAGGTTCTCAAGGAGTCGATTGATCAGGATTGAACAGGATGGCATGGTTGACCGTGTCGAAAGCACAGGAAAGATCAAGGAGGATGAGGACAGAAGGAATGCTGGAATCAAGGTTAGAGAGCAGAACTTCACAGGTGTTCAGGACAGCAGTTTCCGTGTCTCTGGCAGCTCTGAAGCCAGACTGATGGTCATGGAGACAACCAACAGATTCCATGTGGAGAGTAAGCTGGGAGATGGCCAGCTTTTCCAAATGTTTGCCCAGGAAAGGGGTGATGGAGATTGGGCGATAGTTTGCCAAGCAGGCAGGATCGGCAGAAAGATTCTTGAGGGGTGGGTGCATAAGGGAGTGCTTAACGGGAGAGGGGAAAGAGTGATTACAGAAATCGGTCAAGGCTGGAGCGAGGGTGTCAATATGGTTCTTGATGGTTCCGGTGAAGCAGGAGAGCACCTGTTTGGATGACACTTTCATAGATCATACTTGTCTAGAAACCTCGTCAGGTGTTGTCAGAGAAAAAGAGAAGAAAGGAGGAAGAGAGGTAGAGATGGCCAAAGGGGGGCCGAGAGAGGAAGAGGGAGAGGAAGAGGAGATGGAGGATAGGCTGTCCTGAGTTTTAGCATAGAAGTGAGATGACAGAGCCATGCAGAGGGCCTGGGAGGGAACAGAAGAGGTAAAGACCGCAACAGGATTGACCAGTTCTTTTCAGATTTTAAAGAAGTTGGCCGTGGTGTTAGAGGCCACAAAGACACAGGCTTGAATGTGTGTTCTATACTTGATGAGTGTTATTGCTTCGACTGCCATTTTGGTGCAACCAATCTAGATGTGTCTAAAAATAAAGTTGGTATTTGTCATCAATGCAGCGTTTCGGTGCAGTGGCGGAACCTGGACCAGTGATTAAAACATCAAACTTTCAGAGCGAAAAGCTATTACAGTGAGTCATGAAGGGATGGCTCCTTTAAATGCTTAAATGCCCTGAGTGTAATGGGGCTATGTGCATAAAACAGTATGCACGTTATGTAGTGGTTCCTTCACAGTCAAGCAACCATAAAATTAATACAGCAGTGACGACTGGAGCAGTCCTGCAAGATGAATGCATCAAAAACCTCCTGTGCTCACAGCTAAGCCGTCCAGTTATCTAACAACTTAAATGGGCTTCTGTGCTCCCAGCTAAGCACTTAGTTGATATAAGCACTATAAAAGGGCTTGCCCGTTTATAGGGTTTTAAAACAAGATTAGATGGCCAGACAATATTCCACCAGTAAGGAGACATGCAATTGGCCCTCCATGCAACGACCGTTGCCCTGATGGGATGAGGTCTGTAAAAATCTAATTTTGCCCAAGTCAGAAATAATAATTTTCACCACACAGCACTTAAGCAATAACATCCACAAAGGCAGGCATTCCAGAGTGGTACCAGCCTGAAGACAAAGTTATAGGCCTGACTGAAGCAAGGGCATTTGATAATATCTTGAGGGCTGTTACAAACTGGGAGGGACTGCCTATACTGGTCCCATAGTTATTAGCACCCAGATATACTCTTGCAAGATTGCATTAACATTTTAATTTAAACTTGTATTTATTCAAGGTTTACATCACATACAGAAATGGACAGCAATTATACCAACAGGGTTAGAGTTGGAAAAGTCATTACAAGTCGAAATTATACAAAGCCGATGCAATACGTGATATTTGTCTCATGTTAATGTTAATGTTAAAGGATATTTGTACCGTGCACTGTCACCACCGGAGTGGTCCCCTGGTGCTCTGGCGGCTCTGAAAAAAGGAGGGGAGGTTGAGTTAGTGGGAATGAGCGGGAAAAGTGCAAGAAAGCAGTGATGTGCTGTTGGCAGCCTCAGCCCGGTGGGTCCGTTGGCTGGGCTTGGGGTGTTTTACGGTTGGTAGTCGTCGTGTTCTGTTGTGCAATTCTATGAGGACTTTGTTTTATTGTTGCAGTGTGGTGAAGTTTGTGCGGTTTGCTGCGTTCAAGGCTTGTGGTTGTGTTTGGTTAGAGTTTGAGAGGTGTAGGCAGACGGATGAAATTGTTAGTGGATTGGTTAGTTGGTAACATTCACTATTGCATCAAGCATGGCACATGCTAACATTCACAACTCTATCTAGATGTGACACAAGCTAACATTCACAATTCTTTCTAGATTTGACGCATGTTAAGGTAAAGATTTCTGCTTAGTGTGGTGCAAGTTAACATTCACAATTCTATCTAGATGTGACGCAAGCTAACATTCACAATTCTATCTAGATGTGACGCATGCTAAGGTAAAGATTTCTGCAGAGTGTGGCGCAAGCTAACATTCACAATTCCATCTAGATGTGGTGCAAGCTAACATTCACAATTCCATCTAGATGTGACGCATGCTAAGGTAAAGATTTCTGCAGAGTGTGGCGCAAGCTAACATTCACAATTCCATCTAGATGTGACGCAAGCTAACATTCACAATTCCATCTAGATGTGGCGCATGCTAAGGTTAAGATTTCAGCTGAGTGTGGCACATGCTTACATTCACCATTCTATCTAGATGTGACGCAAGCTAACATTCACAATTCCACCTAGATGTGATGCAAGCTAACATTCGCAATTCCATCTAGATGTGACGCATGCTAAGGTTAAGATTCCAGCTGAGTGTGGCACATGCTAACATTCACAATTCTATCTAGATGTTACGCAAGCTAACATTCACAATTCCATCTAGATGTGACGCAAGCTAACATTCACAATTCCATCTAGATGTGACGCATGCTAAGGTTAAGATTTCAGCTGAATGTGGCACATGCTTGCATTCACCATTCCATCTAGATGTGACGCAAGCTAACATTCACAATTCCATCTAGATGTGGCGCAAGCTAACATTCACAATTCCACCTAGATGTGACGCAAGCTAACATTCACAATTCCATCTAGATGTGACGCATGCTAAGGTTAAGATTCCAGCTGAGTGTGGCACATGCTAACATTCACAATTCTATCTAGATGTGACGCAAGCTAACATTCACAATTCCATCTAGATGTGACGCAAGCTAACATTCACAATTCCATCTAGATGTGACGCAAGCTAACATGCAAAGCAGCTCCTCCTTAACATACATAGCCCCACAGACAGCAAACACATGCAGTGACCATTAAGTGCCAAAGGTGAGTGCAACAGCCCCATATTCCCGCATTTGCCACCAGTTCACGGTCTCATGTTTCAGAAGTCATACCTGCCCCGCTTATCCAAAGCTCACTGAGTGAGAAAACATTTAAATGGTTCCAAAATAGTACGGGATCTTGAAGTAGCTGCCAATAATGAGCAGTAGCCCAGTTCAGCATCACAGCACCATGTCATGTCCCCTAGCCAGTTACCAATGGAAGGTAGTGTCGGGCTCGACCACTTCATCGTGATACATCTCTTAGTTAGCAACATATAAATCGGCAGCAGCTTTCTTGAGTCCTTGCCAAGTCCTGGTAACCACCCAAACCTGCAACATACTATCTCCTGAGGTAATTCACTATCAATTATTGGGTCCGTTATAGATACAAACGAGCCCGAAAACAGGGATACAATCTGCCATGTCCAGATCATATGGATACAATCTGCCATGTCCATAGAGAACCTTGGGCACTTCTGATCCATTGCATCATTAAACCTCATTTGACGAGAAGGAGATAAATAAACTTGGTAGAGGACCTTATACTAAATCAGTTTAAATCTTGTGCTCAAGGCCACCTTCTTAGTCTATAACCAAAGAGATGACCATAGCTTATTGTCAACCTTCCCAGCTGCATCTCTCCCCCATTTTAACCTACAAGCAAGCTCTACCTTAGGAGAGCATTTCTGAACCGTTTGATATATCTTAGAGACTATTCTCTTTGAATTGGCCGAGTTTATAATATATTGGAGGATAGGGGTCATTGGGGGCTCTGAATGGAAACTTCGGATCCAATCTCTGAGGGCTGCGCGCAGCCGAAAGAATTGGCAAGCTAACCTGAAATATCGCCACAAATTGTTCCCTGGAGACAAACTGCCCCTTCAGAAAGAAGTCATACATATAATTCAATCCCAGCTGTGTCCATTCTCTCAGTATCATGTCATCACATGCTGGGTACACTCCCCCACTACCCACATTTGTGGTCTCAGCGGATCAGGAAACTGGATTTTCAACTGCTTGACCAGCCTCTTCCAGGCATCTAACGTACAGGACATTGGGTCAAAGTTACATTTGTCACGGACCATCATTGATACCGCAGCACCTTGACAAGGAGTAGGGATTCATTACCTTCTCTCGATCCCAACATGGGGGAATGGAAGTAACCCAGGCATCCAAAACGATCCAAAGTGTACTTGGGCTTCCAAATAGTATAGCTCCATGTCAGGGGCACATAAGCCATTCTGATCATATGGGCGTGTCAAACTTTCCCATTTAAATCTAGGTAATTAAGGATACCACACCAGCTTTAACATTAATGAGCACAGCTCCGAAAAAAATGTAGTACCTGGCCAAACTGGAATATTCTGAAAGAAATAGAGCAATTTGGGAACAATAACCATTTTAGCTATGGCAATGCATCCAAATGTGGAAAGAGGGAGGATGACCCACCGTTCTACCTGCCTACTTAGATGAGTCAAATAAGCATAATGGTTGTCCTTGAGAAGAGAGGCGTGATCCATACTCACCCAAACTCCAAGATATTGAACAGAATACTGTTCCCATCTATAGGATCCAGCCCTACTAGGTTTCAGTGTGCCCTCTTATAGTGGGAATCAAATAGATTTGTGCCAGTTTATTCGTAGTCCGAAACCCTCTCTGAACTGTTCAACTTCTCATGTGAGAGGCATTGAACTCGTTGCAGGGTCCTACATATTGATTATGGCATCATCTGTGTATAATGATACCAACTGCCGCACCTGTCCAATGCCAGACCACACTCCTAGTGTAATAGTCGTATCTTAACTGCAAGTGGCTCAATTTCTAGTGTGAATAGTAGCAGCGACAATGGGCACATTTGCCGTGTGCCGTGACCAAACTTAAATGGGGCAGAGAAGTTAACAAACAAACTATTGTGGCTAGTATCTCCTGCATAAAGTGACCATATGCACTTTACATATTAGTCACACCTTTTCAAGAATAAAAAATAAGTAGTTCCGGGATATGTAATCAAATGCATTTTCAGCGTATAATAAAGCTCATGCTGCCTGCACTCCTGGATCAATCTGGGCCATTATCGCAAACAACCGCCTGAGGTTTAAAGAAGTATCCTGATTGATACAGGTGAATAATAGAGGTAAGAAGGGGAAGAAGCTGGTCCCCCAGAATCTTGGAAAAGATCTTAGTGTCTAAGTTTAGTATTTAAATTGGTCTGTATGATGCATAATCTTACAGATCTTTACCAGTTAGGATCAACGAGAATACCGCCTCAGGGATAGTCAGGGGTAAACTACCCTTTTGGAATACCTTGTGCCACACCTGTAATAAATAAGTGGCTACCTTTGGGTCAAATTTTTTATAGAATTCTGCTCTAACTCTATAATAGTCAGGTGTCTTAGAAGAAGGCAACACCTTGATGGCATCTAGTTTATCAATCATTGTGAATGGGCCCTCGAGAATTTCCTGCACAGTCTGGTCTAGCCTCAGGAGAAGGATGTCACTCACATACTTGTGAAGAATCCTACATATCCCTCACTAAACCCCTGCCTGAAGCCTCCTCCTAGGTGGCCAGAGAAAGGCAGCCTCTTTCTGATCCTGACCTTGGGGGTGGTGTATTGCGGGAGGATCAACTGGAAGGAGACAGGACCCAGTGTTATGAGGAGATCCCATGGGATGAGACACAGCATTTGTCTTTTGAAAAGAGGTGTCTATCTGGATAGCCTCTTTACTCCCTATGGTATAATATTAAAGGATCTAGAGAAAATGCCTTAGATACAATACTACTCTGTAACACCCAATCCTAAAAGTCCACCTTGGACTAAATTTAAGGAGAATAAATCTACCCTTAATAATAGCTCAATTATGGAAAAAGCTAACTTTGTTGACGGGGACTACAAGTCCCATAATCCTAGAAGCACTGGAATGAGGAAGAGGGATGCAGTGGCATGCAACTGTAGTAGTCAGGCAATCAAGCCTAACAGCCCATACCTGAGGGAACTTGGGAGGCATAAAAGGCCCCCTCAGGTACAGGAAATTTGAAGGAGTAGAAGGAGCTGGAACTGTGACTGGAATGCAAGCTGTACCAGTCATAGCAGAAGGAAGAAGACATGAGGCTGGCAAACCAAGCAGCAATGGCAGAACAAGAGGGACACCAGAACATGGAGACAGCAGACTTCAACAGCGTTTTCTGAAAGGGTCCTGTTTCCCCAAACTCCAGAACCCACAGAACCAGCATGAGGAGGACTACAACCATGCCCACTCACATACCCGTGTAGTCATAGAACAGGCATTCGGCCTACTGAAGACTCGTTTCCGCTGCCTCAGCAGGTCTGGCGGGGCACTCCTGTACCGCCATGAGAAGGTTGCAAAGATGGTCATGGCATGTGTCATGCTACACAACATGTGCGTACGTAGAAATGTGCCCATGCCCCCTGACGCAGAACTGCAAGCACCTGAAGATGGTCATGATGAGGGTGGGGATGTGGCAGCACCTCAAGGAGTCCGCGAGGCACAGGAGGGCCGTGACATTCGTCAGATTCTCATTGATTCATGCTTCTAGCACTCGCGCCTGGTGGCTGATACATGGACACGGGACTTGTGGCACTGTGTGTGTCTGGAACATGCACAATATGGACTGTACGCCTATTAAGGCCTCGTACACAAAGATCAATGTCCACACATCTCATTGGATGATTGTGCAATGTTTATAGCATATGTGAAATTATGTTACACACCCCATCGACCCGCCACCCAAGTGAGCCCAACACACCCCCTCCACCCTCCTACCTCCCCCCCGAACACCAGTGTCCAAAGATGCTCATTGTCAGTGGGCAGACGCTATTGCAAGCCCCCTCTCCGGGTATCAGGGGCACCCCTGCCTGTGGAGCGCAGGTTCCTCCCAGATCTACGTTGGGGGCTGCCCTGGACGGAACTTGCAACGGATGATGTCTCTGCCTGCTCACGTCCATGCATGTCCCTAAGGGTTTGTGAGAGCTCAGTGAGCACACGGCGCACAGCGGCAAGTTCAGCACATACGTCTTTGGACGTCGCATGCAGTTCCCCCCTCAGGCTCTCGGTGCTTCTCTCCATTTGTACTCTCAGGCTCTCGGTGCTTCTCTCCATTTGTACTCTCAGGCTCTCGGTGCTTCTCTCCATTTGTGCCCTTAGTGTCTCTGTACTTCTCTCCATTTCTGCCCTAAGTGTCTCAGTTGATGTTTCTATGGCTGCCTTAGTACCCCCACATTCATCAGCATGGTCCTTGAGGAGCGTGGCCAGTTGCTGCTGTTGCACGATCACCTGGTCGAGGGACTGTTGCCTCTGCTGTGCCATGGCCATTTGCGGTGGTGTCACAGAGGGGCTGATCACCTCATGTTGCCTTGCCACAGGGCTTGTGGGGGATGGCCAGTCGTCGTCTTGTGGGTGCCCCTGCGTGGTATCCTCATGGTGTACGGGATGAAACAAACAGGGGGATTGAGACAGGTCATGGATGGATCCTACATCGACATCCCCGTTTTCTGTGTCGGAGCATGCTGCCATTAATGCAGTGTCACCTATGGTGCTGCTGCCACCAGAAGCAGTGCCTTCTGTGGCATCCATTGGGGGGACCTGTGGTGGTGCTGTTGTGGGCATGCTGGCTGCTGGGGTGCCTGTTGAAGTTCCCTCCTGTGTGCTGCCACTTGATTTGTGCTGCTGCCGTGTCTTGATCCGTGCAGCTGAGGTGGAGGGTCTTTGGCCGTTGGTCTTGGCCCTCTTTGCAGGTGTGCTGGTAGGGGTGTCCTGGAGCTCGTCGTTTGAATCGGACCCTGTGGTGGAGTAAAGGAGGGCGAGCGTTATTAATGGGTCTGTGGAAATTGGAATGGCAATGTATCACATGCATTGGGGTGGTACCTGAGGGTGATTTGGGTCAGGGCCTTGGAGGTGGTTTCATTTTTGTGTGGAATGAGGATGCAGTTGTTTTGCAGCCTGCAGTTAGGGTGTGCCTGCTGCACGTGTAGAGGGTGTTTTTAGGATTTTAAATTATTTATGTATTTAATGTGACTTTTAAAGTGCGCTATCAGGCCAATGTATGTGGACGTTCTCCTGGACATGTGTTTCTGTTGCACTATGTGGACACATGGTACTTCACATGATTGGACATTGTGGATTTAGCATTGTTTTATTTGGGCCACCTACCTGATTCTTCTGATGTCTGCACTCCTTTCTCCATCCCTCCGACTCTCTCTATACTCTCCATTCCAATGGTGGAGGCACAGATTTCTTCCCAGGGGGTCAACTTGATGGGTGATTCCGATCCTCCCCCGGTAGCTGTGGCAATGTTACGGTTGGCGGATAGTATGCTCCGTACGCGTATCCGCAAGTCGTCCCATCGCTTTCTGCATTGCTGTGGGTTGCGGGGTGCGGTCCCCACCGCACTTACCCGCTGTGCCACCAGGGCCCATATGGCCTTCTTGTTCGCAAGTGCCGTCCTGGTCATTTGCGTCGAGAAGACGACGGCAGCATTCTCCTGGAGGGTCTCTGTGAGCACGGTGAGTTCCTCACGGGAGAAGTGGACCTGCCGCTTGCGGTCGCACGCTTTTTTCGCTACTTTTTCCATTTTTATTGCTTTCACTAGGGTGGATGACGGGTTGGGATGTGTCTCAGGGTAGTATTTTTTATGGTTGTGTGGGAATTCTGATTTTATAGGTGTACGGCGTGCTGTTTCCCGTTCCGGGACCATGTTTTTACTTCCGTTTCCGTATATTTACGGTCACCGTACTTTCCGATTGCCGCTCATTACGGTGACCGCTAAGATGGGTGGCGGAATTGCACCTAGGGCGCCGTACGACGGCGGTGAGGGGCGTTTTGGAGACATTTCCGCCATCGCGGACTTTGCACTTCCGCCATGGCGTAGTGCTCATGCCCGATGGGTCGGAATTAGCCGCACTTTACTCCGTCGTGCAATGGCGGAAACGCTATTTACGCTATGGCGGTCAGGTCAGTCACTTTCCGCCAGGGTCGTAATGAGGGCCATAGTCTTTGAGCCGAGGTGGCGAATGGTGGCGGTTCTTAGTCCATATCTCCCACCCCGGGAGCTGGGCTCCACCGTCTCGTCTGATCTCTCACCTTCCACCTCCGGCTCACCCAGGTCCGGTTCACTCCACTGCTCCCACGTTCTCTCACCTGCATGTTCTTCGCCCTGACGATTGGCAGGTTCGTCTTCGATCAGCGGGGAGTCCTCATCTTCTTGGGGACAGTCCCCATCAGTCCAAAGCTTGCGCCGCACCGCCTTGAACCACAACGCATTGCGCGTCTCCTGACGGTGCCCTCTTTGCACGGTTATCATGGTCCTTTGTGTCTCGCGGACAGTCCATGGGAGAGTCTCATAGCAGGAGTCCATCTTGGACTTCGTCGGGTACCGTAACATGACCACCTTGTCGCCCACCTGGTGGTTGGATGGTTTCGACCTCCTCTTGGCACTCATGTGGGCATTGGCATCTGTTCTCCTTCTTTCGAGGCGCCCATTGTCGAGCTTGTCCGGTCTTCTGCTGGGGTGATGTGGAATGGACGACTTTATGATGGTGCCGAACATGAGATCAGCTGGGAGGACACCAGTTGTGCAGTGCGTGGTGACCCTGTAGTTTCTCAGGAAACGATAGAGGTCGACTTTCCACGGACTGGCATTTGCTTTTGATAACCTCAACACTTTGTTGATTGTTCTCATGAACCGTTCCACATCCCCATTCGCCTGGGGCCACCGGGGATGATGTGGTGATACCGGATGTTCAGATCTTGCAGGTAGTGTTTGAACTCCTCCCCTTGGAAGGGTGCGCCATTGTCACTTTTGATCGTGTTGGGTAGTCCATGTGTCGCGAACATCTTCTCGATGGCCGAGATGACCACTTCCACCGCCGTGGATTCGACCACCTCGATTTCGGGGTACCGGGAGTGATCATCGATGGCCACCGGGAGGTACAGGCCCTCACATAGTTTACAGAAGTCAATGCTTATTGAGTCCCACCTGCCCAAGCCTCGTTCTGCCGACTGGATAGGTTCTGGATCAGGGGGGTGCTCCGGTTATCAGGTATGGTAGACAGGTGTTGACTAGTTTTTCCACTTTCTATCCGTGGAAACCACACTCGGTGTCGAATTCGGGCCTTCGTTCGAGCCATCCCTTGGTGGCCCTCATGGGCGAGGGCCACTATTCGGTTGTGCAGGCCGGGCGGGATGACGATGCGATTTCCGCGGAGCAGCAGACCTTGCTCTGTTATCGACAGATCCTGGCGGATGGTGAACATCCCTGTGAGGAACGCCTTTGCTTCTTCCGTCCTGTTGTGCGTGTTTTTCATGAAGGACCTCCAGTCACCTGAAATGATGGCATCCTATGCGAAATCGCAACAGGGGTCATTGCATGTTTCTTCTGCAATATCATCAATGCTGACAGCCTTCGGCCTCATGGCCCGCACCACCTGGCAGATGTGCTCCTCGCTCTCTTCGGCCACCTGAACCACCTGTGGCGTTGCCGCCCGAGGGTGCCTTGAGAGGAAGTCCGCCGGGTTGATGCTTCCCGGCTGATACGTCAACTCGAAATTATACTGCTGGAGATGGAGCAGTCATTTGGCTATTCTGGCCAGCGGGTGCGAGGAGGTGACCATAAAGATTGGCAGGAGGGGTTTGTGATCCGTGATCGCCGTGAACTTGCAGCCGTACAGATAGAGGTGGAAATGGCGGCACCCCCACAGTACAGCGATTGCCTCCTTCTCAATGTGAGAGTATCGCTGCTCTGTCGCCGTGAGAGCTCTTGACGCATAAGCGATGGGTCTCTTCTCGCCCTCTTTGGTGACCTGCATGAGGATGGCCCCCAGGCCGAAAGGGGTGGCATCCACATAAAGTTCAGTCGGAAGCACTGTGTCGTAGTACGCCATTTTCGTATCCACGGAAAGCGACTCTTTGATACTTTCGAAAGCTTCTTGGCACGCTATCCCCCATTCCCACTTCGTGTTATTATATGATATGATATGATATGGCATTTGTAACGCGCCTACACACAAGTGTTTCAAGGCACGACGAGGCAGGGAGGGGGAGAACAAGGGGAAGACAGACAACGATCCTACTAGGCCAGGTGTCATTTAGATCGTGCAAGTGCAGGGGTAGGGGGAAGGGAAAAGTGCAAGGGGAAGGGGAGGGGGGAAGTGCAGTACAGGGTAAGTAGAATAAAAAATAAATAGATAGGGACAGCTGGTGGCAAGTGCAAGGTAAGTGCAGCCAAGTGCTGGGAAGGGGGGGCTGTAGGGATACAGAGACAGTCCCGCAGTGCAGGGGTTGCCAGGGAGGCAGTGCAAGTGGAGAGTGGCTGGGCCAGGAACCGAGGTCAGTGAGAGTGGCCCAGTTGCAGATTCAGTGCAGTTTCAGTGAAGGATTTAGCAGGGGAGAGGGAGAGAGAACGCAGAAGCAAAGAGGAAGGTTTTGAGGTGCTTCCGGAACCGGAGATGGATCTCCTCAAGTTTCAGGGAGGCAGGAAGGCTGTTCCAGAGGGAGGACCCTGCCGCGGAGAGAGATCTACCCCCAGCTCGTTACTTTGAGAAGCGGCTGACCCTGAGGGAGTTGGAGACGGATGAGCGAAGGGCTCGGGAATGAAGATATTTAGGAAGAGAGAGTTGAAGGTATTTAGGCCCCAGGCCCCAGAAGGCCTTGTGGACAATGCAGAGGGTTTTGAACTTAATCCTCGCAGCCACTGGGAGCCAGTGTAGAGATTGCAGTCCTGGAGAAATCTCTGCTGGGAAGGGGGCGCTGACGCGAGGGCAGGTTGAAGCTTTTGCAGAGTCATGCCCGTTGAGCTTGGTAAGTTCACAAAGGGGTTACGACAGAGTGGCCAGGTTCCGGATGAATCGCCCACAGTACGTGGCCATCCCCAGAAAGCTGCAGATGTCGGTGGGTGTCATGGGCGGACTCGTGGCCTATATGTCAGCGACCTTCTGGGGGTCCGATGAGATGCCAGTGCTGCTGAACTTGTAGCCAAAGAACGATATCTCTGTCTTGAAAAACTCACATTTTTCCTTATGGATGGTTAGGCCCGCATCTTCTAGTCGGCCCAGAAGCATCTGTAGTCTTCTCGAGTGTTCAACTTTGTCCTGGGCATGGATCAGGATGTCGCACTCACATTCAGGACACCTGGTATGCCCCGGATGACTTCTTGAATGGTCTGTTGGAAGCCGCTTGTATCTTCGCACACCCAAATGTGTAGAAATTGTGGTTATGTACCGAGAGTCCCGGTGTAGCTTCAGCTGGTGGTATCCTACTTTCAAATCAACCTTCGAGAAGACTCTCGATCCCATGAGGTCAGCCACAATTTCGTCAAGGGTTGGCGTGATGTGGCGCTCCCTCTTAATGGCGGTGTTTGGGAGGCGCATGTCTATGCAAATGCGGACCTTTCCTGGCTGTTTGGGTTTCTTTGTGACCACCATCGGGGACACCCATGGTGTCGGCCCCGTCACCTCTTCTATAATGCCGGCTTCTTCCAACGCTTTAAGTTCTAACTCCACCTGTTCGCGCATGTGAAATGGGGTCCTCCGGTGTCTGACGGCCTTTGGCTGGACCGACTTATCAATATGGAGCTTGATCGTCTTCCCTTTCAGACACCCAATCTCGTTTTGTAGGTTGGGAAACTGTGCAAGGATATTCTCGACCTCTTGGGCTTCCTTGACTTGACTGACAAACTGTACTAGCCCTAGATCCTCAGCCGCATCACCACTCAGAAGGCATTCAATCCCCGCATTCACTACGTATATTTTGGACGGTAGCCTGTTTTCACCATGGCTGAGGGTGGTGCGAAATCTGCCAACCACCGGTAACGGCTTTCTGCAGCCATTTGCAAACAGGAGTGTGTCTGTGTTCTTGAGGACTGGTCGTGGTTGCAGTGTTTGGAAGGTGCTCGTGGGCATGACGTTCACCGATGCTCCCGTGTCTATGGTAATCCATACCTGCTGGTTTTGGAGGGTGACATGGCATTTGCGTCTCCGGAGCCCTTTCTTCTGCGTAGCGTGCCCACGATCCTAGGCTGACACCAGGTAGACTTTCCTCCCTTTGGTCTGTTGCTCTCTACTGGGGTCCTGTTGAGTCCCTGTGATGTCATCCCCTACTTCCTCGGTCGAGGAGTTGGTCGTTTCGACTTGCTTTGTGATTGCCTGCTTCTTTTTCTTTGTTCCACTCTTCTCCTGGGGGTTCTGCAGAGGCGGTAATGGAGCGCCTGATGATCGGCACACCCTGGCATAGTGGTCCTTTCTGCAACATGCCCCACACGTTGTGCCTTGCGCCGGGAAATTTCGCCGTCCATGACGCGATCCACCACAGCATACACACTCCGTGGGTCCCGGGATCCGTGGCTGCCATCTGGCCGGTGAGTAGTTGCCGCCAGATTCATCTCTAGTGACTGTCTGTTGGTGAGATGGGCCATCATGGATGACGCGAGGGCATGTTGAAGCTTTTGCAGAGTCATGCCCATGTTGGCATCCCTGGCATGTGCCAGCTCCCTTTGACGACCCAGCTCCAGAATGCGTGTTAGGGAGATGCCCCTCTCACCGAACACCATCCTTCTTAGTTTCTCTGATTGGATGCCGTTAATGAGTTGTCTCTGGATTTCTTTCTTGACATCCGTGAACTCAAACGACATCGCCAGCTTCCTGAGCCGGGTGTGGTAGGCATCCAAAGTCTCCTCTTCTGCCTGAAACGTGGTGCAGAATATGAAAGTTTCATAATCAGGGTTGAGTTGCGGGAGAAAATGAGCCATCAAAGCATCTTTCGATAGTTGGTAAATGTCCTGGCCATCCGCAATAGTTAGCGAGTTGAAGATTCGTAGCACCTCGTCCCCCACATTCAATAATAGGTGCAATCACATTTTCCTGGAGGAGGTAAAGTCTTTGCACTCCATTGCCATCTCGAATTTCTGGAGCCATAGCTGCCACCGGGGGCCAACCGAAGATGGATCTGTGAATGGGTCAAATGGCTGAATCATTGTGGATGAGCTGCTATGTGGGTGAGGTGGCGGTGACGACATCGACAGATTCCCTGCGAGTCTAGAGGGCGTGCCGGGCCCAGGGGTGGACGTGCCGGTCGCCATGGTGGGGTGTCGTCGTCACTTGATGGTTCCTTTTGAGGCCGACCTATGAAATGTTGGCGGATGGGGCCACTGCCTAGCTCCAGGTGCCCGCTGCCGTGATTGCACGTGCGCACTGCGTGTGCGGTGGGCTCACATGACCAGGAGCGGTGCCAGTGGTCCCTCTGTGCCGGTCGGTCATGCGTTGCAGGAGGAATGAGGTGGGAGGGCGCCGAGCACGTGTGCTGGGTCCCGTTTCCTTCGTCGCCATTGTACGTTCTGGCTCCGCGCGGAGGCAGAAAGTTGAAGGCCTCTGAGGTAGGCTGCAGTGGTGCACCTCCGGCCAGAGCGAAATGAAGCATGCCACACGTTGGTAGTGTCTGTGCCCGGAACTGCCTCCCTTGCGCCGAGGCGGGGCTTTTATTGAGACGCCCTGCGTCACCACGTTGTGGGGCGCAGAGCAGACATAACGCACAGGCCATGCAGTCACGCTGCTGAACCGACTCACCACTTCCCAACGACAGAGGAGATCTCCCTGCTGGAGAGTCTTCTTCCCTTGACTGGTGGGAACAACCGGTCCCTTGCTTTTTCTTCGCTTCCAGGATGTTTAGTGGTCGAATTGCCCGTGCTGAGCACAGGCCATGCAGTCACGCTGCCTAGACCAGGTCTTGGCCATCATGACTGCACGCCCATCAGTCCGCAGGCACATATACCTGCCCAGAACACCTGCAGAAAGGAAGACTGCCGTCCAGGATTTCTACGGAGTGGCACAATTCCCCAAAGTCCTAGGTGCCATTGATTGCACCCATGTGGCTCTACGTCCCCCCAGGGCATCAGAGCACATCTATAGAAACCGCAAGCACTGACATTCCATCAACGTGCAGGTAGTATGTGATGCCAAGGGAATCATCACCTCAGTATATGCCAACTATCCAGGGTCCACCCACGACAGTTTTATTAACAGAATGTCAACCCTAAACCGGGACCTAGAAGCTGGGCGGCATGGCGATACATGGCTGCTCAGTGAGTATAAATACCACAGCACATGCATGCATGTCAGATACTGAGTAATGTCACAACCCCACTAATGATACTCATCACCACCTCCCCAGGGGACAGTGCCTACCCTCTGAGCAGCCACATGATGACGCCAATTCAGAACCCCACCACGCCACCCGAGGTAAGATACAACACAGCCCACATTGCAACCCGGGGCATAGTGGAGCGCACATTCGGAGTGCTCAAGTCACGCTTTAGCTCCCTTGACCGTTCTGGTGGGCAGCTGTTATACGCTCCCCCAGTAGTGTGCAGGATCATAGTGGCAGCATGTATCCTGCACAACGTTGCAACATGCCAGGGCCTGCCCGTGGACATGGTGGTGCCCCCACATCCCCAACCACATGCACGCCCGCTGCGCATGGGAGGGGAAAGGGCACGGGGTGAGGCAGCCCGTACGCAGTTGGTGGCAAATTACTTCACCTAAAATCACACCCCTGTGGAGTGCACACAGCCCTGGCACATACCAGCTGACAATCAATGATGATGACATAAGGGACAGTCAACTATCACAACCATACCAGCCTGAGATTGGTCACCTGGAAGTGTTACATTGTGTGCATCCCTACCTACACAAACACCACCAATGCTGTGTCATCAAAAGACACACTTCTATGCTGCTAAATACATTACCGCCTTGCAAAATACAACATGACAACAGTTCCATGTCACCCAACCCATCACCAGCAATGCCACCCAACACACCATGGCATGTCATGCTATGTGAGAGCGAACAAAGTAATCCCCAAAACCTGACACAAGTGTCACAAAGTACAGTTTCCCTAATGGAAACTGGCCACACACAATATACTCCCAGCAATGTAGAACTAACAACATACATGACCAAATACTTACCAACAATACAATGCAGCTACACAACCTCAAACATAGCAAAAACATGACAGTACTAAGTTAAAGTAGTGGTAGTCTTACAACCTGATTATGCCAGCACATCAACCCCTGTCACGCAAATGTGTAAGTGCACTGCTTACAACATGAACTCCATCTCCAAAGTAGACGGCCATTTGAAGACATGAGGAATGAACCTGCAAATTAGGAGGAAGACATGGATGCACAAGCACATATCAATACACCATGCAGTGTACAATGCAACAACAATATCCACTAGGAATGTACACAGTATTGACTACAGACTGTCCACACAGCTCATGGGAGCCCAACGTCACTGTGTAATTCACTGTCACTTGGGCACACCCTTTGCAAGCCCATGGAAACGGGAAGCAGGAGGGGTGTGTGTCTCACGAACCCAAGCATCTAACCCAAACTCAGGACAAGACTGCATGTGCCCTGCCGGAATACAGTGGATGGGCACATGCAACACACTGTAAAAACAAATCAAAAATCAAAAATGGCCATGTGGGGGTCGGGGGGGGAGGACACCCACCTCCATGGGCTCATGGCCTGCATGGCTATGCCAATGTGGGAGAACTTCTGCTGTCGCTCTCATCACCCTCTGCTGCTGCCACAGGAGGTGGTGGTGCTATGGGAGGCAGCCCACGCAAAGCCCTGGTATGGTCCTCCATGGCAGCAAGCATGTGGGTGTGGAAGGTCTCGTTCTGGAGGATTATAGTGCGGAGATCCCCATGCAGCACCTGACGTGATGCCCGGATCTCCTCCCGAGTTGCCTGCATCTCAGCTAAGAGCGAACGTGTGAGCCGCTCCAGCTGCTGTTCTGTCCTCAAGTTAGTGGAAGCCTCAAGGTCAACAAGAGTCTCCCTGAGGTGATGGAGTTCTACCCTCAGGGCTTCCGTGTGGCCCTGGGACTCTATTGATATCGATTGGCGTAGAGTTTCCAGTGTCGCCCGTCGGTCCCTGTTGGACGCCAACATCTCTTCCCTGTGTGATTGGCAAATGGAGTCTGTTGCCTGCTGTAGTTGCTCCATCTGCCTTTCAGGGGGGACAGTGGAAGTGGCCACCCTCTCCATTGCTTGAGCCATCATCTCAACTGATGCTGCCTGTTGGGTTGCCATACTGTACATGGATTGTTCCCATGCAGTATTGCCTGGTGGCATACGGCCACCGTGTCGGCGGGCACCACACCTGTTTGGGGCAAGGCGATCTGTGCCTTGCTGTGCTGGCACTGCCTGAGGCTGCAGGACTGCATTCCCCCTCTGATCTGCTGGCCCAGGAACAGGATCAGATGTTGTGGAGTGTGACCCTGCATCCGTAGCCGCCAAAGGCGGACTTACCAATACTGACATCCCCATAGAGGGTTCTACCCCTGATGCAGGTGGGTTGGACAGAACAGAATCCCTGCCAGAAACACTTACCTGCGACGGCACATAGGTCTCATCATCCGAATCAGCACCTGAATAGAGGTCTGGGGAGGTGCACCCAGAGACACCGCTGGACAGAATGGTCTGCAGCAAGATTGGGTTCTCACCCACCACCACACCACGTCCCCCACTGGTGCCCGGTCGTGCCTGAGATTCCTCCTGGGTCTGCACCATCTCCTCAACCTCAACAGCATCAAGTGCGTCATCCCCTGCAAAAACATGAAAGACAAAAAATGGAAACAGGCATTAGCACCATAGCACACAAATAGGCCTGACAAGCTACAGAATCAGTACATGATTTACACATGTCCCACATGACTATAACCCTCCCATGCATGCACTGTCACTGAGTTGGAAGGGGAGGCAAAAGGCAGACACTGATGACACCAAAATGGAAGAGCAACACATTTGCTGCATGCTGGGTAGCACTGCCATCACACATTGGCCTGTGAGTGGCATGTCCAATACACACACATGACACATGCCATCACACAGATGGCATGTACCATAGCCATGGTACATTCCACAAGAACATCCATATGTCAGTGAATGAGTACTGTCAGCCATCCATGTGAGATGGACATGATGAGATGAAAAATGCTACATAGTGTGACAAAATATGCATGTGCCACACACTGCAACACATCCAGTGTACAAAAATACAGTGATTGCAGGCCGATGTACACATCAATGGTTGTGCACTTCAGCATGACAGGAAACAACTAACATGTTCCACATTCAAACAGGCCCCAAAAATTCATGTGATCAGGCCAATACTCAATCAGCCTGAATGGTCAAATCATTCACCTAACAAGGTAACACATGTAGGCCAATGTGGGGTTCATCAATGACAGAAGCATGTCACAAATGTGACAATAGGGCTGAGGAATGCATAGCAAAAGTGGGAGAATTGAAACAATCAGCCTGAACGAACACTGAAAAATACAAACAATGTTGTTGCAAGATGCCACTTCAAGGGCAACTGCCGTAATGTTTCGCTAAATTACTACTGTGGGCAGAAGGGATACTGTCACACCCAAATCCAAGGCCGCTGAATGTTTTGGATGAAGCACATGGGTGACCCATACCACTCAGGCACACACACCCTCACCTGGCACTCAATCAGAACCCGTCACCCAAACAACATACACATGCATTACACACACATGCATGGGCACTCACCGGACAATGCATCATAATCAGGTAGTTCTCCCACACCTTGGATCTGTTCCTCTGTGACGAAGGCCCCAGCAACAGACTAATGTTCAGTGAGTTTGTTGTCCTCTTGTGGAGAACCACCGCCTGTCACCAGAGTAGCGGCATGATTTGAGGCCATCTTGTTCTTTGCTCTGCGTTTCAGGTCATTCCACCGCTTGTAGCAATCATCAGCTGTGCGCCTCACAAATCCAAGGCACTTATGCGGTCGGCGATGGTCTGCCAGTGTGCCCTACGTTGACCAGGTGTGGTCTTGCACCCTGCAGTCACCAATATTTTGCGGCTATGTGCCGACACATAGGACACAAGTGCATCAAGTTCTGCGTCATTAAAGCAAGGCTTCCTTGATGTGCCGGAGTGTGTAGCCATGTCTGGGGTCTCAACCTGTTGTGCCAGAACACCCTTCCTCCTCTTCTTTAAAGGTGGAGCGGAGCCAGAGTGGCTTACGCCGCTCTGGTCAGTAGTGGCAGAATCACCGGTGGACTGGGTAGTAGGAGTGTGGAAATGCACAATGACCATAGGTCTTGATGCAGGCATTGGTTGCAGGGTATTGTTGGCAGGGGGAACGTCAGTTTGATGGACCTGGACTGACACTGTCCTGGATGGGAGAGTCAGAGCTGGGGCGGAAGGAGCTGCAGCAGCCCCTGCAGCCTCCCCACCCTGCATACTTGGGGCAGCAGATGACATAGCTGCCCCAGATCCACGTGGCCTGGTGACAACAACTTGCACCGCCACACGTGGCCTAGACTTGATGACCTGGAAGTCAGCCTGGGAGGCATCCTGTGCCAGGCCAGGTGCCACAATGGACTGGTCCAACAGGGGCTGAGCTGGGATGGTGTCAGCCACGTTTCCCTCAACCATGGGGTGGGGGCATGGGTGTCCCTGATTGTTCCTCCACACATGGGGGTATAGGGGCACCCTGCAAATCCCGGCCACGTCCCCTACCGTGGCCACCACACCCACCTTTTGAAGGTCGGCCGCCTTTGCCTCCCTTACCGCTTGGTCGCCTCCCAACCATGGCACTGATGTTGTTGTGCGTATGGGGGTTGCAGTAAACTACTGTCCTGGGCAATTGGGGGTCAAAGGAGTAGGATACTAGATGGAATTCGTACCCTAGTTCTCTAACAAGGCTGTCTGTGACACCTGGGGGAAGATGACTGGTCACGCAATGCACATGCAGCCTAAAATCAAAAATTAACGTGCACGCAACCCCTCGTAGACCACGTGCGTGAAAAAATGAACACACACTACGCTGTGGCACCCAGAAACACAGAAAATCCGCGTACACGTAATACACGCAGCCTAAAATGACCTCTGAAGGGGAACGCGACACACGGGGCAAGCACAGTTGCTAAGTACGTGCGGAACTCACCGTCTGCCGGAAAAAGAACGTGAAAAAAACGCGCGTGTACACGTTGGCAACACCCCCACCAAAAGAAGAATTGTACGCTCTCTGAGGAGACAGGACAAAAGGAGAAGTGAACTCTGTTTGAGGAAACAGGCCCAACAAAAAATCAGAAAAGAGCTGTCAGAGGTAACAGGGAGTACGAACTACAAACGCTGTGAAGTAATCGCGTGTGAACCGACAAGAAGTACAGATTTCACCCACTAACTCTCCACGAAAAGCATGTACAAGGCAATGGCATCCTACACGTAGCTTTTAAACCGGCCCACACGTACACGTCAGATACGCGTGTCCGCGAATTACACGCGATGACACTCGGATGTGCAGTTTTTCCACGTGTGCTCTGTCATCACGTGCTATGAGGGAAATGGCTGTGCGTGTAATGTAACTTACGCGCTTAAGCGCTAAGGGCCTTTGTCCAATGAAATTGCGTGCGTGTGCTGACGCGCATATGCTCTGAGGCCCTTTCCTCGAATTACACGCTGACGTGCAATATTTTCACGTGCCAAATCACTCCGTATCAAGCTGGCCACGCGAAAACACACGGAAGACCACGCTCCTGCCCAGAAGGCCGAATTACTGCCCCCCAAAGCCCCGAGCACGCTCCCACCTGCCATCTGCTGCTGCCTGACTGCCTGCTGCCCACGTGCCCTGCCATTTGCTGCCTGCACGACAGCCAGGAGGGTTGTTGCTGTGACCACCCCTGCTGGAACCGAAGACTCCCGACTGGAATTCCATCGCTCCACAGCCCATCCCCAGGACCCAGTTGCCCACCCACTCCTGCCTCTGGGGTCGCCATGTCCAGCACAATCCCATCTGGCAGCACTGGCAACCCCCAGCCAGAGAGGCAGAGGGCCACCAGCTTCACTGCCACCGAAGTTGGTGTCCTGGTGGAGCAAGTCCTGGGGCACTATGATGCCTTCTTTGGAAGTTTGCGCGCCGACAATGAAGGACGCACCATGGACATCGTGACTGCCATCAACGTGGAGGGGGTGGCAGTCCGCGACTTACATCATGTCAAGAAGCGCTGGGACGACTTCAGGTCCAGGACCCTCAACAAGGCCCGGCGCCTCGCTAAGGCAGCAGATGCCAAGGGGCACCGGGGCCAGCTGTCGAACCATCAAATGAGGGTCCTGGAACGCATATGCCCAGCGTTCTACGTCCAGATCCTTGAGAGGCAGACCCGTCTGAAGTCGAGAGGTAAGTGTACATGCATGTTGATAGTACGCTGTGCGTGTCATGATGTGCCAGTAGTGTGCAGGTTGCACATGTGTTTATGTAGGGCCATGTAGGGATGTGTATGAACATGGGCGTGAGGCTGCCACATGTGAGTCCTCTCAGTTGTGAGACACATTGATGGTGTATGTGTTGGTAAGCATGCTGGGCAAATGCAGGTGTGGGAGCACACATGTTTGAATTTCTGTGTATGTACATTGGCATGGTTGTGGCATGGATGGTGGTTCATAATGCATGTATCTGCACTGTGTACATGTGCATGTATGTGTATCTGACAAGTGTGCAACTGTGATGCAACATGGATGCACGTGACACTGATATGTAGAAGGATGAATGGCAGATGTGACATGTATGGCGATCTCATCACTGCAACAGTTGGAGGAGATGTAGACATGCATGTAAGTGTGGTGGTGTGTGCGCATGTCTAGTGCACTCCTTGTGTATCATGTGATGTCAGGCTCACCTTTGACTGTTCATGCTGTTGAATGTGTATGGATGGTGCTGCCTGGTGCAATATTGCTGTTGAAATGTTCATGTGTGTGAGTTAAAATGACATGTGTGTCGTGGAGTGTGATGCCGCGTCTGTAGTTAAACAATGCCACTCATGTGCAACTGTCATGTGTGTATCAGTCCATTGTACAGTGTTCTGATGCCTGTGTTTTATCTCTCCCTGTCTGCAGCGTCAACTGAAGAAGAGGGCGGAGAGGGTGCTGTGGAGCACAGCGGCACTGATCATCCCGCCAGCCGGTTACGCAAGGCCCGGCTCCCCTCCCAGGTTGTCATCTTGTTGAGGAATGAGGAGTTCGGTGCCGCGTCCCAGGCCGCAGCTGCCGAGGGAAGGTCCAAGAGGCGGAGGTCGGAGTTGGACTCCTCAGCAGCAGATGGGGCAGCTGAGACCCCACAGGGTCCGATGGAGGAAGATGGCACGGAGTCATCCAGGTTGGTGGGGGGTTTGGTGGAGAAGGAGGCTGTGCAAGGGACAGACACGGGGTCTGGAGGTGGGGATTCCACTGGTGCTAGTGGTGCAGTCTAGGGGCAGGGACAGGAGACAGCACAGGCCACCGGGGGGGTGCCTATGTGTAATCCTGTCCCTGATCCTGTGAATGCATCATCCCGCATCAGCAGGGATGCCTACGTCCAGACCCGTTTTTAGGGAGGGGATCCACTTACAACAACTGGCCTTCCTCTCCCTGCGGACGTGGCTATCCAGGAGCGGGTTGAGCCTGTCCTGGGTGGGGTGGCGTTGCGTCAACGGGCCATGCAAGGTGACCTGCAGTCTTTTCATGAGGAGACTGCACGTCATCTCGAATGGCTCATTGACCGCGTTGACCTATTGGGACAGCTCACCAGGGCCGGATTCCTCCGTTTGCTGGACCTTGTTCCGACACCCTCCTCAACTGAAGCCCCATTGCGCCAGTCGTACTCCATGCCATCTTCCCACCCATGTATCACCTGGATACCCTGTGGAGCTGCCTCTGACCCTGCGGCCAGGCTGGTGGAGGACACATCCCTGCCACAGTCGGGAGTCGGACGTCCAGCAGGGGTGGCCACATCAACAACTGCACCCCAGCCGGAGGAGGATGTGCAGGCAGCAAGAGCCAGGGCACAGGCAGAGGCACAGCAGCAGCAGCAACAAGGTGGGAGCCATGATGGCTCGGGGCCTTCGTCATCGGAGGTGCAGGCATCGGCCATAGGGCAGGAGGACCCAGGACTGGATGTGTCTTCTGTGTGGCAGCAGTTAGGCCATGCTATAGATGCGGAGCGGCAGCGGGCAGAAGAGTCACGGCTCATGATGGTCAGGGCGGAGAACTCCATGCGGAGGGCCCTGAGGCGGGCCGAGTGCCTCGAGGCAATTCGCAAGAAGTTGGAGGAGAACATGTCGTCGTCCCTGCAAACCCTCGGGGCCATGGAACAGGACCACCTCCAGGACATTTTCGCAGGAGTTCGATGATGCCCTGGCCCGGGACATCCAAAAGTGAGCCGTCGGACTAGCCCACTGCCATTGTAAATAGTTTTTAGAGTTAGGTTTCCTTTTCATTTTCCTTTTATTTGTGGTCAATGGACAATGCCACACACATTTGTATATAGTTATATTTTTAGGTAGTTTCTTAGGTAGGTTTCATTTGTTTAGTTGGGCTCATGGACCCTTTACATCGTTGGACAATGGATTGATTTATTTTTGGGATTTTTGAACATGGATTAATGGATTTTTATTTTGGACAATGGATTGTATATAGTTACATCATGGATTCATTTGGATTTTTTTTTTTCATTATGCACATGGAGTAATGTTTTTTTTTTCAGGACAATGTTTTGTAAATAGTTGGACTATGGATTGATTTCGCATTTTTATTTATCATTATGAACATGAAACAATGGATATCTTTCTTTTACCTTTTTTTGGATTTGCGTTGGTGGAGGGAGCGTTTGGAATGTTTTTCTTTCAAAAATGTTTCCATTGCTTATCATTTTCATTCACTCATCTTTTTCACATGCTTTTCATTTCATGTTTGATATTTTGGTATGCTTTCATTTCATTTATTTATTTATGTACTTAATACATTTTTATATTTTAGTTCCATGTGTGGGATTTGCTCATTGGGTTGATGCATGTGAAATTGTGGGTTTACACAAGCAATGCCAACCAGTGTATGTGTGTGATGGAAATGTGTTGATGTACATAGTTGAGTTTTGGTTTGTGTCTTGAGATAGGCATGTCAGTGTGGGGTGGATTGGGAAATCATTGCGTCTCAAGAATGGGGTGGCGTGATGTGGTATTTTTTGGTATAGAAGTGGGCCATGACTGTGCATATTTATTTCGTGTAGGGGGGGACATGAGTGGGACATGAGTGGGGGCCTGCTGGCAGGTGCCCCTGACTGCTGGGGGGTGGGGGTCCAGGGGGACTGTTAGGGAGGATTCTCTGTTTAGGCTGAATTTCCTAACCTAGTGAGTCCCCCAGCAGCTTTGCTGGATTTCTGGAGTTTGTTTTTTTCATCCTGCCAAGAGTGAGACACTTTTCTCCCACTCTTGGACATGATTTGTGGTTGATTTCTTTGAATGCCAATATGTTCTATGGGCTATGGGGTCTTTTACTCCATAGGGCCTCTTGTGTTTTGCTATGTGTGTTACACCGCACCCTCTGTGCCGTAACACTGGGGTGTCCTAGGTGATCCCCACCATAGACTCCATACCCTGGGACTGACTACTGTCTCCCAGGGCATGTAAAGTCACCATTGGCTTTACTAGACCTAAATTTACTAACAGAACCAGTACAAAACGTCCTATTGTGGACGTGCTGGTAGGGGTAATTCAATTACCCCTGGGTCTGTTGTTCGAGGGGGCACTGTCCCGTCCCCCCTTGTCGAGTTTTGGCTGGTGGCAGTGGATACTACTTTTTTATATTCGACCGCAAATATATTCCTATGGGATTCTTCCCATTCTTCGAGGCTAATACTTTTTCACATTAGTCTCTAACATATCGCCGGTTTATTTATCTTAAATAAATTCAACGGTTAGTATTTTCTGCCAGAACTCATTTTTTAAAATGGCGTATGTGTTCGCCTCTGTAACTCCGAACCAAAGGTTGAGCCCTTTGTTCCACTTTTGGCGGGCTTCTACACAGAAGCCCTCCAGAGTGGTGCCATTTTGTCTGGGTACCACAGGGGGTGTGGGAGGGGGTTTAGGCACCCTGGACTGAGTTGCCTTGCCAACTCAAGTGGCACTCTGGTGTGATTGGCCCAAGTGGTGAGCCGCCTCGCTCACCACGTAGCATGTTTGAGTGACAGCTAGGCTGAATGAATGTGGGTTTTCTGCATAAAAGCAGTGCTTTTGGGACTGGAATTTCAGAAGTCGCCACAGGACCTAAGAATCCGACGAGGGTAAAGCTGAGCTGACCTGCAACGACGACACCTCTGGTGGAGCCCTGCTGAACCGACTCACCACTTCCCAACGACAGAGGAGATCTCCCTGCTGGAGAGTCTTCTTCCCTTGACTGGTGGGAACAACCGGTCCCTTGCTTTTTCTTCGCTTCCAGGATGTTTAGTGGTCGAATTGCCCGTGCTGAGCACCCCAGCAACCGGATAGCCACTAATCACTGTACCGCGACCAAAAGGTGGCACCTTGTGACGGAGCACTCCGTGGCTGGTCTCTTCCCTGGTGGTGCAACGATCTTCACTTTCCTCTACGACAAGATCATCTCTTCTTCTGGCAAAGTCCCGACTTGCATCCACCACCAGGAACAACTGCCCCCGCCGAGTTGTCTCTTCACTTACAAGGTACTGTGTCCGCCTGGCTTCCCTTGTCACGGGTAGCGTGAGGTGTCTTAAATCCTTACCTTTACACTGGGTCGCCTCCAGACCTTCTTAACTTTTGTTCTAAAACTGGTCCAACTTTTCTGTGACATTTTGCTACAAAGACTCGAAGTGCATTTACACTGTGATACTTTTTTGGGACATATCGCCTTGCCTCTCTCCGAGTGGGCCTGGCCTCTGACCTTTGTAATCTACAGTAGACCCTGCCTTGCTTGCCTTGCATTTGCTTCGTAAAAGTGTTGGTACCGAGTTGGTTTCATACCCTGCCTTTTCTCTCCCTTTCTAACGAATATTAGAGTGCCATCTAGGTTAAAGCACTCACCTCTGTCTGCAAATAAGTGGTGCTGTTGAACCTAGACTTGTCGAAATATTGTTATGGGATTGATATCTACTTATAGTGATTGTGATTGAAGTTGTTTGCCGTATTAGTGCCAGTGTGTTTTTCGTAGATGTGTTTTTAAATAAATAATTATATATCTTTACACCCAAGCTCTGATCAGTGTCTGCTTGTTCTACTGTGTAAATTGCCCTATTTTATTTACTCTAAATACTGCCTAACTCATCTTGAGAGAAGTCTGACTGTTCAGCCACAGCTACCAGGTAAATCTAGGTGGTACAGACTGATACCAATTGGGTTTACTGCTAACTCCTGTAGACTTAAACTTTTTGCAGTGGTCCCAGAGGCAACTGCACAGGTTTCTGCCTAACACTGGTGTACAGCGGTGGGATTTGTATCGAGTATACAGTTTAGAATGCTTTTCAACACTTTAGGATAACTAACCACAAAGCTTAGCACTAAAAAGCAACTTTCAAAAAAAAAAACATATCTACTATGGAAGTTTACAGTCAAGAGTCCTTGTCAGGTGAAAATACTGAGAGTTTGAGAGCTCTCTGTAGACAAGAGGATCTTTCTGTAAGATGCAAGAAAATAGAACTAATAGTGAGATTGCTGGAAAACCAAAGTCTGGGTAATGGTTCAGAGGAACCAACTTCTCCAGCAAATGTAGATAACAGTAATGGTGTTGATCTAAATCAAAGTTCTGATGATAGTGATGAAGAGGCTGAAGAGGAAGGAGAGGCTAATGAAACTGTCTGCCCTACTCCTCTGTCTGCCTTACCAGCTGTACCTACTGGGCCTATAGCAGGTCCCACACTAAGTCCTCAAGTCCTTGAACTAGAAAAAATGAAAATAGACTTGGAATTCAGAAGGATTACTGCTCAAACTGAACAGAAACACCAAGAAATGCAACAAATTCTTAGGCTCAGAGAAATGGAGCTCAAGCATGAGTTAGAAATGAAAAAGTTGTCTGTTGAAACTGCTTCTGTCTCTGGCTCCTCTAGAAGTTCCAGTCCCAAAAGACCCCGGATGCCTAAGGAATTAATTGGTATGTATGAACCAAAGTTGGATGTGTTGGTTTGAGTATAATCATGGGCTCTAGAACATCACAGGTAATGAGTTACTTACCTGGTTGTTCTCTAGGCTCCCCCCTGTTGCAACTGATGCGGTGATGGAGTTGGGGGAGGAGGATAGGAGAGAGTACGAAAGTGTGAAACTAGCTCTGATAGCTGGATTTGGGAAGACCCCTTCCCAGTATCTTAAGAGGTTTAGATCCCTCAAAAAGCATGATGGTACCCCTTGGGCTACCTGGGTGAGTGAAGGGTTGAAAAACCTAGAGGGATGGATTAAGGGTTACAAGGTGAACACTTATGAGGGTATGAAGAATCTTTTTTATGTTGGAATCTATTTATGATGCCTGTTCTCCTGAGCTCAGACAGCACTTGGCTGATTCGAAGGAATTGGATTCCAGGAAGCTAGCTAAGGCCGCTGACTTGTGGGTTGCCAACAGGGCTACTCATAAGGATTCTGGGGCAACTCAGAAAAAGGATGAGGGAAAACTGCCTAAAAAAGACTCAAAAGAGAATTCTAATAACTCAAATTCCAAAGAGGGCACCAAACAAAACCATAAGGGTAAGCCACAAGGAAAACCACAGCAGAATAGTGTACCTTCTGATGCCAAACCAGAGGGAGGCCAGAACAAGCCACCATTCCAGAAAGCATTTGGTAAATGCTTTGTTTGTGGCTCTACTGACCATGTGAAAGGAGATCCCAGATGCAAGGGTAAACCTTCAGGGGTCCAGCTTGTCTCCTTAGCCTTCGCTCCAGAGGAGAAAGTCCAAATGGCAAGTGGAAACTTTCTACTGCTGGCTGATGAACCCATTGGAGTATCAGCCAGTGTTTCTTTAGTGTCTCTGGGTTTGTGGTAACAACAGAATTTAGATGTCTATAATTCTATCCCGGATAATACTATAGAGCATTATAAGGACAGTGTCCAGGTGAATGGTCAGGAGACTCCTGCCATTAGGGAAACTGGAGCCAGCATAACTGTGGTGGATAAATCTTTTTTTCAGGCTGAGGATGTTGCTAAGGCACCCAAACGCCTCACCAAGTTAGCTGGAGGGCCTGTGCAGATGCTTCCCCAATTAACAGTTCTTATCCAGTGTAATGACATGACTGTGAAGATACCTGTCAGCATACAAAGTGAGGTACCAGGACAAGTTCTGTTGGGTAACGATTTAAAAACTCTCGGAGTTGTGTCTCATACCCCCAGACCTCCTAGTAAACGGTTACAGGAGCTAACCAGACCTGCAAGGGAGAGAACAATGAGAGGTACCCCCGAGAAGATGATGGAAAAGAATATCACTCCTGCTCCACTGGAATTGTCAGCTGCTGTCTCAAGGAAATTAGAAGCAAAAGGGAAACCTAAAACTTCTATACCGAAACCAGCAGCCAGCATTTCAGTGCAGCCAACAAGGACTTCCCCTCGGTTGTCCAAAGTTACACCTGTAACTCCCCCTCCAGCTGAGGCTGAGAGGGTGGTACAACCGTGTGTGGTAGAATTAGACTCTGAGGAAGAGCTAATGGAAGGCCAGGAACTCATTGGAGATCTGGATCCTGTTGACCATCCTGGGCTGCAGTCTTTACTGGCAGAAGGTGGACCCAACAGGGCGGACTTCAGTAAGGGACAGAGAGAATGTCCAACTCTGGAAGGTCTTCGCCACCAGGCAGAAGCTCAGGCTGAAGGGCAAGAGCCTGGGAAATACAGGTTGCACTGGGAAGATGGCCTCTTCTACAGTAAACCGACCGAGTCTGCACCTGGAGACATACAAATGACTTGTAGTACCCCAAGAGAACAGACAACAGTTCTTGCAATTAGCCCATGAGATTCCTTTGGCTGGTCACTTGAGTTTCAAGAAGACTAAGGAAAGGCTCTCTCTCTACTTTTATTGGCCAAAGATGTGGGCCGAAGTAGAAAAACACTGCAGGAGCTGCCACACCTGCCAGACCTCTGGTAAGGTTGGCGCCCAGAATGTGGCACCTTTAGTGCCTCTCCCAGTTGTGGGAGTCCCATTTGAGAGAGTAGGGATTGACATTGTTGGTCCCCTTGATCCTCCAACCTCCTCAGGCAATAGGTTTATACTTGTTGTAGTAAACCATGCTACTAGGTATCCTGAGGCCATTCCTATGAGGACTGTTACGGCTCTGGCTGTGGCTAAGGCCCGCCTTGGTATTTTTACCAGGGTCGGGTTTCCTAAGGAAGTAATCTCTGACAGGGGGTCAAACTTTATGTCCCACTACATGAAAGCCATGTGGAAAACCTGTGGAGTTACTTACAAGTTCTCAACAGCGTACCACCCACAAACCAATGGGTTGGTAGAAAGGTTCAACCGAACCATGAAGAGCATGATAGGTGCTTTAGAAGAACACCTTAAACGATAGTGTGATCTTCTACTGCCATGCCTTCTCTTTGCTTATAGAGAAGTCCCTCAGGAGGGAGTAGGTTATTCTCCCTTTGAGCTTCTCTATGGTCATCCCGTCAGAGGTCCATTGGCCCTGATTAAGGAGGGGTTGGAGAGTGCTCCTTCCCCCAAGCCAGTCAGAGTGACTGACTACGTGATAGGTCTCCGGAGGAGAATGTCACACATGATGGCGGAAGCAAGTGATAACTTGAAAGCTGGACAAGCATTGGTCAACTGCCATGATCAAAAGGCTAACATGGTTGAGTTCATTCAAGACCAGCTAGTTCTCGTTATGATCCCAACAAGGCAGAGGGCCTTGCAAGACAAATGGATGGGACCCTTCAGAGTTGTGGGTAAACTCGGAGAGGTCAACTATCTGGTGGACTTGGGCAATCCCAAGGATGCTCCAACAGTCTTCCACACCAACCGACTCAAAGCGTATGTCTCGAGACCTAATGTAGGAGCGCTGCTGCTAGCATCATCCGAGGAAGAAGAAGAGAGTGAAGCTCTTCCAGATCTCCTCAGAGGCTTACCTTCAGACGAAAAGATTGAAGGAGTAAATCTCTCTTCAAATCTGACACCTGAGCAACAAGAAGAGTGCAAATCTATGTTGAATCAGTTTGCCTCTCTGTTCTCACTTTCACCAGGCTTGTCCCCTTGAGGCCAGCATGACATACTCACTGGTGACTGTCTGCCAGTCAAAAGCAGAGGATACAGAATGTCAGAAAATGTACGAACCCACATCAAAGGTGAGGTCAGCAAGATGCTTGATCTCGGGGTACTAGAGCCCTCTACTAGTCCATGGTCTAGCCCAGTTGTGTTAGTACCAAAGGCAGGATATAAAGAACTTAGATTCTGTGTGGACTATAGAGCTCTTAATGCAGTCACCAAGACTGATGCCCACCCTTTGCCAAGCACAGATGAGTTGGTGGATAGACTTGGTTCAGCCAAGTTCCTCAGCACATTTGACTTGATGTCAGGTTATTGGCAAATAGCCCTGACAGACCATGCCAAGGAGAAAACTGCATTTTCTACCTCAGTTGGCTTATACCAGTTTAAGGTAATGCCTTTTGGATTGAAAAATGCACCTGCTACATTTCGACGGATGGTAAACCAGGTTCTGAATGGGATGGAGGATTTCTGCATGGCATACTTGGATGACATAGCAGTGTTCAGCAAATCCTGGGAAGAACATGTAACCCACCTAAGAGATGTTTTGCAGGCTCTTGGACGAGCCAATCTGACCATCAAGGCGAGTAAATGCTAAATTGGACAGAGTGGGGTAGTCTATCTTGGACATGAGATAGGAGGTGGAGAAATAAGGCCTTTGCTCAGTAAGATTGAAGCTGTGCAAAATTGGACAACACCTACTACTCAGACCCAGGTGAGGGCCTTCTTAGATCTCACCGGGTATTACAGGAATTTCATCGAGAACTATGGGACCATAGCTTCTCCTCTGAATGTCATCTCCTCTCCAAAATTCCCTAAGAAGGTTAGATGGAACGAGGAGTGCATTCAGGCCTTTGAAAACCTGAAAAAGGCTCTTTGCCAAGCCCCAGTACTCAGAGCTCCTGATTACCACCAAACTTACATTGTGCAGACAGATGCTTCAAATGTAGGAATAGGTGCAGTACTCAGTCAACTGGATGGGAAAGGTAGGGAGACCCCGTTTGCTTCATCAGCCGCAAGCTGAAGGATCCTGAAACAAGGTGGGCAACAATCGAAAGAGAATGCTTTGCTATCATGTGGGATCTGAAGAAGTTCAGGCCATACTTGTATGGTTCTACTTTTGTCATTCAGACTGACCACAAACCCTTGAGATGGTTAATGCAAATGAAAGGGGAAAACCCAAAACTACTGAGATGGTCAATCTGTCTGCAAGGGTTTGATTTCACCATTGAGCACAGGTCAGGGTGTCACCACCAAAATGCTGATGGTCTCTCTAGGATGTATGTCATCGACTAGAGATATGAGATTCATCCAGGAGTGGATTAAATCCTCCTGTCCCTTAGTCTGGGGGGGCGAGTGTTAGGGAGAATTCTCTGTTTAGGTTGAATTTCCTAACCTAGTGAGCCCCCAGCAGCTTTGCTGGATTTCTGGAGTTTGTTTTTTTCATTCTGCCAAGAGTGAGACTCTTTTCTCCCACTCTTGGACATGATTTGTGGTTGATTTCTTTGAATGCCAATGTGTTCTATGGGCTATGGGGTCTTTTACTGCATAGGGCCTCATGTGTTTTGCTATGTGTGTTAGACCGCACCCTCCGTGCCGTAACACTGGGGTGTCCTAGGTGATCCCCACCATTGACTCCATACCCTGGGACTGACTACTGTCTCCCAGGGCATGTAAAGTCACCATTGGCTTTACTAGACCTAAATTTACTAACAGAACCAGTACAAACCATCCTATTGTGGACGTACTGGTAGGGGTAATTGGATTACCCCTGGGTCTGTTGTTCGAGGGGGCACTGTCCCGTACCCCCTCGTCGAGTTTTGGCTGGTGGCAGTGGATACTACTTTTTTATATTCGACCGCAAATTTATTCCTATGGGATTCTTCCCATTGTTTGAGGCTAATACCTTTTCACATTAGTCTCGAACATACCGCCGGTTTATTTATCTGCCAGAACTCGGTTTTTAAAATGGCGTATGTGTTCGCCTCTGTAACTCCGAACCAAAGGTTGAGCCCTTTGTTCCACTTTTGGCGGGCTTCTACACAGAAGCCCTCCAGAGTGGTGCCATTCTGTCTGGGTACCACTGGGGGTATGGGAGGGGGTTTAGGCACCCTGGACTGAATTGCCTTTCCAACTCAAGTCGCACTCTGGTGTGATTGGCCCAAGTGGTGAGCCGCCCCGCTCACCACGTAGCATGTTTGAGTGACAGCTAGGCTGAATGAATGGGGGTTTTCTGCATAAAAGCAGCGCTTTTGGGAATGGAATTTCAGAAGTCGCCACAGGACCTAAGAATCCGACGAGGGTAAAGCTGAGCTGACCTGCAACGACGACACCTCCGGTGGAGCCCTGCTGAACCGACTCACCACTTCCCAACGACAGAGGAGATCTCCCAGCTGGAGAGTCTTCTTCCCTTGACTGTTGGGAACAACCGGTCCCTTGCTTTTTCTTCGCTTCCGGGACGTCTAGTGGTCGAAACGCCCATGCTGAGCACCCCGGCAACCGGATAGCCACTAACCAGTGTACCGCGACCAAAAGGTGGTACCTTGTGACGGAGCACTCCGCGGCTGGTCTCTTCCCTGGTGGTGCAACGATCTTCACTTTCCTCTACGACGAGATCATCTCTTCTTCTGGCAAAGTCCCGACTTGCATCCACCACCAGAAACAACTGCCCCCGCCGGAGCTGTCTCTTCACTTACAAGGTACTGTGTCCGCCTGGCTTCCCTTGTGACGGGTAGCGTGAGGTGTCTTAAATTCTTACCTTTCCACAGGGTCGCCTCCAGACCTTCTTAACTTTTGTTCTAAAACTGGTCCAACCTTTCTGTGACATTTTGCTACCAATACTCGAAGTGCATTTCCACTGTGATACTTTTTTGGGACATAGCGCCTTGCATCTCTCCGAGTGGGCCTGGCCTCTGAACTTTGTAATCTACAGTAGACCCTGCCTTGCTTGCCTTGCATTTGCTTCGTAAAAGTGTTGGTACCGAGTTGGTTTCATACCCTTCCTTTTCTCTCCCTTTCTAACGAATATTAGAGTGCCATCTAGGTTAAAGCACTCACCTCTGTCTGCAAATAAGTGGTGCCGTTGAACCTAGACTTGTCGAAATATTGTTATGGGATTGACATCTACTTATAGTGATTGTGATTGAAGTTGTTTGCCATATTAGTGCCAGTGTATTTTTCGTAGATGTGTTTTTAAATAAATAATTATATATCTTTACACCCAAGCTCTGATCAGTGTCTGCCTGTTCTACTGTCTAAATTGCCCTATTTTGTATACTCTAAATACTGCCTAACTCATCTTGAGAGAAGTGTGACTGCTCAGCCACAGCTACCCGGTAAATCTGGGTGGTACAGACTGCTACCAATTGGGTTTACTGCTAACTCCTGTAGACTTAAACTTTTTGCAGTGGTCCCAGAGGGAACTGCACAGGTTTCTGCCTAACACGGATATGACCGGGGGCCTGCTGGCAGGTGCCCCTGACTGCTGGGGGATGGGAATGCTGGGGGACATGAGTGGGGGCCTGCTGGCAAGTGCCCCTGACTGCTGGGGTGTGGGGGTGCAGGGGGACATGAGTGGGACATGAGTGGGGGCCTGCTGGCAGGTGCCCCTGACTGCTGGGGAGTGGGGGTGCAGGGGGACATGAGTGGGACATAAGTGGGGGCCTGCTGGCAGGTGCCCCTGACTGCTGGGGGGTGGGAGTGCAGGGGGACATGAGTGGGGGCCTGCTGGCAGGTGCCCCTGACTGCTGGGGGTGGGAGTGCAGGGGGATATGAGTGGGACATGAGTGGGGTCCTGCTGGCAGGTGCCCCTGACTGCTGGGGAGTGGGGGTGCAAAGGGACATGAGTGGTGGCCTGCTGGCAGGTGCCCCTGACTGCTGGGGGGTGGGGGTGCTTGGGGGACATGAGTGGGACATGAGTGGGGGCCTGCTGGCAGGTGCCCCTGACTGCTGGGGGGTGGGGGTGCAGGGGGACATGAGTGGGACATGAGTGGGGGCCTGCTGGCAGGTGCCCCTGACTGCTGGGGGTTGGGGTGCAAAGGGACATGAGTGGGGGCCTGCTGGCAGGTGCCCCTGACTGCTGGGGGGTGGGGGTGCAGGGGTACATGAGTGGGGGCCTGCTGGCAGGTGCCCCTGACTGCTGGGGGGTGGGGGTGCGGGGGGACATGAGTGGGACATGAGTGGGGGCCTGCTGGCAGGTGCCCCTGACTGCTGGGGGGTTGGGGTTCTGGGGGACATGAGTGGAGGCCTCCTGGCAGCTGCCCCTGACTGCTGGGGGGTGGGGTGCAGGGGACATGAGTGGGGGCCTGCTGGCAGGTGCCCCTGACTGCTGGGGGGTGGGGGGGTGCTGGGAGACATGAGTGGGACATGAGTGGGGGCCTGCTGGCAGGTGCCACTGACTGCTGGGGGGTGGGGGTGCAAAGGGACATGAGTGGGGGCCTGCTGGCAGGTGCCCCTGACTGCTGGGGGGTGGGGGTGCAGGGGGACATGAGTGGGGGCCAGCTGGCAGGTGCCCCTGACTGCTGGGGGGTGGGGGTGCAGGGGGACATGAGTGGGGGCCTGCTGGCAGGTGCCCCTGACTGCTGGGGGGTGGGGGTGCAGAGGGACATGAGTGGGGGCCTGCTGGCAGGTGCCCCTGACTGCTGGGGGGTGGGGGTGCAGGGGGACATGAGTGGGACATGAGTGGGGGCCTGCTGGCAGGTGCCCCTAACTGCTGGGGGGTGGAGGTGCAGGGGAACATGAGTGGGAGATGAGTGGGGGCCTACTGGCAGGTGCCCCTGACTACTGGGGGTAGGGGTGCAGGGGGACATGAGTGGGGGCCTTCTGGCAGGTGCCCCTGACTGCTGGGGGGTGGGGGTGCTGGAGGACATGAGTGGGACATGAGTGGGGGCCTGCTGGCAGGTGCCCCTGACTGCTGGGGGGTGGGGGTGGTGGGGGACATGAGTGGGGCCCTGCTGGCAGGTGCCCCTGACTGCTGGGGGGTGGGGGTGCAGGGGGACATATGTGGGGGTCTGCTGGCAGGTGCCCCTGACTGCTGGGGGGTGGGGGTACAGGAGGACATGAGTGGGACATGGGTGGGGGCCTGCTGGCAGGTGCCCCTGACTGCTGGAGGGTGGGGGTGTAAAGAGACATGAGTGAGGGCCTGCTGGCAGGTGCCCCTGACTGCTGGGGGGTGGGGGTGCAAAGGGACATGAGTGGGGGCCTGCTGGCAGGTGCCCCTGACTGCTGGGGTTGGGGGTGCAAAGGGACATGAGTGGGGGCCTGCTGGCAGTTGCCCCTGACTGCTGGGGGGTGGGGGTGCAGGGGGACATGAGTGGGGGCCTGCTGGCAGGTGCCCCTGACTGCTGGGGGGTAGGGGTGCAGGGGGACATGAGTGGGACATGAGTGGGGGCCTGCTGACATGTGCCCCTGACTGCTGGGTTGTGAGGGTGCTGGGGGACATGAGTGGGGGCCTGCTGGCAGGTGCCCCTGACTGCTGGGCGGTGAAGGTGCAGGGGGACATGAGTAGGGGCCTGCTGGCAGGTGCCCCTGACTGCTGGGGGGTGGGGGTGCTGGGAGACATGAGTGGGACATAAGTGAGTTCTGCTGGCAGGTGCCCCTGACTGCTGGGGGGTGGGGGTGCAGGGGGACATGAGTGGGACATGAGTGGGGGCCTGCTGGCAGGTGCCCCTGACTTCTAGGGGGTGAGGGTGCAAAGGCACATGAGTGGGGGCCTGCTGGCAGGTGCCCCTGACTGCTGGGGGGTGGGGGTGCAGGGGGACATGAGTGGGGGCCTGCTGGCAGGTGCCCCTGACTGCTGGGGGGTGGGGGTGCAGGGGGCCATGAGTGGAACTTGAGTGGGGGCCTGCTGGCAGGTGCCCCTGATTGCTGGGGGGTGGGGGTGCAAAGGGACATGAGTGGGAGCCTGCTGGCAGGTGCCCCTGACTGCTGGGGGTTGGGGGTGCAAAGGGACATGAGTGGGGGCCTGCTGGCAGGTGCCCCTGACTGCTGGGGAGTGGGGGCGCAGGGGGACATGAGTGGGACATGAGTGGGGGCCTGCTGGCAGGTGCCCCTGACTGCTGGGGGGTGGGGGTGCAGGGGGACATGAGTGGGGGCCTGCTGGCAGGTGCCCCTGACTGCTGGGGGGTGGGGGTGCAGGGGGACATGAGTGGGACATGAGTGGGGGCCTGCTGGCAGGTGCCCCTAACTGCTGGGGGGTGGAGGTGCAGGGGAACATGAGTGGGAGATGAGTGGGGGCCTACTGGCAGGTGCCCCTGACTACTGGGGGGTAGGGGTGCAGGGGGACATGAGTGGGGGCCTTCTGGCAGGTGCCCCTGACTGCTGGGGGGTGGGGGTGCTGGAGGACATGAGTGGGACATGAGTGGGGGCCTGCTGGCAGGTGCCCCTGACTGCTGGGGGGTGGGGGTGGTGGGGGACCTGAGTGGGGGCCTGCTGGCAGGTGCCCCTGACTGCTGGGGGGTGGGGGTGCAGGGGGACATAAGTGGGGGTCTGCTGGCAGGTGCCCCTGACTGCTGGGGGGTGGGGGTACAGGGGGACATGAGTGGGGGCCTGCTGGCAGGTGCCCCTGACTGCTGGAGGGTGGGGGTGTAAAGGGACATGAGTGAGGGCCTGCTGGCAGGTGCCCCTAACTGCTGGGGGGTGGGGTGCAAAGGGACATGAGTGGGGGCCTGCTGGCAGGTGCCCCGACTGCTGGGGTTGGGGGTGCAAAGGGACATGAGTGGTGAAGGTCCCCTGACTGCTGGGGGGTGGGGGTGCTATTAATAATGAGTGGGACATGAATGGGGGCCTTCTGGCAGGTGCCCCTGACTGCTGAGGGGTTGGGGTGCAGGGGGACATGAGTGGGGCCTGCTAGCAGGTGCCCCTGACTGCTGGGGGGTGGGGGTGCAGGGGGACATGATTGGGTGATCAGTAGTGCAAGCTGACATGTGGCTTGGTTGGGGGAAAGGCCCATGGTAGATGGGCTGCCTGCGGGACATGACCAGGGGTGCAGGGTAGTCCCCTGTGGTGTGGGCTGCCTGCAGGGGCCGTGGACGGTGTAGAGGGAACACCTGGGAGGACCCACACTGCCAATTCACGTGTGAAACTTCCCTCGCACCCCAGGAATACATGTACCCTGCTCAAATCGCATGTGAAACTTCCTGCGCACCCCAGTTATACACGTACCCCACTCGCACAGGCCCTTTCGCGTGTGAAACTTCCTGTGCACCCCAGTTATACACGTACCCTGCTCGCACAGGGCCAATCGCGTGTGAAACTTCCCACAAATCCCCGAAATACACCTACCCGGATCCAAACGCGTGTGAGACTTCACGCGAACCCCAGTTATACACGTACCCCACTCGCACAGGCCCTTTCGCGTGTGAAACTTCCCGTGAACCCCAATTTTACACGTACCACACTCGCATAGGCCCTTTCTCGTGTGAAACTTCCCGCACACCCCAGTTATACACGTACCCTGCTCGCACAGGGCCAATCGCGTGTGAAACTTCCCGCGCACCCCAGTTATACACGTACCCTGCTCGCACAGGGCCAATCGTGTGTGAAACTTCCCGCGAACCCCCGAACTACACGTACCTGGATCCAATCACGTGTGTGACTTCCCGCGAACCCCATTTATACATGTACCCCACTCGCACAGGCCCTTTCACGTGTGAAACTTCCCGCGCACCCCAGTTATACACGTATCCCACTCGCACAGGCCCTTTCGCGTGTGAAACTTCTCGTGCACCCCAGTTATACACGTACCCTGCTGGCACAGGGCCAATCGCATGTGAAACTTCCCGCGATCCCCCGAAATACACGTACCCGGATCCAATCGCGTGTGAGACTTCACGCGAACCCCAGTAGTACACGTTCCCCGCTTGCCGTTTGCTGTTTAGCAGCCCTGTAAACTGGTCCAGGGTTAGCGCAGCCCTTTGCGCAGGATTGGGGATTTTGATGGTTTCTTCTTGCGCCACTCTGCGCCACAGCTGGTTTTGGAGGCTAAAATCCATGAATACGCTGTGCGCGGAAATCGATTTTAGCGCACGCGGCAGGCGCAGACATTTGCACGCGCACACTGTGCGCCAGCCGCGTGCGCCACTTGTGCACGAAATTCTATGAATTACCCCCTGAATGATATTCTTTATTCTAACATGGCATACCTTTCATTTAAAGAAGTTAAAGTGTATAACAGTTGAAGACAAAGACAAGCAACCCATGTTGTAATTGTTATGGCAGAAAGACAAGAGAGGCAAAGAGGCTGCCCCCTTTGAAGGGAGTTATTCAGAGTAGAGTGCCTTGCCTACTTGAAGTTGTTGAGGTACTTTGAAGTATATCTTATCGAAGCCTGGGTGGTATATCTGGTTGTCAGTTGATACAGTATTATAGTAGTCCCAAACCAAGAGGGGTACTATGAGACAAAGGGGAATGTTCAGATGGTGAATGAAGTAGAAGTTAATATACCAATGTGAAGCTCAAAACTGTAACCATTGATCTCCCTCTACCAGGCATGGACCAACTTTATCTACTTTTATCACTTCTCAACTGAGTACCTTATAGCGACCTTTGATTGAGCACCCAATCGGTGCCGGACCACTCGGTCAAAGGTATTGTTGCTTGATTTTAAGTTCAATCACTCATCAGCAGTTCAACTTCATTCGCGTCTGTTATCACATACGTTTTAACAATGTTTGTTCCAGCGCTCGCCATACAATGCATCTGATTGCAACCCAGCCGGGGAGTGTGCCTTACACTCAAAGATGGCAGACGCTGTAATGGCAAACCAGCCTGAGCCCATCAGATCCTCCTTCATCGTGGCAGATTGGCCGCAACACCATTCTTCACTGCCAATGAGGGAGCGCCACCAGGCGAAGCCGGCCCTTTCTGAAGGCACACTAGCAAGGCTTTTGCCTGTTTGGCCTTGTCGCCCACCATACTATCATGCGCTGCCACTAGTAGCAGATGCCGTTCTACCATGCTGCCTCTTGCGATTCGATCCAGAGCCGGAGATAAGCCTTAAGGAGATTCCTCAATTGCCTGCACAAACAACCGCAATAACAGCCCCAAGGAACCACACTGCATCTGATTGCAGCCCGGACCAGGAGTGCCCCTTACACTTTAAGATGGCCTCCGCCGTAATGGCACACCAGCCTGAGCCCACCAGATGCTCCTTCATCGTGGTGGATTGTCCATTCTTCACCGTCAATGAGGGAGTGCCAGAAGGCGAAGTGGGCACCCTCTGAAGGCCCACTATCAAGACTCTTACCTGTCTGGCCTTGTCAGCCACGATACCATCATGCGCTGCCTTCTGCAGCGGATGCCCTCTTACCATGCTGCATCCTGTGACTCGATCCAGAACCGGAGCTAAGCCCTAAGGAGCTTCCTCAATTGCCTGCACAGACGACCGCAACATCACCCCTAAGGAACTGCACTGCATCTGATTGCAGGTCGGGCCGGGAGTGCGTCTTACACTCTAAAACGGCCACCGCCATAATGGCACACCAGGCCTGTGCCCATCAGACCCTCCCTCATCATGGAGGACTGGCCGCAACACCATTCTTCACCGCCAATGAGGGAGCACCGGCAGGTGAAGCCGCCCCCTCTGAAGGACCACTATCAAGGCTCTTGCCTCTCTGGCCCTGGCAGGCCATGGAAGGCCGCAGGGCCGCGTCAAGACGACCAAGTTCAGGAGATGGCAGGCAAGCATATCCTAATCTGCAGTTTACGCATGTCATACTCTCTACCCTATCAAACCCTTCACCTGGCCTGTCTCTTTCACCCAGATGCTCTGCCCGTCAACATGTTTCTAGTCCCCCAGTTTCAAAGCCACATTCATGATAATCCTGGTTACGAATGCACCACATAACTAACGGTTAGTTAAGGTGTGCAAAACATGCCTAACTATACGGTCGGCTGTGGCAGAACCAACCAGGACGTACCCACACCAATTCAGAGAGTCCACCAAGAGTAACATTACACAAACATACCGCACCCCCATTTGACCCAGCAGACCCTTATTGCATACCCGATCCCCCCTGCCCCATCAGGAACCACCGAGCAGCTTCAACAAGGAACAGCATACCTGCTCCAAAAACCCAAGCTCTTAGCTGCATGGTCCAGCACACCCTCACCGTCAACCTCAACAACAGACACCCGACCCACCTATGAGAGACCGCTGATGCACCCTGCCAGAAGAACAATACAATGTGCCAAACAGGTTTGAAGCATAATAATGCAGACACCGCTTGCAAACTATGTCGAGTGAATCCCACTGTTGCTAAACCCAGTGATACTATAATGAGTGACCCATGCCTAGCAAGCCTAACTGTTGTTAATTCCAATGATGCTATAATGATTGTTAAGCTCAATGACGCTATGAGGGTGAAACCCAATGATGCTATAATGAGTGACCCCTGCCTAGCATACCTCACTGTTGTTAAGCCCAATGATGCTATAATGAGTGTTAAGCTCAATGATGCTATAATGAGTGATGTATGCCTAGCAAACCTCATTGTTGTTAAGCCCAATGATGCTATAATGAGTGTAAAGCCCAATGACGCTACAGTGAGTGTGAAGCCCAATGATGCTATGGTGAGTGTAAAACCCAATGATGCTTTAACGATTGACCCATGCCTAGTCAACCTCACTGTTGACAAGCCCAATGATGCTAATGTGTGTGAGCCATGCTCATCAAATCCCAATGCTGCTAAGCCCAATGACTTCATAATGCACAATTTGTGACTAGTGAACCCCAATGATGCTACTATGTATGATCCATGCTTAGCGAACCCCAATGTTGCTACTATGTATGACCCATGCCTAGTGAACCCTAATGATGCTACTATGTGTGACCCATTGCTAGTGAACCCAGATGATGCTACTATGTCTGACCCATGCCTAGTGAACCCCATGATGCTATGTGTGACCCATGCCTAGCGAACCCCTATGTTGCTACTATGTATGACCCATGCCTAGTGAACCCCAATGATGCTACTATGTAAGACACATGCCTAGTGAACCCCAATGTTGCTAGTATGTATGACCCATGCCTAGTGAACCTCAATGATGCTACTATGTGTGACCCATGCCTAGCAAACCCCAATCAAGCTATGTGTGACCCATACCTAGTGAAACCCAATGATGCTACTATGTGCGACCCATGTCTAGCGAACCCCAATGATGGTACTATGTGTGACCCATGCCTAGTTAACCCCACATATGCTACATTGTGTAACCCAAGCCCAATAAATCGTTCCACAAACACCCTAAGTGAGCCCCACTCAGCCAACCCGACTGCCAATATCATATTTAACGTGCCATACCTCCCAGAGCCAGTACAACTTTCTGAGCTCAACCTGGCAACCACAATCCTCATTATGTCCCCCTGTCCTGAGACCCACACAACTATCACTGCAAATAATAAGTGCTCCACCTCAACAAACATCAACAGAGGCCTCATCAATGCAAGATCGCTCCTAGCCCACGTACTTGACATCTCAGATCTCATCTCCGCCAAACCACTTGACCTGCTAGCCATCACGGAAACGTGGCTGCATGCATCTGCCAGCCAAGCTCTCTCACTAGCTATCCCGGAGGGCTACTCTATCCTCAGAAAAGACAGACCACTGGCTAAAGGAGATGACATAGCACTCATTGCCAAAAAGAACCTGACATTAAGGGAACTGCCCAACTCATCCCTCCACTCGGGAAGAGTCACTATCTATAAAACTATTGTTTGCTGACACCACCTCCCTCACCCTCCACATCATATATAGGCCACCTTGCCCAATTCTCTAGACATAGACATCACCCTCCTGCTGAGCAACCATGGCAAATCATCCTCCAGAATTATTATTATGGGAGACTTCAACCTAGGCCCCCACGAATCTGCAGATGCTAACACAAAAATGATAACCAGAACAATTGAATCTCTAGGATGCATACAACACATTACCTTACCTACACACAACAAAGGCCGAACACTAGATTGGCTGGCAGACATGTACAGCAACATTAGTATCACCTCCAACCACCCTTGCCCCTGGTCTGACCACAACGTCATTACCTTTTCCATTCCAAAATACACCATATTCAAAGCCTCACCACAACTAGCTCACACCATGTACTCCAGAAACGCATCATCCTAGAGAACATGCTCCCCCCTATCATGAAATATCAACACTCAGACTGCAACCCTAACCTAATGATGAAGTTATATAAACAAATTCTCCTTCAAGCTATAGACAAAATTGCCCCACTAAAGACCTGCAAACCAAAACCCAGAGCTCACCTAAACTGCTGATATACACCAGACCTGAAAATCCTACGGCCCACCAAACAAAATACTGAGGCCACCTGGAAGACCTCACTGTCACTAACCAACAAAAATAAGTTCCTAAAGGCAGAAAAAAAACAACAAAAAGTCCATTATCCAGGCATAGAGCCTCACTGACAATGAGGGCATAGCCATAGACAAACAAGGTTCAAAAGAAGTCTTCTCAATACTGCGTGAACTCAAATCCCCTGTGCCTCCACCATAAAGTTGCCTTAAGGATTCCTTCTGCTGCTCTAATATCCAGAAGGCACTGCTTGACAAAATTGCCTTACTACAAAGTAAAATTGCTGACAAAAAGCCACATTATCTCTACCAATTACACCAACCAACATCAACTCCCCCACCCATTCCCAGCAAACTATTCAAATGCAAATCCGGTACAATACAAAAAGTCACCAAAATGATGAATGGCCTCAAACCCTCAAGATGCCAAGGCGACATCTGCCCTGTCCCCTTCATCAAAGAATGTCCAACTAGAACTAGCACCATTCATAACCTTTCATCACCTCGCTCATCAACAATGACTACAAAGGAGCAGTAAAAACAGTAAGGGGAAGCCTAATCCCAGATCTTACTACTAGAGGTTGCAATGTTATTTCTAATATCCATGATCTTCTGAATGAAGAATTGAGACAAAGAATCACAGAGAAGTTGTGAGGAGGTAACCTCAGACTAGGAATTTGGAGGAGATGAGAGTCTATGTACCAAACTGAAAAGTTCCCTCGGTTGATTAAGAGCTACCTGGATCTCTAGCCTCACAGATGGCTTTATGATAGCTATTGGTTTCTTGTCATAGAAGTCGTCTATCAACCTCACAATAAGATTTCCTTCACGTACGCTCAGTCTGCCAACATCTCAGATGATGCAGCCTAAGATCATCAGCAAACCAGGAATCAGAAGGGGAAGAACGGGCAGTAGAGAGTTTAAGAGGAGCGAGATTGTCATCAACATCAGTAAATGTCTGTGTTAGAAAAGAAAAATCAACACATTTGGTCATCTGACACCCAGATTTAATTTGAGCAATAATAGCCAAATCAGAGAAAAGGCCCCACCAGCGTATGAGGGTCTCAACACTAGTCAAGATGCATTGCATCTTAATATTGATGTAAAAGGGTACAACAAAATGATCATACCAGTAGACAGGAAAAACCGTTAGCACCGAAACTCAGCCAGAAGAAACAAAGACTTAATCAAGTATATTGCCATGTTGGTAGCTAGACTGATCCACCAGCTGCAGAAATTCAAACAACATGCATCACTGCCACAAACTGATGTATCATGAAAGATGCAATATCATTAATTTTTTCATTAAAATAAATCACCAACAGCTAGAGTTTAAATAAATCACATACAGCTAGAGTTTAGCAATTGCAGTGCTGCTGCTACTTCAACAAAAACATTGCAAAACGTGGCATTGTACCGCAGAGGGGGGTAACTAATACGAACATGACAGATGTGGGTGGGGGAGATAGATAAACGTACCAAGCATGCTTCCATATTAATATTATGGGACAAGGGGATAAGTGCAGATTGATAAATTAGTGCAACCCCCCCCCCCACCTGGGTGGGGGGAATCATGATCTAAATGCAATATATTATAAATAGCAGGAAGTGCCTCCATGATAGATGGACCTGAGTATTTACAGTGTCAGGTTTCTGTGACACAGGCAATAGCAGCCTTCACCTCTTGCAGTTCATAAATTGCCCCTGCATATGTTGGAAAACAGCAGGCATTATACAGAAGGAAATTGATGAAGCACAGGGATTATAGTATCTTCTCTGACGTGCATAAAACCCTCCGGGAACACTGTATCAGGAGGAGTCAGCTTTATCATATTTGTGTGTCCTCAAACCTAGAACCTAGCTCAATGCCAACGGTTTTCCTATTGTTTTGGGTTTCTAACCTGAGAACGAGGATGGAGAAGCAATAGTTTTGGGGGCCTCACGTTCTTTCATTATCCATGGGGAAGGGGTCTCCCGTGATATTGGAGCATTCAGATGTTTCATCCCTTCCCAGAAATTCTTCACTCAGACCATAACTCGAGTCAGAGGTTAATTCTGCCTCCAGGTTTGCGCCACAAAAATAATTTTCTCTGTCCCCTCGCCCTTTCTACTGGGTTGTTTCTCTCCATATCTTTTCTTAACATTCAGTTGGGATAGGGGATCCCAGAGGGTTTCATACACCAAGAGTCCTAACAACTGACCCCTCTTAATCTGTACCATACTTTAGGATACATTTAAGAGAACAATTTGTATCCCCTCATCGCTGAATAGGAGAGACAGCACTCTTACCCTTCTCTTCCAGCTAATTTCACTTAGAAGCATGAGATAGACAACTGAGTTGGTCGGACTCTCTACTCTAAGTGCTAGGGAGATAACAATGTTATCCCTACTGGGAATTTGAAACTCATGGGGTAAGAAAGGTTTATACATATTCCGCTCTACGTTTTTCCCAGTGGGAAAAATGGCTTGTGAAGCCAAGGAGAACAACCTCACTCCTACTCTTTGGTCCAGGTGGTGATTGGGCTTCTAGGTTTTTCTATAGGACTCATTCCACTGGTAGATAATATAATCAGTGTGGACCTTTCCCCAGGCATATAACTGGTTGGAATGGAATTATCTTCTGGAAAAAGTCCTGTTCCCCAGAATAACAGAAAATAACTGAATTACAAGAAACTGGGAGGGGGACAAAAGGATTTGGGAAGGTGACATAGAGCCTGCAGTTAACTCTGAGGTGAAAAGGATTTCTTTTCAGGAAGATGATACTGAGATCATTCCCGGTATAGCCTTCATTCAGCTAAATGATCCAGTCCTAGTGTAGGCCCTCCTCTAAGTCGTTCCTGAGGTAGGACAAGTCTAACAGTCCTGTTCTGGATGAGTCGCAAAGGGCGGAGCTTAGAGGCAGGTAGATTTAGAAAGGGGCTGTTACAGTAGACCAACCTAGAGAGACCCAGGGCTCAAGAGACACTGAGCTTCTGGGGGAAGCATAGGAAAGGCAGAATACCTCTGACGAGGTGAAGATGGAAGTTTGACTTTTTAGAGACATCGGAGATGTGGGCAGAAAAGGAAAGTGTGGAGTTGAAGATGGCCCTGAGGTTCTTAGCCTTGCAGGTCGGGGTAGGAGGAGGGCCGGGGGAGGCTATGTTGGCTCATCCACTAAGTTTGGTAATGCTAAGGGTCCCCCAGTTTGTATCAACCAAGTTGTATCCCACTCTGACACCATATATAAGGGTTCAGAAGTAAGAATCGGACACAGTGGTGATATGATTTTGGGCAAACACTTTTATTAACATAAAACCCTGGAAGAAATGGCTCTCTAGCCCTCAATACTATGAGGGGTTTCCCTGCCTCAAAGTAAACTAATGAACATGTCACATGCTCTAGATACGATTACACCTCCAAAACTACGCAAAGCTAAACAAGAAGCCCACCTTAATGCTTGGTTCACCCCCAGCTTAAAGACCTGAGAAAGCAGAAACGAAAACTACAAACCATCTGGCGTAACTCGCCTACTGACGACAACAAAGCTAACTTAACCCAATTCACTAAACATTACAAGTCAGAAATTATCAATACAAAAAAAATGTATTCAACAACAGAATTACCAATGCCAAATCCAACACCAAGGAACTCTTTGCCATCCTCCGGGAAATGGAATCTCCCATCCAACCTACTGACACGGCCCCCTAGGACAAGTTATGGTGCACTAATATCCAGAATGCCCTATCAAATAAAATCTCCACCCTCCAACTTAAAATAACTAATAAAAAGGACGCCCTCTCTCCTACTGATCAATAAGCACCTCCAGTGACTGAACCTAATACTATCCCCCCTTTTAGTTTCAAACCCATCTCCATCATCGACACTGAAAATGTTATCCTCTCACTGAAGCCTTCCAACTGCAAGGGCGACAGTTGCCCAGCTCAAATAATAAAGGACGCAGATAGAGATTTAGCCCCATTTATCTCGAAGCTTATTAACTTTTCCTTCAAATCCAATACAGTGCCAGCCAACTTAAAAGAATCTTGGGTCCTCCCCCTTCTTAAAAAACAAACCCTCGATTCATCCATCCCGACTAACTATAGGCCTATCACCACTGTACCCTTTCTACTAAAAATTATCGATAGAGTAGCCTATCTCCAAATTCAAGATTATTTAGAAATTAACCATCTACTTGGCTCGCGCCAATCAGGCTTCCGCCCCCTCCATGGCACTGAAACAGCCTTGATAGGTCTTAAAACTAAAATGGAAGAATTTAAGGATAGTGGTAAAACAGCACTGCTGCTGCTACTGGACTTGTCAGCAGCTTTTGATCTGGTGGATCATGCAGTCTTATGCAACCACCTTAAGCTCGCTGCCAATTTCATAGGAGAAGCTATAGCATGGGTCCAATCCTTTCTAGCCACCCGGACCATGAGAGTGTTTTCCACATCCACTTGTGCCGATCCCATCCAAATTACATGTGGAGTCCCACAGGGCTCTTGTGTCTCACCCACTATGTACAACAATTTCACCAAGCCATTGTTCGACAAGTTGGACAGACTGGGCGTCACCTACACAAATTACGCAGATGACACCCAGATCCTCATACCCCTTTCGGGCAACTATGGAGCGGACCTGGCTTTGGTGAATAAAATGTACATCCTCATTCAGGCATGCATGGCCACCCATGGCCTCTGCCTGAACGACGATAAAACTGAAATTTTGCTCCTCGGATCAGACCATAACCTATCTAAACTCACCCCGGACTATGCCTCATTCAACATCGACAATAATACTATTAAGGTTATGCGCGAGGTTAAAACCCTAGGTTTCTACATCGACTCAGCTCTCACCCTCAAAAAGCAAGTGAACTCCCTCGCCTCCACAACCACTTACACGTGTGAACTTATCCGTGCCGCCAAACCCTTCCTGTCCAGCGCCAGCTGCCTCACCTTGGCCAATGCCCTTGTCATGTCCAGACTGGACTATTGCAAAGCCCTATATTAAGGTGCAAATAAGGCGGTCACAGACAAACTCCAAAGATTACAAAATAATGCTCTTAGAGCAGCTCTGAACATCCCACGTAGAGAGCATATCTCCAAACACCGGATCCGAGGCCCACTGGCTCAAGATAAAGGACAGAATCCTCCTTAAAACCATCTCTCTCACAGCCAAATGCCTCAACAATCAAGCATGCCCCTACCTAGCTGAAAGAATCAACTGGAGACCTTCTAACCGATTGACAAGATCTGCCAACACCTTCTTACTTGAAGTCCCTAGATTTAAACTCACCACGGCGGGCGGATCTAGCTTCCCAGTTAGAGCTGCACAATCATGGAACACACTCCCACTTGACCTCAGACGCCCTCTACCTTACACTAGATTTAGATCTAATGCTATCAAATGGCTGCACAGCAACGATTTGTAACACTTGTTAAGACAATATTCTTCTGCGTTTACCCATTTTTGATCCTATATGTACTGCTTCACCTGTATCATTTGTTGTAAGTTACCACTGTTTTGTAATAGTCTGTGTCAGGCTTTGTAACTAAGTTTCGAGTCTACTTGTTTTGTTGCACCCAGCTGCCCACGGGCTTGGAGCGCATTACCAAATAAATAAACAAACAAACAAAGTCCAAAAGCAAAAAGTATGTCACTGTTGTGCCAAAAACCTACTTCTGTACCTAACACTTACATTCGTAGATAACTGTGCAAGGGTATTGTCAAGAGTCTGGCCGGAGAGCACAGGGTAAATTCTATATCTCATAGTATGTACTATAGATTGGGGTAGATTCTTGAGGCAATGCTAGCATATAACAGAAACAGGGTACATACGAGGCTGATCTGAGTTGAGACAGGTATTCACAGGAACTGCAGGGGCAGGAGCACAAGCTGGCAGCAGTAAAGAGAGAGAGAGAAAGCAAAGACAAGCAAATATACTGTGCAACACGGATTGATCAGAATAAAGGGTGTACTGGAATATGATAAAGGGTCTCCATGGATTAGGGAACGTTTTTGGGATTGGTACCAGCAGATTACTCTGAACAACTGTCAATCAGCAGCGTCATGAGTTAGATGTGCCAAAGAGACTGTTCAACTCAGTGTAAGAGTAAAACTGGAAACCATATACTGAGGCAGGTAAGACTCCAAAGGACTAGGCAAAGGCAACAGAAGTCTTTCCCTTATCCTATCTGAACAGTGACCAACCCAGGGGTCACACTGTAAACTGATACAGAGTGGAGGCCCAACAGTGGACCAAGATGTAATACAGGCATTGCTGAAAGAAGTAACCAGGTACAGGACAGGATCAAGAAACTCAGTACAAAGCACAGATTGGAAAATCAGAATACATAATTGAAAGGACTCAAAGAGGATAGGTTGTTGACAACACAGAGAATAGGAGCGGCTCAGGAAACTTAGAATACTTAAGAACAGGCACTAACACTATGGACTGAAGTTTGTTAATATTGCAGGCAACAAACAAACAGGAAAACTTCAAGAGACTGGGATAGCAGACAGAAAGAAAGAAAAGCTAGGCATGAACAGAAGAAGTCTGTGAAGCAGAAATGCTTACAGAAAACCTGGTGTTTACAGAAAGGCAGAAAAGATATCAGCAAAGAACTGCATGTCTTTAACAGCAAAACAGGAAACGATTTTGGAAGTCAAAGCACCAAATGAAGGAAAAGGTTCAAAAACATGCAGGCTGCAAGATCAGACTGGAAAGGTTCCAGAAAGCAGCAACAAGAAACAGGATTCAAAAGCCAAAATCAGGATATTCAGAAAAGGTTCAAAAGCACAAATTCCCAGTGGAAGCAGTTGACTGAACAACTGCTTCTGTTCCAAGTGAGCTTATAAAGGCCCTCCCAGCCAACAGTCCAACAGGGTGGAGTTGATTGGAGTCTGAGGCAGTTGTGTTAAATTAAGCCCAGCCCCTGCTTCAGTAGACTGCAGCAGTGGAATGAAAATAAAATATCTTCAGCTCTCAGCAGCCTAGCCTGCATTAGCTTGGAACAGGTGAATGCAACCAGGGCCTCTCTAGCACTTAGTAGCTTGCTGCACACCAATATACTCAGTATGCCTCCTCCAGCTCTCTGTCTCTTGGACCTCATGAAATTAGATTGGTTCAGAACTGCAGCGGTAAAACAAGTACATGAATGCAAAGGCAGTTTGCAGGTTTAAACTGTGCAATTATTCCATAAACAGAGTCTCTGAATCTCTGAATGCACTCAAGTAGCGGTGCTGGGTTGCAGGTAGGCCGGATCCTAACAGGTATTCCATACTAAATGAAACAATGGTGTTAATGTTCTCAATTAACAGAAAACTCCCCAGATTAGCTGGTTGTAAGGTGATACAAATATATGGTAAAAAGCCACAAAAGTTCCAAGATTGGGATAGTGTTCCTTTCCCCGTAAAAGCATATGTATTTTGTGTTATAATGTTGGCCTAAGCACGTACACATTGAACCACACTTTCGCGGCCTCCAACGCCATCTTGGATGTTTTGCTCTCATTTCCGGGTTTTCATTCTGAATGCGGTGAGAACTCACAAAGTCACAACTTCAGAAGCTTCTCTAAAACATAGCCCTGCACAGGAATGTTGAAACCACTGAGCACATTGTTTCTCTGTAAAGGGGAGCCTGGAAACACTGGCACGAATGTAGCTAATCTGTAAATTAGGTGCCATCCTGTGTTCCTTGACTCTCTTGTTTTACTGCAGCTAATTGTGAATGTGCATACAGACAATTAAAGTGAAGCATAGTTCACAGCATATGTTGTTTGAGGGATCGAGCTACTGAGTAGAAATACAAACTGACATTTCAGTCCAGCAATAATATAGATAAAGTAGCGCGAGTAATGTTACCTTGTGTTCAGAACACAATATAATCCTACACCCTACTCCTCTGCTTCCCAGACAGTAAATTGTCTGCGAGGTGATGTTGAGTGCTCTAGCACATGTTGCCATGGTAAAATGACCACGTCTGTAGGTTTATAGTTCACGAGCCATCATCACGTGATATGCTAGCCCAAATTCATCATGGTATTCTAAATGTGTATAAAATACATCTACTCCTCCCTGTTTTAGCTCACTTTTTCTATGCTTGTATAAATGCATTGTTAAAACCTGAGACCGTTTGAGCGGTAATAAACTATTGTTTATATATTTGTTCCTCGTGACTGGTGTGTCTTCATTTCTTTGCAGTAGCCTTATATTTTTGGTCTAACAAAATGGCACCCAGAAAGGGCTCTTCCGATCAGGACCTATCGCAGCGAGGACAGAGTGGACGGAGTGAGATCAGTGAGTATCAGGGGCCCCTGCAACTTGAGACACAATTCCTCAGCAGACTGCTGCTTACGATCTCCGAACGCCATGCTTCGCCCAGAGGTCATGATGGCAAGATACCCAGACTAGAGGCTTTTGGGAAAGACCGCCAGACACGACCACTAGGATACTTTGATGGGGGATCCCTCTTTGATTGGAATCAGGTGAGTCTGTTTCAAACCAACAGTGCTGCCTAATGTTGTTTTGATTGTAAAATATCTATATGTGTACAAATATTGGCCTGGTAGAACTGCTTGTTTAGATATGCCAGGTTTTAGTAAATTGTCATCCTGCTGGGCAACACTTTGTTGTGGGGGAAGACAACTGAATGATTTGAAACATATTCAGTCGGCACCAGCCGCAGGGTCGCCGGCATATGACATGTTCATAAAATATAGTATAGTAGCTATAGTATTCAATAGTATTTGGCATCGTCAAACCAGACATGAACCAGTACTTCAGTGGCCGAACTTGGGGAGTATTGAGATAGTGAGAATTGGTCATTTGGAAACTGTGTTGTTGCAAAAGAAAGCAAGACCAGCTGCATTTGACATTGTTAGGGATTGTCGAAAGGAAGCCACCCAACATCTTAGAAGCAGAGAGAAACATGCACGTAAACACATTACACAGGCTGGGAAAGCCTTAGCATATGACCAGCAAAAATAAGAAGAGGCTATGAGTAAGATGGATAAGGGGTTCCAGTTAGAGGTATAGACAATATACCTGTCAAAGGATTTGCATGCATCCAATGAATTGATAAATACATTATTAAATGAGAGGAGAACATCTCCTACTGCACCGCCTCGATAAGTACCGCCACAACAACAAGCATCACAAGCATTGTCTGCACCAGTTACACAGTCTGACAGTTTTCCTTTGTCTCCTAGTGCAAAAGACTTACTCCTATTTTTGTTACCGACTACTTCGAGCACTCCACTATTGACAGATGACGATACTACTAGCGATCAAAGAATTGTAACATGTAGCACAATACCGCCAGCACGTAAGAAGGAATTACCAGATTGGGCAGAAAGGTATATAGAAGGGGGTGATGAGGCAGCAACTTTGCATTCTCTATCAGACGATGGGGGTATTCCTGAACAAAGGAAACTGATAGAAAAAATGGGTTTATACTTAGCCGAGATTTGGGGTGATCTAACTGATTCAGTTGTACCACCGGAATTGCAGGATTTAAATTTCTTGTCTCGTAGTAGAGATACCGCACTAAAAGTGTGTGATCATTTATCAAGATTATTTTCCTTCAAGCATGAATTATATCATTTACACCGAATAGCACTAGACAAAGGTATATGATTACCATCGTATGTGCAGAATAGATTTTTGCCTCTGCCGAAAACAGTTAGCAAAGAGACGTGCATATATACAAGAGACACTCTTAGATAGATCTCTGATGCCTTCATTTCCCCTATCGAAGTTCATGACACGTTTAGTCAATATTCTCCGCCTATGCAGAGAAAGGTATCACAAGTTATGGTAGAATATTTGCAGGATGAATGTTTGAAAAAGAATTTGTGTTGCCCTGCTGATATTATGGTAATTTACAAGCATGCGTTTTTTGCTGACACCGCGCTAACTTCATTATCACTCAATTTGGCTTAACTCCTTCATAAACGTTCAGAATTTCCCACTGTGCAGTTGCCTATGAGAGAGGTTCCTCCAATTCTTGTTCCGAAGGTCGAGATACCTGCTGCAGAGGGAGCACCTGCCATGACTATTCCAGTCCATTATATTTCATAATTTGTTCATGTTCTGTTTTCACGACAGGAAGTAAATACTCTTAAACTGTCTATTCCAGATATTAGGAAGAATCATACAGGATTCTACAAAGAAATAGAGTCAGTTCTGAATTCATCAGTTTTCACCTGGGGTGACATTGACTTATTACTCCTGTAATTTTACCAACAAACTTATGGAAGCAAATTAGGACCATAGATGATCAAGCGGCCATGGGAGATACTTGGGCTGCCCTGGAATTAGCCGATAGATCTAGGAAGGCTGGAGAAAAACCTGCTGCAGAGCACATCAATGTTACTGAACCACATAGTAACTAAACTTAAAAGCTTAGTGCCTGAAAAGAGAATAGTATGGGATAAATTAACTGCATATATGCAGGTAAAGACAGAGGGAGCAACCACATTTTTCAATAGGTTTGAACAAGTGTTTTCAGACTTTAGTGGCCAAGACTTAAGTACGGAGCTTGGGAAAAGATTATTTGTTGATAAGTTTGTGCGAGAATTACTGCAGGACATTCAGTTGCAGATCACTGCTTCTGAAAGTGCATGGTATACGAAATCACAATCAGAGGTTTTACATATGACTCAGTAGTATCATCAATGGTCCTTACAAGGAACAAAAGTCATGGTGGTATCCCATTATAAATATCTGGGTTTACCTTTTACAGGCTCTATGATTGACCAGGTCTATGAATCCACCCTTGATGCCAAAATCAGATCATTAACTTCCGAAGCGAAAATCATACTGCATAGATATGGGAAATTCACCACGGTTCATATACTAACCTTCTTCCTTCAAAAAATGGTCCCATTTGTCTCATACAGATCCAACACTGTGCTACCTAGATCAAGACAATTTTGGGACAGTTATGAGGGAACATTCTGGAAATCAGTTTTGTGTTTACCCTCTTGTACTCCGATAAGTTTAGCTACATTATGAATTGGGTTTCGTTTCCATTTTTAGCCAAGTGTTTTGGAAAATGTGTAATCTGTACAGAAAATGCTTATTGGGAATGAATGCAGCAAATATTTTGGGCTCTGTCGCAGCTTATATACAGACCTTGAAAGATACATTTCCAAGAGAATGGGTTAAGTGTGTCTTGAATGCCCTTACTGATGCAAGTATCACAATTGATCTTCTGTTAACTAATCCTGTGAAGGCCAAATTACAGCTTTATCGTCTGGATTGGATCATCACACAAAATCTTTGCACACGATATATAGATTTTGATTTTCGATTGTTTCCACATAAGAACTTTAGAACCATGGAAAGGTATCTCATTAAATGCCCTCAGCTTTCGTCAGATCAAAAATGCTAAAACTACGACTGAATTTATGCCCAACAAGTCAAATTTTAGCAAGAAGGGGCATAATACACAAAAGTCAAAGTATTTGTTGATTTTGTAAAGATGAAAAACAATTGGAGACTCTATCACATTTGGCAGTAGAATGTCCAGCACTCCTTCAACTCTGAGTACAGTATTTTCATAATCTAATGCAATTCTCATGTGCTCGTACTAAAGATGAAATCTGGTGTGCATTAATCACTAGCTCTAGAACAGTGATACATATTGCCTTAACTCAATTCATAAAAACTATTATACCAAGAGAGCCATATCTGAATTCAAAATAAGTAACAGTAATTGTGGGGCTAGTTAAATCTCACATATTATTCAATGAGTGATGTTTTTAATGTACTAAGAAGACAATTGTTCCTTTTAGAATTTGTGATATTCTTACGTTTTTCAAATCCACTTTTTTATTATTATTCAAGTATGAGTTGATTTAAATCAAATGTTTTAACAAGATGGATTTTTAAAGGTTATATGTTTATGAATGCTCGCATATTGATAAAATATGAGTTGGTGTAAATAATGAATTTTATGTATGTTGAAAAATTAAAATTTCATGGTATATTAGGAGATTGACTTGAGTGTTAGAGAACACTGTCAATGAAACTACTGACATATTGTTTAACATGACATTGGAACAAAGACCAATGAAATTAGTGGCTCTTCAGAATAGAATGGTCTTAGATGTCATTTTAACTGAACGTGGTGCTGTATGCAAATGGTCAGGTCTGCGTTTTGCGTTTACGTACCTGACTCCTCCCCCATGGTGTTCCAAGCAATCAAACGATTACATATACTTAGTACTGAAGTTCACGTTCCCAAAGGGGATTGGGAAATAGAACATGGGCCTGGAATTTGCTCAGAACCTGGGGTTGGAAATTCTTCTCAGCACCTGCTGTTATCATTGGGATAATACTATTTTTCTGCTGCTGCATACAATGTCTGCCCATTCTAGGTTCTGTAGTAGGTGACTGTTGTTCTAGATCCCTAATGAAACTAAGACTTGGTCTTCATCTTCCTGTAAATGTAACTAATGCTTTGATAATGCAAGAAGCCACTATCAAACAGTTTATGCCTATCAATATAGATGACAGTGATGAATCTGCTTGTTCTGATGATGATGATGATACATGGTCGCACCATTCTAGCAATGTGTTGGCTTAGGCCAAAAGGAGGGTTTGTAAAAGCATTTGTATTTTGCATTATAATGTTGGCCTAAGCATGTAAACAGTGAACCACGCTATCAAGTCTCCAACGCCATCTAGGATGTTTTGCTCTCATTTCCAAGTTTTCATTCTGAACACATTGAGAACTAATAAAGTCACCACTTTGGAAGCTTCTCTAAAACATGGCCCTGCACAGGAGTGTTGAAACCGATGAGCACATTGTTTCTCTGTAACGGAGAGCCTTGAAGCACTGGCACAAATTTAGCATATCTCTAAATTACGTTTCATCCTGTCTTCCTTGACTCTCTTGTTTTACTGCAGCTAATTGTGAATGTGCATCCAGACAATTAAATTGAAGCACAGTTCACAGCATATGTTGTTTTGAAGGATCGAGCTACTCAGTAAAAATACAGACTGACATTTTAGTCTAACAATAATATAGATAAAATAGCAAGAGGAATGTTACCTTGTGTTCGGAACACGATATCCTCCTAACCCCACTCTGCTCTGCTTCCCAGACAGTAAATTGTCTGCAAGGTGACGTTGAGTGCTCTAGAACATGTCGCCATGGTAAAAGGCCCACGTCTGTAGATCTATAGGTCACGAGTCATCATCACGTGATGAGCTAGCCAAAATTCATCATGGTATTCCAAATGTGTATAAAATACATCCACTTCCCTCTGTCTTAGTTCACTTTTTATATGCATGTTGGCATGCATTGTTAAAACCTGAGACTATTCAAGCATTAATAAACTATTGTTTATATATTTGTTCCTTGTGACTGGTGTGTCTTCATTTCTTTGCAGAAGCCTCTTATTTTTGGACTAACAACCCCTAGATATATTCTTCTTTCAAAGGACTGCTTCAAAAATAAGGTAGAGTCACTTATATTTTCAGTCTTTATATCCTATTGACTCTGCATGCCTCACCGCCAAGTATAGGATTCACTTTATTATTCCCTGGGTCTTTTGTCCCACTGGTTTCAATTCTTCTATGTGGCTGTGGGTCCCAAACTCGCTACGATCATTTGGCGTCCTCTCTTGCCAAATTGGGTAATTCTCAATAAATGGCTCTTTCTCAGGGTCCCAGACACTCTTGTGTTTAGGCTTTGCTAGCTGACATGGGTGGGTGTCCCAGACTCACACAGTGGCATTACTCCCACTCGGTCACACTCCTGTGAAGTGCGCAACTGGCTCCCGTTCGGCTTCCCTCTGCTTGCTTGGTGCAGGCAACCCGCTGTGCCTTCTCAGAGTACTGTTTTCTCGTGACTCATTCTTGGGACGCTCATCTCACTTAGGCTTCTCTCTCAGCTGTTTGACAGCTACGTTTCTTTTAAACTCCCTCACTTGCCAGCTGCCTCCATTCCGGAAATTGTCATCTCAGAATAAACTAGACCCCTCACTTTGTTTCTTTGAAGTGATCTTCCTCATCCCAGTATCAGCTTTTCCCTCCGAAGCAGGACACTTAAAGTCTTTGGACATCTCAGGTTTGTCAAAGGTATTGAGAGTGTAACCCTTACAACAGAGTTTACGAGTTCTCCCTTTGGGGGGTGGGGGACTCTATATTGGAAAAGGGACTGGGGTTATCAAGGCAGGTGAAAACCATGTTCCCTGAGAATAATCATCCCTAATTCCATCGGGGGCTTTCCTCCCCGTGCGATCCTCCCTCAGTGCACCACAACCAAGGTGATTATTGTACTGTTGACGCAATACCCTGCCCCCATGGGAAAGGTCTCCCCTAAGGAAGAAGGGACAACATCCTCAGATTTGTCACATCATGCACAGGCTCTCATAGTACACATGGATGGTCTCACAAATCTAATCCGGACTCAAGATCACTTTTCCCTCACCATTCTGTATAACTGCAATATCTACTGGGCTGCATCCATCTCGTAATAGACCCATCAGGTAAAGACCCATTCTACCCTCCTCCCTGTATTTGCTATCCAACGTAGGAGCCGCCAAGAACCATACTCCTCTATCCTCTTCTGACCTGAACCAACCCAGTAAGGGTCTAATAGCGGCTGGGGATCCCTCTTCTGCTGCTTGCCCCAGCTTCTGCTCCAGCTGCCCCAGTTCCTTCTCTAAGTCTAATGTCCCAGTGGAATATTATATCCTGCAGTGTGTGCGTCTTAAAACGCCAACATTGTCTCATAATGGTCCACACTATTCAATTAACATCTCCACACAGTCGGAGAATGGTTGTAAAACGTTCTGAGAAGAAGAATGCATTCTTTGATTATATGCATTATATAAGCTATATATAAGCTATATATAATCAACCCTTAACCACATATCATGGACCGAGCAGTAATATGCAACTGTGAATACCAAAGACCTTTATCGATCAAGTGTTTATAGAAAATCGTATCATCGATATTCAGCCAATAAATATATACAATAGTCAAATGCATATTGGCTAGAATTTACTGGCTAGGTTTACGGATCTCTTGAAGGATGCCCGCCTCAAATTGCAACAGGCTGAACGCAAATGGCGGAGAGCATATGACCCCGCTCAGAAAATACACACACAACCAAAATTAAGTCCTCCCTATGTCAGCCCAGAGCTCTCTTATCAGCAGTCAAGGCTTTCTCCTCATCTGGAAAGTTGACTCCTAGTGTTTCCCCTACCCCAAGAGCTATGCGATTCTCTGTCTCACTATTTTATCATGAAGATCAATACCATTCAAAAAAACATCTCTATGACTGTTACTGCGGCCCCACCTACCGCAAACACCTCTACTCTCCCTGTGACCTCTATTCACTTGGCAATAAAGAGCTGGTCAACCTTTCCCAGTTTTTCTGAGGAGATGGTATTGGCGGTGATTCTAACCATCAAATCCTGCTCTCCCTCTGATGCCATCCCTTTACGGGTTATGAAGGAGATCTCCCCTGACCTCCTTTCGGTATTATGGTGGCCATTAATGACTCAGGTCAGTCTGGGATGGTTCTGAAGGAACTGAAGGAAGCCAGGGTCATCCCCATGTTGAAGAAGCCACCCTTGGAACCCACTGTCCTATCTAATTTTCATCCTATCTCAATTATTCCTCTATTATCTAAACTTCTTGAGTCACTGGTGTCTCCTCTGCTGTCTATATTTCTTGAGTCTCCCCATCTTCTTGATCCAGCTCAGTCTTGTTTTCGACCTGGTATGGGCACTGAGAGTGTATTGGTCGCTGGCCAGGATGACATGGCCAGGCTAATGGATGCAGGGGGAGTGGGGGCCCTGATCCTGCAGGATCTATCTGCAGCATTCAACACGGTCGACCACTCGACCACTCCATACTGCTGTCCTGCCTCACACAGCTGGGCATATCGGGGCAAGTATTGGCTTGGCTCAGTTCATTCCTGACGGATCGTACAAAGACCCTCTCTATGCCCCCCTTTCTTTCTGCTCCTTGTCACCTCAGTTGTGGAGAACCACAAGTTTCCTCCCTGCCTCCAATCTTATTTAACAACTATATTTGGGCCCTTGTATGTTTGAACCGCTCCTTCGGCGTCAGAAGCTACTCGTACACTGACGATACTCAGATACTGATCCGATTCGATCTCAGTCAGGCTATGGTGTCGTCGTGCTTGCGGGAGTGTCTGGCGGCCGTGGGAGATAGGATGAACTGCAACTGGTGCAAAATGAACAGAGACAAAACTGAGATGATGGTGGTGGGCTGTCCTCCTAACCCCACACTTTGGGTGACCTCCTTCTGGCCCTCATCATTGGGTCCCCTCTGAGTGCTGTTTGGCAAGGTGAAAAACCTGGGGGTTATCCTTTCTGCATCATTGTCTGTGGACAAACAGGTCACTGCGGTATGTCAAGCTTGCCACTTTCAACTAAAAACCCTTAAGAAGGTTCTCCCCATGATTCCTGCACCACTGTGCCCTCCGGTGGTGGCATCCATGGTGATATCTCGGCTGGACTACTGCAACTTCTTGTACTTGGCACAACCAAAGGGCCTGATTCTGCGGCTGCAACAAATGCAGAATCTAGCAGCGCATGTGGCTACTGGCACGCCCTATGGAGCACATATCTCTCCTGTGCTTTGAGCCCTCCACTGGCTCCCAGTGACCCAGTGGGTCAATTTTAAGGCACTTTGCATAGTTCCCTGTGCCCTCCATGATCAGGGCACAGAATACCTCCAAGCTGTGGGATATATTGACCCACTCAACGACATTGCCTGACATCACTAAGCTGCATTTGCGCAGAAACAACCACAAAAGGGTTGCGCTGGCTCCTGGGAGCACCATGGCTCAAAACTGCATTGCAATCACAAGAAAAATGGCGGCACCGTCCTGCCAATCACGCATAGGGCAGGATGGAACCAGGGGGCACTTTGAAGGAGACTGCCAGTGTGTTCCGACATAAATAAAAGGAAGAAAGTGGAAAAAAGCAGCAGTGCTTTGCTGCAAAAGCCAAAATATCCATTGAAAAGAAACCCTTTTTCACCTTTAAAAATTCTGCTCTGACACTATTTCCATCTGTTCTTCCTCCAAACACTGTGATTAATAAGGCCCTGTCATGCCCATGCATACCCCCACTGTCTCTCAGCAAAACTAAGCCTTATTCCAGAATGACAGGCTGTGCCAGCCAAAAGCTGAAAACCAACAAAAGCTGTACTGCATCAAATACGGAAAAGTCATTAACTTTGGCTAAAAAGCGTCAAAATCACTGTTTGAAAAGGAATCAAGAGCTGTATGTACACATGTCAATTTTATGGAGACATTTGGCTTGACCAGGCTGTTGTGTAAACCATATTGTAAAGACAAGATGCCAGCCCAAATTTAAAGGAAGAAATGCTAGCAGCTTTCTACTCATGTAAAAATGGGCTTTCCTGACTGAAGAAAAAAAATAGCATATTTAAAAAGGAAACTGTTGAAGGAAAGCCTGCCATTACCTAGCAATGTGAAGGGGTTTGTGGCTGGTGATAATATACACATAGGCTATTTTTATTCCACAGGTTTGTTTTAATTCAAGGCTCAAAATAAGAAAATAAAGATTAAGACACATGGGCTGTGTTTGAAAGCTCCAAAACAAAAAAACAGTTATTCAAGTTTTAGCCCTGAAACTTCCCCCTAGGAAGGGAGGCACACCATAAACTTCCAGGACACGAAAGTGATAATTGCCAGCTTCAAAAACTTTGAATGGGCCAGGACAAAGAAAGTTCACATGCTCTTCAGACATTCATCTGTGCTCCAGGCTGGGACAATAGAAGTCCTGGGACACTAACCTGTGAAGTGTGAAGGGGCAATAAAACCTTCAATTAAGCTAATAAACCCCCACTATGCTCTGAAGGAAATGACAATTGACAGCAGTTGAAGTTAAATAAAAAGAAAATGACCCAGGGACAAAAGGAACTGCCATTTGTTCACAAAGACTATTTCAGGAATACACTTTAAATACTTTTTCTCTCTGCAGCAGGACTTTGGAAAAATGTAAATATTTCACTGTTTAGAAGTAATTTTATGGCCTTTCTTTTAAGACATCATAGGTTTCATTGCTGCATAGGGAACAAAAGTAACAAAATATTGCAGATTACCAGAAAAGTATACATGTCCCAAATGTAAATTTGTATACTTATATACCTTATGATTAATCCCACATATGTATAAAGTTATGGAATTTTCATGCTTAAAATTATAAAAAAAGTAGTAACCGTCCAAAGTAATGGCTCACAGATTGCAGGATTGGACGGCTGTCCTTTACGTAAAATATGTGACCTGATTATGCAATTTATGAAGGTGCCACCATTGCACAAAAGTGTGAATACTGATATGACAGATTTTTGGCAAAGAGGTCTGTGGGAAGTCTTATTCCATCATAAAATAAAACCTCTTAAACTGGGTACAACCGAGGGGAGGCAACCAACATTGATTGTCTACGAGTTGTTCAAAGGCATGCTTAGCTACACCGGCCCAGCAATATAGACAATTATATCACTATGCTCTATATAAAGGGTCCCTGACAGGACTCCAGACACACTCTCTTCCTGATGTCTCACGCGGTGTCCTGTTCCTGTTTCCTCCATCTTGCACTGATCCAGATTCCATATCCAACTACCAGGCCAAGCATTGCTGACCCTTCCAGCAAGGCCTCAATTCTAAAATCCCAATACTTAAAGGAAGAAGCAGTGGTATTTTTGTGGGAAGCCTCCTGACACTGGCCTGGCTTGCGGCCCACCGATTGCTGCCCACTAACTGCATCCAGAGGTACCTGTGCCATCCGGTGACCAGAACTATCCTTTGGTATCCAGTCCCTGCCCAGCTGATCCTGTCCCGCTGATTTTGTCCAGATGTCCTTTGTTAGACCAGATCTGTGTGGTGACCAGAACGCTGAATGTCCCAAAATCTTAAACTAAAGTGGACTGTGAGTATCAATAGGAACCATAGAAAACCATAGTATACCTTGCCTTGTCCTTAGTTCCCCTCTCTAAGTCATCCTAAATCATCCTATCCTTACCCTGTGTCAAGACCGGTGGGGGGGTCTGTACTTCCGCTCTCTATATGGTAGAGGAGAGGCACAGAGGACCCCAACCAAGATTCTCGATTGTGGTAGCAATGGACGAGCAATCAAGGCCTAGCTTCTCAGGAGGTGATGCAGGCTGGTTCTTAAGTACAGTGTATCCCCAAGCCCCCCACAAAGGAATGTCCACACACTGTATTACTGAAAACACAGTCTTTATATAATTAATATTCAAGGGTTATGTACACTTATCACAACAACGCACTTTGTGCTCAGGAAAACCAATAATGATAAATATCTACAATTCTAAAGTGGTACCACTAATATTAGACCTCATTAAAGTGCATTCACAATACTGTAAAAATGGCACACAGATCAATAAGAAGGAAACCAGCAATAGAGAGAGGAGGGATAAAAGATGGTTGAAACAATAGGCAGAATACTGGCCCTAGCTACTGGACACAGTTCTGTGTGGAGATCCCCCCACCTGGGCAACCTGTAAAATAAAGGGATATGACACAAGCCCAGTCCATATATTGTTCAACAGTCTTATTCTCTCCTACAATGTTTTTACCCCCCCAATGTACCTGGTGGAGTCGAGTTCTTCGAAGAGGCGTCGACAGATCCTTCTTGAATGAACCCCTTTTAAGCAGGAGTCACGGATCGTCGAGAGGCGTCGAGAAACGTCGAAGACCTCGGGGTTCGGTGACGGGGAATCGACGGCCCTTCTTGAATGCCTTCCCTTTGAAGCGGGAGGCACGGGGCGTCGAACGTCCGTCGACAAACGAGGTAGAACGATGTCGAAGAGGCGGCAGCTTCGTCCGAGCGGTGCTCGTCGGCGTCGGGGCGTCGGCGTCCTGCAAGGCGGAGGTGTGCGGGGCACCTCGATGACAATAGTTCTGGACCGCAAAGATTGTAGAGACGGGAGCCCAGCAAGGGCGTCGAGTCGCTCGAGTCTTTGGGATCGTGAGGTGGCGGGAAACCCACCGGCGGATTCTCCTCGGCGCGTTGGTCGTCCTCGACTTTCTCCGGCAGGGCAAAAGCGGTCGACGGTGCGGACGAGGGAGTCCTTCGAGTCAAATGTTCTTAGGCAAGGAGCGGACGGCTCCGGTCGTCGGCGGCACGGCGTCAAGTGGTTCCCACGGCTGGGCAACACAACTTCGACGGGCCTCCAGCGGTTACACAGACCTGCGAACCCTGGTCGACGGCAATGGACTTCGACAGCGTCGAGGTCCGGGTGCTTCACTTCGATCTCCTCGGCGGTCCCGTCTCGGGTCGGCAGCCTTTCGAGGGTCTGACTTCCAGGGCGCTTCGGCGAAGATTCAGCGGTGCTCGATGGTCCCTCGGAGCACGGGAAGAGGGCACCTTACCAGGTCCTCTCTCGGGTCAGTCCTCGACGATTTCGACAACCTTCAGTTCCGTCGAAGCAAATGCCACAGCAAGTCTTCTTCTTCCAGCTGGACGTCGAGGATCAGCAAATCCAGTTACTCTTGAGTGGAGACTCAGCTTCTGAATGCTTCTGAACAATTTCCAGTGGTGAGAGGTCCCCAGATATACTATTCTGTCTCTCATCCACACTGCTGGCACACACACAGCAGCCAATCACACAGAAGGGCATTCATGCAGTCAGTCAGCCAATCAGGCACACAGTGCATTCAGGCCACACTCCTCCCTTTCAGACACTCACAACAAGGAATGTGGATTGGGACAAGTACCCAGCCATTCAACACTACACACTGCATTCAGGCCAGTTTCGGGCAGGGCTGTCTCAGTCTTTGTCTCTCATGCCAGAAACCAGACAACCACAACAAGGAGTGTATATTGGTCACACACTCCATTCACCCAGGTCCCACCCACAGGAGGTACCCACAACATACAGTCACTGGGAAGGCTCCAGTCAGTCTAGCTGGGCCTTCACAACAACACCATATATGGAACTTCCACCCAACAGCCAGTCAGGGGGAAGGGACAGAGTCAGGGCTTCCCAGGACTTTGGGAAAAACAAGATAACAGGCAATAGAAAGCAAGAGGCCACAGGGGCCATCTTGTTTCCTATCAGGAATCAACTGATTCCAATGGCAGGGCCTGGGTATCCCAAAATGGAGGACACCCAGAGCACCTGTCAAATTCAGCATGGAGCTGCCACCAGCCCATACCCTGCTCTGTGGGCCACCCACAGGTGCCCAAAAACATACACTAGGGGCACAGGGTTGTACCCCTACCCATGGGTGCCATAAGGGTATCCCATGGGTCTGTTCACCAAACCAAAAGAGAGCTGCACTGCCAGGAGTCCCTCATGGACTCCTGGGCAGAAAACATGACAGAACACACGGTAAAAACAGAAAAAGGACAAGGATTCAGAGGCCCTGTCCCTCAGATGCATTTCCGGCATCACAGTCGCCCCCCCCAGACTGAGGTGGAGGGTGCCTAATCTCCCACGGGATAGACACCCTCATCCAGACGGTCAACATACCTTCTGGAAAGGCCATCTGCATTATCGTGACTCTTCCCTGGTCTGTGCTCTATGGTGAAGTCTAGCCCTTGTAGGCTAATCGACCACCTGAGCAATTTCGGATTCTCACCCTTCATCTGCATAAGCCACTTCAGGGGCTTATGATCTGTTTGGACCTTGAAGGTGGACCCCGTAAGGTAGGGCCTAAAACGCCTAAGGCTCCAAACTATACTAAAACATTCCTTTTCAACAGTAGCCCACCTAAGTTCTCTACCCTTGAGTTGTCTACTGATGAATATGATAGGATGTTCTCTCCCTTTGTCATCTAACTGGGACAAGACAGCTCCAATTCCGGTGTCGCAGGCATCCGTCTGGACGATAAAGGGTCAGCTGTAGTCAGGCGCACTCAACACAGGTGCCCTACACAGACTTTCTTTCAAGCCATCAAAGGCCCTCTGACAGTCTTCAGTCCAATTAACCTTCCTAGGCTGTTTGGGTGAAGTTAGAGCTGTCAGGGGTGCAGCTATGGTTCCATAGTCTGCCATGAAATTGCGATAGTACCCAGTGAGGCCCAAAAAGGCTCTCACCTGGGTTTGAGTAGTGGGAGTCTCCCAGTTCTGTACGTCCTGTACTTTACTGGAGAGAGGTTGGATTTGACCCCCTCCTACCTCATGACCAAGATAGGTAACTTTCCCCTGAGCTATCTGGCACTTGGTGGCCTTGATAGTGAGGTTAGCCCTTTTCAAGGCCTGCAACACCTTATCCAGATGTGTCAAATGCTCTTCCCAGGTGGAACTGTAGACGGCAATGTCGTCTAAGTAAGCCACACAAAAGGCTTCCAGCCCACTGAGCGCATGGTTGACCAATCTCTGGAAGGTGGCAGGGGCATTCTTCAACCCAAAGGGCATGACCCTAAACTGGTAGAGTCCCTCAGGTGTGGAGAATGCCGTCTTTTCCTTGGCATGGTCCGTCAGAGCTATTTGCCAATAGCCTGAGGTAAGGTCAAAGGTGCTCACAAATTTGGCAGCACCTATAGTGTCCACGAGCTCATCAGCCCTGGGCAATGGGTGCGCGTCAGTTTTGGTGACAGCATTGACTCCTCGGTAGTCCACACAGAACCTCCAATCCTTGGTACCCGCCGGGGAACTTGCCTTGGGGACAAGGACCACTGGACTGGACCAGGGACTGGTGGAGGGTTCAATAACACCCAGATCCAACATCTTGGCGACCTCAGCCTGGATGTGGTTTTTGACGGTATCTGACATACGATAGCTCCTGCTTTTGACAGGCACCCTGTCACCAGTGTCAATTTCGTGCTTACACCACGGTGTAAGGCCCGGTGTCAGTGAAAACAGAGGGGCATACTGCTGGAGCAAAGCCCGGCAGGCCCTCTGCTGCTCTGTTGTCAAATCGGGAGAGAGTTGTACTCCCTCCACTGAGCCATCCTGAGGGTTGCTATGCAGCAAATCAGGAAGGGGCTCACTCTCATCCTCTTCTTGCCCTGAAGCTAGCAAGAGACATGAGACCTCTGCTCGCCTGTGGAAAGGCTTGAGCCTGTTGACATGGAATACCTGGGGGGCTACCCCAGAGGCTCCCATGTCCACCAGATAATTGACTTCGCCCATCTTGGAGATGATCCTGAAGGGTCCAGTCCACTTGTCTGCCAAAGCTCTAGGCTTGGTAGGCTCCATCACAAGGATCTCCTGTCCCGGAGTCCAATCCACTTGCGAAGCTTTCAGGTCATGCCAGTACTTATTCAATTCCTGGCTGGCCTTGAGATTTGCTGTTGCCTGACCCATCATTTGTGTCATCCTCCGCCTGAGGCCTAACACATAGTCCCCCACTTGCTTGGCGGGACCTGGAGGGGTGGCTTCCAAGCCTTCTCGGATCAAGGCGAGGGGCCCCCTCACGGGATGTCCAAAGAGTAACTCAAAGGGGCTGAAACCAACACCCTCTTGAGGTACCTCTCTGTAAGCAAACAGCAGGCATGGCAGGAGGAGATCCCATTTCCTCCTTAGGGGCTCTTCCAAAGCACCTAGCATGCCCTTGAGAGTTTTGTTAAATCTCTCAACCAGACCATTGGTCTGGGGGTGGTAAGAGGTGGAGAACTTGTAGGTTACCCCGCACTCTTTCCACATGGTTTTCATGTAACTAGACATGAAGTTGGATCCTCGGTCAGAGACAACCTCCTTGGGGAATCCAACACGGGTGAAAATGCCCAGGAGAGCCCTGGCAACCACCTTGGCAGTAACAGTCCGAAGGGGTATTGCCTCAGGGTACCTGGTGGCATGATCTACCAAGACCAGGATGAACCGATGTCCACCTGAAGTGGGAGGGTCAAGGGGACCGACGATGTCGATGCCCACCCTCTCAAATGGTGTGCCAACCACTGGTAATGGCTGCAGTGGGGCAATGACCCTGCCTCCAGTCTTGCCAGACAACTGACAAGTTGGGCAGGTCCTGCAGTGGGACTCCACCTCTACTCCCATCCGTGGCCAGTAGAAATGGGCAGAGAGCCTCTGCTTAGTCTTCTTGGTCCCAAGATGACCAGCCAAGGGCACCTCATGCGCCAACTGCAGTAGGAAGGGCCTGTAAACCTGGGGTACCACCAACCTCTTGCGGGCACCAGGTTCGGGCTTAGTGGGCTCACTAACAAGGAGCTCACCCTCCCAATAAATCTTGAATGTCCTAGGCACTTCACCTTGTGCCTGGGACAGGGCCTGTTTCCTCAGGCCCTCGAGAGAGTGGCACTCTCTCTGTCCCTTACAGAAGTCTGCCCGGGAGGGTCCCCCTTCAGCTAACAAGCATTGAAGGTCGGGATGATCCTCCGGGTTGAGAACCTCTCCCACAGGAGAGTCTTCTGTCTCTTCTCCCACAGGAGTTGAGTTTGGGTTTTCCGCTGGACCCAGCCCGTCCGGAGCATGGATCCCAATGGGTGCTGTCGGAACAGCAGGAAGAGAAGGTGTTCCCTCCACAGAGGTGGCCTTCTTGGTCTTCCTTCTTCTTGCCTTAGGCCTCGCCTTTGGCTCGGGTACCTGACTCACAGCCAGACCCGGTGTCACCTGTGACCTAGTGACTGCAGCAGCAGTCATGGGAAGACCATCCGAGATCAACCCCAACTCTACTAGATCATTTCCTAACAGAATGTTAGCAGGGACATTGTCCTGAACCAGGACAGGAAGCTTTGCTGTCTTGTCTCCAATCATGAGTGTGACTAGGGCTACAGGCGATAATTTGGGAGGCCCACCAGCTAACCTGGTGGTTCTCAGAGGAGCACCTACATAGTCCTCTGGCTTGAGCAGGGTCCTGTCCACCACTGTCATGCTTGCCCCAGTGTCTCTCAAACCAGTAGAAGGCTGGCCATTCAAGAGGACACTTCTCAAAAACCTACGGGTGTTCTGCGGGATAGTTGCCAGTACTTCTGCGTACTGGTCCCAGGCCCCAAGGGACACTAAGGAAATCTCTACCGGAGCACCAAATGTGATTCCTGTAGAGGAGGGGAGGACAGTGGCCTCCACCTCAGCCACGGGGTAAGGGTAGGTCAGGCTGACAGCCTGTACTCCAAGTGCCTTACCTTTACACTTGGGGTCACCCCTTTTGTGATCCAGAGCCCCACAATCCCAACAAGTGCCAGGAGTGCGGGGTACGGTACTGGAACCACTGGGAACCTGCTTTGCAGCAGGTGGACCACTACTCTTATTCCCACCCACAGAGGACTTATCCCCACCAGATTTTTGGGTCTTAGGAGAGGAAGGTTTTCGTTTACCCGACTGTGATTGCTTTTGGGACTCCTCAGCTTTCTGAGAGGTCCCCTTTTCTTTGTCCTTGTCCTTCCCACTGGAGTCCTTAGGGGACACCCGGTGGGAGACCCACTTGTCAGCCAACCTAGCCAGCTTAAAGGGGTCCAAAATGTTCTGGTCAGCCACATACTGACGCAGCTCTGGTGAACAGGCTTCAGAAAAATGCTCAAAAAACAAGAGGTGGGACAACTCAACAAAAGTTTTCACCTTGTAACCGTCAATCCACCCCATCATGTTCATGTGCGCAGTACTCACCCAGTCAACCCAAGACACATTCTCTCTTTTCTTAAAATCCCTGAACCTTTTAAGGTATTGGGTAGGTGTCTTGCCAAACTTGGCAATCAAAGCAGACTTCCTACACTCATACTGACCCCTTTCCTCCACACTCAGCTTCAGAATACAGTCATATCCAGTTTGAGGCACTCTGCTTAACAAACACTTAGCCCAATCTCTTTTATCTACATCATGAATTGCACAAGCCATTTCAAACGCTTCAATCCATTGGAGGATATCTGAACCCTCCACAAACACACCAACCAAATCTTTCATAAACTTGGTGGCTGGGGACCTGCCACTCTCAATTGGTCTAGCTGAAGTCTCCACTCTAGCTCTCTCTAGCTGGATTCTCTGACATTCAGTGTCCTTGTCTTTGAGCGCAAGATCCCTATTCTTGAGTTCCACTTGCTGTGCCAGCTCCTCTTTCTTAAGCTCAGCTTCTATTTCCAACTTGCGATATTCAAAGGCCAATTTCATCCTTAATAACTCAAGTTCCATGGAATTGCTGGGGTTTGGAACAGAGGCAGCAGGAATGGTGGCATTCCCAGAAACAGATTCAGCGACAACCCCAGGGGCAGAGTCCTCACTGGTTGCATCCCCCCCTTCATCAAGGGTTTCACCATCAGTCTGGTAGTCCACCAGGGCAGCTATCAGCTCAGCCCTAGACTTATCCACAAAGTCCAACTCCCTGGCTTCACAAGCACTCTGGAGAGCCTCTAAGCTCATCCGAGTCAATTTACCATTTGCAATGGGCTCCATTGCCTGTAATGCAGTTATTTGGTACACACCCAAACCTTAATCTAATAAAGTGCGGATATTTTGTAAGTGGCACGGTTATACACTGAGTCTTAAAACCATAAGCATCCCACCGCTGCCACCAGCTTGTCAAGACCGGTGGGGGGGTCTGTACTTCCGCTCTCTATATGGTAGAGGAGAGGCACAGAGGACCCCAACCAAGATTCTCGATTGTGGTAGCAATGGACGAGCAATCAAGGCCTAGCTTCTCAGGAGGTGATGCAGGCTGGTTCTTAAGTACAGTGTATCCCCAAGCCCCCCACAAAGGAATGTCCACACACTGTATTACTGAAAACACAGTCTTTATATAATTAATATTCAAGGGTTATGTACACTTATCACAACAACGCACTTTGTGCTCAGGAAAACCAATAATGATAAATATCTACAATTCTAAAGTGGTACCACTAATATTAGACCTCATTAAAGTGCATTCACAATACTGTAAAAATGGCACACAGATCAATAAGAAGGAAACCAGCAATAGAGAGAGGAGAGATAAAAGATGGTTGAAACAATAGGCAGAATACTGGCCCTAGCTACTGGACACAGTTCTGTGTGGAGATCCCCCCACCTGGGCAACCTGTAAAATAAAGGGATATGACACAAGCCCAGTCCATATATTGTTCAACAGTCTTATTCTCTCCTACAATGTTTTTACGCCCCCAATGTACCTGGTGGAGTCGAGTTCTTCGAAGAGGCGTCGACAGATCCTTCTTGAATGACCCCCTTTTAAGCAGGAGTCACGGATCGTCGAGAGGCGTCGAGAAACGTCGAAGACCTCGGGGTTCGGCGACGGGGAATCGACGGCCCTTCTTGAATGCCTTCCCTTTCAAGCGGGAGGCACGGGGCGTCGAACGTCCGTCGACAAACGAGGTAGAACGATGTCGAAGAGGCGGCAGCTTCGTCCGAGCGGTGCTCGTCGGCGTCGGGGCGTCGGCGTCCTGCAAGGCGGAGGTGTGCGGGGCACCTCGATGACAATAGTTCTGGACCGCAAAGATTGTAGAGACGGGAGCCCAGCAAGGGCGTCGAGTCGCTCGAGTCTTTGGGATCGTGAGGTGGCGGGAAACCCACCGGCGGATTCTCCTCGGCGCGTTGGTCGTCCTCGACTTTCTCCGGCAGGGCAAAAGCGGTCGACGGTGCGGACGAGGGAGTCCTTCGAGTCAAATGTTCTTAGGCAAGGAGCGGACGGCTCCGGTCGTCGGCGGCACGGCGTCAAGTGGTTCCCACGGCTGGGCAACACAACTTCGACGGGCCTCCAGCGGTTACACAGACCTGCGAACCCTGGTCGACGGCAATGGACTTCGACAGCGTCGAGGTCCGGGTGCTTCACTTCGATCTCCTCGGCGGTCCCGTCTCGGGTCGGCAGCCTTTCGAGGGTCTGACTTCCAGGGCGCTTCGGCGAAGATTCAGCGGTGCTCGATGGTCCCTCGGAGCACGGGAAGAGGGCGCCTTACCAGGTCCTCTCTCGGGTCAGTCCTCGACGATTTCGACAACCTTCAGTTCCGTCGAAGCAAATGCCACAGCAAGTCTTCTTCTTCCAGCTGGACGTCGAGGATCAGCAAATCCAGTTACTCTTGAGTGGAGACTCAGCTTCTGAATGCTTCTGAACAATTTCCAGTGGTGAGAGGTCCCCAGATATACTATTCTGTCTCTCATCCACACTGCTGGCACACACACAGCAGCCAATCACACAGAAGGGCATTCATGCAGTCAGTCAGCCAATCAGGCACACAGTGCATTCAGGCCACACTCCTCCCTTTCAGACACTCACAACAAGGAATGTGGATTGGGACAAGTACCCAGCCATTCAACACTACACACTGCATTCAGGCCAGTTTCGGGCAGGGCTGTCTCAGTCTTTGTCTCTCATGCCAGAAACCAGACAACCACAACAAGGAGTGTATATTGGTCACACACTCCATTCACCCAGGTCCCACCCACAGGAGGTACCCACAACATACAGTCACTGGGAAGGCTCCAGTCAGTCTAGCTGGGCCTTCACAACAACACCATATATGGAACTTCCACCCAACAGCCAGTCAGGGGGAAGGGACAGAGTCAGGGCTTCCCAGGACTTTGGGAAAAACAAGATAACAGGCAATAGAAAGCAAGAGGCCACAGGGGCCATCTTGTTTCCTATCAGGAATCAACTGATTCCAATGGCAGGGCCTGGGTATCCCAAAATGGAGGACACCCAGAGCACCTGTCAAATTCAGCATGGAGCTGCCACCAGCCCATACCCTGCTCTGTGGGCCACCCACAGGTGCCCAAAAACATACACTAGGGGCACAGGGTTGTACCCCTACCCATGGGTGCCATAAGGGTATCCCATGGGTCTGTTCACCAAACCAAAAGAGAGCTGCACTGCCAGGAGTCCCTCATGGACTCCTGGGCAGAAAACATGACAGAACACACGGTAAAAACAGAAAAAGGACAAGGATTCAGAGGCCCTGTCCCTCAGATGCATTTCCGGCATCACACCCTGATAACTTGTAATACACGCCATCTCTTTAGTAATTCTGCTTGTGTAAATCCTAAGCCCTTAGTCCAATTTCGAGTGATCAGACTGGTTCCGCCAGGGTCGGGCGCTGAGGTACTAGGGTTGAACTCGCAAATCAGCCCTGGACCTTACTGTGTCCCTCTTTGGTGGCCTAGCCTGAATAATCTAGTGTAGAGTAAAACTGTTCTTGTCAAAACTGATTTCCTTCCCTTTTTCACTGCTCCATTTTACTCAAAACGTACCTTTCTAGATCTTGAATAACTCATCAAATTTACCAGCTAGAGACTTAATTTCACTTCCATATTGTACCTGTGATCTATAGCTATCAACCAACATTAAAAAAAACAGTGTATTTGACCCGTTTTGGTAATTTCAGGCGGGAATTACAAAGTTTGCAAAGTTTCCAGCGTGTCATTTGCGGCAACTTGTTTTAAACTCTGCCACTCATTTTCAAACTGTATGTTCTTGGTTATCCATTCTTAGGGATTGTTAGTGGGCCTCATTACGAGTATGGAGGCAGCCATGCCCTTAATAGGGGCATGGCTGCCTCCATACCGGGTTCCAGTACCGGGTTCCTCCAATGAGGACTTACCGGGCTATTCCAACCGTTAAGTCCTCATTGGAAAAACCCATCCCCATTCCCATTTGAGCCCCCATAGGGCTCAATGGGAATGGGGAGGGAGCTAATAATTGGCCCGTTAATAACGGGCCCGTTATAAACTCCTTGGTCCCCGCGCGGGACCAGGAAAGGACTTCTGGTTTTACCAGACGTCTGTACCGGGTCCCGCTAGGGGACCTCATAATCAGGCATCCCGTAATGAACGGTGCCGGTCCCGTACCGGCACCCTTCATTACAGGAGGGCCATGGCAATAATGAGGCCCCATATATTTGCATTGTTGCTTTAGTGAAGAATTGCATCTGCTTCAAGGTTTTTACACACATTCATTATTTTATTCATCTATTTCCGAGTGCCATTTTTAGCATTGCAAGGGGGTTTTGAAATCTGTTTTTCTCTGTTATTTGGGGCGGGAAGGTCCGATTTCAATTCTGTTTCCTATTTTTCATTCCTGATTACCTGCTGCTTCTGTCTATCCACTAGGAATTGATTATTTGTGGGTAGAGGGAACCTTGCAGGGGGAAATTCTAACTTGAGTGCTATCTTTCCTAAAATAGAAAAGTGCTCCTATTTCCTGTTGTTTTGTAGATGTGTCAATAGAAGGTTAAATTAAGTGCATTGCTTACATTCCCATTGTTATTATGACACCATTGGTGATCGCTGCCCCATATCAAACATTGTATGATTTCTTTTAATTTTCAAGTAAATAAATAAATAGTGAATTTGACCAACCAGCCTGGTTCATGATCCATTGTGACCCGGGGTATTTGAAAAGGAGGTGTGATATGAGTGGTGTACCATCTCAATATTGAATCTAACATAAAAATAAGCATTTCAGTTGTGCGCTGCATCCTAGGCCGAGACTAAGGTGTGAATCACCTGATAGAAATCCTTAACAAAGCTAAGTGTACCCTTTACCACCTTTGCTATAACCTGCGCTCTGCTTCGGTGGATCGCTTGGTGGTACCGATTTATGAATAGCTATGGGTTGGAGGCTGTGTTTTTTCGGTTGCCGACGCAGTTCTATGGAACGGCCTGCCGCCAGCCATTAATAAATCATTCAATTATCTTGCTTTTAGAAAGGCCATGAAAACTTACTTATTTTAAGCAGAACTGCATCTGAGCTCAGTTGTGGCCTCCTCTCTTTCAGCACGAAGATACCTTCGGGTGACCATGCACTCTAGAAGCAACAGTAACATAACATAACTAGAATGCCTGATACTATAACGTAGCAGCCTTCAGATTCTCATTCATGTGCTAGAACCTGAAACCGCAGGGATCTATGAATGAGGGTCATGAGACCCCATGAAAAAGATGAGAAGGATATATAGAACCGAGATGCCCCCCCCCATTGACTTAGCCAGGGTTTAATTGGCAATTCCAGGCAAATGCATCTCCTGCAGCAGGACATTCTTAGCCAGATGACACTTGCAATATGCCACAATCTTAAGCATCTAAATGGGATTGTTCAGGCCCCTGACATTCAAACTCATGAGACTACAAGAGTCTGGGTGCTGCGGCCCAGCTCCCGTCAAGGTAGGAACCACAATCTTGCCCATCTATAATCGTATTTTCCCACTATAAATCCCAAAAGCTGGAGGAATATTCTCTTGTGATATAAACCAGATTTTGAAATGAACACCACCCCTCTGATTTTCACCAGTCCTCCACCTCCACTGTGATACCCCAACTTGCAGTGAATACCCCTAATCCCATAACAAAATACCTGCAATCACAAACTTTGGGTAAAAACCTGTGTGCCTCAGATGCTCGTCCCAGCCATCCCTCCGACTGAGAGAGGTTCTATGTTCTTTCATCAATAGCCATTTTTACAACTGCCTTTTAAACGAGTACAAAATTACGAAAAAGGTATTTTTTTTAGGGGTGATGTCCCCCACCAAATCCCCCTCTGATTTTTTGTTTTTATTAATCCCGACCCCCCCAACCTCTTATGTGCCCTTTCCCACCCCCCGAATACGTTATACTCCGAGAGAAGGCGGACTATAATACAAATCACAATGAACCAGGATGAGCTGAGGTGTTACATGCTTAAACATACATCATAAAAAACCCACAGAGAACAATATAGTGTAGAAATGTGCTGTTAGATAGTGGACCACGCAATGTTTCCCACACCGCCCTCCACACAGTCAGTGCCACTACAACCCTCATCACTCAGCCACAAACCCAACTTCCCCAATTCCACTTGAGAACCCAATCATCCCTTAGGCAACCCTTCCAGGAAGGAGTGCGCCTTCACCCGATCTGTGAAGAAGTGAGATTTGCCTTTATTGACTACTCAGAGCCTAAAGGGATACAACACGGCACACTGAAGTCAGCGCTCCCTTAGATGGTGTTTTACAGCTACACACGACTGACGAGCCTTATGGACTGCAGGATAACATCCCTGTCTCCAAAACCTATCTTTGGCCAGGTTTAGGGGCCCTCTCCTCCCAAAACTGAAAGGACAGTGGGGGATTGGCCAGAACCTCTTTAATGAAACTTTCCATGAATACCTCCATGTTTAATGGTGGGACCGACTTCGGAATGCCTACCACTTGAATATTGTTTCTCCTGGATCTAGCTTCCAAATTGCCATCTTGGCAAACAGCCCATTTGCCTCCTGCTGTAAAGAGCATAGAGCTTGGCACACCTTAAAGCTCTTATCTTCTAATGATCTGATTCTGTGCTCCACCTCCGTGATCCGGCCACTCTACTTCTCGATGCACTGCTGCATACGATTCCCCTTGAAGACAAGGTTGTCTAATTTACCATTAACCATTAACCAAGTCAAATCCGGTCTTCATTTGGGCTAGGATAATGGGCATCCCCGGCAAGGCACCCTGCTGCACACCTCCTGCTGCCTTATCTCCAATGATACCTGGTCCTGGCGCTTGTTTCCTTTAGCCATGAATATATGCCCTATGCCACAAGAGGCACCCTTCTCCCGCACTTTTTTTTTAAAAGTGCCAACCCGCCACTCCAGTCTGTGTTTCACTGCAGACCCTGGACTGAAACGGCCCTCAAATATTACTCCCAATCCACCACTAATCCACAAGAGTTAGTCCTTCTGCTACTTTGGGCTTTGACTCACTGTTAAGCCTGGGCTATGCTGGCCCCTAGATGTAGCTCCTACCCCCTAAATAGTCAATGGAGGTTAGGCTGACTGGGTTTGCCGTCAACGGGCCAATACAGCACTACTCACTGGTCAGCCAGTGTGGGAGATTCCACTTCATTCCTGCAGCCCTCACTAGGGCCTTACGTCTGATCAGTCGGCGTCACACATGCACCTCTTCGAGTCCAGGGCTACTTCTGGTCACTCCCTGCTGACTGCTCCCTTTCTTGGGCCAGTATTAGTCAGCGGGAGTTAGTCAATCTGCCACTCTGAAACAAGAAACAATACAAAAAAAACCTTGATAATCTTTACTTGCATTTTACTAAGGCTGAATAACAATTAATTTTCTTCTCTTCCAATTTAGACGTTCTCACTGTCCTATCTCTACGTTTTCAAATTAACAAATTAACAAAAAACTCACAAAACAAGCCTCTGGTACTATATTAATGTATAAATTCAAAATGTATCACACTTCAAATAAGGCAGGTCGAGCCCTTGCACCCTATCTCAAGGCAAAAAAAGATAAAAAACACTTATTGCTAGTATCAAAAATACAGCAGGAACTGTAATTACTGATCCCTTGTGCATTATTGAAACCTTCAAGAATTACTACATTGATCTATACTACCCAGACTCTTCTATCCCAGAAGCCAATAATTCTAACTTTTTTAGTGGTATTGCTAGAAGCTCCTATCCTACAACTGATTTCACCGACCTTGATGGAGAACTTACAACTAGTGAAATTAACCATGCAATCAAAGGGTTAAGTAGAGGCAAAGCCCCAGAACCTGATGGCCTTTCTACAGAATTGTTCAGTAAATTTTTGCATCAGCTTATCCCCAGACTTAAAGCCTTACTTCCCTTTTCATGTCCAAAGAATTTTCTTCTGGCACATTTTCTGAAGCCCTTCTTATTCTATTTCCCAAAACAGGAAAATATCTCGATCTCCCTAAAAACTATAGGCCTGTTTCCCTTATTAATGTTGAAAGTGAAATATTTGCCAAGATATTAGCTGATAAAATTGAATCTCACCTTTCCAAATAGATTAAACCTGATCAAGTTGGATGCGTTAAAGGCAGAAACATGTCTGCTAACACCAGACTTTTACTAAATGCTTTATACATCACTGCCAGAGATAAGAACAACAAACAGGGCTACGCCGCCATTGCACTAGACACCAAAAAGGCCTTTGATCGAGTTAATTGGGACTTTATGTTTCAGGTTCTAAAATGGCATGGGTGTGGCATGAGCTTCATCTCTCTAGTAAAACTTCTTTACCCAAATCCAAAATCCTCCATATTCATCAATGGTCAAACTTCATCACTTTTTTCGCTACAAAGAGGCACCAGAAACAGGGTTCTCCTTTTTCCCCCATTCTATATGTACTATCTCTTGAACCGCTTTTAGAACTCATTAGACAAAACAAAAATATCCCTGGTATTTCTGTTGGTAATTTTGAAACTAAGGACGCTGCATATGCTTATGATATTCTTATCCTGTCAAAGAACCATAAACAACACCTTCCACACTTGGTGGATGTAGTATAAGAATTTTCGGCAGTATCAGATTATAAACTTAATAGAGACAAATCAGAGTTACTAAACCTGAATTGTTTTTGTATTAAACATGAATTAGACATCTTTGGTTTCAAATGGTGTGCTAACTCGTATTAAAATGTAGGTATACAGTTTGCTTGCACTATTAATAGTACTATTAAAAGTAATACAGACATTTTACTCAATAGGCTTTCCGAACTAACCTCCACCTGGTTCCCCCTTTATCTTTCCTGGTGGGGTCACCTCGACACCATCAAAAGGATGCTCTCCCCTATCATACAATATATGCTACAAATGCTCCCCGTTCCCCTTCCCACCACATTTCCAAATCCATCAATTCCATCCTCCTCAACTTTCTTTGGGGCAAAGGTAAATCTAAAAGAATCACACTCAACAAACTCAAAACCTCCTTCAAACAGGGAGGAGTCCGCTTTCCTGATTTCAAAAAATATCGCCATGCTTTCCTATTTAAGCAGACTAACTTCTGATACGCCCCGTCAGACTCTGATGACCTCCCATCCTGGTGTAAACTTAAAAACCCCTTCCACATGACATTGCAGACACGATTTTTCTCTTTCATCATGCAGCGTCCATTCTCTCTGACCCCATTAAAGTATCTAGATCTGCCCTCAGAGTGTTCCTTTTTCCATCAACCAAATTCCCCTCCCGTGAACTCTCACCTTATCTGTGGTATAACAAATCAGTCACTACCAATAGCAGGACCTTCTCCCAGAAGGTTTGGCTCTCCAAAGGTATTAGATATATAGACCAAATTGTTCAAAATCACACCATAACATAATTTCAGGATCTTAGAAAATCTTTCTCTCTATCTCTATCAGATTTGACCTTCTACAATAAATTGGTTAATGCATGCTTAAACGGATTGCAGGCTCATGATTATAATGTCTTATCTCCTGAAACCACGAAGTTACAGTTGCTCTCCACCAATTTTGATGCCAAACCTGCCAAACTTTATAAACTGTCGCAACCTGTAGAACCATTAATATCGAAATGGACTGTTCAAACTCAATGGGAAACCGATTGTTGCACTACTTTTGATGATAACACATGGGGCCTCATTACGACCCTGGCGGTACGGAGTGAACGGCGCCGTAAAAGGTGCCGGCGCTGTTCACTCTGTACCGCCGCATTACGAGTTCCCCTCACGGGACACGGTAAGCACGCCTGGGAAAACCAGGCGTGTTTACCGGGTCCCGCGAGGGGAAGAGGTAGAAAACAACGGGCCATCTCATAATGGCCCATTGTTTGCTCCCTCTCCCATTCCCATTCAGCCCTATGGGGGCTGAAATAGGAATGGGGAAGGACCGTGTGCGGGTCCTTGGAGGGAGGAATTACCGGGCCTTCCGAACTCGAATGGCCCGGTAAGTCCTCATTCCGAGGACCCGGACCCTGACGCGATTTCGGCAGCAGCCATGCCGCCAATAGCGGCATGGTTACCGCCAAACTCGTAATGAGGGCCATGGTCTCTGTTTTGGTCTAGAATTGGGAGCATCTCTGCTTTGCCCAACATCACCCAAAACCTTCTATTATTTTATGCATAGAGCCTTTATTAGCCCTTTAAAACTTACAAAATCTCAGGCCCACGCTGATGGGAATTGTTGGTCTTGTAGAAATACCCCTGGTTCATACAAACATATGTTCTTCGATTGTCCTCATGTTTTTCAGTTATGGCAGGATATTTGGAAATAAATGATGATCATCTTCAATGTTCAGATTCCTGTTTCTTTCACTAATGATTTTCTTGGTAGCATTGCACTTAAAGGAAAAATATCTATCCCGTCCTCCACTTTATACGATCTTCTCATAGCTATCGCCATCAAACTCTTCACCTCTAATTGGAAGCAACTTCAAAACATCTCCTGCAAGAACTGGTGGAACAACGCTTTTCATAATCACTGAATCGAACATTGCAAGGCTTCCTACTTAGATAAATTGCCAAGCTATAATCTGAAATGCGCCCTTTTCAATAACTACTTAGACTATCACAATATGTCGGCTCATGGTTCATAGAAAATGTTTCATTATATTATTATCTTATATATCTCCCCATATTGTATTTCTGTACTTGTAAAATTATGCACCTAGAAACTTATTAGGCCATTTGCTTTGCACCCATCCACCCATTTGTTTTGTGTGGTCTCTTCTTTGTGTCCCTTGTATGTCTCAGCAGCTCTTTTACATATATTATGTAAATTTATCAGTGACGGTTACACACCATAAATCGGTTGTCTAGACTGGCTCGATTATATTTATCTAAATATTTCTAATGTTCTTCATATATTATTACCTTACATATGCTATTTGTATTGTATCAAACTTATGCACAGTCATTGTTACTTATGATTGCTGTTATGATTTCTTTATGCTTAATAAATAAAAATCATTTAACAAAAAATAAATTGTAAGGTGTAAACAGTTACTCCTTGCTTTTGCACACCACTTGCTATAAAATGACCCACTATCTTTACTATGTTTGCTTTCAGTACTGGAGGGGTTCTGCTCAAGTTTGAGAAAGGCAGCGAGGCTGTTCCAGAGGGAGGCCCCGGCCAAGGAGAAAGATCTGCCCCCAACTCTCTGCTTGGCGATGCATCTGACCCTCAGAGAGTTGGAGGGATATGAGCGGAGAGCTTGAGAAGGAAGATGTTTTGGAAGAGAAAGTTGGAGGTAGAGCGATCCCAGGCCCCAGAAAACATTGTGGACGTTGCAAAGGGTCTTGAGGTTGATCCTTGCAGCCACGGGTAGCCAGTGAAGAAATGTCAGAGCTGGAGAGATACGATCCATGGGCTTTGGGCCTGGGACAAGTCTTGCAGTCCTGTTCTGGATAGGTTATAAAGGTTGAAGAGTAGAGGCAGGAAGATTTAGCAAAAGGCTGTTGAAATAGTCCATCCTAGAGAGGACCAGAGCTCTGGAGACAGTGAGCTTCTGGGGGAAAGTAAGAAAATAAAGAATACCTCTGAGGAGGTGCAGCTGATAGTTTGACTTCTTAGAGACATCAGAGATGTGAGGGGAGAAGGAGAGGGTGGAGTCGAAGATGACACCAAGGTTTTTAGCTTCACAGAAAGGAGCAGGAGGAGGGTCCAGAGTAGGCGGCCAGAGAGAGAGAGGAAAGGAGGGAGTGGGTGTCCCAATGAGGAGGATCTCAGTCTTACTGGCATTAAGGCAGAGATCATTGATGGCATACCGTTCCTGAATTGCGGCCTGACAGTCTGGTATGAGTGAAGAAGCATAGGTGGCTGAGGGGAGCCTGAAAGAAAGCTGAGAGTCATCCGCATAACATTGAAAATTGGGGCAGAAAGTAATGATGCAGTGGGCAAGAGGTGCCAGTAGTGGTTGAAGAGCCACAGAAAGAGATTAAACCCATGGGAAACACCACAAGTAGAGAGAGAGATATAGAGGAAATACCCCAGTTGGACCTGAGAGGGTCGGTGAGAAAGGAGGACAACCAGGCTAGGGCATGATCAGTAATACCAAGGTAGTCACAGAGGCGATTGAACAGGATGGCATGGTTGACCATGTCAAAAGCCGAGGAAAGATGGAAGAGAATGAGGACAGAAGGGAGATTGGAGAGCAAGTCTTCACGGTTTATAGTGAAAAGACCGGAAAAAAAAATATCGAAAAAAAAGGTCGAACCAAAAAATATCGAAAAAAAAAAAATCAAATTTTTGTCATCCGATATTTTTTTTTTGCCCTTTTGACTGACCACCGTCTTCACGGGTGTTGAAGAGAGCAGTTTCTGTGCTTCTGGCAGCTCTGAAGCCAGACTGGTGATCATGGAGGGAACCAAAAGATTCAATATGTAGATTACGCTGGGAGATGACCAGCTTTTCCAAGAGTTTGCCCAGGAAAGGAGTGATGGAAATCAGGCAATAGTTAGCCGGAGAGGAAGGATCGGCAGAGGGCTTATTTAGAAGGGGCTGCACAAGAGAGTGCTTAAGGGGAAAGGAAAGTTCCAGTGGCAAAGGAGTGATTGTAGAAATCAGCCAAGGCTGGAGCAAGGGTTTTGATATGGTCCTTGATGGTTCTGGATGAGAAGGGGAGAACTTGCTTTGACAAGACTTTCATAGATCCGACTTGTCTAGAAACATCGTCAGGGGTAAACAGGGGAAAACAAGAGAAAGGAGTAGGATAGACTGCCTCAGACGGGCCAGGAGTGGTAGAGGAGGAGCAAGAGGAGGTAGAGGAAGAGAGGCTAGAAAGGTGTCCCGAGTGTTAACAGTGAAATGAGTGGCCAAGGCCATGCAGAGGGCCTTGGAGGGAAGAGGAGAAGTAAAGACTGCAGCAGGATTGGCCAGCTCCTTGCAGATTTTGAAAAAGTTTGGCCAAGTTGTTAGTTGCCACAGATTTGCGGGCTTGGATGTAGGCTCTCTTTTTAGAGAGGACAGAGAGGCTGTACTGCCTTTGGCGCAGGCGGAAGGCCAGTTTGTCAGGGTAGTGCACCCGATGCCCTCCACTTCCTCTCCGCCACCCTACACTTGCGTTTACAGGTGGCAAGGTCAGAATCGTACCAAGAGTTGCACCTGGATTTGGGCTCTAAGCAGATCCACATGACAGGGGCAAGGACATCCAGAGTGTTAGAGATAGAGAGGGCTATGTCAGGTTTGAGACAGCCAACGGTGCAAGTACCAGCAAAAGTCTCAACTGACACACGCTTCATGGGTTGGATGAGCGAGAAGGTACGTGGCAGTGCTAGAGTCAGCTTGACCTGCCGGGAATAGAAAGAGAAGTGGGAAGAAAGGAGAAAGTGATCACTCCAAGAGAGAGGAGTGGTGATAGGGTTAGAGAACGGGAGGCCTGAGGAGATCAGAACATCCAGGGTATGCCCAGAAGAGTGAGTCAGGCCACAGGGAAGAATAGAGAGAGAGAAACACAGAGGTTGCAAAAGAGTCCTGAAGAAGGGCTGGTATCCAGGTGGCATCCAGGTGGATATTCAAGTCTCTGAGGAGGAGAAGTTGGTAGGTAGAGGCAAGGAGACAGGAGGAAAGGTCATCTCAATCAGAGAGGAAGAGGGCAACCCGGCTAGGTGGCCTGTAGATAGTGGCCACAGTGAGAGAGAGCCCAAGAGAGATAGAGAGCCTGCAAACCAGGCATTCCAAGGAGGAGTAGTGCTGCATTGGAATGATAGAAGCAGGGATCCTTTCCTGGGAAATCAAGGCTACACCCCCACCGGGACGGTTGGTTCTGAGTTTGGAGAGGATCTTGTAGCCATCGGGAAGGAGAGTGTCGAATCCTGGGACAGAGTTGTCCATGAACCAAGTCTTGGTGAGACCGAGTACATCCAAATCAAGCTCTTCCAGGAGACGGCAGATGTCAGAGGAGTGTTTGACAGCTGAACGAGAGTTGAGGGTAGCGATGTGGAGCAGGTTGCCACATTTGAAGGACTTCCGGGGAGAGTATAGGCCAGAGGTACACCCTGCGGAAGTGTTGGAGGTGCCTGAGGATGGGCAGAGGAGGAAGGAAGAGAAGGCAGGGTAGCCAGAGAGGGAGAAGAGAGTGCCAGAGGAGAGGCAGAGGAGGGAGACAACAAGGTGGCCAGAGAAGGAGCAGGGGGTGCCAAAGAGGTGGCAGAGGAAGGAGGCAGCAGAGGAGCAAGAGAGGGGTAAGAAGGGATAGCAGGAGGTGGAAGAAAGTTGATAAGGCGCAGAACGTGTCTTTCAAAGTGGAGGAGATTGGCCTGAGGGCCTTGGACCAAGACTGTGCCATTTAAGTAGACATTAATGATGGTCTTAGAGGAGTGGAAGAGGGCCAGGGGGGCCTTGCACCAGCTGCTACCATTAATGAGAGAAGAGGAAAAAGGAGAGAGAACAGAGACCATATGGGGGTCCAAAGACCTGGAGAGGGAACGATAAAGAATATGTTGGTAAGGGTCTGTCTGGAGGAAGCACTGGTATAGGTATGAGCAATAGGGAGGCCTGGGTTGGAGACCAGGATTTCCCTTTTGAACGTATTCCTGTTAGACATAGTGAGAGGGATAGGATAGTCGATAGAAAAAGAGTTAGAGAAGATAGATGAGCATCATAGAAGGTGTGGGGAGGGAGAAGGGATAGGGGAGCCCAGGCAGGGGAGGGGTTCAGGGGAGGTCACATGGGGACAGACAGGAGGGAGGCACAGGGGGGGATAGGAAAGGGAGCGGGCACAACAAAGAACAAGAATGACAGACCTACAATTCAGATGCAGTACAGAACCATCAGAAAGAAAAGAGCACAACAGGGAATCTAGAAGTAGAGAGTGTAGATGTAGTACAGAACCAAGGTAAACCGCAAAGCACAACAGGGAACCTGGAAGTAAAAATGCAGATGCAATACAGGACCAAAGTTCCCTTCAGGACAGCGGTCAGAAGGGAACTTAGAAGAGAATAATGCACATAATTGCAATGTGATGCCACAATCTGTGGATAGCAACCCATTTTGTTATTTTATGTTATGTTATCTTATGTTATGTTGTGTTATGTTACTTGGCATTTATATAGCGCCTTATGTATCATTGGTATGACCTCAAAGAGCTGGTAGGTTGAACGCCCTCGGGAACCGTAGTTCAAGTCAGTAGAGAGAGAGAGCGTGTCATATGGTTCGTGGGTGCACCGGATATGTGTGCAGCTGGTGTAGTTTTTGGATGATAGCTGCTTCTTAGCGATAGGTGTGATGCTGAGGAAGTCAGTTGGATGTGTTCAGTCTGGTGGGTGGATGCCCAGACTAGCTTCTGGCTGCGTTAGGCCTGAGGAACGCCTATGCTAGCCAGAATGTGCTTTAGCTAGCTGTGTTTTATTAGGGTGATGAGGTGTTCATGGGTTGTGTTTGAATGTGAACAGCTAGGCCGATTTATCAAAGGTATAGCTGTGTTCTAGTTGAATGATGGTGTATAGAAGAGAGTAAGCATGATGGTGAGATATGGTGGTCATCAGTATAAGCTCCTGAGACCAGGCAAGTGAGCAGGACAGTGGGGGCGAATAAAGCGACAAACAAATATATATCGACAGGGTGGATAGAGATATATAAGGGATACAGATATATATATGGGGATACAGGTCCAAAGGATATTTTGGTAATACAGATAAATGGTAGCGTCATGGTGAACCGGTGTTGCCTTTATCCGCAACATCCGCACCATCTGTAACATCTGCATGATCTGCCTCATCCGTGACTTTCGCAATATCTGCAACATCGGAAGCATCAATAATAACCGTAACATCTGCGATATCCGCAACAACCGCAACATCCATACCATCTGCAACATCCGTGCCAACCAAAACATCCGTAACAACTGCAACATCCATAACATCCGCAACATCCGTAACATCCGCAACATCCGTAACATCCGCAACATCCACAACATCCGTGACATCCGCAACAAGCACAACATCTGTGCCATCTTCAACATCCGTGCAATCTGCAACATCCTCAACATCTGTAACAGCTGTAACATCCATAACAACTGCAACATCTGTAACAATCGTACCATCTGTTGCAACCTCAAAATCTGTAACAACTGCAACATCCGTAACAACAGCAGCATCCGCAACATCCACAACATCCGCAAAATCCGCACCATCCACACTATCCATGATCCCATTGATCCATAGCTGCAAAACCCAACCCCGGAGCTCCACCCTGGACTGTCACATCCGCACCATCCGTCACGTCTGCACCATCCGTCACATCCGCACCATCCGTAACATCCGTAACATCCACACCATCTGCACCATCCGTACCATCGGCACCATCCGCAGCATCTGACACATCCGCAGCATCCGCAGCATCCGCACCATCCACACCATCCATAGCATCCGCACCATCCATAGCATCCATAGTATCTGAACCATCTGTTGCATCCACACCATCTTTAGCATCCGCACCAACCGTGGCATCAGCATCATCTGCATCATCCATAGCATACACACCATCCGAAGCTTCCGCACCATCCGTGAAATCCGTGACATCCCGACATCCATGACATCCGCGACATCTTTGACATCCGCACAATCCGCAACATCAGCTCCTTCCGTTCCGTCCACTCTATGTGTTCCGTCCACCTCATCTGTTCCATCCTCGCCATGCATTCTGTCCTCGCTATGCGTTCAGTCCTCGCCATGCGTTCCGTCCACTTCATCCATTCCGTCCACATCATCCGGTCAGTCACCTCCATCCATTCTGTCCACTACATCCGTTCCGTCCACACCATCCGTTCTGTCCACTTCATCCGATCCGTCCACTCAGGCGATCCATCCACTCCATCCGTTCCATCCACTCCAACCGTTTCTTCCACTTCAACGGTTCCTTCCACTCTATCCGTTCCATTCACTCCATCTGTTTCATCCACTCCTTCCACTTAATCTGCACCTTCCACTCCATCCGCTTTATGTTTTAGTCACTCAACCCGTTTTAGTCACCCAATCCGTTCCATCCACTCCATTTACTCCTTTATTATCCCTGTTCGATCTACTTTGATTTTCTGTTTACTGTGACTATTCACTACTTTTACTTCTTCTTTCAACTCCATTCAAACGATGGAGACATATTTTTGGAGGTTGAACTGGATGGACCACAGCCAGCCCATTAGACTGGGGTCTCCATGATATATGGGGATGATAGATAGATGGGGATGCAGAATCGTACTCTTGCATCAAATAATAATGACAACTCAATAGTTTGGCAAAGGGAGTCAGTGTAATGACAAGTACAGAAAACGAGGAGTTAATGTGCATCAGCAACCGCTCGATCTTCCTTCTCGCTTAAACTCCAATTAATTTCAGAAAAACAAAAACAATTATACCAAAAACTCGTCATCATTGACGTGTAATCTTAAAAACCTAAAATGCAACTTTTAGGTTTTTTGTTATAGGAAGGTAACTTTAACATAGGTACTATATCTGTATATGGTAACATGGAGAGGGGATTGGATAATAATGCCAGCTGAGGCAACTAAGCCCTTCCTTCAAACTGGCCACTGTAATGTCACTAAAAGTACAGCTTCCCATTGGCTCTACTCTCTATAGGACCCTAGATAACATGGTCCACTATGATTGGGTTGGCATCGATCCCACACATACTTTTCCACTTGTGCTTAGCAGCATGTTTAGCAGCATGCAGAATAATTAGCCAGGTGCAGGGAGTAAGTCTGAACCCCAGCTTCCCTCCAATTTCTGTTACAACCATTCATCACCTCAGTGGCCGTGTGTCAATTACAAAAGAGGGTTTTGGAGACTCCAATGACCCTGGATACTTCCAAGGTCAGGCAATTTACTTTAGAGACATTTTTCTATTTTTGATTTTGACACAGTAGTGTTCACCTTTTCGTAGAGACAAACAGAATTGATTTTTAGTTAATATATTGTTTGAATTCTTTGTTGTAGGAATTTAAAATAAGAACACAATTCAGATCATCACCTGAAGAAGGGGTCAGGATTACCCCGAAACGCGTAGTGAATTAAGAATATGTGATTGTGTTGTATAAATTACAGAAATCTGTATGGAATAATTATACATTTGTATAAATTACTATTTGTGTACTGGGACCGATGTGTCTTTAAATGAATGTTGTACTTCAAGTTCTATATGAAGAAAGAGATAAAAAATGTCATTATGAAGAGAATTGTATGAATCTTCAATACAATTAATTTGTTTTCGACCAAAAAAAAATTGTGTATGTTTTTTGAAAAAATAATCTTTTGTTTGAAAAGATAAATACTGTTTACTTTGTATTAAAAATACAAAGAGTTTAATCTCGAGCAGAGTGACCAAGGTCATGTCCCATAGGATCTTGCGGGGCATAAAATTCTATTTGTGTGTCAATTACTGCCTTGTAGTTTGGCCTTCAGTCTGCTTCTTGGTCTGAGAAAGTTAAGGAGTATGGGTACGACAAGGCTCCATGCGTAGGTGTGAAAGTCTCATCCCTTTCTGGCTGCCTTGCCACGTGACTAGGACAACATGAAATAGGCCTCTTCTTCATGCAATTTCGTGTATTTGATTTACTTCTGCCAGTCGTTTACCATATGCGGCTTATCTCAACCTTGCTGAACATGAGACTCTTGTTTTTTTTCTCTTTAATTGTAGGCATTGCTAGCCTATTCCAGCCTGATACAACCTTGGCTCCTTTGCATGCTTACCTTCTGCTGGGTTTCTCTTCGTCTTTAATTCTTGATTTGTTTGCTGCGGCCCTCTCCTCTTTAGACCTTTATTTACCTCTATTCAATTCTGCTCATGTGCGTAGTGGATTTTCACTCATCTATAAAGAGGTAGATATGTATAGTTGGCATTTGTTGCAATCTATTTTACTACTAAGCATAAGCAAGCTTCACGATTTCTTCACTTCTTGCGGTTTCCTGCGTATGTACACGTTTAAACTGGCTTAATGTCTTCATTGTGCATATGGCATAAGTTTCTTCATCTTGAAATCAACTTTTTCACCTTAGGCTCAAGATGTCACTAATCCATGCTATTTTGTCTCTTTATCAGCATTCTTAGGTCATTATATATTCTATATGTGCATCAGTCCGATTTCTCATGACGTCACCAGTCGTCTTCTCTTAGTATTTTCTTGGTTTCTTCGGGTATTCCATTCTGACAAACGTCATTTTGTTGTGTCTATAGATATGGATTTCTCAGTGGGTACCTTACTGTCCAGGTTTTCTTAGGTGTCATTACTTCAATAGGTGCTGTTATTCCGATAGGCACTAGACATAGCCCAACTGCAGCTCTCTGCTGGTTCATCTGTTCTTCATACATCACATATTTTGGCATGAACGTTACCTGCACTTCGAAGGGGTGGCTGGAGTGCGGATGACGCCTGGCACTTCCTCTTCAAGGCCATTGGTGTTATGGGAAGAGCCACGTTTTCAGTAGTCTACAGAATTACATGTAGTTTTCGGTGAGTCGGGTGTGGGGTGGAAGTGAGTTCCATTGAGTGGGGGCCAAGGCTGAGAATGAGGATCTTCCATTCCTGACTGAGGCGGTGTTTGGTATCACTAAAAGGAGGGCGGAGCTTGATCTTAGAGTGCGCGGTGGGTAGTATGGTTTAAGCTTGACTTGCTGGTATATCGGGCCGGTTTTGTGCACTGCTCGGTGTGTGATGCATAGGTTTTTGAAAGTGGCCCTTTGTACGACTGAGAGCCAGTGGAGAGTTCTGAGAGCTGGAGAGGTGTGGTTTCTTGGGCCCAGTGCTTGTTGTGCTCACCTGGTCTCTGTGGAGGTGTTGGGGCACAGTTGCAGCCCTCCCAGGAGTTAAATCACCCCCGTCTGGTATTTCCCTCTGTGGATAAGCTGTGAGCTGCGGCAATTGGTTACACTGCTCCTGCGTTGATATGAAAAAACGTGACTGCACTGATCAGTGACTATTGTGCCTCTCAAACCCTTCTACCCAAGGTGCGATTTCTGTGGGCATGTACCGGCCCATAGGGCTCACCTGTTAATTATTGATGGTAAGCTCTCAATCCTGCTACTTCTGGCAGGGGCGCTTGTCGACGGGATCTATGTCCTTCACTGATCCCTGGTAAGTAATAGTCCAGTCCAGCTGTGACTATACTTCTCCTCTTGTCTCTTTCCCTTTCCGTTTTGTCTTTGTCTCTTCGCGTTTTCTGTCTTGTATTATTGCTCTCAATGTTGCTGTTAATTCCTGAATAAAGTTTTCTCTTCTGTTTTCTTCCCAATAAATGGAAATGCGGCTCAAAAGCAGTTGTGGTGTCGCAAAATGCAGCCAGGAAGAAGATGGTTGAAACCGCAATGTCCGACAACAGGTGAGTTGTGGTTTAAGGCAAAGCGCAAGGTTCGGTGGTAGCGTGACCTTAAACTGAATATCTTTTCATTTCTTTTAAGTGTCAACCTCGTTTTTACTTGCAGATGCGGCTGTCGCTGACGAAGCACGTCGTGTTGCGGTGCCAAGATAAAGATTTCAGCATCCCAGAAGATTTGAAGATGAGCTGCGGTGCCAGGATGAAGATGTTAGCGTTCCGGAAGGCTTGAAGATGAACTGCAGTATCAAGAAGAAGATGTCAGCGTTCCGGAAGATTTGGAGAAGAATGTCAGGATCAACGAAGACGCGCACAAGTGAGAGCAGGTTCCCCAGTTGGTAAGTATGAAAGCAGGAAGCAGGATTTCCAAAGGTAAGTTTAATCCAAGGTGGCGGTGAGAGTTACACTGCATGAAAGTGCAGAATAACGCGAAGCGTCTGCCTCAGGGATCGGAGCAGCTTATATATCTGTGATCGTGGGAACGCCCACTAGGCCTGGCTTGCCTGCCACACCCTGCCACTCCTACAGAGTCAGCACAATCTAGGCAACCCAATAGCAGCAGCAGCCACACCCAAGAGTACACGTGGGGCTGCTTTAGTGATGGAATGATGGAAGTTCCCATGTTAAATGCACCTTGCACCCAAAATTAGGTGTTATGTCAAAAATAAAAGCATTCTTGTCCCAAATAAATGTTCTTGCTTATTGTTATTCATGAGCCTGGCGCCAAAGGCACCAGGACTGTGCCCATCCAGGTCCCCTGTGTATGTGGCCCTTTAATGTTTGCATTCTAGGCCCGATGACCATGGCAGTGCTTGAAGCATTGTGGCCACAGAGTGTTTTGCTCTTTGTAATTTATCGAGGTGGTATGCCTGGACTCCGAGATAGAGGGAGTTAGCGTAGTCCACTCTCGACATTACAATAGATTGAATGGCGGCAAGTATGGTAGGAAAGAAGAGGTAGGGAAAAATGCGCCTAAGAATTTTCAGGTGGTAATGACAAGATTTAGATACGTTGTTGATTTGGCGAGAGAGGGTTAGGTCAGATTCGAGAGTGCATCCAAGGTTTTTTACTGTGGGCGAGGTGGTGGGTGGATTGCTCCTGGATGTGGGCTAAGGTAAAGGGTGGGGAAGAAGCTCAGTGTTGCTGTACACCATAATTTTGGTTTAGTGGGGTTTAGGAGGAGTAGGTTTGTAGTCATCTAACGATCAATGTCAAGGAGGCAGCTGCCTGGTCGGGCTGAGAGTTGGAGTCAGAGTTGAGGAGTTTTAAGATTATTTGGGTGTCAACGGCGTAGTTATAACACAGGATATTGTACAGGCGAATTATTCCAAGGAGAGTGGACATATAGAAGTTGAACAGGAGGGCTGATAGGCATGCTCCTTGTGGCACTTCTGTATTGACAGGTCGGGCAACGGAAGTGAAGGTGGAGTGGAGGATTATTTGTTTCCTGTTGTTGAGGAAGGAGGCTATCCATTTGAGAGTGTTTCCACGGATTCCTTGGTAGTGGAGGGGGTCAAGTAGGATTGAGTGTTTAATTGTGTTGAAGGTGGCAGAGAGGTCTAGGAGGATTAGAGCAGCGCATCCTGCAGAGTCTGCAGTGATCTTAAGATCATCCCAGATTGAGGCCATAGTGGTTTCGGTTCCGTGTCGTGGTCTGAAGCCTGATTTTGCGGGGTCCAGGAGGTTGTTGGATTCGACAAAGGCGTTTAGTTGGGCGTATGCGGTTCGATCAATGAGTTTAGCAAGGAATCTGGTGTTTGAGATGGTGTAGTTTTTGGGGTCGAGGGTGTCGAGGTAAGGTTTTTTTAGAAGAGGCTTGACATGTGCAGTTTTGAGGGCGCTGGGGAAGATTCCCAAGCTGAGGGAGTCATTTAGTATGGATCTTGCGTACTCTCCTGTGCAGGTTGATGAGAATATTTCTTTGAGGACTGAGGCGGGGCATGGGTCAAGGGGGGAGCCAGATGGTTTCCGAGCAGAGAGAAAGTCAAGAAATTCATCTCTCGAGATTGGCGAGAACGAGTCGAAGGTAGGTGGAGTTTATGTTGCCGTGACAGGCGGGGGGGGGTGATTGATAGGGCGGAGGGATTATGTGGCGATGCGAGGAGGGCCAGTTTGTTGTTAAGGGAGGTTGTTCTGTCTAAAGCGGTGATGTAGGAGTGGAGAGAGAGTGAGTTGCAGAGTGCTTCAGATCGGGTGGATTGGGCTGAGGTATAGTTCGGTTTGACGAATTAAGAAATTATTTTGTGGAGTTCCTTGCTGCGGTTTCCACAGTTGAGGATTCGAGAGTTGTAGTGGGCTTTTTTAGCTTTTCAGATTTCAGCTTTGTACTGGCGATGGTGTAGGGCGAGTGTGGATCTACTCAGGTTGGTTTTACTTTTCTGCCATTTGAATTCGAGGGATTTATACAGTTATTTCGCAATCTTCCATTGTGGTGTAAAACATCTGGGATGAGGACCACAGTGAGCGGAAGATTGGCAAGTGGGGGTATGCAGGATTAGTAAGATATTGAGCCAGGAGTCAAAGGGGTCGATGGTTAAGGGTTCATTACGTGGGACGGTTGAGGGAGGTCTTTGAAGCAGAGCTTTGACTAGGCAGGGAGGATTTTTAGTTTATTCGTGCAATTGCAGTGGAGGGAGGCAGCTGGCGCAAGGGTGGACATGGAGGCAGATGAGTGGATGGTGAAAGGGACAATGAAGTGATCAAACCAGATGAAAGGTACAGCGAGGGTTATATGTATCTGGTCGTGGGAGCTAAACTTGGCATTGAGAGTGTGTCCTTTAGAGTGAGTTGGGCCGTTCATGTGGAGGCAGAGGTTAAGCGCATCAAGGCAGTCGACCAGTAAGTGGGTCATGGGGTTGGTGGGAATGTCTAGCCAGATGTTGTCAAGAACCATAGAGAGCAAACACAAAGATACAGTCAACAAGGCACCGAACACAACATGAACCTAGAAGAAGAATGCAGGCAAAGCAAAGTAATGTCAGAAAGACAGTGGAGCACTAGACAATGTCAGAATAGTACACAATAGATCGAAAAGTGAATGGCTGAGATGCGAGAGGAAGGAAGGGTACCACAGTGGGGGGGTGGAACTGTATGCAGGGACCTACGATGCGAGGGAGCGCACACAGCTAGAGAAGCAAGGGAGCTCATGATGCCAAGTTGTGCGTGCCAAGATGTGGCCGAAGTATTTGAGTAAGGCACGCTCCAATACACCCAGATTCGACTTACCAGATGAGTTGCAGCAGGTCGACAGCTGCAGGCTAGGTGCTACCATGGCACACACCGGCAGACATCACTGCTGTCCTTACCCTCTGGTCCTTGGCCGAGGGGGCTGCCACAGCAGTGGATGCAACCGGGACAAGGGGAGGGGAAGTGGGCACACACGTCCTGCAGCGCAAGAATAAAACATTTACAAATGCACAACTTACTGTGCCACGGAGCACCTGTCCTCACCCCAGCACCGGAGAAGTTGATGTTGGCATTGCCTGATGATGGTGGGGATGGCCTGCAGGGACAGAGGGAGAAGACATGTTGGTGCATGCTTACCTGCTGCCTGAGCAGGGGTTTGGGCCCTGGGTCCTCCTGGTCCGAACAGGTCCAAACACAATTCTTTGTTTGACAACGATTCCCTTTCACGTAGGATCAAAGTGGGCAGAAGGTAAAACAAGTTTGCTCCCTTGCCCCCTCCTGTTTTGTCCTCTACTCGGAGCCATTCCTGGCTCGGGTGAGAGCAGCAGAAGACATTGTAGGCATTTGTTTTGGTCGGGAAAGTCATCAAGTCTCAGCATTTGCTGATGACATGCTTTTAACACTTGCTGACCCAGACTGGTCGCTTATGGCAAAGCAGAGAGGACTCAAGGCTTTTGGGGCAGTAGCAGATCTAAAAGTCAATATAGACAAATCAAAAATGCTTTCCCTTAATCCCCAGGGAGAAGATCTACAAAAACCAAATTGGCCTTAGCCTTCAAATGGGCACCAGAAATCATCACACCTTTGGAAATTACACTCACCCTAATTTATGGGAAACTTTACCAATTTAACCTCTCTACACTTCGGATTAAAATGTAAGAGGATCTTTGGAGATGGAGCCCCCCAATGTCCTCTTTTTGGGATGGATTTCTCCCATCACAATAGTAGTTCTCCTGAGAATTCTTTAGCAATTCATGGTCCTCCCTATTCCATTCCTGAGGTCCTTTTTCAAGGTCCTAACAAGCATGGTCTCCTTGTTCATTTGGAAAATGTAAAGGCCACAAATCTATTATAAGATGTTAATTGCTCAAGAAATAAGAAATAAGGGAGGCCTATCTCACCTAAACTTTACAACTTATTATGAGGCTGCACAGATGCAAAAATGTGAGATGGTTTTTAAATGACTTCAGGAAATGCAGGGTTCGAATGGACAGAGTGGTTGTGGGCCATCCATTGAAGGATGTCCTATGGCTACACAAAATAGACAGACCAAGAAGCATGTATTTAAGTCAAATTAAAGGGTTGGGGGGGAGATTACATTATTTGCAGATTGCAGGCACTATAATCAACTATGGCACTAAGTCTCAGATCCGAAATGCAAGTCAGCTGCAATTTAGGCGCTTTCTCCCTTTGAGAGATTTCCTGCTACACAATCTGGTTCCATGAAGTTGATCTCCACTTTGTATAATTTGTTCACAGCGACGATCCTGGGCATCCTAGCTGGCAAGACTCTCTGGGGTTCACCATCCTATATGACCACTGGGATTTGCTCTGGAGAAACATCCCCAAACTAGCCTGTGCAATACAGTTGAGGGAGATGTTGCATAAGATAATGTCACAATGGCACTACAACCCCAATCTCCTGCATACTATGTTCCCCCAGAACCACCCCCAAATGCTGGAGAGATTGCACTTCTAGGGGAACCTGGATGCATATCTGGTGGCACTGTCGTAGATTAGAAAAATGTTGGCGGTGCATGTTAACGCTAATAAGTACAATATTTGGATCGCAACTGTTAACTCTGTCAAGCGTATATCTTTTGGGTCTGTGGGATCCTGCATCAGCGCCCAAAGGTAGCCCAAAGGTAGCCCACTAAATAAGCCACTTAAAATGTTAATCTTAGCCTCCTTGCAACAGAAATGGAAGAGTGAGGAACAGGGATGTCATTTTACCAAAATGCCTGGGGTAGCGGAAGTGACATCACAATGCCATGCCCCCCAAGAGTGACATCACAGGAAGTGATGTCATTTGACCACACCCCATGTGCCATCACACGAAGTGGCGTCATAAAGCATTATGCCTCAGTACACTAAGACAAATATGGTTATGATATCACTGTATTGTGACATTTCATACAAGAATGGATCATCATATGTAGCAGTGTGTCAAGGCCCATGTTGTCATTGGAAGTGTATGAACCCGAATCCCCTTTTTATGTGGATCCGCTCTGTTATTTCAACAGGACTACAGAGCGAAATCACATTCTCGGGGTATTGGGGCGGATAGGCGGGTATAGGGATAGGGGAAAGCCAAGATAAAAGGGGAGAGGGAGAACATGTATTCTTCTAGTCGATGGCATCCACAGTCTTCAATGATTTTGGCACTTACCCAATTTTCTTATGATTCGGCAAGTTACTTTCAGTGTTCTGTTGTACTGTTTTCAGTTGTTTCATGGACTTCATTACCCCTGCACAAAACAGCCATACGTCTCTGATTTTCATCTCCTTTGGAACCTACGGCTAAGTTTAAAATGGGTTTGATTAGTGCTTTGGCAAATACTGCACCTGAGCATCTTCCTGTATCTCTTCAAAATGCTTGCATAACTCAAGAGGAAAAAAACATTTCAAGTTCTTGTTTCTATACATTACTACCATCGCACTCTCACACTTTCAAAACAAGTATAATTTGTTTGTTTCAGGTACACATCCTACCATACAAGGTCTGCAGAAGTTTGGTGTGTTACAAAACCTGATTACAGTCATTGAAAACTGTTATTCCACTTATGCAGTGCTTCTGTGTTGCCCTTCTAGTGTTGCATCCTTACCCAAAATCAGAAAAGTAGAGTACCTGGAGTACTCTGCATGCAAACCTGCTGTGTCCATTACACATTTGACAGATGGGTAGGTATTATACTCACATCCAGAAAACAGAGATCAAGACTCCATCTTCCACCTTGTACTCTCGTGAAGCTTCTGCTGCACACTTCTTCTTGTGCTATTTTGGCTGCCAACAGAATAGTTAAAAATGTGTTCAAGGCATACAGCGCATTACTGAGTGATGCCAACTTCAGTGCCAAAAGCCTCATGACACCTGTCCCCATACTTTATGGAAAGAACATCCTGGCTGCATTTTGCATTACTCCCACACTCACCAACACTCTTTATATGCCTAGGTTTCTGCTCCTACATGTCCATTTTCCTCGACCCACCCGCACCTCTCCATAATGGTACACATTCCAACCATTAGTACTATTGTATAGATTTTGGGATAATGCCTGAGATTGAGCAGAACAATGGCTTGATAGACGTGTCTCGTGCTGCTGTTTCAATCGAAAAAGAGTTGGGCTGCGGAACAAATTGTGCATGCCTTTCATCATGTAAGGCGAAGAGTCTGACTAGAAGGCAGGTTGTTGCTTAGGTGATCGGAAAACAGATAGGAAGGCAACAGATCAGGACACAGAACTCTGGTAGTGGAGCCGCAAGTGTTTGGCAGAGAAGAGACTACAATTAAGGCAGGTGCTGTTTTGATGTCACAGAAAACTGGCTTTGATGTGGATGGTGTCTGGCTGGTATTAACAGAAGACACTGACTGGGTGTGTCTCATCATTGCTTGGTTGACTAAAAATCAAGGATAAGGTGCTGGCAATGTGGCATTTTGAAGACAGAACTGTAGCTGTGGGGCAGCTGGTATCTGGCTTAAAAGGAAGATGCTGCTTAGGAAATCAAGATGATCCAGGTGGGATAGCAAATGTTTTCATGACACAAAACACTGGCAGTGCTGCTGCTTCTGGCTGACTTAGAAAGAAGAAGCTGATGGAGGCTACTCATATTCTAAGAGATTGGCAGTTGGCAGATGCTTGTGGCTGTGCTACTAGTAGTGCATGTCTGGCTTCACAGAAAAATACTGATTGAATGTCTCGCTGTTGCTTAGACTGAAAATCTGGAGGATGCCGGCAGTGTGGCAGATGCTGCCATTTTGAGGACACACATGACTGGCTGTAAGTGTATGTTGTGCCCTTCTTAAGGGGATGTTTCTGATTTAATGGTCCATTGTTGCTTAGCTCACTGTTAAACAATAGGATGCTGACAAAACTCAACAGCATACCATGCAGTGTTTTGAATGTAAGGCACAAACTGGTTGTAGTGAATGAGCAATGTATCATGGCTGACTTCATGAGAAGAGGCCGGTAGTGTAGGACAGTAGCAGATTGTTTTGAAGACTGTATGTGGTGCTGACTAGGTCTACGTGACTTGAAAAGAAGGACATAACTGGAAAATTGAGCTATAACCAGCAGTGTCAAAGAATTTAATGGTTCATATTTTCAGAGGATACCTCCTGTGCCACATGTCAGAACATCTGTCAATGGCATCACTCAAATTTACCTTGTCAACCTCCATAGGTTCACCTGCCATTATCAACAAATCACTAAGTCTCTTGTCTCCAAATGTATTTCACAAATAGTTTTTAACTCTTTTCAAACAGGAGAAGAACCTCTTATTTGTTGCAGTTGTAATCGGCAATGCAAGGACCAGATCCAACAGGTTTAGGACCTCATAAAAGTCTCCTAGTGATGTATGGAGATAGTACCTGACAGAGTGAATACCTGCTAGAGTCTTGTCAGATACAAAGCTCCTTGCAGTGCCAAGGCTTGAATTCAATCCAACGTAATTTACTTGGGGCCCTAGGTAGTGCTCAGCAAGAACATCTGCAGATGAGTCGTCCAAGAAATGTTTAGCCCTTTGATTGATCATGCCGACAGCCTTGATAATCCCCATGTTATTTATAAAACAAGCATCCAACTCTCTTACAAATATATCCAAGGGGGAGAAAAACACCTCTTGCTTTAACCGTTCAGTCTGTGGCATTCTATCCTCAGAGTGCTGATAATGTCCAGGCCTCTTCCCTACATTACTACCAACAAAGTATTCTGTTAGTTTGCTGATGATAAAGCTCTTTGGTCGTGGTCTTCAACTGTTTCAATAGCACATGTTTCTGCCAATTTCATTGCGTCACTGATGATTTGCACCAAATGGCATTTTTGTCGAAGGTTAACGATGTCAGTTCTTGTCAATTGAATTAGTTCAGTCGCATTTGGCAAATCAAGATCCTTTCTCTGAAGTTCTTCAAATAACACATGAATCTTTTTCAGAATTGCTGACATACCTAGCAAAGTTAGCAAAAACTCAAAGCTCTGCATAATTCGGAGAAGTCCTCTGGCTTCTTAACAAGCCTGCTTGTCACATTGTTGTGATTCTATTGCATTAGGAACAACTACAATGGTTTCAAATCAAGCCTGTAGTTTGATAACACAAGCATACCAATAAAACCATCTAGTGCTAGAAAGTTTTTCTAATTCATATACTGCTAGACCGCTTTCTTTTTTAGCTTTTACAAAGAGTTTGCGTTGAGGAGAACTTTGTGAAAGAAACACTTACACAGCCTGCAAAGTTGAGAACAAATCTTTCACTGTTTGTATGTTAGTGAGAGTTTGCACTAACGCAACATTTAGACGATGTGCATGACAGTGAATGTAAACTGCCTGTGGAGCAATTTCTTTTATTTTTGCTTGCACTCCATTGAAACAGCCACTTATAACTGATGCCCCATCATTGCCTTGTGCCACATAGTTCTTCCAGTCAAGGCCAGCTTTGCATACAGAATTGTCAATGGATGCAGCTGAACTGGAGGCATCCAACTTCTCCATGTGGTAACATCCCATGGCTTTTTCCTGAATGTACCCATCTTTATCTACAAACCGGATCACAAAGCTCATCTGTTCTTTATGTGAAATGTCTTTGGTTTCATCAACCAACACTGCAAAGTGCTTTGTCGCTTTCCTAACGATATTCTGACGTACAAAATTTGCCACAACTGAGATTGTGTCATTTTTATACTCAGGAGATGTATAGTGCCCATATCTTCTAGCCATTTTTACTTTGAGAAGTTCATTATTTATCAGACAGCAAACACAATATTTCTATGAAGTTTGCCTTATTGTGGGAATGTTGTGATTCGTCTGTGGCTCGGAAAGCAAGTCCTTGACGACCCAAAAGACAAAAAGACATACAACCTTTAGTAACTGCAGCACATGATGATGATCCTCTTCAATCTGTTGGTCTCCAACTTTTTCTAGCATGGAAACAATTGAATTTGAGGGGCTGGAGTCTGTTGTACACGTTTTAAGTCTGCCCAAGCTACAACCAAAGATTTATGCTTATCAGAATCTGAGTGCATCTTTAAAGCACAACCTGTCTTTTCCCATTTACTGAAGCCAATACTAACAAATGGAACATTAACTTGAAAAAATAGGGACAGAGGATCTTCCATCCCTGAGTGTGCTCACTCGTAATACTCCTTCCAGAGTATGTTAATATTAGATTATTTCCAAGGTAATATTGTTTCAAATTTACTCCAAAAGATTGAGACAAGGTAGAGCGTGATGTATAACATTATTTATGACACTCCAGTGTCTTCATTTATTTATTTTCTGCCTGACAAGTCAGTGCCCAATTTTTTCATTGCCAAAGCATTTTGGACTGTGTCCATTGTCAGGGCTCTTAGTCACTGATTGTTAATCATCTGTTATCAACCTATTACAGTCTCCACATTAATCAGTTACATATATATTCACTTCACAGTCCAGACATGAGTAATTACAATGTAGACCATAGCACATGTGTATATTATACAATTTTCAATAATGTCAAATAAATTTAAAATGTACGTACCCGAACAAAATAGTAGTCCATGAGAAGATTTGCTAAATATAAGAACAGAAAGAATTTAAATCAATGCCTTTGTTTAGTAGTATTGTTGCTAATGACAAATATTAATATTGTCTTGTTCATACCTGTGATACTGTGTGTTCTCTGAGCTGTATCACTGTTCAAATCCAAAAGAGTAGTTCAGTAATTGTATATCTTATACTAAAGATCCCACTATGAAACTTGTTAGCTGATTGACCAAACATCTATTTCCTTACCTAAGTATAGATCGATCTGGTTGTATGATCTGTAGGGGATACAGAGTATACTAATTAGTGTTACCCAAACTGCCTCTATCTCCCTATTCTTTCCCTTCTAAGTGTGCACTTACCTCCGTATTCTCCCGTAGCTAGATTCCAAGTGACCCCTCAAAGGAGCTGCCGACTCAGATGAACGCTATTTTGTAACGCTGAACTATTTCAACACGGTTGCATTCCATGATCTGTAAATAAAAATGGTACAATGGTTCTTTTCTTTATGATTCACACACATTTCTGTTGTGTCTTTATCCATATTTTATTAAAATCTGGTTGCATATGCGATTCCGATTTAAAGAGCTTGAACTCATGCGCGTGATGTTAGTGTAATAGTAAGACGCACCAAAATCTGACCCGTCCTTCTTCAGTTTCAGAAATAAAACTAAAAGCTGGCTTTTTGCTCGGGATCTATAACAGGTTCCAGGTGGCCATTCTGTATATTTTTGTATATTTGTTATGAAAATTTCTGTTTTAAAATAATGGTAACATTTCTATGTAAATATTGTCATCTAACTGCTTCTTCATTAAGTCTAGATGACTTGCAACATGTAATTATAAATAACCTGTAACGCGCCCAGATACCTCCTGGTTTAGAGCGCTATATAAACAAATAAACAAACAAACAAACAAACAGCCAATACAGAGATTCACATCTAATTTACATTGTATTAATGCAGAGATGATCGGGACCCTTCAGGAAACCATAATTCACATAAGTTTCTCTGCCCACAGTAGAATCACAGGAGAACCAGTAATCACAATAATAGCATACAACTAAGTCACAATACATGAAGATAATATTGAATACAGACAACCTCATGATAGCTTATAATGCACTAACATTTCTACATACATATGATACACATTTGCACCACTGCAAAAGGCCTAAGCCTGCAAGCAGCTAAGCCCCAGCACGTAAGGTAAAACACAGGCCAAATGAACTCATGAGAACAGGAAGGACATAAAATACATAGTTTTCCAATGATAATGTTTCAAAATGAACTGGTGTTAAGCAGTTTGCTATGATGAGAGGAGTTGATGGCTGCCATAAGAGGAAAGCTACTTCCCCTACCTTCTTAAGATTGAATCTGAGGACCTTAAGACAATGCGAATACACAGTCCTGGTGGGATGGTTAGATATATTTTTTGTGATTTTATCCACTAGGTATTTAGGGGCCAAGTTAGCAAGGCATTTGTGGGTAAGGGTTAATGCTTTGAATTGTATTCTATCAACAACTGAGAGCCACTTGTTGTTGCGTCTAGTCTCCGAGATGTGATTGGAATACTTAACGCAGATCTTAGAGCATTATTTTGTAATATTTGAAGTTTGTTGATATTTTGTTTACTTGATCCAAAATATAGTTCATTACAGTAGCTAGTTTTGAAAGTAATGCCGCTAGATGTAGAGAAGAACTGTTTGCAGACGTGGATTAAGTTGCATGTTTATGCTGTCGAGGAAGCAGTGGCATAGACTTGCCTATGTAAGTTCAAGGCTGAGTCTAGTTGGAATCCCAGTGTTTTTACATCCTTAGTGATTTCAATATCTATACCGTCAATGTTTAATGACTGAAACTGGTTACTTAGTTTGTTAAGTATAGCTGGTTCTCCAATGAGCAAGAGCTCCGTCTTTTCATCATTCAGACATATGCCATGAGATGTCATTCAGGTCTGATGGATCCATGTCTTATTCAGCAGGGCAGAGCCTGTGTCATAATTGCCAGACAAGGGTATGAGGATCTGGGTGTAGGTGACAACCGATTATCTAGGTCATCGAACAGAGGCTTTGTGAAAATATTGTACATCGTTGGCGATACACGCAAACCTTGCGGTACTCCACAAGTAATGGGTGCTAGCTCAGCTGAAACAGAAGGAGAGAAGACTCTCATGGAATGATTGTCCAGATAGGATTGAATCCAGGCCATCGCTTCCGGGGAGAAGTGGGCAGGTGTCAACAAGTGCTTGCATAGCACTTTATGGTCCACTAAATCAAACACGGCTGAGAGGTCTAGTAGGAAGAGGAGAGCCAGTTTCCCTTTGTCCTTAAAGTCATCCATTTTGATTTTCAGATCGATGAAGTTTCCATGCCATGTTTAAGTCTAAAGCCAGACTGTTGGAGCACCAGCAGATTGTTGGTCTCTAGGTAGGTCTGTATCTGAAGGTAAGTCACCTTGTCAATGATTTTTAATAGAAATGGGACCATTGTTATAGGTCTATAATTAGTTGGGATGTTCGAGTCATGAGTCGGTTTCTTTAAAAGCGGGAGGACACAAGCATCCTTGAGGTTTGTAAGGACAGTGCAAGAGTCGAATGAGGAGTTGATTAGAGTCGTGATGAACAGGGCTAGGTCCTTGCAGCTTCTTTGATTATAGATGCCGGACAAGTGTCTCCCTGGCATTCCGACGGTTTAAGAGAGGCTATAATGTCCTCCATTTCCTGGATAGAAACCGGGGCAAATTTGAATCTATTAGGTAGTTTATTAGGCTCTGGCAGAAATCCCTGCGGTGATATGATATGATATGGCTTTTATAAGGTGCTTATACACAAGTGTTTGAAGGGAGTTTGAAAGGTTTTGTATTTTGCTTCCATTTTTTCTTGTAGAGGAAATGTTTTGTTAGACAATGCAGTTTGAATATTTGTACACCACGTCTTGTCCTTGATGCATGTGTCAATTGGAGGAGAAGGGGATTCAAGTTCTCTTAAGATGACAATGAATGCTCTTGTACTTGAGCTAGCTTTGTTAATCCTGCTAATACTAATTAGGGTCACTCTATGAATGTTGGTGTTTTGCACAATTGGTTCTTTGTCAACGAAAAACTCAAAAAGTGCAATTTATCCTACAGGGGCAATGTTGTGCTACGATTGCTCTATCTCCGTGACATGCTTCTTCATATTTTGTTGCTCAACTTTGCTCAGCTTATGACCTCAATTAATTTGCAGTTTGGCTGTCCTGCCTAGGGACGAAAATAGTTATACCTATCTGGGAGATGGCTGTGGGGACTCAGTAAACCTGAGGCATCCTGGGCAATCAGTGTTCCGTGTCTTATCCTTAAACCCCGGGGCATAGCATCTTTCTTATTGCTTCTTGTGTGACTTCACTACCATGTGCTAAACCCTGGGAAAGCTTTTATCTCCCCTTGCATCGACCAATCATTATGCAGCTTTCAACCTTTCATTGTGTGAATTGTTGCAACTTGGAATGTGTGTGTGCCTTTCTGTGAGGGACTGTCATGCTCTGTGCTGAGGAGCAATGGTGAGGTTTTCATGCTTCAAAAAACTAACTACATCTTGTGGCCTACATGTATTGTGGATTCAGCTAATGTAAAATAATGGTGATCATCTTTTCAACACTATAAACACTTCTACTATGTACAATTTCATCAAACCATAATGGATCATATTCGTCTCAAAACATTTACATCCGGCAGGATCATATATAGGACAAGTAAAAAGTATGCTTCATCTTTCTCATTATTTTTACATAGAGGGCATTTAGACAAATAATCTTCCTCCAGTGTACAGTAAAATTGACTAGAGGCAACATTTCCAAGCTACATTTTGTAAATAGAATTTTCACAAATGGTGAGGCTAAAAGCTCAAGGTAGGATTTGATGTCTGCATTGATTATAACTAGCATGTAATTAGATAACGGATGGAAATAACATGCATCTAATTTATCTTTCAGCACCCGGTATTAAAGGAATTCCTCAGTATACCTTTAGATTGAAATGAAACTCAAGATTTATAAGCTTATACAAATTCCCAAGGCTAACGTAGATGCAAATCAGAAGTCCACCTTTAGGTCTCTCTTTGTTAGCTTTAATGGCTGGGTGGAAAAGGTTTGATAATATGGTTTGTGTAATCAATCAACCTAGTTTCCTGGAGACAAATGATGTTATGCTATCCAATGAATTTGGGCCATGTGAGATCCAAGTTTGTGCTCACCATTCCACAAACATTCCATGAAATAATGGACGCTAGGCTCTCCTTACTTTTGGATTGGATGCGAATCTCATCCAAAACCGTCTGTGCGGCAATAGAGGGGTTGCTCTCTCAGACCAAAGCTGCTGAGGGCTTACGATTTTTTGAGATAGTGAAAAGATCATGTTCCCACTGGCCCGTTCATATGTCAAATCAATGAGATCCCCAGCAGTCTCAAGCACTTGCCCTTTCTGTACAGTCTCCCAAGGGAGTGGAGGGTGATGCCTCAGAATTATTACGGAACCTGAAGGGGGTAAAGTACTGAATTCTATTGAAAGGAAGCCCTGTATTAGATGTTCTGAGCAAAGTATCAAGTGTACATAGTCATAGTCAGGGTTAGTCAGATCTGCATGGCGGTTTGCTTTTGAAAATATCTGAGCAAATGACTGACAGTAAGTCCTTGGTGTGGCACATCCAAAAGATGGCTTTATTGATAAGAGACTCTGGGGGCTCCACTGAGCCATGTCAAAGTTTATGGACATTGGTCATGTGCAAAGATAGTGTCCTGTAATGGCGCTTTGTAAAAATGGAGTCTGAATTAGATGCTGTCATGGGCCTCTTTATGTATGGTTCTGGTCCTGATAGTAGAGAGGAGGTTGGTAAGGGAGGGCCAGGGCCTTCCAACCCTTAGCAGCCACTCCAGAGCTTTGCAAGGCAACGTGGTTAATCTTTGTGAGGAAAGCCTCAATGGCACCACCTCATCGATGCAATGCAGTGGAGTCAAAGAGGGTTTCAAAATATAGGGAATATTAGGTTTAGGACTTGGCACTGGATTAGATTGAGTGTCAAAAACAACATAGTTGGGTAAGGATAAGTAACCAGTGTAGTGTTTGGACTTCCCGAAATGGCACTTGTTTTCCCACTTCCTAAATGTTCACTAACATAACTTCCTTTAATAAAATGGATAGTTCGGAGTATCGCCTTACATGAGAGGTGACAGTTACAGCACAAGGTCCAATATCAGTTGAGGGAAATTAACACTGGTCACGAGATTTAAGTCAAATTGGATAGGCTCAGGTAAGGGGAAAATAGCAGTAGTGGTTCCCATAGTGGGAGTTCCCAGCAACTTATTTGCAGTCACATTTGGGGTAGTTTGTGGAGGGGGGGACAATAATTTCATATTTGTGTCCCTCTTGTTAATCTGACCCTCTAGGGATCTCCTTCATGCCAGGGGCGAGAGATTCCTGGAGACGTGAACGGGAGCTTTCATAGGGGGGACTGTGATGCCGGAAATGCATCTGAGGGACAGGGCCTCTGAATCCTTGTCCTTTTTCTGTTTTTACCGTGTGTTCTGTCATGTTTTCTGCCCAGGAGTCCATGAGGGACTCCTGGCAGTGCAGCTCTCTTTTGGTTTGGTGAACAGACCCATGGGATACCCTTATGGCACCCATGGGTAGGGGTACAACCCTGTGCCCCTAGTGTATGTTTTTGGGCACCTGTGGGTGGCCCACAGAGCAGGGTATGGGCTGGTGGCAGCTCCATGCTAAACTTGACAGGTGCTCTGGGTGTCCTCCATTTTGGGATACCCAGGCCCTGCCATTGGGATCAGTTGATTCCTGATAGAAACAAGATGGCCCCTGTGGCCTCTTGCTTTCTATTGCCTGTTGTCTTGTTTTTCCCAAAGTCCTGGGAAGCCCTGGCTCTGTCCCTTCCCCCTGGCTGGCTGTTGGGTGGAAGTTCCATATATGGTGTTGTTGTGAAGGCCCAGCTAGACTGACTGGAGCCTTCCCAGTGACTGTATGTTATGGGTACCTCCTGTGGGTGGGACCTGGGTGAATGGAGTGTGTGACCAATATACACTCCTTGTTGTGGTTGTCTGGTTTCTGGCATGAGAGACAAAGACTGAGACAGCCCTGCCCGAAACTGGCCTGAATGCAGTGTGTAGTGTTGAATGGCTGGGTACTTGTCCCAATCCACATTCCTTGTTGTGAGTGTCTGAAAGGGAGGAGTGTGGCCTGAATGCACTGTGTGCCTGATTGGCTGACTGACTGCATGAATGCCCTTCTGTGTGATTGGCTGCTGTGTGTGTGCCAGCAGTGTGGATGAGAGACAGAATAGTATATCTGGGGACCTCTCACCACTGGAAATTGTTCAGAAGCATTCAGAAGCTGAGTCTCCACTCAAGAGTAACTGGATTTGCTGATCCTCGACGTCCAGCTGGAAGAAGAAGACTTGCTGTGGCATTTGCTTCGACGGAACTGAAGGTTGTCGAAATCGTCGAGGACTGACCCGAGAGAGGACCTGGCTAGGCGCCCTCTTCCCGTGCTCCGAGGGACCATCGAGCACCGCTGAATCTTCGCCGAAGCTCCCTGGACGCCAGACCATCGAAAGGCTGCCGACCGGAGAAGGGGACTGCCGAGGAGACCGAAGTAAAGCACCCGGACATCGACGCTGTCGAAGTCCATTGCCGTCGACCAGGGTTCGCAGGTCTGTGCAACCGCTGGAGGCCCGTCGAAGTTGTGTTGCCCAGCCGTGGGAACCACTTGACGCCGAGCCGCCGACGACCGGAGCCGTCCGCTCCTTGCCTAAGAACATTTGACTCGAAGGACTCCCTCGTCCGCACCGTCGACCGCTTTTGTCCTGCCGGAGAAAGTCGAGGACGACCAACGCGCCGAGGAGAATCCGCCGGTGGGTTTCCCGCCACCTCACGACCCCAAAGACTCGAGCGACTCGACGCCCTTGCTGGGCTCCCGTCTCTACAATCTTTGCGGTCCAGAACTATTGTCATCGAGGTGCCACGCACACCTCCGCCTTGCAGGACGCCGACGCCCCGACGCCGACGAGCACCGCTCGGACGAAGCTGCCGCCTCTTCGACATCGTTCTACCTCGTTTGTCGACGGACGTTCGACGCCCCGTGCCTCCCGCTTGAAAGGGAAGGCATTCAAGAAGGGCCGTCGATTCCCCGTCGCCGAACCCCGAGGTCTTCGACGTTTCTCGACGCCTCTCGACGATCCGTGACTCCTGCTTTAAAGGGGGTCATTCAAGAAGGATCTGTCGACGCCTCTTCGAAGAACTCGACTCCACCAGGTACATTGGGGGGGTAAAAACATTGTAGGAGAGAATAAGACTATTGAACAATATATGGACTGGGCTTGTGTTAGATCTCTTTATTTTACAGGTTGCCCAGGTGGGGGGATCTCCACACAGAACTGTGTCCAGTGGTAGGGGCCAGTATTCTGCCTATTGTTTCAACCCTCCGTTATCTCTCCTCTCTCTATTGCTGGTTTCCTTCCTATTGACCTGTGTGACATTTTGACAGTATTGTGGGTGCACTTTAATGAGGTCTAATATTAGTGGTACCACTTTAGAATTGTAGATATTTACCATTATTGATTTTCCTGAGCACAAAGTGCGTTATTGTGATAAGTGTACATAACCTTTGAATATTAATTATATAAAGACTGTGTTTTCAGTAATACAGTGTGTGGACATTCCTTTGTGGGGGCTTGGGGGATACACTGTACTTAAGAACCAGCCTGCATCACCTCCTGAGAAGCTAGGCCTTGATTGCTCGTCCATTGCTACCGTAATCGAGAATCTTGGCTGGGGTCTTCTGTGCCTCTCCTCTACCATATAGAGAGCGGAAGTACAGACCCCCCACCGGTCTTGACAAGCTGGTGGCAGCGGTGGGATGCTTATGGTTTTAAGACTCAGTGTATAACCGTGCCACTTACAAAATATCCGCACTTTATTAGATTAAGGTTTGGGTGTGTACCAAATAACTGCATTACAGGCAATGGAGCCCATTGCAAATGGTAAATTGACTCGGATGAGCTTAGAGGCTCTCCAGAGTGCTTGTGAAGCCAGGGAGTTAGACTTTGTGGATAAGTCTAGGGCTGAGCTGATAGCTGCCCTGGTGGACTACCAGACTGATGGGGAAACCCTTGATGAAGGGGGGGATGCAACCAGTAAGGACTCTGCCCCTGGGGTTGTCGCTGAATCTGTTTCTGGGAATGCCACCATTCCTGCTGCCTCTGTTCCAAACCCCAGCAATTCCATGGAACTTGAGTTATTAAGGATGAAATTGGCCTTTGAATATCGCAAGTTGGAAATAGAAGCTGAGCTTAAGAAAGAGGAGCTGGCACAGCAAGTGGAACTCAAGAATAGGGATCTTGCGCTCAAAGACAAGGACACTGAATGTCAGAGAATCCAGCTAGAGAGAGCTAGAGTGGAGACTTCAGCTAGACCAATTGAGAGTGGCAGGTCCCCAGCCACCAAGTTTATGAAAGATTTGGTTGGTGTGTTTGTGGAGGGTTCAGATATCCTCCAATGGATTGAAGCGTTTGAAATGGCTTGTGCAATTCATGATGTAGATAAAAGAGATTGGGCTAAGTGTTTGTTAAGCAGAGTGCCTCAAACTGGATATGACTGTATTCTGAAGCTGAGTGTGGAAGAAAGGGGTCAGTATTAGTGTATGAAGTCTGCTTTGATTGCCAAGTTTGGCAAGACACCTACCCAATACCTTAAAAGGTTCAGGGATTTTAAGAAAAGAGAGAATGTGTCTTGGGTTGACTGGGTGAGTACTGCGCACATGAACATGATGGGGTGGATTGACGGTTACAAGGTGAAAACTTTTGTTGAGTTGTCCCACCTCTTGTTTTTTGAGCATTTTTCTGAAGCCTGTTCACCAGAGCTGCGTCAGTATGTGGCTGACCAGAACATTTTGGACCCCTTTAAGCTGGCTAGGTTGGCTGACAAGTGGGTCTCCCACCGGGTGTCCCCTAAGGACTCCAGTGGGAAGGACAAGGACAAAGAAAAGGGGACCTCTCAGAAAGCTGAGGAGTCCCAAAAGCAATCACAGTCGGGTAAACCAAAACCTTCCTCTCCTAAGACCCAAAAATCTAGTGGGGATAAGTCCTCTGTGGGTGGGAATAAGAGTAGTGGTCCACCTGCTGCAAAGCAGGTTCCCAGTGGTTCCAGTACCGTACCCCGCACTCCCGGCACTTGTTGGGATTGTGGGGCTCTGGATCACAAAAGGGGTGACCCCAAGTGTAAAGGTAAGGCACTTGGAGTACAGGCTGTCAGCCTGACCTACCCTTACCCCGTGGCTGAGGTGGAGGCCACTGTCCTCCCCTCCTCTACAGGAATCACATTTGGTGCTCCGGTAGAGATTTCCTTAGTGTCCCTTGGGGCCTGGGACCAGTACGCAGAAGTACTGGCAACTATCCCGCAGAACACCCGTAGGTTTTTGAGAAGTGTCCTCTTGAATGGCCAGCCTTCTACTGGTTTGAGAGACACTGGGGCAAGCATGACAGTGGTGGACAGGACCCTGCTCAAGCCAGAGGACTATGTAGGTGCTCCTCTGAGAACCACCAGGTTAGCTGGTGGGCCTCCCAAATTATCGCCTGTAGCCCTAGTCACACTCATGATTGGAGACAAGACCGCAAAGCTTCCTGTCCTGGTTCAGGACAATGTCCCTGCTAACATTCTGTTAGGAAATGATCTAGTAGAGTTGGGGTTGATCTCGGATGGTCTTCCCATGACTGCTGCTGCAGTCACTAGGTCACAGGTGACACCGGGTCTGGCTGTGAGTCAGGTACCCGAGCCAAAGGCGAGGCCTAAGGCAAGAAGAAGGAAGACCAAGAAGGCCACCTCTGTGGAGGGAACACCTTCTCTTCCTGCTGTTCCGACAGCACCCATTGGGATCCATGCTCCGGACGGGCTGGGTCCAGTGGAACACCCAAACTCAACTCCTGTGGGAGAAGAGACAGAAGACTCTCCTGTGGGAGAGGTTCTCAACCCGGAGGATCATCCCGACCTTCAATGCTTGTTAGCTGAAGGGGGACCCTCCCGGGCAGACTTCTGTAAGGGACAGAGAGAGTGCCACTCTCTCGAGGGCCTGAGGAAACAGGCCCTGTCCCAGGCACAAGGTGAAGTGCCTAGGACATTCAAGATTTATTGGGAGGGTGAGCTCCTTGTTAGTGAGCCCACTAAGCCCGAACCTGGTGCCCGCAAGAGGTTGGTGGTACCCCAGGTTTACAGGCCCTTCCTACTGCAGTTGGCGCATGAGGTGCCCTTGGCTGGTCATCTTGGGACCAAGAAGACTAAGCAGAGGCTCTCTGCCCATTTCTACTGGCCACGGATGGGAGTAGAGGTGGAGTCCCACTGCAGGACCTGCCCAACTTGTCAGTTGTCTGGCAAGACTGGAGGCAGGGTCATTGCCCCACTGCAGCCATTACCAGTGGTTGGTACACCATTTGAGAGGGTGGGCATCGACATCGTCGGTCCCCTTGACCCTCCCACTTCAGGTGGACATCGGTTCATCCTGGTCTTGGTAGATCATGCCACCAGGTACCCTGAGGCAATACCCCTTCGGACTGTTACTGCCAAGGTGGTTGCCAGGGCTCTCCTGGGCATTTTCACCCGTGTTGGATTCCCCAAGGAGGTTGTCTCTGACCGAGGATCCAACTTCATGTCTAGTTACATGAAAACCATGTGGAAAGAGTGCGGGGTAACCTACAAGTTCTCCACCTCTTACCACCCCCAGACCAATGGTCTGGTTGAGAGATTTAACAAAACTCTCAAGGGCATGCTAGGTGCTTTGGAAGAGCCCCTAAGGAGGAAATGGGATCTCCTCCTGCCATGCCTGCTGTTTGCTTACAGAGAGGTACCTCAAGAGGGTGTTGGTTTCAGCCCCTTTGAGTTACTCTTTGGACATCCCGTGAGGGGGCCCCTCGCCTTGATCCGAGAAGGCTTGGAAGCCACCCCTCCAGGTCCCGCCAAGCAAGTGGGGGACTATGTGTTAGGCCTCAGGCGGAGGATGACACAAATGATGGGTCAGGCCACAGCAAATCTCAAGGCCAGCCAGGAATTGAATAAGTACTGGCATGACCTGAAAGCTTCGCAAGTGGATTGGACTCCGGGACAGGAAATCCTTGTGATGGAGCCTACCAAGCCTAGAGCTTTGGCAGACAAGTGGACTGGACCCTTCAGGATCATCTCCAAGATGGGCGAAGTCAATTATCTGGTGGACATGGGAGCCTCTGGGGTAGCCCCCCAGGTATTCCATGTCAACAGGCTCAAGCCTTTCCACAGGCGAGCAGAGGTCTCCTGTCTCTTGCTAGCTTCAGGGCAAGAAGAGGATGAGAGTGAGCCCCTTCCTGATTTGCTGCATAGCAACCCTCAGGATGGCTCAGTGGAGGGAGTACAACTCTCTCCAGATTTGACAACAGAGCAGCAGAGGGCCTGCCGGGCTTTGCTCCAGCAGTATGCCCCTCTGTTTTCACTGACACCGGGCCTTACACCGTGGTGTAAGCACGAAATTGACACTGGTGACAGTGTGCCTGTCAAAAGCAGGAGCTATCGTATGTCAGATACCGTCAAAAACCACATCCAGGCTGAGGTCGCCAAGATGTTGGATCTGGGTGTTATTGAACCCTCCACCAGTCCCTGGTCCAGTCCAGTGGTCCTTGTCCCCAAGGCAAGTTCCCCGGCGGGTACCAAGGATTGGAGGTTCTGTGTGGACTACCGAGGAGTCAATGCCGTCACCAAAACTGACGCGCACCCATTGCCCAGGGCTGATGAGCTCGTGGACACTATAGGTGCTGCCAAATTTGTGAGCACCTTTGACCTTACCTCAGGCTATTGGCAAATAGCTCTGACGGACCATGCCAAGGAAAAGACGGCATTCTCCACACCTGAGGGACTCTACCAGTTTAGGGTCATGCCCTTTGGGTTGAAGAATGCCCCTGCCACCTTCCAGAGATTGGTCAACCATGCGCTCAGTGGGCTGGAAGCCTTTTGTGTGGCTTACTTAGACGACATTGCCGTCTACAGTTCCACCTGGGAAGAGCATTTGACACATCTGGATAAGGTGTTGCAGGCCTTGAAAAGGGCTAACCTCACTATCAAGGCCACCAAGTGCCAGATAGCTCAGGGGAAAGTTACCTATCTTGGTCATGAGGTAGGAGGGGGTCAAATCCAACCTCTCTCCAGTAAAGTACAGGACGTACAGAACTGGGAGACTCCCACTACTCAAACCCAGGTGAGAGCCTTTTTGGGCCTCACTGGGTACTATCGCAATTTCATGGCAGACTATGGAACCATAGCTGCACCCCTGACAGCTCTAACTTCACCCAAACAGCCTAGGAAGGTTAATTGGACTGAAGACTGTCAGAGGGCCTTTGATGGCTTGAAAGAAAGTCTGTGTAGGGCACCTGTGTTGAGTGCGCCTGACTACAGCCGACCCTTTATCGTCCAGACGGATGCCTGCGACACCGGGATTGGAGCTGTCTTGTCCCAGTTAGATGACAAAGGGAGAGAACATCCTATCATATTCATCAGTAGACAACTCAAGGGTAGAGAACTTAGGTGGGCTACTGTTGAAAAGGAATGTTTTAGTATAGTTTGGAGCCTTAGGCATTTTAGGCCCTACCTTACGGGGTCCACCTTCAAGGTCCAAACAGATCATAAGCCCCTGAAGTGGCTTATGCAGATGAAGGGTGAGAATCCGAAATTGCTCAGGTGGTCGATTAGCCTACAAGGGCTAGACTTCACCATATAGCACAGACCAGGGAAGAGTCACGATAATGCAGATGGCCTTTCCAGAAGGTATGTTGACCGTCTGGATGAGGGTGTCTATCCCGTGGGAGATTAGGCACCCTCCACCTCAGTCTGGGGGGGGCGACTGTGATGCCGGAAATGCATCTGAGGGACAGGGCCTCTGAATCCTTGTCCTTTTTCTGTTTTTACCGTGTGTTCTGTCATGTTTTCTGCCCAGGAGTCCATGAGGGACTCCTGGCAGTGCAGCTCTCTTTTGGTTTGGTGAACAGACCCATGGGATACCCTTATGGCACCCATGGGTAGGGGTACAACCCTGTGCCCCTAGTGTATGTTTTTGGGCACCTGTGGGTGGCCCACAGAGCAGGGTATGGGCTGGTGGCAGCTCCATGCTAAACTTGACAGGTGCTCTGGGTGTCCTCCATTTTGGGATACCCAGGCCCTGCCATTGGGATCAGTTGATTCCTGATAGAAACAAGATGGCCCCTGTGGCCTCTTGCTTTCTATTGCCTGTTGTCTTGTTTTTCCCAAAGTCCTGGGAAGCCCTGGCTCTGTCCCTTCCCCCTGGCTGGCTGTTGGGTGGAAGTTCCATATATGGTGTTGTTGTGAAGGCCCAGCTAGACTGACTGGAGCCTTCCCAGTGACTGTATGTTATGGGTACCTCCTGTGGGTGGGACCTGGGTGAATGGAGTGTGTGACCAATATACACTCCTTGTTGTGGTTGTCTGGTTTCTGGCATGAGAGACAAAGACTGAGACAGCCCTGCCCGAAACTGGCCTGAATGCAGTGTGTAGTGTTGAATGGCTGGGTACTTGTCCCAATCCACATTCCTTGTTGTGAGTGTCTGAAAGGGAGGAGTGTGGCCTGAATGCACTGTGTGCCTGATTGGCTGACTGACTGCATGAATGCCCTTCTGTGTGATTGGCTGCTGTGTGTGTGCCAGCAGTGTGGATGAGAGACAGAATAGTATATCTGGGGACCTCTCACCACTGGAAATTGTTCAGAAGCATTCAGAAGCTGAGTCTCCACTCAAGAGTAACTGGATTTGCTGATCCTCGACGTCCAGCTGGAAGAAGAAGACTTGCTGTGGCATTTGCTTCGACGGAACTGAAGGTTGTCGAAATCGTCGAGGACTGACCCGAGAGAGGACCTGGCTAGGCGCCCTCTTCTCGTGCTCCGAGGGACCATCGAGCACCGCTGAATCTTCGCCGAAGCTCCCTGGACGCCAGACCATCGAAAGGCTGCCGACCGGAGAAGGGGACTGCCGAGGAGACCGAAGTAAAGCACCCGGACATCGACGCTGTCGAAGTCCATTGCCGTCGACCAGGGTTCGCAGGTCTGTGCAACCGCTGGAGGCCCGTCGAAGTTGTGTTGCCCAGCCGTGGGAACCACTTGACGCCGAGCCGCCGACGACCGGAGCCGTCCGCTCCTTGCCTAAGAACATTTGACTCGAAGGACTCCCTCGTCCGCACCGTCGACCGCTTTTGTCCTGCCGGAGAAAGTCGAGGACGACCAACGCGCCGAGGAGAATCCGCCGGTGGGTTTCCCGCCACCTCACGACCCCAAAGACTCGAGCGACTCGACGCCCTTGCTGGGCTCCCGTCTCTACAATCTTTGCGGTCCAGAACTATTGTCATCGAGGTGCCCCGCACACCTCCGCCTTGCAGGACGCCGACGCCCCGACGCCGACGAGCACCGCTCGGACGAAGCTGCCGCCTCTTCGACATCGTTCTACCTCGTTTGTCGACGGACGTTCGACGCCCCGTGCCTCCCGCTTGAAAGGGAAGGCATTCAAGAAGGGCCGTCGATTCCCCGTCGCCGAACCCCGAGGTCTTCGACGTTTCTCGACGCCTCTCGACGATCCGTGACTCCTGCTTTAAAGGGGGTCATTCAAGAAGGATCTGTCGACGCCTCTTCGAAGAACTCGACTCCACCAGGTACATTGGGGGGGTAAAAACATTGTAGGAGAGAATAAGACTATTGAACAATATATGGACTGGGCTTGTGTTAGATCTCTTTATTTTACAGGTTGCCCAGGTGGGGGGATCTCCACACAGAACTGTGTCCAGTGGTAGGGGCCAGTATTCTGCCTATTGTTTCAACCCTCCGTTATCTCTCCTCTCTCTATTGCTGGTTTCCTTCCTATTGACCTGTGTGACATTTTGACAGTATTGTGGGTGCACTTTAATGAGGTCTAATATTAGTGGTACCACTTTAGAATTGTAGATATTTACCATTATTGATTTTCCTGAGCACAAAGTGCGTTATTGTGATAAGTGTACATAACCTTTGAATATTAATTATATAAAGACTGTGTTTTCAGTAATACAGTGTGTGGACATTCCTTTGTGGGGGCTTGGGGGATACACTGTACTTAAGAACCAGCCTGCATCACCTCCTGAGAAGCTAGGCCTTGATTGCTCGTCCATTGCTACCGTAATCGAGAATCTTGGCTGGGGTCTTCTGTGCCTCTCCTCTACCATATAGAGAGCGGAAGTACAGACCCCCCACCGGTCTTGACAGGGAGCATATTATCACAATGCCTCTCAGGGCCCCTAGGGTTGGCTGAGGGATTCATGGTTCTTCTTGGGGTACTGGAAGGATGTGATCAGTGCAATTTCCATCAGGGCACATAACAGTGTATTTAGACAGTGACTTTTTTTAAAAATAAATATTGGAGCCAGTTTAGATGCAGGGATATCTTTTACCAAGATTTCAATATCAGAAGAAAGTACATTAACTTCGGTAATCAATTGGTTGATTGCTGCAGGTTTCTTTCTGAATAGATTAGGAGAGATGTCAAAAGGGGCCTTTCTTAGACATCTTGCATTCCAAATAGAACAATTAAACAATAAAAATCACACTGGATTTCATTTCTAGAGATGATACCAAAGGTCAGACAGTGCAATCACGATTCTAAGGGAAATACCGAGTCCAAAATGTTGCATAGAAATGAATCACGTAAACCAAAATAATATATAAAATGTAACAATTAAATTTAGGATTACAAAATAGTGGGCTCCAAAAACGCTCCGGCTACTTCAGGCGCTTGTCCAGAATCGGCAGATTCACTCGTTGATCAAATGTAAAATAATAAAAGGGCAGATTCTCAGTCTACCACAAGGGCTTGTCTCTGTTCTTGGAAGCGGCTGGATTGTCACGGGAATCTTACCCAAATCCGTCTGCCCTTACGTTGCACAATTTAGATGGTTATTACCTCCGTTCCCAGACCATCGCAGCTAAAAGAGTGGGGAGAGAAATAGCATAAGAAGCCCCAAGGGGAGTTTGGGTTGATGCGCGTCTTGCGGATCTTGAAGAGGAGACAAGGATCCAGCGTTAAAAGACCCAGGGCCCCAACTGTATCATACAATGAGGGATCAACTTCATCCAGGCCATCTCAAGCCAAACTAGCCTGCACAGCCCCAGCAGCCGGCGCCCTTGCACCTGACTGTAATCCAAGAAGGCCAAATGGAACAGACCATTTTTCCTCAGGTTTTATTATTCAATAATCAGACAAAGCATGAAGATTTCAGCGATTGTCATTAGGTCAATTCGATTTTATTTGATCCAATCCGGGTGGACACTGAGGAACGTCAATCCTTGTCTAAAGAGGTTCAGGTCTCCGAAAAATATCCGACAGTAAAAGTCTGATTGATTTGGTCACCCCTTTGAATTGGGAAGATCATACTGTTGAGCCAGAATACTGGCTGTTATTTTTTCTGGACGAATTTATTAAATGAATTACTGGCGTTCAGGACCTACTACTCTATCCAGGAGTGTAGTCCAGTTATTTCGATTAAATCTAAGTGAGACTATTACACCCAGACGGCATTCACTTGTCAAATCATAGCCCAGGTCTTATAATGTGCCAGGTTGTCATGGGGTCACCTGGTCAGCCTAACTTGAAAACTAATAGGACAAAGCTTAACACACTTTTGCGGCAGACAACAGTGGAAAAGCATACTTTTCAGAGCGCGACTATTGAGTGCCAACTAAAAGGAGTCCCTGCAGCCTCACTTGGGATAATCAGGCGCCTGCGAAGGTAAGTCTCTGATATTCTATTAGCCAGTAATTGCGCTGCAGAGACCAGACATATTGCGGGAAGTGAGAACCGACGAGCACCACAAAAGCCCGACTCCACAAAGGCCCCAGGGAGATGGAATCTATGAATTCTGTGTGAGCCACAATATCCCGCTCACCCGGCGGAATGGCCACGCACCTCATTAAACAGAGCCACATTGTGCAGGAAAAGGACATTAAAGAAGCAGTGGCAGGCGCTCGAAGGAGCTCCTCGCTTAAACAAGGACACGAGATGCAAGCAAGCTTTTGCTTCCTCTAATTGCTGGATGCTTGCCTATCAACAAATGCTGTTCTCTAACACGCAGCAGCCTCGAGATGCATTGTCCAATGGCCCTTCCCTGCATAAAATGAACCACGTGATCGTGATCTGATTTCCTGCAATGCCATTGAGGATCCTGTGATGTCACTGCTTCTAGCCATGTGGTTTTGTTGACACCGCACTGCTGCTGTTCAAATATAGGAACACACTTGAAAAAGTGGTAATTGCATGGAGCGGCCCTGGCTGCATTTGCCCTTTAGAGCAAAACACTCCTGTGCTTAGTCAGTTCAACTGTGAATTAAAAACAGAGTTAAGGCAGGCAAACTGATATAATACGTTTTCTTTTCGCACTTCGTTCTGCAAAAAGTGTACAGGCCCGATCTAAGTTTCCCTTGTGGGAGTCATGTACAATGGATTTCGTTGAACTCTACCTGCTTTTAGTAGTTCATAAAAGCAAGTGGATTACCATGTGTATTTTGCAGGAGGAGCGCAAGGGAGAGGCAGGCATAGACATGTCATTCTGCACCCCCACTCCACCTGCAAAACTTGAGGACATCGTCACAGGCATAAAAACATTGCTTACCCTGGCACAACTTTTTACGGCAAGTTTTTGCACCTTAATCTTTGCTTAGGGTACTGGCAAATGAGGTCCTGCTGTTTGTCCTTCTGCATTCCGGGCTGACCCTTTCACCCCTTATATACTATTTTGGGTAATGGAACATTCCATTTCTCAGCTCCTGGAGACCATGCAAATAGCATTGCTGCATGGTCCAACTGCCACTAACAAAACATTGGTGACATAATATGGAGGCGTTTAAGTACTTGTTTCCAGCTGAATTGATAGGGGGTGTCATGAGTTCCTACTGTAGACTGTAGAGATGTGTAGGGTACTAGCAAAATGTACCAGTTCGCCGAGTGGGTTCTGTAGACAGACATGGCAACACGCTCATCAATTGTTGAAAATCAATGATCCTGTAGGTCGCTGTTACGAATCTCTTACTGCTTGATGTGCTTGACTACACTGAGAATAGGTGCGTGTATCTGTCTGACATGTACCGGAGCACACGGTCGGTGGGAGGCGAGTGTTGATGTGCTTCTGCATACTGGGACCTTCTGTGCTCTCTCTCCACCTGTCGCCTCACCCTGGCATGGTGCAGTTCATTGTGGGGCAAATATGTCGGAATCCGTTCATGCCGGGGGCCTTGAAATGTGGTAGCGACCTCGAGTTTTGTTTCTCGTGTCGAGACCGGTCCTTCTACGACCACATTGATGTCTCGCCGATTTCAGGCAAACGTCTTATGTGTGAAGGTGCTGAAATCCTGGAAAAGTGGTGGAGTGTCGAAATACCATGTAGCAAATAATGTGCAGCGGGTCCTAACTGGTAATTATGCAACATTTGGTGCAGATTGGTGAAATAATGTGGAATTGTATAAGGAACAAATCCTCTCCAAGCCACAAACCCACAAACAAATGTTGACTTTTGCTGAAATCCATGATAAGGTGTGGAGTGCCCAAACGTCATGTAGCCAGTAATGTCCTGAGGGTCCTAACAGGCAACTATGCAAAATTTGGTGCAGATTCTTTTATTCACCCCTAAAAAAAAAACACTTTGGAAAAAGGGGCTGATGCCGTCCACGCCAGTGCACCTTCAACTTGTGCCCTGGTCCTGGTGGCGTTATGCATTGCTATCAGGAAGAAGCATGTGTTGAGGCTGGGTCTACCAAAGAACCGATGCCCTAAGAGTGGATACGCATTTTCGATGGGGTAGGAAAAGTAGGAAAAGTAGCCAAGTGTGACAAATTCATGGCCCACACTTCTACATCATCAGATCAAAGGGAAAAGTCATTGAAATGCCTTCATTAAAACTTCCAATGATGCACAGAAATGGGTGGGGACTGGGAAAACTGCTAGCATAGTGTATGTATTTTTGGACTTGTATCATGCGTACCTGCTGGTAGGGCCACACAGAAAACATGTAACTAAGCGCTGATGATACTATGAAGGATTCCCAGGAAAAAACACATTAACAAATAAATGTTGTTATTGTTTTCTAAACTTTATGAGGGAATTGATGTTACGGAGGTCCAACGGAAGCAAGTTCTATAACTCCGGGCATGCAGAGGTCCAACGGAAGCAAGTTCTATAACTTCGGGCATGCAGAGGTCCAACGGAAGCAAGTTCTATAACTTCGGGCATGCAGAGGTCCAACGGAAGCAAGTTCTATAACTTCTGGCATGCAGAGGTCCAACGGAAGCAAGTTCTATAACTTCTGGCATGCAGAGGTCCAACGGAAGCAAGTTCTATAACTTCTGGCATGCAGAGGTCCAACGGAAGCAAGTTCTATAACTTCGGGCATGCAGAGGTCCAACGGAAGCAAGTTCTATAACTTCGGGCATGCAGAGGTCCAACGGAAGCAACTTCGGGCATGCAATTGCAAATCATCTATCACAACGACAGTGGAATCAAGACTGAGGCACCACCAGAAGACTCTTGTTCTCAGTTTGCAGAGAACGGGTTGGACAGTACTGGAACATTTTCTCACATCATAGAGAAGGAGAGCCATACCATTCAAGCACTTGAATATAAGGCAAAACTGTTTCATTTAATACTCTGAACTGATGGACAAGCAGCCAGTGGAGTGGTCTACAACAGGCGGAAACCTTGGCAAACGTGGGAAGTTTTCAAAATAAATGCAGAGCAGCGTTTTGGATGGAATGCATCTTGTGTAACCAGTCTTTAGCGATACCCGTATAGAGACTGTTCATATAGTGAAGATGGGGGTGTACAAGCGCCCCCACCAATAAATATGTAACACTGCCCGAACAAATTTGAGAGTGTTTCTTAGTAGCCATAACCTATAAAAAGATACTCTAACAACTTCATTGATCTGCACAGCGAGGGACTGATCAGCGTCCAACAAAAACCCAGCATTCTTAACTTTGCTGGCATAGGAAATGGGGACCCCCAAAAGGATCGTGGTGGTGGAAATCTAGTTGAAGAAATAGTTCAAAATAGTTGAAAAGTTGGACATCATGAATTAAGGATTGTGGAAAAGGTTGGGAATAGGTTGGAAATGGAGAAATGTTCAGTGGCATAGACATAATCAACAAGGTTTAATACCATGAAACAGAGCTTCAGATAAGGAAAATAAGTTCAGCGCCAGGGCAATGTTCAGTGTCAGGGAGCAATGTTCAGTAACAGGGTGATCATTCTGGAGAGGAAGCATCAACATGGGCAACATAATTCAGCAAGTACAGCGAAAGTCCGCATTGCTACAAGATTCAGCATGGAGAACAAATGCATCTTGACCAATAGGGAAACACATTCAGCATCAGGAGCAATATAGAACTAACAGTACATACAAAATGCACACTATTTGTTTGATCTGCAGCCTTCTTTGTGTGTTTCCATCCCTGTCCACCACCCAACATGAGTGTTCCAGATCTCATCCAGGTTTCATTTGCATACCCATGAATCCCTTTGTTTTGCATAGCAACAAATCCCTTTTGCGTGAATTAAACACTGCTGCTTTACACTCATAAATAATGTTAAATGTTCATATAATATGGTTTACAAACGGTTCATTGAAGAGAGTTGAATGCATGGGCAGTGTTGTGAGAATAAACCCATTCACTCTAATTTTGCCATTTTTTGAGAAAAAGTTGTATATACACACACATTCAGTCTGCTTTTGAAAACTGCTCAATACACAGAACAGAAATAGGACAACCTATTTTAATAAAATGTATGCATACCTTATTCTTCACCCTTCCAGCAGCTTTATGGAAACAAGTAAACCAGGGAAGGTTTTGTTCTGAGGGCCTTCTAGGGGGCTCTTTTGCCCTGTAATCCTAAAAGCTGAAGCTAAAACAAATAGGCATTTTGCGATATACTTAGTAACCTTGTCCATATTTTTAACTTTACAATCTGTATTAAGTCATATTAAAAATCTAACATTTTCTGAGACTAACGTGCATTGTTTCATAGAAACATAATGAAGGTTAAAAAGCAATGCGTGAGGTCTATTGTGAGGGAATCAACCATCCGCATGGTACACTGCCTGGGCTTTTTTGAAATGTTTAATTAAATGGAATGATGGTAGACCAACCTCAGGAAAATTTGCTGGGCTAATCCACACACATTTTCCCATGCTGACACCACGACAAATGCATATACCTGTTAACACAGCCTACAGGCACAGTCCGCCCTGTCATATTTAGTTGGAATGTGACAGCCTGGAGTGCAGTATGTCATCCCCCAGGAAGGGGCATGACCAAGCTTCCCCTAGCCTGCTTAACTAACAAAGGCTCTATGGATCCGCCATGCTCTTTTGTTAGGCCCTGCAGCTGGTGGCAGTGATTGACATACCAATAGAGGGTACTTCAAACAGACCCAAATGAGGTCTGGCTGCAGAGATTAACAAAGGAGACAGGAAACCCAAAAACCTTTCATATGTAACAGTGTCAGTCAACCTGAAGCCAGCTCCCACCCTCAATATCAATGACAGCGAGCGGACATGTATGGGACTGTTGTTTACAGTAGGCCATCCCACTAGGGGGACCCCATTCATAAGGTATGAGAATGTGGTTTGCATGAGTCAGAGAGTGTAATCTTGGCACAGCTTCAAGTGTCTGCTGCTTTGACAGGGACCACATAAAGAAGACCATTAACCCGAGTGACTCTTTTAACACAGCAGATAGGAAGATGGGTGGAACTTAGTGTCACAAGGGAGTGTGGCCAGAGCTATCTGTTGAGAGATGGAGACCCCCATTTTAGTTCTAGGGCACACTTTTTCCTGTTTTCACCCCTTTACCTTTCACGTTGAAAAGCACTCTGGTTATGAGCTCATGCATACAAAAGATTATTGGTAGGGACCCCGGATTGGCTCATTAAGGTAGGCTTAGTCTACACCAATCACTGTGGCCTACTTGGATTTGAACGAGGGCCAAGCCCCTCTTTTGTCGGATCATGTGAAGACTTTGCAAGAACCATCAAGAAGAACACAACCTTGGAACCTGGCTAAAGGTACAGTCTGCCTTACAGCTTCTCCCAGTGAATTAAGGCCAGGAACTCTAAAGTGGGAAGCAAGATCCCTTAGGAATAGAAGGAGATACAGAACTCAACGGACCCTCCAGCCACTCCAGAACTAGTACCCAGCCAGCAGACAGCGTGCAGAAGGGTTCCTGGATAGGAAGTGCCAGAAGGTCTCTGAACCTACAACCATGGACAAGGCAGCTGCCTGCAACACAATCCTCAGCTTTGGGCCGTCTGCCTTAAAGGATGACACAATCCCATTGAAGAAAAGCATCTACCGCCAATGGCCTTCAAGGACATTTTCGAGCCGTTGAGTTCCTCGATCCGCAACCAACTGCAACGCTGACCGTTGTCAAGCTGCAGTCACTGAAAGAAACCTGCAACGCCTCAACCAGTGCTTCAGAACCACAGATCAGGCCTGAGACAACGATTCCTAAACTCTGAGCAGCCGTGTAGGCCAACCTGCAGCCTTTCGTCCTGCTTCGCTCTCCGAACTGTCGTGCCGCCTGATACTCGCAGTGAATCACGTCTCAAACTCTGTGACAGAGGCCTGAAAAGCGCCCTGAAGCCAAATTGACCCTTTCGAGCACCGAAATATCTACAGCACAAGGTACATTGTGGTTATATCCCCCTGCTCCTTCCCGGAAAGGCCCGTAGAGACATTTTAAGACCCATTGCTCCCTTTGTGCTAAAGCCAAGACACCGTAACAAACTGTTGTGGTTATTAATCTTGTCAACTACCCCCCCTGCCTGTATGCAGAGTGCATCTCTTGTCCTTCTTTGAAACTGTCTGTGCACTGCATTCCTTTACAGGGTGGGTTGTATTTCGTAGAGTTGTTAGATTGTCTGTTGTGATTAAAAAATTAGATATTTATAACACAACCTTGACTAGACAATCCCTTTCATGACTGGATAATATTTGCATTTTCACTGTGTTGCATCTAACCAACGATCCACAACCTTTTAGAGATGAGCCTGCCCTACCATCCACATTCACAAAATTGCACAAGGAGGTTTATAATTTGCTTGTTATTCCAATCTGTTTGGATCCCTTCTCGTGTGTTAGAGGTGTGCAGCCGATTGATGGTTTCACTACCAATATTCACCATAGACCACTGGTACCTTAGAAGTTGATTTGTCACACTGGTGGCAGCTGTGGGATCTAGTTGGAGCCATGCACACAGCCTAGTCACCCAACGATATAAGTACCGTTGCAGGCAACATTTAGACACTGCTAGGTATTTGTTAATAATCATGCATCTCGATATAGAGACTGTGAAAGGCAAAAACAATGATGTCCTGCGTGTCCTATGTCAAGAGAGGGGACATCCCCAGAGCACTAGGATGAATAAACATGAGTTGCTGACCAGCCTCCAAGCTTGGGTAGAAGCGAGGGTGGCTGGGGAAGAGACCCCAGGGGACGGGCTAGGCCCTGTGTACCCGAATGAAGAAGATATTCCAGGAGGGGTAGTGGACGATGATGAGGAAGACAGCATGAGTAGTGTTTCTCACCAACCATCTTTAGGGGGGCAAGTGTGATTCCTCACCACTCCAGAGTGTAAGGGAGGCGAGGGGCAAGTGTGGGATCCTACAGGTCCCAGGCCTCCGCACAGCCTCAAAGTGGCACTTTAATTGTTCTGGCTGTTAATGTAGTGCGTAGAGAGCTCCTATTGGAGGAGAGGAGACTAGCACTGGAGAAATAAAATCAACGGGACACAGTCACCATAGAGGAGGGTACAGCCGCCATAGAGTGGGACAGGGCCACTATAGAGTTGCGTAGGCTGTCACTTGAAGGAAGGAGGCTAACTGATCCACCTCTTGCAAGGGCAACATTAGTGGCTCAGACCAAGGCCCCCGGGAAAAGCCCCAACGCCACATCCCCAAAGATTTAGTGCAGGCTTATGAAGTGGGGAAGGATATTTTTGATTTGTTTAAAATGCTCAAGCTGGCTTTTCAGATGCAGGAGGTGGACAATGTTCTTTGGGTTGCAGCCATGATGAGTCACTTACCGCTCCAGGGCACTGTTGCAAATATTCAGTCAACTCCTGAGGACCCTCCTCAGGAAGTTCTATAAAACCCCAGAACAGTATCTCAACACCTTAAGAGAGCTCAGAAAGAAAAGTGGGCAGACATTTGAAGCATTCACATTCTTGTCATTGAAATATCTGAGTGGTTGGGTGACTGGTAAAAAAGTTGACACATTTAAAGGATGCACAATTTGATTACGTGTGAGCATGTCTTGAAAAATTGTGAGGTTGATCTACACCAACATATTGTGGACAGGACTATTACAGACTCTAGAGAGCTTGCAACGGCTGCTGACAGGCTTGTCAGTATTTAAGTCCGGAAAAATGGTCAGGCGAGCAGACCCAAAGCAGAAGAAAGGTCTTTGGAGAAGAAAGGTAACAAGGATGGGAAGGACAAAGGTGAAAAGCACTCCTCTTGGAAGTAAGGTCCCCAAAAGCATGATGGGAAATCCAACAACCCTAGTTCAGCCATGCACTCTGAAAAGCAGACCACCAGAAACCCTAACACTGGGACACCCATGTTGTCATGACCTAAAGGTTGTTTTCTGTGTAAGCAGTTAGGCCATAGGAAATGGGATCTTGCTTGTAAGGGCTTTCCTAAGCAAGCCATATTGAATGTTGGACTCATGGTGGAGGCCATCATTAGTGTGGGCCTCCTATAGGAGGACTTCCCAATAGGCCAATCAATAGCTGAATGTGGATTGGTTACACTAAGTGGGAACAGTACAGGGTCTTCAGAATAGATCCCAGTTTCCAATAATACTCAAATGTTCTTAGAACATGTGTATATCAATGGACACAAAACTCTGGCGGTTAGAGATGCTGTGGCTAGCAACACTGCTGTCACGTGGCAGTGGGTAAACCAGGACAGTATATTGATGGGCCTTATTGTAGAATCAGTGGTTTTGATGGAAAGAATAAGTGCCCCTTGGTGATAGTAGAGTACAGCTGGCGAGGTGAAACGACCCAGTGCTGCGTAGCGCTAAAAGACTCAATCCCTGTCCCATGTCTGTTGGGTAATGATCGTCCTAACCCCGATATAGTCATGGCGGATACCAGATCAAGGGCCAAAGGGGCCACCAGATTGAAGGCTTTCAACGCCTTAGGGCTTGTTGGAAGGACCGGCATGGCTGGTAGCCCCTGGCCCAATTCCACAGACTGCTGAGTCGCCTACTCCTGAAGAAGAGGGACCAGTAGCCACTGAGAACACTACTTGGATAGCAGGGGACGCAGTGACTGCAGAGTTGCTTGACACAGCACAGGAACCTGAGGTAGAGGACAAGGTGAGTTCAGATCTGAATGGCCTGCCCAAGGTGGATGATTTAACATTATTTGGGGGCCTAGATCAGACTGACTTCTTCAAAGCTCAGAAGTAGTGTCCCACTCTGGTGGGCATGCAGACGCAGGAAGAGGAGCAGTCTAAGGGTGAAGCCACTGGACTGTTCAAAGTGTACTGGGAGGATGGAGTCTGTACAGTGAGCCAAAAGACTCTGAGGGTGAGGGCACTAGAAGGTTGGTTATTGCCCAATGCCACAGAAAGTTCTTCTTGGATTTGGCTCACCGAATTCCTTAAGCAGGTCACTTGGGAGTGACTAAGACATCAGACCGGTTGTCTGTGCACTTTTACTGGCCCCAGTTTTGCGTCAAAGTCAAATAATGTGTCTGGTCCTGCCTGACATGTCAGGCTTCTGGCAAGTCAGGCGGTCTCACAAAGGTCCCCTTAATTCCACTACCCATGGTTCGGTGGCCTTTTCAGAGAATAGGCATGGACATTGTGGGTCCTTACTTTGCATCCCCAAACCAGCTCAGGGAACAAATACATCTTGATGGTGGTAGACCATGCCACTTCTTACCATGAGGCTGTGGTTGCGAAGGCTCTAATTGGAATATTCTCCAATGCTGTTTTCCCCAAGGAAGTTGTTTCTGACAGGGGAACACACTTCATATCAGAGTACATGAAGGCTATGTGGGAAGAGGGTGGAGTCACCTACCGGTACTCCACATACTTCCATCCATAAATGAATGAGCTTGTTGAACGGTTCAACAAGACCCTGAAAAGCATGACAGGTAGCTTGGAAGAGCACCTGAGGAGATATATTCCTGCCATGACTTTTGTTCACCTACAATGAGGTGCCATAGAATGGATTAGGGTTTAGCCACTTTGAGCTTCTGTTGGGACACTGTTTACAAGGTCCCCTCTGTCTAGTGAGAAAGTAATGGGAGGGCAACCCCACATCACCCACACAAGATGTGGTGGACTATGTACTTAGCCTGCAGTCTAGAATGTCAAAGTACATGGAACAGTCAACTAGGAATCAAAAGGCCAGTCAGGAGCTGATGAAGTACTGACACAACCTGAAGGCCACAGTGACAGCTTATTCTCCAGGCCAGTGGGCGTCAAATATGGAACCAAAAAAAAAACAGTGCCCTTTAGGACAAGTGGACTGAGCCATATTGTGTGCTGGAAAAAGTCTGTGAGGTAAATTATCTCACTGCCGTGAAAGGACCTAAACAGATGAGCAGAGTCTTTTACTTTGGCATTTTGTGGTAGGCCCCTTCAATAAAATACAAGACTTGCTGATGGTATCCGACAATATCCCCTAAATAGAATGACAATGGCTAACTGTTAATCCCACATATATGAGTCTTTTAAAAATACTGGGATGAGAAAGAGAAAGAGAGTCATGAATATCACTAGAGCACAGAAGCCCACACCACTCTGTAGTTGTTTGGAAGGAGGCATGCAATGCAGGGAGGTTTAAATCCTTGACAGGTGATGCAAACTAGAGAGAAGTACCTGACAGGGGCAGAGGGCTCCTCTTAGGACCGGAGAAACCTCAAAGGAGGCTGGGCTGCAGAGAGGACTGGGCGAGCTGTGGGAAGCAAGCGCAGGGCTTCAAAAGTTTGAAGCACTATGGGAAACATTGTTCCTAGAGCACTAAAGAACTGGAGATCAGCCAAGAAGATGTCAGTAACATGGCGTGGTTGTCAGAGGATGTATGAGATCAAATGGGAAGGCAAGCAGAAGCAAGACGCTTCCCTGAAGCATCAGCAAGCAGCAAGAAGCGTACAGTGCAAGGGATGCCGAAGTGATTATTCTAAACCGATGAGCCCAGTAGGAATAGGTGGGACACCGGGTTGCTTCACGGCAAAGGCTGTGCATACAGGGGAAAAGCCAAAAGAGGCTGTCTGGGTGGGCAGGAAGCCCTGTGAAGAAGACAAGAATAACAAAGTACCAAGTAGAGGTTCATTGACCCATTTGATGAAGGAAGTGTGAAGAAGGCTGTGGCCTGATATTGTGTGAGTCTGGAATCCACATCCCAATTGTAAAAGACTTAAGTTACACGAAAATCCTGGCAGGAGAGTATACCAGGGAAAGCCATGTGCAAAGAAAATCCTAAAGAAAACCCATGCCCCTTGGGTTGTGAATTGAGTAAAGTGTCTAAGAAATCCCTGGCAGGAGAATATACAAGGCAAAGCCAAGCCTTTGAAGTGAATTAAAAATACCAATGGGAGGAGGTTGTCCTTTTGGGCTATAAATTACTTGGTTATTCTTTTTTTAACTGATGCTTATGGTGGAGAGTAACGTGGGAAGGAAGTCATCCCCTGGAACTGTAAGCATTATCTATCTGGAACCTTTTTGTTGGAGTTAGACTTTTCCTTGGAACATTTGTGCACTTACATAAACTTAACACCCTAGAGTTGCTTTCAGCATGTGAGGGCTAGAATAGGATTTTGGACACAGAACATTTTGCTTTGGACATCTTGACACAGGACAGACGGTAGGTCTGGTTGCGGTAGGGAAATACCTAATAGAGCAGGGATTGTGAGGACATTTCCAACCCCTTTTATTTTGTATAAAAGTTTATAGCAAACATTATGAGTCCTCTCTGTCCATGTCTCATTCCTCACACTATATTTTATTACCATTTGCCAGATTTTAAAATTGAATATAGTTATGAATTCCATGGATCAGTGTCAATGAAATGCATGTAGTCAAATCTATGAGTTATTCATTAATTTGCATAATGTAATACTTTTGTAATCCAAGATGTCCCAAAGAAAGTAAAAGCATATCTTCAGAGTTAGATTAGTCTTGCAAATCTTAATATATTATGTGTATGATCACATGTCCATTTTGGAAATTATAAGGTAAATACATATTCAGGTTCAGTTTTGATTTTACTTTCCTAACTTGAGAAAAACATCCCCTTATGACAAAGAGAATCCAATGAGCCAATTGAAGCAAAGGGGAGGATACCTGTGGGTGCAAATAAGTGAATGAAACCTGCCACATGCACTGTCCAATCCAAAATAGCAATGTCAAATGATGCTGAATGGGTGGAGTTAATTGGGTTGTTAAACTCAAACATATATCGGAAGAAGTAAGAGTTTTGGTGAAGGAGAAAATAAAGAGAATTGCTTTGAAAGGAGAAAAAAAGATTAGGGTTACACTAATTGAAAATCTCCTTAAAAAGGCATTTTCCTGATGGGTCTGAATACAAAAGCCCTTGAAAAGACACAACTGGATTATTTGAGAGGGATTTTGCGAACAAGTGGACATACTGAATAGAAAGCCTACCTGGCAAAATGTTGGTCTCTTCTTGTCCTGTACCTATGGATCACAAACCAGAACTGAGTACACTAATGCCAGGAGCATGTAGACAAATGTCCCAATAATTAATTAAATCCCAGACCGTAATTAAAAGTATTTTAGGGGAGCCCTGTTTACAAACTATGGGCCTCATTACGCGGTAGGAGGTAGCCATGGTGCTATTAGCACCATGGCTACCCCCTTAACACATACCGGGTCCGGGTTCTCAGAATGGGTACTTACCGGGTCATTCCAACCTTGGAGCACCCAGTAAGTCCCCATTCTGAGAACCATTCCCCATTCCCATTTGAGCCCCCATAGGGCCCAATGGGAATGGGGAAGTAGCTAATAACGGTACCGCAATTTGCGGTACCGTTATTAGCTCTGAAGTCCCTTAGCGGGTCCCGTCCTTAACACCTGGTCAGACCAGACGTTAAGGAAGGGACCCGCTAAGGGACCTTGGAATATGGAGGTAAGGGATTACCAGCACAAGGACCCTTACCTGTGCCCGTTATCCCTTACCTCCTACCGCATAATGAGGCCCTATGTCACTAAAGGGGCGAATGGGCCTGTAAACAAAACTCTATCGACTCCTAAAATAGATTGTCCTAAAAAAGTGTGAAGGGCATATTTGTTTCTGACAATAACAAATTATAGATTAATTCCCAGGGTTTGTACAGGATCATGGTATAAGGTGGTTTGCGAGTGCAGTGTACAACGTAACTCACACATTTACAGGTATTGAGAAACCTGTGAGAACCATAGATTATGTAACAAACCTTGAACAGAGATTTCTACTTGTTAAGGGTTGATAAGAAAGGAGGTTGGTTTCCAATTATGTGAATTTAAATGAGCAATGTTAGTTTTTTCAAAGTATATTTGTGCAGAAATAGGAGGATTCTTCCTTAAGTGGACTCCAAAAAGGTCAATTAAAATCAATGTGTTGATTCCTTTTCAATTGCAATTGTATAATCCCATTTTTGTATGCCACTTTAAACCTGATTTATTTCCAAAAGGCCTTTCCCTTGTGCTGTTGTAAAAGCTGTTTGCTCAGATCATCATATACCTGTAACTCAACCTGTCATGTTTATTGAACAATATTTATGAATTACTGTGTCACATATCAGGAGCACATTTCTTTCTTATTAGACAGAATAGGATGGTGGAACAATTTGTAAGTTCACAATAGACTTGTTTCCCCCATATTATTGAAGTGTTTCTGCTGAGGTATGCACCCTTTAAAAGAGACAAAAAAGGTAGCAGGCCCCTCTCTCTAAAGAACATGGCATGACAACCTGTTTCGTGGCCTTTTCCCACTTTGAGAGTCAGCAGCCATCGCTTTTTGCTCCTGTACCTTTCACAAAGGAGGAATATCCATTTGCATATCAGTCTTTGTCCCATCCGCAAGGGCAGTCCAGCACCACATTGCCAGGCAAATCTCCTCCTGAAATGGGTATTCATCCTTTGTGAAAAGTACAGTGAGCAAAAAGTGATGGCTGTGGACTCTCAAAGTGGGTAAAAACCACAAAAAAAAGTTATCATGCCATGTTCTGTCTAGAGAGAGGCACCTGCTACCTTTCTTTGTGCCCTTTAAAAGAGAGAATGAACTATTTAGTTTTGAGTAAAAAAAAGAATATTCAGATTATAAAGAGCCTGCTCTTGTCACAGATTTTGAGGTGGGATTGTTGGGATTGTTGCGCTGGGGATGTTCGTTCTGGGATATTTCTCTTTAAACTAATCAAATATTGGAAACTGTGGTAGGTCAGAAGAGGGAGGCAGACCAAATGGTGGTATTCTTACTATTATTTTTATTAAAAGGCCTCGCTGTCCCTATCACAAAGGTTTTCTCTACCAAACTAACAATGGGCCTAGTCGTCAGTAAGGCAGTACAAAGTAATGATCCATTCTCTGTCAAAAGCTACCCTATTCTAACCCTATCACTAATATTATACCAAAAGAAAAGAAAGGGGTCAAGGAGAAAGTCTCCATTCTCCTGGACTGACTTCTTCCAGCCTTAATAGTGTGTTTTCAAATAGTTCTCGTGTCTCTCCCAGCACCAGTGTGCAGCTCTACACAGCATTTCTGGTTGCGTCATGGCATTATTTAAGGACCACCACTTCAGGGTCACGTCACCATCTCGATTCTGATTCTTGGGCATATGCAATTTGGCTTTTTGCCCTCTCTGTGTTTCTTCCACCTCGTGATTGTCAGCGACCTTTCGGCCGAGGATTTCCCGTGGCTCTCTGGTCTTTCACTCTCACCAGCTTTGAATCTCCTGTTTTCCACCAACAACATACGTTGGCCTTTACTCTTTTTTTAAGGGGAGGTACTGGGCCCTCCCCAGCGTAGAACCATAATCCTTTGTCACTCTCTCTCATGAGCACTCTTCCTCACCCGCTCAATCTTCTTAGTCCCAGTATTTTTTGCTACCAACCACTGTGTGATCAGTATTTCTGGTATCCTCTTCTTCCACTCATTATTTCTGTGTGCCTGGTGGTGAGTATGTTTGACATAACAAAAATAAACATTGATTTGAAGAGGATGTTTCTCCTGTAGCATTGATTGTTTCAATGGTTCTTTATAGGGGGAGTTAGGGAGTTCCTTGATGGAATGGGAGTCCTTGTCCCCAAGAGAGGAGTCCCTTCCTGCCAGTTTACTGCACCACTAGGGGGAATGTTGCATAGCGGGCTCACCTCCCTAGCCTCACAGACAAAGGTCTCCCCATCCCCACTGGGGAGAAGTGATTAGATCTTGTGAATCATCACAAAACATAAATATATTCCATACATAGAAGTCATTACAAAATGTGGGCTCTGGCTCGGATGTGTAAAGTACGTCATTGATTTCAACATATAAATGCATTCTATAATCCAGATTGTCCACATGATCAATAATATGTGTGGAGTTGCATTGATATGCTGAATTGGAAGATGTCTACTGATTTATTTCACATAGAAAACTGGTTTATTTTTAGAATGAGCATATATAGGCAAATTGAGAATCATGTATTAATTTGGAATTCTAGTTTGATTACATATTTAGATTGTTGAAGTGAGGAATAGAATTCAGGTGCATTTGTTATTTCATTGTTGTTTATTGATCAATAGTTACATATTATGATTTGTGATCTAATATCCAGATTAAAAATGTCTCAGAAAGTAGAGTAGTTGTTTGTTTAAAGATGGATCAGAATCATGTGCTGTCTAGATATTTTCTGCATGGACAATGGGTGGGACTGGATTTTGAGTCATGGGAAGTAAATATGAGGGAAAGCGTGGAAAATGTTTGGGCATACATTTGGGAAGAGCAGAGCTTGTTAGACCAGTCATTATAGAAGCTTGGTATGATTGACTAAAAAACAACAGATGCATATGCTCATAAACCTCTCCGCTAATCTTTTTTTCCACCTCAAGATTGTGGAGCCCAGACGAGCTGAAAGGAAAAATTGCATGAATACAATCACAGAGACTCTTCGAATGATATGAAAATAATAAAAAGCTATTCAACAAATTAGTGATCGGTGAGAGCAAGAAGAGGCCCTGGATAACAGCCAGGTGTTAATGCAAAAGCAACGTTGTCTCTTTCAGTCAATACAAGGTGAATTAAAATTGTCCAGAGAAGCTAAACAATACTTAGAAATGATGTTCATGGGCAGTGTTTACAGACACAACAAGTTAAAGAGTAAATAAAGTGAGAATTCCACTTATACCAATGAATTCTTAGATGATATTATGATTAAAAAACCTCAACTCAAAGAAGCCCAATAAACAGCAGTAAATCTGACGATAAATGATGTGGATCTGCAACATCAATTTGATTAGTTACAACAAAACATAACAATTACCCAACAGCAGAGAAACCAACTGGTCCAGGAAAAAAACATCGGGATCCAAGAAATACGCCATCTCACCGTACAATTAATTGACTCAAAGCACATACACAATGGGCCTCATTATGGAGGTAGCCATGCCATGCTCCAATACCAGGTTCTGTGAATGAGGAATTACCGGGTCATTCCGACCTTGGAGGACCCGGTAATTCCTCATGCACAAAACCATTCCCCAGTCCCCATTCCCATTTGAGCCCGCATAGGGCTCAATGGGAATGGGGATGGAGCTAATAACGGTCCCATTAATAACAGGCCGTTATTAGCTCCTTGGTCCCCTCGCGGGATCTGGAAAGGACGTCTGGTTTTACCAGACGTCTGTTCTGGGTCCCGCTAGGGGACCTCATAATCAGACATCCGGTAATTAACAGTGCGGTCCCGTACCGACACCCTTCATTAAATAGAACTGAAGAACGAATTTGCTAGCTGGTAGTCTATAATCCAGGAGACAATGATTGAAATAAATGCATGCTAGCAAGAAAAGATTCCGTTCAAAAGGAGTTACAAACACACGAAAAACACTGCACCCAAAAACCAAAGTGTTTGTGTTTCGTCAGGCCAGTCTTTTTGTTTCTAGGGAACAGCTAGTACAATGTAAACAAACAATGAAAATTGAAATGGATACTAATACTTGAGTAGAAGTAATTAAGGAAAATAGGGTGAGTGCTGAATCAGTGGATAAATGGAAGAGGGGTGATTCTCCCTATCCCTAAAACGACCTCTGTGCTGCCTAGACATTTCCTGAGTAACACTAGTGGCCCTAGTACACCCGTCGTAGCCATGACAAAGGCGGTGCCATATAAACCATGTACCCTTCCAAGACACACCCATAGTGATAGGAGCTTATCTCCATTCTAAGATATGTATTTATTTATGTATTTTATTTAATTTTTGGCATTTGTAAAGCACGCCAAACCTGGGGGCATCTGGGCGCTGGGGAATATAGAGGAATATCTATACCTTTAGATGATAGGAGGGGGAGATGTCCGGTATAGGTGCAGTCCTTAGTCAAATGGATGGGAGTATGTCACAAGTGGACAGGAGAGGAAATCAGAGCGCCTCCTGCACAGTGATGCAGTGAAGAAATGTGTCAAAATTAGCTGAGAGAACATGAATTACAACGTATGATCCAACCGAGAGACAATTTAGTCCATTTGGCTTTACTCGAAAAAAAATAAATGCAACCCAGGAAGAGAATTCTAAAAAACACCAGGGACTATGAGGGAAACTGAGAACGCCTAGGTAGAGGAGAAACACTGATTCTAAATGACACCATATTATCCAGCCTTCCAGAAATGCCCATAACCCAAAAGAGCATTGGAAAGAAAAAAGAGAAGAGCCCTGTACCATAAATAGAGTTAACCTTCCCACAGTCATTATAACAGGGAGACTTGATATGCAAGCAGGGAGAGGGGTGCAAGCATTGGCTCTGACTCCTACGATGGAAATTGTACTCAAGTAATAATACTTAGAAAAGGAAAACCACAATCGTGTTTTGTGAAAGACTGAATCAGTTTAAGGCAGTAAAAAGCTTTACGACCCCATTATCATAAAATTTGAAGTATTCTATTATCATAAAATTTGAAGTATTCTGTTTGGAAACATAAAGAAGTGTATTCACAGTTATTTGCATTTGAAAATTACCAAAACACTATTAAATACGTAAAACCGAATATCCCCCAGAATTCCCCCCAGAATTTTCTAGGTTTTTGGCCAGACTGGAAGACCAAAATCACTGTAAATGGTCTTCGAACAAATAGGCCATTTAAAGATATTTTTCAACACATAGAAACCCTAGGAATCCTTCAAGGATGCCTATAAAGGAATGCGTTCTGAGGATCAATTTCTATATCAATGTGCTGGGGAGCTCAAACATGCATGTGCCCAAGTTTCTACACATGTCGATACTGAAAGGTGGAACTTTAAAACTACTTTCTACCACAACCTTCTGAAGTACGTGGTCGCTCAGTTTGTGATTCTCATGACTCAGGATTGTTGGAGGGAATTATTACCCAAGCTACAAGAATCTATAAGGTGAATACTCCAATTTCTCCAAAAAATTAAGAAAAGAACAACAAACGGACACCTGCACCAGCATTAGGGTAGCTGAGGTGAAGAGTACTGTTCCATTGGAGTTAGAGACTGGGGAGAGAAAGTCTTACTCTTCTGCTGTTAAAGAAACTAACAGGCAGAGATGACCCGCTGTTCAGAGCCATCAAAATAGTCCACCTGGCATGCAAAATAGTGATGTATCGAGACCCACGACTTACGTTATTTCTCAGTAGTTAGGTTCTAGGCCTATCCTGAGCAAAAAATATACTCCTCCATCAGAGAGAGTTAATCAGAAGTCAGGACCATGTATCCAGGGGAATCCAACCCAGAAATGATCTCCGGAAATCACCCACCCTAGAATAAATTGCCAAGATAACCTTCCTTTTCCTGCTCCTATGTTACAGGATAAAAGTTCCCAGTACCAGGGTGGATGGAGGCCTAGCAATATCAACAAAAACTGTTATTAGATTTACAAGACTTGCTCCCTTTGAAGAGAAGATTATGTTACAATAGAAGAACTAGGAGGGAGCATTGGTCAAATGAAGAGATCCCAAGAGGGATTTCCGAATTTGAATGCTCCTTGAAACACTGCCGAAACTGATCAAACAGATCTGAATAGACATTGATAGGAGGAAAGTACTCTGAATAAAAATCCATAAGGAGTAGAAGAAAATGGGGATGCAGTAGGAAAGATCAAATATATGTCAGGCCTTAGAGGAAGCACATTTTCACATCCCATAAAATACCCCTGAGTTTACTGAAAAATGGTGGAGTGTAGGGGTGTGCTAAATACTCACCCGCGGAAAATGCAGAATCCGCAGTGTATTCCACTACTGCTTGTTCCACAAAATTAACATTGGGGTTCCGCCACCACCAAAATTCCACCCGATATTTTGCAGAGTGTGGTATTTCATTCCCATGTTAGTTCTGTGTAGGGTGACAAGAAACTTTGTGCCAGTCCTTTTATTATTCGTGTTAGTTTCGTGATGTGACATGAGACACCTTTTGCAGGTTTTGGCAAACTCTGCTAGTTTCGTGCATTGCCACGAGAAACTTTGCACATTTTTTCTATTCGTAATAGGTTCACACAGCATCACAAAACAATTTGTGCAGGTCTTTTTTCGATCCAGGCTAGGTTCGCAACACAAGAAACTGTGTGGGTCTTTTTTTTATCCGTACCAGTTTTCTGCAGGGGCACCGGAAACTTGGTGCTGTTCTTTTCAATCCATGCTAGGTTCGTGCAGTGGCACAAGAAACTTTACACAGCTCGTTTCTGTTTGCAAGACGACAAGAGAAACTTTGTGCCACTCTTTTCGATACACAGGAGTGACAGAATGGCAAAACAGTTCGAAATCTTACAGATTTCAGTTCTGTGGCTTGCTAAATGGAATTTCACAACGTTGCCCAGCCGCAGTAGAAACCAGTGGAAGATTTAAGGCAGAGGGCCCCATGGGCAAAAATGACAGAGGTTTCCAGGTGGGCAGGTCATGGAGGCAGAGCCTAGAGTGGGCAGAGTTGCACAATGATGAACTTTAGGGGCAAAAGCTACTTATTTAAAGTGGTGTTGTTTAGTTTTCTGTGTTTGGGGGTCTGTCTCTAGCTAGAGACAGCTGGGCCTCCTCGCCAGGTTTTGCTATCAATGGTGGTAATATTGAATGATCAAGCCTGAAACCAATGTTAGAAATTATAGAGTTCAAGGCAACGGTCAATAACACACGCAATGGGAATTGACATTAAAGGAGGTAATATCACAGGACAATATCTACAGCATGCTGAACCATTTTGTGCATGTCCCCAGTGTTCACGCACTTGAAATGTCATTGAACATCACAAACTTAAAGGAGTTTTAGGCTCTCATTCCGAGGTTGGTGCTAGTCATGGCGCTATTAGCGCCATGACTAGCACCAATACCGGTACCGCCACTGACGTGGCGGTATGGGGACTTACCGGTCCATTCCGCCCTTTGCGAGACCGGTAAGTCCCCATATGAAACGCCATTCCCCATTCCCATTTTAGCCCACAAAGGGCTCAATGGGAAGTGGGAAGGCGGCAATAACGGTACCGTAAATTACGGTACCGTTATTGACCCCGGTATCCCTTTGTGGGTCCCGTCCTTAATGCCTGCTAAAACCAGGCGTTAAGGGAAGGACCCGCGAAGGGACCTCGGAATTGGGCGCAAAGAGATTACCGCACTGGTGTCATTACCGGGGCCCGGTATCCCTTTGCGCCCGGGTCGTAATGACCCCCTTAATCTCAAAACATAACAGGGGTTATTTATTTTGTGGATGCTGCTTGTGACACTTCAAAGACCCCTTAACTCCAACCCAACACCTCCATATCTCCTCCAGCTCCACAGGACCCTGCTACAGGGCAGTGAATAAACATGGAGTGGAAATAAGGTCAGGATAGTGATGGAGAAAAGTAGAGAAGGAGCAGGTTACATGAATACTGATGGGACGGGAGAGTGGTGAATGAAGATGGGCAGAAGCATTCAGGTGTATAAGGAGAATGGGGAATAATGGAGGGCTAAAGACTCAGAGAGAAATGAATAGTGAGGGAGAGCAAGAGAAAGGGAGAGAAGGCATGCAAGTGACTAAGGAATGGGGAGTGGAGGGACAGCAATGTAAAGGCAAATGGTGTTATGTCTGTAAACGATAGAGGGAACATTGAGTGAAGGAAGTATGATGAATCTGATGGGTTCATCACTCCTTTCCCAGCGGTAACATCTCCCCATGTGCCAGGGTACGGCAGCCACTACCTGATACTGACTCTAGGTATGTCTATATGAGGTAGATAACCTCCTGGCGAATATCATGGCACCATCGGATGAGACATGGGGCCTCATTACACGGTAGGTGGTAAGGGTTTACCGGTACCGGTAAGGGCACCGGTACTGGTAAATGGTTACCGCCTTAATACGAGTTCCCTTTGCGGGACCCGACCTTAACGGCTGGTTTTACCAGCCGTTAAAGTAGAGTGCCGCAAAGGGACCTCGGTGCTAAGTACGGTACCGCAATTTGCGGTACCGTAATTACCACCTTCCCCATTCCCATTATGCCCTATGAGGGCAAAAATGGGAATGGGGAAGGGCCTTGGTGAATGGGGAATTACTGGCCCTGCTCACCTTGGAGTAGGCCGGTAATTCCGCCATCCACCAAGGCGGACACGTTAAAATACCGGCGGCAACCATGGCGCTAATAGCGCCATGGTTACCGCACAACGTGTAATGAGGCCCTTGGTATCCTATTTCATTTTAGGATACCCCATCCCTGCCTAATGTCTTAATGGCTTACTGTAACACCCCATCTCATCCACTTAAGAAAGATGTTGAAGACCTTTTAATGGGAGCTGCATGTAAGTCATCACAATCTGACATACCCTGTAAAATTAAAGAAAATACCTTCTCAGCTTGTACTAACAAGTCATCTACAACTGACTTACCTTGGAAGAACAATTACCCAGACTTTACCTATAGGAATTCAAGAATTGACTTCTATTCCCATAATTACCAAAGAACTGCAACGACGAAGATGAAAGCGGGAATGCAGATCAAGAAACGCCAGGATGACAGGCTGCACACGACCTATTGCGAGAGAATACCTGTGCCCGGGAGATTTAAACGAGTGGAGCAGCTGATAAAGGGAGAGCTGCTGGAGAGAGAAAGCTGCCTCTCTCGGAAAGAGAGGAGACACCTTGATGTTGGAGAGGGAGCTGTGGAGCAGTCTGGCTCAAGAACCAAAAGCAGGGACACTGACCACAAGAAGAAACGCACTGCCGGAATGCCAGGAGCCGACAGAGACAGCATTCGCCTTACCGGACCCTGAAGATATGAAGGAGAAGAGCCAAGCAGGGACCATGGGATATAGATGAGCCAAGAAGGAGATTGGCAACCAATGTGGAGATGCTGAAAAAACTCAACTGGCTTGATATGATATGATATGATATGATAAGCCATTTATAACGCGCCTGTACGCAGGTGTTTCTAGGCGCGACAAGACAAGGGAGGGGTAACAGATGGAGGACAAGACAAACGATCTTGGTAGGCCTTTCAACATTCAGATCATGCAAGTGCAACAGTGCCCAGTGCAAGAGGGAATTGAGAAGGTGAAGTGTCAGGGAGAGGGAAGGGGAAAGTGCAATCAGGGCAGCAATGCTCTGAGTAAGTACAGCCATGGCAGTGCGGCTCTGGGTAAGTGCATAGAGGCACACGACTGTAGAGGTTACAGTTACAGCCACTAAGTGCGCTGTAGGTCCGAAGGCAGTGCAGGGGAGACTGATCATGGAGCAGCCTGGTAGCCAGTGAGACTCTGAGAATAGCCAGCAACCAGTCAGTGCCACGGACAGTTGGTCGGCAGGGGAGATCCGTCTGACCCTCAGAGAGTTGGAGGAAGCTGAGCGAAGGGCTCGAGAAGAAAGGTATTTTGGAAGAGAGAGTTGGATGTAGCATGCACCCTGGCCCCAGAAAGCCTTGTGGATGATGCAGAGGGTCTTGAACTTGATCCTGGCAGCCAGTGGAGAGATTTCATGGTTAGAGCGATTCAGACCCTGGGCTTAAGGCTAAGGATAACTCTTGCAGTCCTGTTCTGGATTAGTTGCAGAGGGCGGAGAGTAGAGGAAGGAAGATTGAGAAAGAGGTTGTTGGTAGTCCAGCCTAGAGAGAACCAGGTGCAGCTGGTAGTGTAAAAACTGACACGAAAAGAGGTGGGGGGAACAAAATATGTATACTGATCCACCAAACTTGCCCCCTAACTTAGGAAAACCTTAATATGACATACAAAATGTTTGGTGAACAGTCGGGTAACACAGATGAGACATGGACCTCGCGCTAGATCAGTCTTCCAAACTCGGGGGATTTTATCACCACCCGAAAGTAAGGGATCAAACAACCAGATTGACACTGCACAATGTACATTCGGAACCAAAGAATTACCAAAACATATATACATGTTATTAAGTTGATTAACAATGGTTAAAAAACACCTTCAAGCGTTATTAATATTCAACAGCACAATACAATGTAAAATGTGAAAAACCCAAGAATATAATACACAGGAACATTATACAGTAAAGGAAACCGCATTAGGTCAGATTACACATATGGAATAGAGGGGAAATCAGTATTCACAACACACACAGGACTAAAATTAATTCACCTACAATCAATGCGAAACTCAATAACACAAAAAAACTCACACTGCATCATACCCAATCAACCCAACAGGTTTCATTCCTCATACAATCACGTCACACACAGTCAAGGGAAATTCATCAGGGGCATGTATTCTAAAAAACAACAACAATTCACAATAACAAAAGTTTGTGCAACTATGAAGGCTAAAAAAAAGGCGGCAGGGAAACCGTCTTTATCAGTGCAAAGTTTCCTGGTCGATTCCATGGTCAGCCGATAGTTCCCACTATCAATGTGGTATCACGGCTATACAATGGAAGAGAGTGGTAAAAACAGCAAAGATGCTGCCTTCACCATCAACTTGATGTCTGATTCAGCTGGAGGTCGATGCTGCACACCTTAATTAGGGTTGTCGAATGTATGCTAGAATATATTACACATACAATTACAACTTCGATCTTCAATGAAAAAAGGGGCGCTCCTCACAAACTCAGCAGTATATTGTATAAACTGCCCAAGTCTGCCTGCTGTCACTCTCGCCGCAAATGTGGGGAGCAGCCTTTCAGTGACGCGCAGTCGTCAATTAACGGAAATGTCAAGTAGGTGATACAGGCATCTCTAAATCAGCCAGCCTACACTACGGCCGGTAGCAAACTACAGTCAGGGGTTTGTAGTCACCCTTCTGTGCACGTAGAGCTCCGTCAGCACCTCCAGGCGATCCCAGAATCAAGCAAGGAACTACCCAGCTGGGAGTGGGCCTTCTTGGCAAGGTCCATGATGTGTTGAGAGGAGGAGAGGGTGGAGTCGAAGATGACACCAAGGGTTTTTGTGTCACAGAAAAGCGAAAGGAAGAGGGGCAGAGGAGGGCGGCCAGGGTGAAAGAGGGAAAGCGGGAGCAGGGGTCCCAATGAGAAGGATCTCCATCTAACTTGCATTAAGGCAGAGGTTGTTGGAGGCACCCCAGTCCTGATTTGTGGATAGACAGTCCGGAATGAGCGAGAGAGGAGAGGAGGCTGAGGGAAGCCTGAAGGAGAGCTGAGTGCCATCTGCATAACACTGAACGTTAGAGGAGAAGGTAGAGATCGGTGGGCCAAGGGGGCCTAGTAGACAATGAAGAGCCAGGGTGAGAGGTTAGAGCCGTGGGGAACACCACAAGTGTAGAGAAAGGTAGTGGAGAGAAAGCATCCAAGTTGGACTTTGGAGGGTCGGTCCAGGAGGGAGGAGCTCAGCCACTCCAGTGCCTGATCCATGATGCCCATGTTCTCACAAAGTCGCTTGATCTGGATGGAGAGGTTGACCATGTCAAAAGCAAAGGAAAGGTCACAGAGGATGAGGACAGAAGGAAGGCTGGTGTCAAGACTAGCGTGCAGATCTTCACGGGTGTTCAGGAGAGTAGTTTATGTGCCTCTGGCTGCTCTGAAGCCCGACTAATGATCATGGAGACAACCATCAGATTCAGAATGGAGAGTAAGCTGGGAAATGACCAACTTTTCCAGGTGTTTTCCCAGGTAAGGAGTGATCGAGATTGGGTGGTAGTTTGCCAGACAGGTAGGCTTTGCAGAAGGTTTTCTGAGGAGGGGGTGCACAAGGGAGTGCTTGAGGAGAGAGGGGAAAGATCCAGTGGTGAAAGAGTGATTGCAGAATTTGGCCAAGACTGCAGCGAGGGTGTCAATGCGGTCCTTATTGGATCTGGAGGAGCCTGGGAGCACCTGTTTGGAGGACATTTTTATAAATCAGACTAGAAACCTTGTCAGGTGTTGTCAGAGAGAAGGAGTAGAGGGAGAGGAGGCCAGATGGGACTGCAAGAGATAGAGGGAGAGGAAGAGGAGAGTGAGCGCTGGCTGTCTTGAGCTTTGGTGGTGAAGTGAGAAGCCAGAGCCATACAGAGGACCTGGGAAGGAACAGGAGAGGTGTAGACTGCAGAAGGATTGGCCTACTACTTGCAGATTTTAAAGGGTTTGGCTGTGTTTCTAGAGGGCACAGAGATGCAGGCTTGGATGTGGGCTCTCTTCTTGGACAGGACTGAGAGTCTGTATTTCCTTTGGAGCAGGTAGCAGGCCAGTTTGTCAGAGTATGCGCCCGAGGACCTCCACTTCCTTTCAGCCACTCTACACTTGCGTTTCAGGGCAGCAAAGTTGGAGTAATACCACAAGTTCCACTTGGAGGTAGGCTTCAGGCAGATTCTCATGACAGGGGCTAGGATGCCAAGAGTGTTGGAAATAGAAAGATGCAGGTTAGAGAGGGCTGTGTCAGGGTGTGAGTCAGCCATAAGAGTAGGAGGAGCAGAGAAGGTAGAGGCAAAGGCATCTACTGACACATGCTTCATAGGCCGAATTACCACGAGAGAAGGAGAATATGCCAGCCAAAGCCGTTGAGTCCACCCAGGGCACGCAGGGGCGCTGAGACCTATTGGCAGCCATGCCAAACCCAAGTAAACTTTAATGAAGTACATGAGAGTGAAAGAGAGTGAATGAATATTTCTTCAAAAGAGGGAATGGAAGGAAAATACAAAGCTTTCGAGATAATGGGTGTATACGATACATATGTATACAAACGTCCAGGCAGGACAATATACCAGGCATATAAACTATTAGGAAAAGCAAACACAAGAGACCATTCACTTTGCAGAGGGGTGCAGAGCCCACCGGAGAAAGCCCTGGCAGGAGAGTATACCAGGCAATTGCAAGTGAGTGCATCCAAGAAATTCCTGACAGGAGAGCATACTAGGCAGTTGCAAGAGTGTGCATCCAAGAAAGCCCCAGTAGAAGAATATACCAGGCAGTTTCAAGAGTCTGTGTGTGTAAAAGGGAAGCCCTGGTAGGAAAGGTACACGAGTCAAGGACAGGTTGAACATTTTTTATGGAATACATGAATAAATCCAGGGAAAAACAAACCAGGATTAGCGAAAAGCCTGTGCTGATCACAAACGACGGAGTGGAAACCGAATAGGACAGTGCACCAGGTATTCTAACAAGACAAAGACAGAGACCCACGTTGTTTTGTACATTTGATCAAGAGAAACCCAAGGAGCTGACATTGTTGAATATGCAACCAAGGGAAGAGAAATCCAGAGGAAGGGAAACTCCCTCCGGAACAAGGAACTCTATCCTGGTGGAACTTTTATATTGGGGTTATGCATTTTCCTTTTTGAACATTTATGAACCACTCAAGGCCAAACACATTACCCTTTTCACATCAGAGTTTATTTTATTAGAATGTGAGGGCCAGAATAGTACTTTGGACATGGGGCAGTTTTGGTTTGACATTCTGACTTTGACAGACCCTTAGTTTTGGTTTTAGGTAGGGAAACATCTCTTAGAGCAGGCAGGGATATAAATGCATTTCCCACCCCTTTTACTTTAATAATCATCTTTAACCAAAACTATGAATTCCTTGTGTCCAAGTCTAATTCCTGGCTCCTCACAGAAGGCAGGCGAGTATGCAAATAGCAGCAGAGAAAGAGAGCATTTGGTAGAAATGGAGAAAGAAAAAGGCCAGAGGAATAAGGGAATGAAGCAAGAACAGGGGACAACATATGTTTAAAAAACAGCAGAAAAAGTGGGGTAGTAGAGGAAATTGCTAGTAAGGAAAAAAAGAGGCTGTTGTATAGGAGAAAAAGGAAACAGGAGGGAAAGGAGTAAAAGAGGAGCATATTTGTGATGCGAGGTGGGCAGGTGCATGCTCTAGCTGCCCACCTACAGGCAGTGTACCTTTGGAGGCCTCTTTAGGTCTTATGGTTGTTCAGATCATTTTGAAGCACCCCTTGCGATAATCTACACATGATGGTTGTGGCTCATATAAGACTTTACATTTTGTGATTACTCTATTCCATTGTAAAGAAAGTGTGTGTAAATATTTTGTTTTTTAAAATCTGCGGTTGTATCTCAGGGGTTCTATCGGTCTGATGACTTCCCTTTCTGAGAAATGTTTAGCATATAGTGAAGACTATGTACAGATGCCACTAGTCTCAGCCTCTGCTTTGGTCGGTACTGTGCGTAACAATGTGCAAAACACTGGTGATCAGTGGAACAAACTGTCTCCAATACCGAAACATTTGGTTAGAACAGAATTGCATGGGGCTATCATGCTTGAATATTGAGAAACCAATCGCTCCCTCAAGGATTTATTGTAAGAAACGAACCTCAGTTGTTCTTGCACAACAAAGACTTCAAAATCAAGTAGAGCTAAATAACAAACAAATGTGGGTGCGATTAACTTATCTTAATTATTGATACTGCTAACAAGGTTTCAAAACAAATAGAAATCAATCTAAATGAAATCCAGGAGGATATCAAGAAGGAACTTGACCTGGAAATGTTTAAGACAAAGTTAGAAGGTAATCTAAAGGAAATGTTAGGATTTAAGAATGATACCACCCTGGAAAGAATAAAGTGAATGAAGAAAGGCATTCAGATATTCAATTATGAAAGGGCCTTTCCCTATGTTATGGAAAACAACACATTTGGTAATAATATTGGTGAACCAAATAAAAGGAGACGGGTGCACTTTTGGGACACCTCTTTCAGCTCAAGTGACGATCGTGTCACTGGGATTAACAGAAACATTGCAGTTCCCAGTACAAGTAATAATGCAGGTCAACAGGACACCAACATGGGGAGGGGAAGAAGCTATAGTGGGAGAAGTCCTCATCATCTTTTTGAGATCAAGGCTCCCGCAGAGGGAATTGGAACAGCGAACGAATGAGAACCCATAGCCAGAAACAGTGGTAGTTAACCTTTCCTCCTATACCATGAGCATGGCAAAAGAATACACTCTCAACAGAGGACAGAACATTGTCATTACTAAGAATCATGAACCTTTTGAGTTTAGAACAGAGTTCCAACAATTCATGAGGAAAATACACCTTAGGGAATTTTTTGCAAATCAGCCGGATTTTGATGTACAAAATTGCAATGTTTTAAACAATCTATCTGTGTTTAATTCCCTGGTGCACAGCCATTCTGCAAAACGTTTGTTTTTTGAGAGAAAAGTTCTAGAAGAGGTCACCAAACTAGAAAACGATGTAAGAGATACCCATTCAAATTTTAGCAAGTGCCAAATAAATGTAAAGCAACATTGGGCCAGAAATCATGAGGTGATTGTACAACAAGCCGACAAAGGAGGGGCCATTGTGTTGTTAAATTGAATAGACCATATTGCTGAATGCAATACATTATTAACAGACAAGAACAGATATAGGGTGTTGGACAGAGAACCCGCAGAAGAACTGGGAAGAATGATTCGTGAGAAAGTAACACAAGCTTTTGAACGTCAGATGATTGGTAAACAAGAAGCAGCATTTTTGAGAGAAGAGCAGAGTTCCTGTGTTTTATATTTTACCCAAGATCCATAAAAACCCATTGATACTACCTGGTCGCCTGATTGTATCAGGAGTGAATTCCATATTGGAACCCCTATCCAAATTTGCAGATTATTACCTGAGACCGTTTGTATTAAAAATTACCAGCTACTTGCAGGATACCACAGATACAGTCAACAAAATTGAAGGACTGAGTTTCATCCGAGGTTCTAACTTATTAATTTGTCTAGATAGTCAGTCACTTTATACTGTGATACCCCAAAGGGTCACTCTAGAGGTTACTCAAGAGATATTATTAGGTAGAACCGATGACGACCCGGTGAATAACGCCTTTACCCTTTCATGCACCGAGTTTGCACTTAACAAAAATGTCTTCCGGTTTCAGGGCCAGTTCTTTCTACAAATTGAAGGGACAGCCATGGGGGCATTCATGGCTCCAAACTTAGCAAATTTGTATGTAGAAATGTTTGAGAAGTCTGTAGTGTATTGTGAGAAACCTGAAGGTGCCTCACTCGATCGTCCCTGGAGATCTGCCAGTCATGTGGCCAGGCCACGGCCATCACTATTGGATCCAGTCCCTGGAATAGACCTATAGGGAGGATCACCTGGATGAGGGGTCTTCGGGGAGTGAAAGTGGGACACCGAAGGATTAGATGCAGTAACCCCTCCCTTGTGACACCTTTTCCCCATCCTACCCCGTAGGAAATTTAGAAGCTCTACCCCCACCGCTATTTTCTGACATGAACACTTTCTTACACTGCGAAAGACAACGGACTAGCAACAAAGCTGTTTACCTGACATTTCCCAACACAAGGGTCGGGCAGAGTCATGGTCATTTGCCTTCCCCACAGGGATAAAATGCGGAGAACACTTTGAGCAAGGCCAAACGCACGAGGAGTCAGCTATTCTAGGACAGCAGTTAAAACGGAAACGAAAGGCCGAGGAGAAAGGCGGCGAGAACTCAAAGGATGACAAGGAGAGAAGTGCCCTTTCCCTTTTCAACCCAGACCTGCAAAGCCTCCGTGAAGGGAATCATAAGACTGGGAACAACAGCTGACGTGTGGTGTAAGAGATGTCAACCGTGCACAAGCCCCTCCCGTGCTGATAACCAAAGAGGGGAGACATGCCTGCTAACGTGGTACCATCCTCTCCAGAGACAAGAAACACCAATGAGTCCAGCACAGCCGGTGAGTCGGAGAGAGCTGATAGTAAGCTGGACTGTGCTGAGCTGAAGGTTGCAAATGGCAACATTATGTGAACTCAAGAAATGTGTGAACAAAGAACTTGTGTGTTTATGAACTTGTAAAAAAAACAAAGGAGGGCCCGCTGCCGAGTGGTCCGGTGCAGCGTGGTCACTCCTTCAAAAGACTCTGGTTAGTCCCTTTTGTTGAAACTACAGATACTAAGTGGCCCTAGGAGAGGCCAGAGAAGGTGTCAAAGTGGTCACACAAGGGACAAGCAAAACCTCTTGTACAGTCGAAAGTGTTTGACACATTAAGGAAATAAAATTTGTATTACTGGGGTAAGTGTGAAACCTACGAATAAGGGTTTCCAGTAACACCCAAGAACATTGTATTAGTAAAATTGTGTGAAGTCTGACTGGGGCTGAGACCCAGACTTAGGTAGAACGGGAGCCTAAGGGGTCTAGAGTGACTATCCTGGGAATTGAGGCATGTGTGAACCCGACGGAGGAATGTTGAAAGAAAGCTAGGGGAAGGGAAACCCACTTTCTGATGAAGTGTATTAGAATGGCTATGTGAACCCGACAGAGGGATGCCAAGAGGAAAGCTAAGGGAAGTAAATCCTGCATTGTGATAAAGCAAAGTGAACTGTGTTTCTGGCAAATGTGAACCCGGCTGAGGGATGCCTCCAAAACGGGGTGAAACATAATACACCCGGGAACATTGTGTTGACAAGAGTAAACCCCACGAGGGATGTCCACAATGAAAGATTGTCTAAAAAAACATCAAGACTCCTTAATGTTACAGGTTTCTGATATTGTGAGTGGAAGGCTGTAGTGAACCCGACGGAGTGAGGCCCATGTTGCAAAAAGGATCAGAGCCCAGCTGAGGGGGATCCAAGGGGCGGAGTCCAACATGAAAGATTACCCAAGGAACCTTTTGTTTGTTTGTTGTTTCTGGTCCAGCAAGCCTTCTAAGGCAAGAGACTTTGCAGAAAAGGGCATTGGCCCCAGAAGGTCCTGGTATCGTTAAAAGGAACAGTAGGCCTGTGCTGTCCCGCCTTGTCCCGTGCTAAAAACATGGAAAAGGAAATACCATCCTGATTTATAATTTCGCGAACACTTCTTTCTTTTCTTGTGAACATTATCCCACACTATTTTGTAACTTAGCTGTAAGGATTGGCAATAGTTTTCTTTTAGGATAGGCCCTTTTTATTTGACAAGATACCACTAGGACTGCCTTATTATTATATGATGGTTGTAATTTGCTCCAATCCTAGATTTAGGTTTAGATTAGCCGTTTATCCAACCCATTATACAGTTTAATAAACAACTTTGAACTGTGATCACTTGTGTCTGTCTTTACTGTTGCTACCATGGGATCCATACAGTATGCTGAGAACAATCCTTACAACGCCCATTTGAAACAATGGCTAAAATATATAGGAGATATCTTTATCATTTGGGAATGTTCATGTGCAGAGACTGAGAGTTTCATTGTTTGGCCTAATACGCAGAAGAGCTTTCTCAAATTTACCAGTGAAGTTAGTGATATGAAGATTAACTTCTTGGACATTCATTTTCCAGATCAACTGTAATTCAAGCATTTTAGCAGGACCATTGATAGAAATGCTTCGTTACATTTCTCTAGTCAATACCCTAAACATTTTTAAACCAATTTACCTTTTGTCCAATTCCTGAGTCTCAAGCGGAACAGCAGTACCAAAGAGCATTATGAAAATAGCACTGGCATACTTCAACATAAGCTACTTGCAAGGGGCTATCCTAGGAAGTTGGTTAAGGATTCTGCAAAACGAGCGTAAAACAACAACCGGGAAGCGGTTTAGGAAAAGGCCCAACTCATAACCAAAAAGGAGACAGGGCCTGTGTTTGTTTACACCGTTTCAAACCTGTCTTATAAGATCAAAAACATGGTTTTGAAGAACTGGAGGAAGGTGTATACCAACCAAAAGATGCATCCGCTCGTAGGTTACAAGAGGAGTCAAAATTTGAGAAACATCTTGATAAAGAATTGCGCAACAGACAGACATCTAGGGAGGCCTAAGCAAACAGCTTTATGGGGCTTGACCCCTGTAATAGGTCATTTCCCATGTGGACAATGCATTATGTGTAAATACACCTCTTAAGTGGATATAGGTCTTCTGGATGAATGGCATATGAAAGATTTTATGAATTGCAATAGTATTAATGTAGTGTATATGATCACATGCCCCTGTGGGTTTCATGATATTGGAAAAACCAACCGAAAATGTAAGGCGAAACTCATCGAGCACCGACGCTGTATTAAAAATGAAATCATTCAGGCTCCCCTAGTCAAAGATTTCATCGAAATAGGACACAGTCAGGAAGAAATCTAGTGGGTTATTCTGAAGAAAATGCAAGGATTAAGCAGCAGGGGAAATACAACCAGAGACTCCTAACCTTTGAACAGAGAATGATGTTTAAAACTAAGGGCCTCATTACACGGTAGGCGGAGAACCATGGCGCTATTAGCGCCATGGTTCATGCCGGTAAAATACCGGCACCGCCTTGGTGGAAAGGGGAATTACCGCCCCATCCAAGGTTGGCGGGGCGGTAATTCCCCCTTCCACCATTGCCCTTCCCCATTCCCATTTTTGCCCCATAGGGCTCTATGGGAATGGGGAAGGCGCTAATTACGGTACCGCAAATTGCGGTACCGTAATTAGCTCCCTGGGTCCCTTTGCGGGTTGGTTTTTAACGCCTGCAAAAAGCAGGTGTTAAATACCCCAACCCGCAAAGGGACCTCGTAGTAAGGCGGTAAGGATTTACCGGTATCGGTAAAATACCGGTACCGGTAAACCCTTACCGCCTACCGTGTAATGAGGCCCTAAGTCATGTTATTGAACTTAATGAAGCGGTGCAGTGGCATAATGTCCATATATCTTAGATATTGTTCCTCAGCTGAGGTGTCAGATGGTTCTCGTGTTTGAGTAATAATGTATACTATGTGAAACTGTGTAAGGATGGCCATTCCTGTTTTACCCAATGTATTAGTTGGTTTGCATTATGAATGCATTGATGCTGATGTAACCATCCCATAGTAAGTTTCATCTTTAGCGTGGTTATATTTTATATAGCTGACACGATGCACAGGCTGTTTGATTTTGAGTACATTTATTGTCATCATGCCCACAGGATATGTACCATTAGAATTAATAAACATTTTACGTGGCCAGATGTCTTGCCTAGCTTGGCAGTTTCACCTTATAATGTTTTGGTGTATTTACGGACCGCTGACTACAAGTTCTTGCTTTGTGTGAAGTGTTTATCGTTGCATCATTATGTGAGCGTTATGGGTGATTGTTACGCTCACCTGGTCTCTGCGGAGGCGTTGGGGCATGGTCACAGCCCTCCCAGGAGTGCGGTCGCTCGGGTCCGATTTCGCCCTCTGCGCTTATGTGGTGACTGATGGTAATAGGTGATGCTGCTCGGGACAGCTCCTGCATGGAGAATAGGGGGCGTAAGTATGCCAACTTGTGTGCCTGATCCCCTTCCAGACCCCTTCTCCCAAACCGTGGTACCCGTGAGATGCGCTCTCCCTGGAAAGCTCACCTGTGATTAGTTTTGGCAAGCACTCCGTCCTGCTGCTTCTGGCAGGGGCGCTTGTATGATCTGGACCAAGTTCCTTCACTGGTCCCTTGCACGTGGTAGTCCAGTCCTACAGCGACTAAGCCACTATACTTCAGGTAAGTGTTCCTGTTTGCCTTTGTCTTTCCTCGTCTGTCTTTGTTGTATTGTAAAGTTTGTTGTATTGCTGTCCGTTCCACTTTTAATGTTTGCTCTTTTACTTTCTTCCCTTGAAGGTGATGTTGCTGGCCTGGTAGAAGCTGCAGAGCTTGAGGCGACAGCCGGAGGGAATGAGGAACAAAGCTGCAGTGGTACAGTAGCTGGTAAGTTTTTAACTATGGGGCGTGCGGGGTTCAAATTTGGTGCGGACCAAGGACGGATGTTTTAACCTTGTCTTTCTTCTTCTTCACAGGGTCCGAGTTCGGTGCTGCGGCATCGGGATCAAGATCACTGGATGTCAGGAGATGAGTCTGCAGATGAAGCGATGAAGCACCGTTTTCCTGGAGGTGAGTATTCAGGAGAACACCTGGTTTCAAGGTAAGTAAACTGGTCCAAGCGGCAGTAACGCGAAGCACCAGCCTTAAGGATGGAGCAGCTTATATAGCTGAGCTTCTGAAGCCACGCCCACCACGTTCAGCCTGCCTGCCACACCCTGCCACACCCGATGAGTCAGCACATGAAGACCATGCCTAGGGAGCCACACCCAATGAGTCAGCACATGAGGATGTTCTCTGGAATAAAGGCTTTCAGCTCCTGGAAAGTTTTTTAAAATAAAAGCACTCCTGCACTGAAATAAAGTAAAAGCACTCCTGCACTGAAATAAAGTGTTCCTGCTCACATTTCTATATGAGCCTGGCGCCAGGGCCCCTGTGTTTATAGGTCCCAAAGTGACCCATTACCCCCATCCCTACATGGTGCGGTATTTGTGTTCTGGGGCCTGTGGCCATGACAGAACTCCCCCTCAAGGCCCCTCTCATGGGTGGTTTCCCCCCTGGCCCTGGTTTAGTGAAGTAATTGTGGTTTAACTGCCCCATTAATCGTGGTGCGTGAACATGCTCACTGGGTTTCCAGGTCCGATCTTGGGGTCCATAACCTTTCCAGTCTATAAGGTAGTATAACTTGGACCGGACCATCTTAGAGTCTAGGATCCTTTTAATTTCGTATTCTGGTTCTCCTTCAACTATTTCCGGATCTGGTGGAGTATCGATCCGTGTACCTGGTCTCAAAGGTTTTAGGAGGGAGACATGAAACACCGGGTGGATCTGCATGTGGGCCGGTAATTCTAATTTCATAGCAGCAGGGTTGATCACAGCCTTGATAGTGTAGGGTCCCAGATATCTGGGACGGAACTTCTGTGGTCCTTTCAGGGGATGTTTTTGGATGCTAACCAAACCTTGTCTCTGACTTGGTAGTTGGGAGCTTCCCTTTCGGTGTCGATCCGCAAACTGCTTCTGTTTCTCTTTGGCTCTGGCAAGATGCTCTGCTGCGTCCTTAAAAACCTGGGTGATGGTTTTGTATAAGGTCGTTACAGAGGGCATTTGTAATGATTTGAGTGGGTCGATAACGGTACACTATGGAGAATGGGCTTTGTCCTGTACTGGTGTGAATGGAGTTGTTATATGCGTATTCTGCTAACCAAAGTATGTCCTTCCAGGTATCCTAGGTTTGTTGCAGCATACACCTTATGTATTGCTCGAGGGTCTGGTTAGTCCTTTCGGTCTGGCCGTCGGTTGGGGGTGATGGCTTGTAGATAACCGAAGGTCGATTGTGGCGATTTTACAACACCTATTCCAGAATGCCACGGGATGCAACTGACCTGTTTCGGGGTCTCATTGTGACAGGATTGCTATGTTCGAAGAATCAGCTTCTACCACGTATGCTAGTTCTGGCCGAGGATGCCGTAGAATTGGTGCTGTGGTAAATGCTTGTTTTAGCTCCAGGAAGGCTTTCTCTGCCTCTGCGGACCAATTAAATTGTTTATTTTTCCGTAGTAAAGAGGTGATTGGGTGGACGATCTGGGAGAATCCGGGAATGAACCAGTGATAAAAGTTGGCGAACCCGAGTACACTCTGTAGTCCCTTTATGGATGTCAGTGAGGGGCAGTTAAGGATAGCATCTACCTTGTGCGTGTCCATTCGCACGTCCCGAGGTGTGAGAATAAAGCCAAGGAAGTATACCTCTGTCACATGAAAGAAGAATTTCTCCAATTTGGCATATAGCCGGTGTTGCCGCAGTTTCTCCAAAACTGCCCGGACATGGTTGTCGTGGTCCTCCTTGGTGGTCGAATAGATAAGAATGTCATCAATATAGACAAAAGACGTCCAACAGTTTGCGGAGCACGTCATTCATGAAAAATTGGAACGTCGCCGGGGCATTACATAGTCCAAAGGGCATAACCTGATATTCATAAGGGCCATATTTCGTGCGAAAAGCCATCTTCCACTAATCTCCTTTTTTGATGCTTACTAGATGATAGGCCCCTTCTAAGTCTAGTTTTGTATATATCTAAGCATTTTTGACTTGATCCAAGAGCTCGGGGATAAGCGGTAACGGGTACTGGTTTTTTACTGTGATCTGGTTAAGTGCTCTGTAGTCAATGCAAGTTCTCAGGCCCCCCTCCTTTTTAGGCACAAAAAAAGGGGCGAGGATGCAGGGGACTTGGACAGACGAATGAAGCAATTTGGCAGATAATGTTTGAGGTAGGTGTTTAGATGCAGGTTTTCCTGTTCTGTTAGGGCATAAATCTGGCTGCAGGGAACTTGAGCTCCAGGTACCAGATCAATTTGGCAGTTATACGGTCTGTGAGGAAGTAGGGTGTTTGCTTGCTCTTTTTGAAAGACATCTTGGTAATCCAGGTATTCAGGTGGTAGTGAACTGGTTAGGCCCAGTATGGTTTCTTTCTTTGACGAACCTGGGTTGGTAAGACCTTTTAATGAGAATCCCTTGCTATAACAGGTGTCGGCACAGTCTTGGGGAAAGGTCAGAACACGTTTACGCCAGTCAATCCTGGGATTGTGGGTCTCCAGCCAGGGCATTCTCTAAATAATCTGGAACTGAGGAGCGCCAATGAGATCAAAGGTGATGTCCTCTTGGTGACCGTCCTGACACGGAAGCGTGACCTTCTCGGTGTAATGCGTCACTGGGCCGGATGATAGCTGAGATCCATCAACTGCTGTGACGTTTTCCGAAACCTACTTCTGTCGGAGAGGAAGGCCTATCCGGGTAACCAGATCTTGGTCCATGTAATTTCCCACAGCCCCACTGTCAATGTATGCCTCCAAGGCATGTATTTCCCATGATTGCTTGTGGTTTACCAGGAGCACAGGGAGGACTAGATGTAAGGTCTGTATAGGTTCCTTTTCACCGCTCGACAAGTGGACCCCTACGCCTGCCGGGCGTTGGAGTTTCCCAAGTCCTGTTCTTCTTCTTCACCCTTGTCATTTGGTCCAACTGCTTTCCTGGGTGGTTTCACCAAGCATTCTCAGAGAAAGTGACCTGCCTTACCACAGTGCAAACAAAGCTGCTGCTGTCTCCTTTTCTCCCTTTCTGCCTTGGTGAGTGGGCTCCGCAAACCTCCAATTTGCATTGGCTCGGACTGATCGTGTGATTTGGTTTGATTCTCACGGGGTCACACATAGACCGATCGCCCCTCGGCCTTGGCCCGATCCATCTTCTGATCCTCCAATCTGTGATCGAGCTGCACTGTCAGGTTGATGTATTCAGCACATCGTTCTGGGGGATTTACTACTTGGGCTAATACGTCCATAAATGTGTCATGAGCACTGCTCCCGAGAAGCCAAGTCAAGCCCAGCATCCCCGGAAGCAGGCTCACGACCCTCGTCCCCGGCTCCAGCAAACCCCTATTGGGGCCCTTTGGACCATGTCCTGCGCCTCTGGTGCCAGGCTCATAAGAAACCTCAGTCCCGGCGCCAGGGGCGCCGGCCTCATAATTCTTGCAAAGGTGCTTGGGTGGACCTACCTGTAGCAGACCATGCTGCATACTCACCTTTGCAAATGCTGGCAGGATGAAGTCCCCAGCCTTCTGCTGGGAGGAACTATTCCCTGAACTGGGACTACTTTCTTACCTGGGTGGGGCTGGTGCCACTCCTTAGCTCTGGAACACAGGAACTCTTTTACCTGGGCGAGGCTGAGGAAGAAGACACCCAATCACTCCAACACTATTTAAACCACACCTGATTGGGAAAACGTGCTTCGCGTTATTCTGCATCTGCAGCAGGACGCTCACCGAGTCAGCTCCAGCATTCCAGTGACATCTCCAGCTTCAGCTCAGCAACCTGTGGAAGAAAGACACAAGAACTATACTTACCATCCAGGAATCCAGACACCGACAGAACCTGCAAGCAAAAGAAACATAAGGTTAGCAAGGTGCAACACGTTCGCAGCCGCACTCGCTTACCTGATCCATCTGTGCTTTCACGGATTCTTCGCGGCCTTCTCTTCAGCAGCCTAACGGCACCTGTAAAGACAAAGAACATTGTTAAGTAGGAATCGGGTGAAGGCGGCCGCATTTACTTTTCTTACCTGCTTTTGTGCGCGTATTACGATCTACCGCAGCAGCCCGGCACCTGAAAACAAGAAAAGACATTAAGTGCCATTAAAGACTGCAAGAAATCCTAACACTTACGTGTTTCCCCACGTGCATCCGCGACTGGGAAAACGCCCGCAACATCTCAAGACCTGAAAACAGAAAACCAGGGACATTATTGAGGTGTCATTGAAATTCCCATACCTACGTACAAACGCACGTGTCGCGCTCTCAGTGACCACGCCCTCAGCATCCAGGCACCTGAAAAAGACAATGCAAAGACTTCATTAAAGGTGCCCATCTCTTCAAGACTATAAACTCTTTATACCTACTGGCATCCGCTCGTGCAGTAACGGCGGCATCACCTTTTGGCATCTCAGCACCTGTGCTACTTCTAAGGCCACAAAAGACTTTGAGGATCTCCAGTGACGTAACTGGAACCCACACACCCCTGCATAAGTCGCAGGATGGAGAGCCCAGCATTTATACGCCTAAGGTGAGAGCTCACCAGGACATTGGACTTTCGGAGAGTTGGCGATTAGTGAGGAGGAAGTCCAGCCAAACGGTCATTAACCCTTTTTTCTTCCGCCTGCAGAAACCTTACCCTGCAAGCCAGACGGTCAATAAGAGGAAGCCCAGTCCAGAGAGTCATCCAAGCTCTACGCTTCTCAATTGAAGAGACTATAACAGTTCAGCCGGGACCAGCGCCTCTGTGGGAATCAGGTGAGCGTTACAGAATGCCCCTCGCAAGCCTCACTAAATGTTCTTTTCTCCTCTGGCCAGTTAGTTTGTGTTATCAGACAATTGAAGTAAGCAATATATATTAGTAGGTCTTGATTACCCTGCCGTAGTGAAAACAGTTAATTGTCCAGAGCCCGCCCGTGAGTATGCCGTGCAAATAGCTTCTCCATTTCACTTTGGAAACCTTTGAAGTCTCGAAGAAAAGGATCATCCTGGTTTACCAAGGGTATTGACCAGTCCGCTGCACTACCTCCCAAATATGAGAGTACACATGCAACTCTTGCTTGATCGTTGGGGAATGCCCCAGGTCTGCACAAGAAATGTAGGCGACATTGATTCATAAAGATGGCGTACTTATTCGGATCGCCTGTAAAGCGTTCTGGTGGGGCGAGGGGAACCCCACTGGAAGAACCACCTGTACTGGCGTGGGCTGTGGAGGCGTGGCAGGAGGGGCATAGCCCAGCAGTGGGACCTGGCCTACCTGTGCCTTGGGCATTTGCCTTCCTAGTTCATCGGTCCGCTCCCGGTTCACAATTAGATCCTTACTTAGGGCATTGGTTTCCTGTCTTGAGGCATGAACTTCAGCCGTAACTCTCCCAGTAATCGGTCCAACTGGTGAGTTTCAGAAGTTTCCATAATGCCCAGGCAGAGATTCAAAGAGGCTTCGCGTTCTGTTACGCTCACCTGGTCTCTGCGGAGGTGTTGGGGCATGGTTGCAGCCCTCCCGGGGGTGAGGTCACTTGGGTCCGACTTCGCCCTCTGCACTTATGTGGTGAATGGTGGTAATAGGTGATGCTGCTCGGGACTGCTCCTGCTTGGAGAATAGGGGCCGTGAGTATGCCAGCTTGTTTTTCTGATCCCCTTCCACACCCCTTCTCCCAAACTGTGGTACCCGTGGGATGGGCTGTCCCTGGAAAGCTCACCTGTTGATGACTTTTGGTGAGCACTCCGTCCTGCTGCTTCTGGCAGGGTGCTTGTATGATCAGGACCGAGTTCCTTCACTGGTCCCTTGCACATGGTAGTCCAGTCCTGCTGCGACTAAGCCACTATATTTCAGGTTAGTGTTCCTGTTTGCCTTTGTCTTTCCTCATCTGTTTTTGTTGTATTGTAAAGTTTGTTGTCTTGTATTGCTATCCGTTCCACTTTTGATGTTTGCTCTTTTGCTTTCTTCCCTTGCAGGTGATGTTGCCAGCCAGGCAGAAGCTGCGGAGCTCGAGGCGACAGCCGGAGGGAATGAAGAACGAAGCTGAAGCGGTACAGTTGCTGGTAAGTTGTTAACTAGGGGCATAGGGGGTTCAAATATGGCACGACTCTAGGATGGATGTTCTAACCTTGTCTTTCTTCTTCTTTACAGGGCTCGAGTTTGTGGATGCGGAGTGCAGTGCTGGGGCGTCGGGATCAAGATTACTGGATGTCAGGAGATGAGTCTGCAGATGAAGCGATGAAGCACCGGTTTCCTGGAGGTTAGTATGCAGGAGAACACCTGGTTTCAAAGGTAAGTAAACTGGTCCAAGCGGCGGTGAGCATCACGTTGCACGTGAGTGCACAGTAACATGAAGCACCGGCCTTAAGGATTGAGCATCTTATATAGATGAGCTTCTGAAGCCACGCCTACCGGGTTCAGCCTGCCTGCCACACCCGATGAGTAAGCACATGAAGACCAGTCCTCGGGAGCCATAGCCGATGAGTCAGCACATGAGGATGTTCTCTGGAATAAAGTCTTTCAGCTCTTGGAAAGTTCTTGTAAAATAAAATCCCTCCTGCACTGAAATAAAGTAAAAGCACTCCTGTACTGTAATAAAGTGTTCCTGCTCACATATCTATATGAGCCTGGCGCCAAAGGCGCCAGGACTGAGTCCAGCCAGGGCCCCTGTGTTTACCCCCATTACCCCCATCCCTACATGGTGCGGTTTTTGTGTTCTGGGGCCTGTGGCCATGACAGTGATCGGCATGTACCATTTCATACACAGCCACAGCGTGCAGTTTCCCGTCTATCCTGGTTGGAAAAGGCTTTGATGCACGGTGCAACATGCAGCTATTATGAAGACTATGATTTTAGTGAGTTGTTCCTCACATAGAAGTGTACCCTCCTCTTTACCCTTCCAAGATGTCTGCCATGAATTGTGTTTGGTTCATCTTTTGTGTCTTGGTTTACTTATCAGTATTTATGCTGCGTTATACAAACAGTCTGTTACCTTTGTTCTGGAGATCGAACTCGGGAACCTGGCACTAGTAAATTACATCTCCTTATCTGGTAAGGAGCGGTGATGTTTAGGGTTGTTGTGTGTCGAGCATGATTCCTTTGATGTGTGGGTAAATATAGGTGCTATATTACATGAAGGGACTTTCCCTTTTGCTCTGATGACACCTTTCATTCGTATGACTCTTAGTGGTGCCTGGAAATGGGTGACAGCGTTTTACATCTCATTCACAGTAAAATGGTTGTGCTTGATTTCCCTTTTGGCTGTAGTTGGCTAACCACTTGGCTAACCACTTGGGCATTCTATACCAATGCTAGGAATGTTGGTGAATATACTCTCGCTGGTGGATTTGATGCACACATACGAGTGAGTTGATTGTGTAAAGGTATGCCACTATAGCAAGGAGAAGGCTAGACCTAGGTGAGCTTTCTGTTTTCTTTACTATGGAAGTAAATATTAAAAGGAGGCAGATGTGGAAATCTCCCCTTTGTTAATGAGTAGGTCATTATGTGTTTTGTGTATTTTGCAGCGGGTTAGAGCGACGAATGTGAGGCCTTTTTCAATTAAGAAGTCCTGTCTAATAGAATTGGATAATACATTTTCCAGTGATATGGTGTTACCATGCACAACAAGCAGGCACCTTTGTCAATGTGAAGTTTGTGTATTTTTGCACAATGACCTAATGAGATTCAACTATGTTTTTTCTCTGGGTTATACAGATGATTTGTTTTTGGTGTATAGTAGTAGTGACTGTTTCTTTTCTTTTCCAGTTGTATGGTCGCCTAAGACGTTTGGGAGATACTGATAGAAGGTTTTTTCACCAGTCTTCAATAAATGTGATCTACAACCCACTGACAATACAAGAATCAGATGCTTCATTAAAGATCTTCAGTGGACAGCTCCTGATGAATGTCCAACCATTGTGATTCTGGGGACAGAAACATGTTGGGCCAGCAATTGTTATCACACAAATTTGACTAGTAGAGATTTATCACTTGTCCTGTTGTGGTATATGGAATGGTTTTAGGTTTGTGTAATTGTTATTGTGTAAAAGTGTCATATGTGAGGTGATTTTTGTATTTTATCATACATTTCTTGTGGGTGTTGATTTTATAGAACTGTTTTAGATTTATACTATGTCTAAAAATGCATATACATGTTTAATAAAATTGAATCTGTAATTCTACGTATATACTAGTGGGTCAATTTTTTCAGGACGTTGCTTTAGGTTTCAAATAAGAATCAGTCACCAGTTTGAGTTGTACACTGTATTTTCCTTTCCCTTCTTTTTGCATATAAATTCTGTCGGCTTCAGGTAGTAGAGTGAGGTAACCTGCTTATTTGTGTCAACTTTTGGGGCCAAAATTACCTGTATTTTACTGGTAGTGTGAGGTTTGCATCATGACAGACAGATGCTTTTATTAACTTAAATGTCAGGATGGCCTAAGGCCTAACTTGACCTTTGCTACTGTGTAATTTCCCTAACTAAAGAAACTAAGGACAGTCTGTGTCAGTAAGTTCAACTTAAAGTCTGTCTGTGTCCAAAACCTAGGTTTGCCCTCACAACTAACATCAAAACAATGTTTAGGGATGTCAACCATAAACTAAACAGTGTTCCAAAAGTAAAGTTCTGAGCTATTTCCAGCTTGGGCTTATTCTTCAGCTCCTCTTCCCAAGTACAAACGAGTTCACCATAGGGTTCAAGTTACCTTCTCTTTTTAAAACTTTGTTTATTGGGTTATAAAACACATTCCTACAGTCCCATACCATACCCGTTTAGAGTGCCATTATTACAGAAACAGAAACAATAAAAATAAATGGATATGCATTTTTACATCTGCTGTCAATATCACAGAACAAGTTTGTCTAATGTTCTTTTTGAGTCCAGTGAGATCCTTTCTGGTGTGGCCAGGTCCATATCATCCATTGTCTTTCATCCCCCGCCCACCCGTGTAGGCCACATAAGGACGAGAAAGACCCAGATCATCCCAATTCATAGCACCCTCTACATTGTCCTCCGTGTCTTGCACGTCCCCTTCAGAAAACAGAAACTGTACCTATGGCCGCCATGCATCTAGGGGGTAGGCATGTAGTGGCAATGTGCGTATTTAGGCCACTTCAGCATCATAGCAATATGCAATATCTTCCAGCCATTGTGCCCTTCTGGTTCCCAGCCCCTTCCACCATGCCATTGCTATCCTTCTATGGGCTAGGACAAGCAGTAGCCCCACTAAATGCTGATATGGCCGGGCCAATGTTGCCGTCAGGCCCAGTAGTGCCATGAGTGGGTCCTTTACCACCTCCACTCTACAGTGGATAGAGTACTGAACACCTCCCTCCAAAACTGCACAATGTGGGACAGGTTCAGGCGAGATGTACAAAATTGTCTCCTTCCGCCATACATCGTGGACACTCCCCAGACACCTCCTCATTGTATTTAGGAAGTTTCCATGGGGTAAGGTAGGTCTGGCACACATAGTTAAAGTGTATCTTCCTATAGCGGGAATTAAGCGATACCTTCCGGGTCTGGGCCTTAATGTATTTCCATGATCCCGTCTCGATCTCTGTCTGCAGTGCCTTTTCCCACCTCTTTTTTGCTTTATCTCATGTCTTTGGGATGGAAGCCCTCATCTACTTGTAGATCTGTGAGACCAGCCCCCTCCCCCCACTCACCTCTATCACCTCATGCAACAGGGGACAGACAGGCGGGTGTTGCGGGAAGGACGAAAAGAAGGCCTTGAATTCATTCCTGATCCTGTAATATATAAATATGTCTAGAGAGGTTGTCCCCCGTTTTCGTTAAAACTCATCAAAGCTGAATAATTGGTTATCCACATAGAAATCCCCCAGTTTTGATACAGCTAATTTTTCCCTTAATGTACAGTATACACTCTTTGTGGAGATTCCCAGACCCTGGATATGTTTCACTGGGAGTGCCGGCGAGTACAGCATTGCCACCCCCATCTTATCTGCCATTTTCCTCCATGTCTTAAACATGCTCACCACCACCCCAGTGCCTCTCGCCATGCCATCAACGTTCCCCAATATCACAGCTTGCAGCATGTGTGGTGCCGCTATCGCTCTCTTGATTTCAACATGAGGTCTACTGTGTCTCTCTTCGTACCAGAACAACAAGAAGTGGCCTTTTGTTGGCCAGAAATAATGCTTGATATCTGGGAGAGCACCTCCCAACGCACTGTCGCCACCTTCCCTACCCACAGAAATCCTAACAGAATTCCCTGAAATGTCCTCAAGTAACATCTGGGGAGTATTATGGGCAGGTCTTGGAAGAGATACAGAAATGTGGATAACACCACCATCTTAATCACCACCACTCGCCTGCTCAGGGTGAGGGGAAACCAGTCCAGCTATTCAGCTGCCTGTGTAATTTATCCACTGCCCTGTTGTAATTTTCCTGAAAGAGTACCTTTGGGTCTCGAGATATCTCCTCCCCCAAGTACTTAGCATTATCTTGTTCCCATCGGAACCCATAGTTATCTTCAAATGTCATCACCCCGACTGGGAGGGGGAGTATCACTGATTTATCATAGTTGATATTTAGGTCAGACATGTCACCCTTTTTTGGGTTATCCCCTGGTGATTTTACCCAAAAAAGGGCTATGTCGTCCGCATACAGAGAGAGAAGGACCTTATGGTTGTACAGCTGAATACCTCTCTGCAAATATTGTTCCCTCAACATTGCGGCCAATGGCTTGATTGCAAGGGCAAACAGTAACTGCGAGAGGGAGCACCCCTGTCATGTACCCCTCACCAGCTGTATAGGAAGGGACCGCTCACCACTAATGGCAATTTGAGCCATGGGAGAGGTAAACAATAGAGCTACATACTCTAGGAATCTGCACCCCAGTCCCATCTACCACAGCATGGCGAACATAAATGGCCATTTGATTTGGTTGAATGCCTTTTTGGAATCCAGTAGGACAACTATCGATGGGACGTCCTTATCCACCCCTTCTAGCAGCCCAAAGAATTGTCTCTGCCCAGAAGTGGTATTCCTTCCAGGTTGAACTCTGATTGGTCTGCAATTACAAGTTCTCACATATAGGGAAGGAGCCTGTTCAGCAGTACCATGGCCAGAATTGTATTATCAAGATTAATTAAAGAGATAGGCCTGTATGAGGCACAGTTATCCACCAGTTTCCTCTCTTTATGCAATAGCATTATCATGGCTTCCTGGAGAGTCTGTGGGAGGACGCCCCGCAGCACTGCCTCCTGGTAGACATGAAGTAGATATGGGGCCACCACATGGCTGCAAGCCTTATACAATTTGGCCGCCAACCCATCCGGGCCAGAGGACTTAGCTCCCGGAAGTTCTGTAACCACCCCCTTAATTTCCTCTACTGTCATTTCTCTGTCCATAAATCTCCCTTTGTTCCGGGGACAGCCAATAACAATGCTACCTCGACCAGATAACACCTAATGTTGCCTGCCGAGTATAGCCTGCTATAGTATTTGCGAAACGCCTCCCCAATGCTTGCCGTCTGCACAACCTTTTCCACTCCAGAGTTAACCACACATTCCACCTGTGTAGGTCGCCTCTCGGCTAGGAAGGCACCAGCCCACTGTCCCTCCCCATATTGTCGCACCAGAGAAGTCCGATGGAGATAGCAAGCCTCCCGTAGTGCGTTCACATGAAATGCATCCAACTCCCTCCTTATGTCTGCTAACACTGCTTCCTGCCCGGTCTCCCGATAGAGGTGCTCCAGCCTTTTCAGGTTAGTTTCATTGCCCTCCAGTTCACCCCTAATCAACTTCAGTATCCCCACCTCCTTACCAATGCAGAGGCCACGGACGCAGCACTTGAAGCTTTCCCATAACATCCCAGAGGACTCCACCGTACACACATTGGAGCCAAAAAAAGCCTGTGTATCCATCAGCAATTCCCTGACAAATACTATCTTTGACCGCTTCCGACTTGAATCGCCAGTTTATTCACTTAATTCGCGTCCGAGGATAAGACACTTCAACGTCACTGGAGAGAGGCCGGAGAGCGTCATCGGCAGGATCTCACAAGGCCCCAGGTGTACTCCGGAGTGCCTGAAAGCCACAATGTAGTCGATCCCGGACGCTGTATGGAGCACCCATGAGTGAAACGTATAATCCCCAGCATCAATATGCTGCTCCCGCCAAATATCCACCAGCTCATATACGGCACAGATATCCCTCACCCTTTGGCTAGCCTTTCGACTGTCTCAGTATCACCCTGCTGATCTATCTAGGCCATAATTTAAAAGAGTGTTAAATTCCCCTCCCCAAAGGACCAGGGAATACAGAATCGGCGGTAGGTGGGATGTAACCCAGTCAAAGAAATTAGGGTAATCGAGGTTCGGTGCATATGTATTCACCAAGGTGACCTATACGCCATCCAAATACCCTATTAACAACAGCGCCCTCACTTCCTGATCCTTGGCCATCTCAACAAGGCAAAACCTGAGAGAGCTATGAATTAAAATGGCCACGCCCCTCAAATTACCCACCTACCCTCCCTCGGCCCTGTTAGGTGGGTTTCACTTGGAGAACATGGCGTTTCATATACAGAAGTACTTTCCTCATGTTTTTTGGATGCCCGCCTCCTCGTACATTCCACTACATTATTTTAAACCCTTTTGTCCCGTCCCCCCTTCCCGCATCATTACCCCAACCACCTAGGGATGGATTTAACAATATCCTTCTGCACCTCTGCCAAGGTCAATCTTCCTCCACTCATTCTGCCCGGACCTGGCCAAATTGTACTACCCAGACTAATTTGTACCCCAAACCATCAAGGAAACTCTAAAGCTAAAAAATTAACCCCCTGAAGCTCCCCTTGCCTCCCAACCACACCCAGACAACCACCTCAACTGGTCTGGAGAACTACCCACCACAACCCCTCTTCCCTCCCCCTTCCCGCCAGACAACCTCCCCAATATGTCTGGGCCCACCATACCCCCCCAACTATGTCCCCCATGTCCACCCCCATCTCTTTGCTTCCCCCCAGCTTGTTCGCAGCCCTCCCCATCTCCCATGTAACTCAGTGGAACACACACGGGCACCTGTGTCTAATCCCAGATCCCATCCGTAAAACCATTTTCGGTCTGATCCATTTCTATCACAGTCAACTAAAGGTGGGCTCCCTCCACCTTCCCACCTATTTACTTTTCTTTTGGCCACTGAGCAGCGCTTTCAGACTGTTTGTGGTCTGTGCAACCGGGTTAACCAGTCTCCCCTTCCCAGCATATATTTGAAATGTCCATCTTCTCACCTCGAGAGTCCCACCACATATTCCCCTTCCAGGAGTCTTTCTCCCAGTCACCATGTAGTCCATGGCCCGTAATGTCAGAGCTAACTCCAGGAGGCCTGGTCCTGTATAGAGCCCAGGGGGGGTGGCCCTCTCGTAGTCTATTCCTTGGGACACTGTCGAAATATGTGCTAGCCCCTTCTGACGTCATGAAGAAATGCACCCTCCCAGCATGTTGGATCCAAAGCATGGCTGGGAACATCATGGCTTAGCGTATGTCAAGATCTCACAGCCTACGCTTCACTCCCGTGAAAGTTCTACGCGCTGCTGGTAACGATGTTGAAAAGTCTGAAAAAATGTGGATGTGATCGCCATCAAAAGATAAGTCCCCTTTTTCTCTGGACAATCGAAGGATGGTGTCTATGTTCCTGTAGTTGAGCACTTTTGCTATAATAGGTGAGGCGGAGCTCCAGGGATAGGGCGGGATGCTGGTATCCTGTGCGCTAGTTCCACAATGAACATCAGTGATATCGCTTCCTTCCCAAAGAGAGCCACATAAAACGTTTCCACAAAGTCCTCCATGCACACCATCACTTGCTGTTCTCGAATCCCCAACAGACGTATATTATTCTGTCTTGCACGTCCCTCCAAATATTAATTCTTGGCCGTTACGACCTTCACCGCCGTTTCCAGTGGCGCCAGTCTAGCAGAGATCATTGCTGCCACATCCTCCAAGCCCAAGATCCTGTTCTCCGCCTCATCTTGCTGAGTTCCGTGCTTGTTCAATCTCAAGTGTATGAAGTCTACTTCCTGTCTAGGTAGTACGGTTTAACATCCAGTTTCCCTATGCCTTCATTCAAGTGCAATAGAATCTCTTTCATATCCAGATCGGCATATGGCACCACTCCTGTGCCTGTTCTTGCGTCCCTAGAGGGGGAAGCATGCTCCTCCACCACTTTGGATTTTTTCCCTGCCTGTTGCCCATCAAAGACAAGAATATGCTGGGATGTATATCCTTTCCCCTTTGTTAAGCTGATCCTGTCCTCGTGGTGGCTTCATCCCACTCCTCTCCATGTTTCGTCCTGGAGTGAAGCATCAAGCCTGGGACCTCCTCCTAACACCAGCCGGATATTCGTTCTTATTCTTCTCCTGTGCCCGGGATGTCTCAGGTCCTAATCTCACTGTCCTGGGGGTTATCCTGGTGCCAGATTCCCTCCACTCCTCACTGCTGATCCAATCAGTCAGCCCTTGTCTGTGCCTGGTGCCTTTCCCACTCCTCTGCTGATCTTATATGTGCAGGCTTCCTTGCCCACCACTCCAACCACCTGTTGCACCTGGCAGCACTTCAGTCCTCTAAGCTTGTCCCCGCCAGCACTTTCCCAGCATCAGCTCCACCTCACCTTCGCCATCTCGGATGCTGCTTTCCTACGTCTCTCTGGTCTGGCTTGGAGCACGTCCCCTCCACAGATGCCTGGTTCTCCGGCTGCTCAGCTGCCTGGGCCTCAGACGCCACGCTCAGTCACAGTGCATCCACTCACCCCTCCGAGTCCACAGGGCCTCACACCTGCCTGTCTCTCTTCCCACAAGCACTGGGCCACTGTGCCCCTAGGTCATCAAAGTTGTGTGGCCAAGATGCACGCCAGTTTCCTTCTCTGGGCTCTGGCGCACCACCAGTCGCCCTTGCTAGTCTTCATCAGCTGCACTACGGTCCCTCCACTCTCCTGTCAAACGCACCACCTCCCTCAGCCACAGTACTCTCAGGACTCGGTCCATTGCTCCACTACACGTCCCATGGCAGTCACCACTTTTTAGTGGTACAATGGATCAACCAAGGTCAGGATGATGACAGGATATCAGGATCAGGCGCAGAGCTCACGTAGGAGCTGCCATGCTGGTTCAGGTTATCGAGCACCCTCCCACCTCCTCTTGAACTTAAGGTAATATAGTTCCACACCTTTCTCAGTATTCCCTTCCCCAAGATCAATACCGTTTCCTTGTAGCCAGTCTGAGGGTTCCCTTCAGCAAGTTCAATGCAACAGTTATCACAAAAAGGAATATCTTGCGGCGCCGTCTGTAAATCAAGTTCCAACAATGCTTCACATGTCAGGGTTTCCTTCCCCAAGCTTCTAATGCACCATTAGTTTTCTTTTTCAAGATGTAGGGATTCTCTGGTCTTGGCGCAGTTGTCAGACCACCCATTCCACCCATCACACAACCAGGAACCCTTAGTTTTCCTGCTTTTCGCCCTTCATGCACAGCTTCCTCCAAGTATATAGGTTTCTGTCCTTTAAGCACAGTGTTGGGGTTTTAGCAGTTCAATATGCAACAAACCAATGGTTTCTCAAATGTAGTTTCAAAAACAAATAATTTCTTTGACTTGACTTCAACTCTGCAGTCAGAGTCCTTAATTCAACTTGGTTTATTATTTCTTTAAGTGCATGATTCAAGGTTAACAGGTTAACAACTTTCTTTCAGTTTGTTATTCAATATTAATAGATTGGTGATTTCTTTCAGTTCGTTATTCAATATTAGAAGATTGGTGCTTTCTTTCAGTTCATTATTCAATATTAGCAGATTAGTGCTTTCTTTCTGTGCATATACTCAATATTAGCAGATTGGTGCTTTCTTTCGCACCACTTTCCTTTTCATTTTTCAAATAACTTTGCAGCTCCAACTGTGAATGGAGCATTTTTTCCCTCTGTGCTGCTCACTACTTTCGCAGCCTGCCCGGAACACCCCGGTCTCTGTGTAACTTCCCCAGCACTCACCAGTTGTCGGCGTCTTACTGCGGTGGCCTTTGCTGTCTTTCTCCTTCGCTCTGCCTATGCCGGCCTCACTCGGCAGGCACAGACACCACCTTCAATACCTCTGTGAGGCAGGCCACGATGTCCTCTCTGCTCTGGCATCGCTGCAGCTCCGTTTGCTTCTACTTCACACAGGAGACTTCCTTCGGCTTGGGATTAGGGATATCAGCCGGCATCCCTTCTGCATCTCGGGTCCCACCACGGCTGCCTCCAGTCTTCCGAGGATTCCTGCTGGTCTCTGACCAAGTTCCCCAGGTCTATCTCTCTCATCACTTCACTGTTTCTACCTTTATACCCCTGTGGTTCTTCACTAGGCTGCAGGTGTATCTGCCATCTCCTTCGTCCCAGTACCAAAATGGTGAGAGTGAGTGGTGTTCATTACTTTCTGTTTCTCCTTCCTCATCTCAGTACTGTCAGGTACCCCAAGAGGGTAAAAAAGGGGAGCTTATCTACAATAACTCATAAAAGTTGGGGAATGGGTAGACTGGTTGTCACTAGGATAAGGGGGATACCATGTCTCACCTAATGGCATCCCACTCTAAATCCCTAAGGACCCTCCACCCAGGTGAGCCTTCCTCGCTTGTCCACCCCCAGGGTCAGGATTTAAAACTGGAGGATCCTAGAGGAATAGGAGTGAGAATACCCTTAGGTTTCTGAGAGCAGTCACAGGGAACAGGGAAACAATAGAAATGCAGCCACTTAGATACGGTTATATTGAAATGGGCCAAAAAGATCCACATGGTTGATGAAAATCCCCTGTGTGGGAGTTCTCCATGTTCAACTTATATCAGGTTGGCAGCTAAACAAGCCCAGATGAAACCAAAGGTTGGGGAACAGAGCTGGGTGTGTCTGTAGTGTGTTGTCATCCCACATTTTGCAGCACTTTTCCCAAATTAATGTGCCATGTCTCGAAACAGCCAGCTCATGACAAGAATAAGCCTGGCTTTTCTCCTCTGTAGCATGATCAGCTGTCCAGTCTTCCCAGCTGACACTTTTTGTGTGATAGTTAAAGGTGAAGGGAAGCACAGCGCCTTTAACCACCGCTCCCCCAGCACCCACAGGTTCAGCTTTGTGTCAACTTTCAATAAACCGATTAGAAGCTGATGGCCCAGACACAGGGGTGCTTGGGTAGGGACTGTTGTGCTTAAAAGGTGTTATTGTGGGTGATAATAAATTGGGGCTGAATTTAACGCGCCATGCTGTGTAAAAGAACAGCTCAAGCAAATTACCTTATATTGAATTCTCTTTCATTGTCAATACCTTTTACAAAACCAAATGATTATGATTTTAGGTCCACATTCCTTTGCAGACTGCTATTGCAATCGTGCATTCAGGGTGGTGCAAATAAAGCTACTGTCTTTTTGCTGGACCTAGCTCTATAACAATGTATATAATGTCAGATTGGTTCCTTTTGTGACTTGTGTACTTTTTAAGGAATTGATAGAAACACTAATTATTTAGTTTTTGGAAACCCAAACCTTAAAAAAATATGTGGGACCTAATGCTGGAAACATATGTATTCAAGTGATTAAATCAAAGCCTTCGCCCAAATACTGATTCACCATTTTAACTAAATGTGTGATCCTGGGCAAATCATGTAATCTCATTGTGGCTGTTCTGCTGAGATTGGGTGTCGCTAGAAGTGATTTAGGTTGCAATTTTTGCTATGAAGAAACATCCATGGTTTACTGAACTATTGAGTTGTGGTATATTAATGATAGTGAATGTTTATATATTACACATCACATTCTCTTAGCTTGCACATCAAACTTCTTTTAATGGCTTTGCCAATGGTGTCCTAGAGTACTGAACACTGATGTTACTGCTTGTAACATTATTTACTTTGATGTCGCTTCTGATAATGTCAATCCATATCTTGTAAATTAGGGTCCTGCATGTCTTTTGCTGTACAGGTACAGAAAACCAATTAGATCATATCAGTGCTTTGAAAGCCAGTCGCACAGTGTTGCGATTCTGTTGTTCTGAGTATGTGTTCAAGAGCCACAGGGAGGGGGTGGGGACAACCAGCTGACCCGATTCTGGCCGTCTTACTACACAAAGAACATATATTTATTTGTTCATGGCATTAAACATGTACTTTGCCTTGTGGGCATGTTACAGGCTGCCGTTTGCTGGCTGCTGTCACTTTAACAGAAGACTTTAAATGTGTGCTTTGCAACAGGTTACAGGCTGCCTTTGATTGCAGCATCCAGCAGTGTTATCATCTCTTTGCCTTTTACTCCAGTTTCATCTGCGTTTGCACCTTGCTGACAGGGCAATCCCTAGTGGTAGTTTATTGTTTCAGCTCCCTTCTGGCTGCCTGCCCCTAAAGAGAAGTCCTTTGTATCAACCATTCTTATTTAAGCAACCCAAAGATGCCAGAGACTGTGTCCACCTCCCTAACTGTAAGCAATTGTTGGCCAATCATATTGAAATGGGCTCCCATGACCCCTGACAAATGTTTAGCCAGGGCCTGTGAGAGAGCAGTAAGATTGCTCTTTGTTATTCCAATGTGCCTGACTGCCACAAGCAGGAATGGGGCCGTGTGTGTTGTGGCTGATGTGTGGAGATTTGGAACGTGTGGGACCAGGACACGGCTCTCCCTTTGTGCATCATCCGAGTGCTCATTCTGCCTCTGATAGAAAATAATGGTGACCCCTCTATATTCATTGGGATTATATCAAATAAAAACAGGAAAGTAATGTACAGTGAAGAGAAACATGTGACAATCACATTTGTGAAAGAGGAGCACTCATTTGAGAGAGTGCCATGTGTTTTATCTTTCAAGAATGGATTTTCACATCCAAAAAAAACCAATTCAAACATTATAAATGTGTGATGAATAGCTTTAAAGAAAAGAAGGAGATCAACAAAGAAACCCCTGGTCGTGAGACCCAAAAAGAATAAAATAAAATAATGTTGAGTGGATTTTAAAAAAGGGCCATTCCTTTATCACCAGATCTTTATAGAGATCACACTAAGTAGAGGTAATGACTTGTTACATGAGGAGGATTTAATGTTCAGCTCCATTTGTGATTTCAAAATGTATTTTTATTCCTACAGAGCCCAGGATCAACCCACATGAACTCAGGCGTGAGGACGATGCACTCATGGTGGTGGCCTTAAGGTCAAGCTCATGCAGCCTCAAACATACGAAAGATAGATTCAGCATTGTCCACAAATTCACACTTTTTCTGCATGTTGGAAATTTAAGCTAAGAGGTTGTTTGTGCCTATCCAGGTTCAAGGCCAGTGTCACATATTGGCTCTCATAGATACAGAGTGCCAGGTGACCCTGATCTCTTCAGAAATATTCGACATTTTAGACCAATAAAGAGTTCAAAATCATTGCATTACACTCAAACCCCTCCTTTGGTAACTGCACAAATGTGATGGAGGCGATATTCTAGAAGGTGGAACTAGAAATAAAAACAGAGTGGCATTGACTCACCCATCACGGCTCGTAAAGGCTCACCTTTCTCACTGGGGAATGATCTACTTTGAAAGCTTCCAACTTCGATATATTGAGTTTACTAGTCACCTGCTCAAGTGTAAAAAAAAGTGCCAATTATCAGTTTGAATAATACTTGTGATGTAATTGAAAAGCATCCAAATAATTTTCTAAATAATCAAGTCCCTGACAAAACTATCATATCTGTGGAGGACAAGATGACAGTGAAGGGACGTCGACTAAATTGGTAAAAATAAATTGTTCTAAGAATAAGAAGTGGTTCTCCATTCTGGGTGGAAACACATTGAAGTTCTGCCTGTCCACGGCCAGCCTGCAGCATGGGTCACAATCCATCAGTGGATAACGAAGAGCAGTCTAGCCACTACATAAAAGAAAGAAGAGCTCATGTCCTTCCCGCTTCAAACTAATGGAACTAAGGATCCACTTTTCATTGAAAAGAGCCCTACATTTAACCAGCTAGATAAATTGGAATCTGGCCTGGATCCTATGGATTCAAAACGCCTGAATGCTTGCAGGTGTATGCTGAAAATTACAATTGGAACCATGGTAATTATTCATAATTTCTTCATCATAAGTGATGTGATTTTTTTTTTATACTGGTAATGACATACTAAACCGATTAGCAATTAATTTGGATTATATTAATAACAAATTATATATGATATGATATGGCATTTATAACGTGCCTATACACAACTGTTTCAAGGCATGACGAGGTAAGGGAGGGGAACAGAGGGAAGACAGAGACAACGATCTCACTAGGCCAGGTGACATTGAGATTGCGCAAGTGTATAGGGGCGGGGGGAGGAAAAGTACGAGGGGGAACAGGGAGGGGAAGGGCAAAACATAGGATAGCAGTAAATACATAGAAACAATAATACAATAATAGAGACCATAAATAAGAACAATAAGAAGTGCTTCCTGCTGGTGGCAGGTGCAAGGGGAAGTGCAGACAACAGGTGTCAGGTGCTGGTAGGGGGCTGTAGGTACACAGAAACAGCCCTAGTGCAAGGGTTGCCAGGGGGGCAGTGCAGGTGTGCAACTGGCGGGGAGGGAACCAGGGCCCGAGAACATAGGGTAGCCAAATGACCAGTGCAGTTTCAGTTTCAGCCAGGAGTTCTGCAGGGGAGAGGAGAGAAAGCATAAGCAAAGAGGAAGGTCTTGAGGTTCTTCCAGAACTGGGGATGGTTCTCTTCAATTTTCAGAGGTAGGTAGGCTGTTCCCGAGGGACGTCCCTGCTGAAGAAAGAGAACTACCACCAACTTATTGCTTGGAGAAGCAACGGACCCTGAGGGAGCTGGATGCGGATGAGGGGGAGCTTGAGAAGGAAGATATTTAGGAAGAAAGAGTTGAAGGTAGTGTGGCCCCAGGCCCGAGAAGGCCTTGTGGACAATGCAGAGGGTTTTGAACTTAATCCTTGCCGCCACTGAGAGCCAGTGCAAAGATTCCAGTCCTGGAGAGATACGATCCCTGGGTTTGAAGCCACGGACAAGTCTTGCAGTCCTGTTTTGGATGAGTTGTAGAGGGCTGAGAGTAGATTCAGGCAGATTTAGAAAGAGGCTGTTGCAGTAGTCCAGCCTAGAGAAAACCAGAGCTCTGGAGACAGTGAGCTTCTGGGGGAAGGAGAGGAAAGGTGGAATACCTCTCAGGAGGTGCAGCTGGTAGTGTGACTTCTTATAAATGTCAGAGATTTGAGGAGAGAAAGAGAGTGTGGAGTCAAAGATGACTCCAAGGTTTTTAGCCTCACAGGTAGGAGCAGGAAGAGGGCCAAGAGAGGCGGCCAGAGAGCGACAGGAAAGGAGGGAGAGGGTGTGCCAATATGGAGAATCTCAGTCTTACTGGTACTAAGGCAGAGATAATTGACGGTACACCACTCCTTGATAGCAGACAGACAGTCAGAGATGAGAGAATGAGTGGCTGAGGGGAGCCTGAAAATGAGCTGAGTGTCATCCGCATAGCACTGAAAGTTGGGGAAGAGAGCGGCAATGCGGCAGGCAAGAAGTGCCACGTATTGGTTTAACAGCCATGGTGTAATTTTAGATCCCTGGGGAACACCACAGGTAGAGATAGAGATAGATGAGAGAAAAGACTCAAGTTGGACCTAGGAGGGTCGATCAGAGAGGAAAGAAGTCAGCCAAGCCAGGGCCTGTTTGGTGATACCCAGGTTATCACAGAGAAGATTGAGCATGATGGCATGGTTGACTGTGTCAAAGGCAGAAGGGAGATCAAGTAAGATGAGGACACAGGGGGTGTTGGAATCAAGGTTGGATAGCAGGTCTTCACGGATGTTCAGGAGAGCAGTTTCATTGCTTCTGGCATCTCTGAAGCTAGACTGGTGGTCATGAAGACAACCGACAGATTCAGTGTGAAGATTAAGCCGGGAGATGGCCAGCTTTTCCAGGAGTTTGGCCAGGAACGGAGTGATGGGCATTGGGCGATAGTCAGTCGGGCAGGACGGGTCAGCAGAGGGTTTCTTAAAAAGAGGGTGCACAAAGAGTGCTTCAGGGGGGAAGGGAAGACTCCAGTGGTGATGGGGAGGTTGCAGAAGTTGGCAAGAGCAGGAGCCAGGGTGTAAATGTGCTCCTTTATAGTTGTGGAGGAACAGGGGTGAACCTGTTTTGACGAGACTTTCATAGATCGAACTTGTCTAGAAACCTCATCTGGGGAGAACAGGGGAACGGCAGAGAAGGAGGGGGAGAAGTGGCCGAAGAAGGGCCAGAAGAAGAGCAGGGAGTAGACAGAGGAAGGGGAGGAGGGGGAGAGGAAGAGAGAGAGAACAGGATGTCCTGAGTTTTAGAGATGAAATGGGAAGCCAGAGTCGTGCAGAGGGGACAGGAGAGGTAGAGACTGCAATCTTGGTCTCTACTTGGTGCAAATCCGACAGCATTTTGGTCTGCTAAATTGTTACTGTATAATTAATTATAATTGGTCATTTATAACATGCTTAATAAACAGAGTTTTCTAAGCAGGGACGGGATTGAACCTGTGTTGCTCAGGTCGTCTTGCTTTCAAGGTGAGTGCATTGGCCCTGAGCTATCCTCTCAAGACTGCTGCTGAAGTTCAAATCAACAAAGTCCCTATTCCTTGGAATACCCAACAATATACTTTGTGAATAAGATCTGAAAGGGACAAATATATAATGCAGAATATTTTATTAATTTAAATAATATTCTTCAGCAACAAGGGCTTTCTTTACTCCCAGCTCCATTAATAGATTTTAAAGATGATACCATTTCTCTATTGATAGACAATAATGAAGTTGCCTAGTAGGCAATACCTAAACATGGAATGTATGTCTGACAAATGATCAGACAAGCTTCTTCTAAGCGAGAATAATGTTAACATTCTAATCATTAAGTAATTGGTTGAACACAGTCGGACTGTTCCTGCTAATGCAAACCACACTGAAAACGTTCAAATTGGCACCTGTGTGTAGGCACTTTGGTTACATTTTTAAATTCTCTGTAATGAGCAAGGAAGGAACTTCATGCACACGCAGTTCCGTTTGCACACATGTAATTCCTTTTGGAAAAGGTGTTAAAGTAACATGGAAATACGGACGGACCTGGGTTTCCCTGTGGTTTCCTTTCATACATTTTGTAAATTAAACTGGAGGGGATGGTGACATTTGTACTTAAGTGCCAAAGATCAGCTGAGTGAAACTTTGTTATTTCCAAAATGGAGTGGAAATGTAAAGAGTAAAACAAAGGCAACTGTGCGATTGCAGAAGGTTTTTACAATTGAATTTGCCTGCTTTCACCAGGCAGTCATTTCAGGTACATTCCATAGAAATAGACTGCATTACCGCCAGTATGAAGACCTCAAGCTGGTGGTAAAACGGTTGGATTTCCAAGGCAGACTGGTAAGGCTAGCGAACATACAAAGTACATACCCACCTCAGAAATCCATCAAGGCCTCCAGATGTGTAAACATGGCAAGAAATGTGTCAGTGTCTATTATCACCACTTCCCCCCCCCACTTGTAAGTGATCCATGGGCTTAGACATGCCCACGTTACTTCATCGCCCATTTCCATGAGGAAATGCAAATGCCTCCATCCTTGTAGGTGCATGGCGGCAGGCATTTACACAGAAGCTAAAAACTGGTAGACTCCATAGGAAGCCAATTGATTTCTGTCAGCATCAAAATTAGATACTGGTGGAAATGCATTTGGATTTCTAATCATTAATTCATTCATTTTGTCATGTTGGTGGAACCCCCAGGGGTCCACATTTGGGAGAGGTTGGGAGATGTTATTTATCTGTATGTGTATTTCAGCCATTAAAGTTATGCGAGGGTAGCCAAGACTGTGCTAGTCACCCAATGTCTGAATGGCATGTGAATGGGCGCAGAGGAGGTAAACTATGAGGGAAACAGGGGAGGGTTGTGTTTAAGGAGGTAGAATATTGTGCAAGAAGCTACAGTTCGAATTTATGTCCTTAAAGGTAGCTTCATTCTAATGGCAGGGGTGTTATGCAGAAGTGTTTGTGTTATATGTGAGTGCAGGGCGTGTGGAATGAGCCTGTGCCTTCTGCTAACTTGCCAAGGTGCGGTGTGCTAGGGGAGAAAATGGGTTAGCTGTTCAGGAATATGACTACATTACACAATTAGGGTGAATGTAAAATATGGCTACCTTACACGATTAGGCTAAATGCAAAATATAGCTACTTACACATTTGAGGTAAATACAAAAATGGCTGACAAGTGCAGTTGGGCTAAAACCAAGGTAAGGCTACGGTACACAATTAGGCTTAACGCAGAATATGGCTGACTAACACAGTTAGGCTAAAAGCTAGTAAAACTACCAGATGCAATCAGGCTAAATGCAGAATATGGCTGACTAACACAGTTATGCTGAAGCAAAATATGGCTAACACAAGGGTGCTAAAAGCAAGGTAAGACTACCTTACACGATAAGGCTAAATGTAGAATATGGCTGACTAGCACAGCTAAAAGCAAGATAAGGCTACTGTACACCATTAGGCTGAATGCATGTAGGTATATGATATTAAGTCGTAAGAGTGTTGGGGTTTTACTGGAGTACAGTAAAGGCTGTACTCCCCACCCACACCACATGGTGGAAGGCTGGCGGTGGCGGTTTTGTAAATTGGATTCCGTGCCATCGCTCCATCATACAATCATTGAGAAGGATACAGATTCATAAAAACATGCATATATGTTTGGTGCATGCTTTTAGCCCATGTATGGTTTGATCCACACCATTTAAAATGAGGCCTCCTGTTTTTGGGGGGCATATGTTTATAGAACTATGCTCCCTTACTCCTGTGCTGCACTCAGAAGATGTTTGAGCTACAGGTGTGTAGTCTCGAGGCCCTGCTGCGCTTCTTTCCTGACCCAAGGTTGGCAATTTACTCCACTCTTCTGAAAATGTGTCATTTGATTTGGCTCCAGATGTAGTCTTTCCTTTCACATGTATGAAATGTGGAGCAAAAAATACAAGGTTCTCTATTTTGTATTTAGCAGACAGATTTTCCCTTATTTGACCATGTTCCCACTTTGTATGGGTGTCATTCTAGATACCATGCTGTTTCAACGTTTTTGTCAGTTGTTTTGAGAACCTTTAATGGTTTAATCTAACAGTTTGCATACTTCACAGATGGCATTCTCCGACTCTACGTGTTTTAGGATGCTTGTGGAGAGCCACTCACTTTCTGATGCCAAAAACATGTGGTGCCATTTGCTATCTGATTGCACACAGTGAGGGGCGTCTAGAGTTGAATGTTATTTTACTCGGAAAATTATGCGTTAATGAAAATTACCTTTTGCTACTGAGATGGAATAACAGTGAAAAAGGACCACTTCACAATGTGGACGGATAGACCTCACAGCATTGTAATCATTTCTTGATTGTGCGCAGGAGGAAAGTCAAGAGTTTGCTTTGGGGACAGTGCCAAGTCGAGGGGATGCCAGGAGTCCCTGCTACATGACCTCTCACTCGGATGTGCAAGTCATCTGGAAAGAGAGAGAGAGAGAGAGAGAGAGAGAGAGAGAGAGAGAGAGAGAGAGAGAGAGAGAGAGAGAGAGAGAGAGAGAGAGAGAGAGAGAGAGAGAGAGAGAGAGAGAGAGAGAGAGAGAGAGAGAGAGAGAGAGAGAGAGAGAGAGAGAGAGAGAGATATTTTGGAGGCAATAGACAATGGTTACACAAACACTTATATACCACCTACAGAGTGATTTACATGAAACATATAAACACAAACTCGTGCACACTGTGATTAAATGGGGGAGGACATGGTGACATGGTGAAGTATATGTCCTGTAATGTGAACAGGTTGGGGGACAAGATTAAGAGTGAAGACATGACACCATTTTTACGATTCCAGAGTTCAGATGCGGTTATCCTCTAGGAGACACATCTTTGGGGCACCGGCTATCACTTTTTAGGGATGAGCACTTACTTCAGCGAGCTCCACATGGGGATTCCTAGTGGTTTTAGGGGAGTGGCCAATATGATCAAGTGAAAAATCCCATGGGAAACCAAACGTCTCAAAATTGACACCAGGGTCCGATATGTATGTGTTATGGCCAAACTGGGTCAGGATTTGATTACCTGATCAATGTTTATGCCAACCCCCTGTCAAGGATGAGCTGTTGATGGAAATGAGGGATGCAATTCTCGAATTGGGATCAGATCAGATCCTTATAAGGGGCGCCGGGGGTGGGGGGGGTGGAGGGGGGAGGGTTTAACAACACGGTGGATGCAGGACGAGATAGGATGGGTAAAGAGAAACCCACGGGCATGCAGGCCATAAAGTTCCAAAAATAGGCGGGATCATTAAGCTTTATAGACATCTGGAGGGAAGGATAGCCAAGCCCAAGCTGCTTTTTATTACACTCTGGGGCCTACAGATCGTTGTCACACATTGATTATATATTCACAACCTGAGAAATGTCCACAGGGATAATAAAGGGGGAATATCTCCCAAGAGGTCTCTCCAACAATTCACCTTTGCTAGTAGAATGGGCATTTGGCAAGATATGCCAAAGAGGGCGTAGTGCTTGAATGCCATTCATTTGTTATCGCTAGGTTTGGGTGACGGTCTAGGTGAGGCTACTGACAACTACTTTCTAGAAAGTGAGGGACAGCGCAGTGACACTCTGACAATTCTTGTGGGAACAAATGTGACAGAAGTCATCAAGAAAGCGACAAACTCCATAAACTAAGAAAGGCTGAGGCCCGTGTGATAGAGATGGAGAAGTGCATGGAGGAAAATACACAGAGGTGGCATAGGGAACTGAGAAGGGACCGAGATAGACTGAGTGTAAGTGCTAGATGAAGCAAAACACCTGAGTTGGCTGAGGAGAGGAAGGGTGTATGAGTAAGGGGGAAATATTGGAGGTTACTAGCGTGGCTCAGCAAGCAGAAGGAAAGCGAGAGGTGGGTGGCGGACATCAGGGAAGAATCAGGAGCACTACATGCAAAAGTCCAGGAGGTAGCAGATGTTTTTTGGCCTTTTACGCCAAGCTTTATTCCAGGGAGCAGAGACATGATGAGGGGGACATGGTCTCCTATCTGGAATGTGTCTGAGGCCCAGAGGGAGGTCCTGATGGCAGAACTGACCTTGTCACGTATTACAGAGCAATTACAATCAGGCAGAACTCCAGGTCCCAATGCCTTCCAACCGAACTGTGGAAGGTGCTAGGGGAAAAGACAAGCAATCATGGGCTTACCATGTTTCACAAATGCAGAGATGAAGGGAGGTTACCACCAGATCTTAGGGAGATCCTAATCACAGTGATCCTATAAAAAGGGAAAAGGACAAGAAAAGCAATGAATCCTACGGCCCAATTTCCCTTCACAATGGGGAGGTCAAGATCTTGGTGAAAGCACTGGTCAACAGGCTATTAACAGTCCCCCCTATCGGATCCACCTAGATCAAAATGGTTTTCTGCCAGGAAGGTCGGCTCATCTTAATTTGCGTCTGCTTTTTGGTGTGGTTGCCTCCGCAGTCTGGTTACATTGTCAAAACAACCCAATTCTCTTCTTTGAGACTTATATTCAATTGACTGAAATTACTTATGGGGTGTCCTTACAAGGTAGGGTTTCGCTCCGTCATGCATCAGATGTGTAAAGCTACTTTATGAGTCACCTACATCGAGGGTAAAATTGACTGGCTGCCTTTCTGACCGCTTCCTGGTGAAGAGGTGGATGAGGCAGGGCTGTCCCCGCTCCCTAGTTTTTATTTACACTCCTGATTGGACCACTAGTGGAGATAGTGAAAATTGATAGATCGCTAACAGGCTTTGACTGGCTGGGCTGCCACCGAGGTGAGATTTCATTGTTTGCAAAATTCTCCTTTATGTGATCAATCCAGAGACATCAATACCAAGAGCGATGAAACTACTAAACGAGTTTGGTATGTACAGCGGCCTAAAGGTTTGTTGAGTTACATCAGTTCGTTTTGTACTCCAAGAAGGACAGGAAGGGTACAGGCCATGCAGGGGACTAAAACTTACAAGGGAGCTGATTAAATATCTGGCATCATGGTAACCATATAAAAGGAAGAGCTTTTCCTGTTGAACTGGGACCCTGTGGTTGCTAGTTTTCTTAGGGATGTTAAAAAGTGGACCGACCTCCCACAATCACTTATGTGCAAGGTTGTGCTATTCAAAATGAAAGCCTTCCCAGAATTCCTATATGCCATGCTGGGTGCACCATATGGGATCCTGGATGGAGGCTTGAAAAGGACCTTTTGTGGCCACACTGCCCACAGAATCGCCCTGAACACATTGATGAACTCCGTCTGGGAAGGTGGATAGAACTCCCCCCCCACCCAATTTGCAAAAAGAATTCTGGCCTATTCAACTGGTTCCTGTGGGCGATTGGTAATTTTCAAAGGAGGTTGACCCGGCTAACCGTTTTGAGAAATGGACGATGTTGTCATACCACAGTAAAATCTCATATGGCAAGGCATGCCAGAGCAAATTCACACAGAGCGGGAGGTTGTTAGTCAAGGTATGGGATTGCCTGATGAGCAGGGCGATAACCGGAATGAGACTGGCAATGGTCCAGCCCCTTTGGGGTAATAGATTGATCCCTGAACTGAAAGCGTTCCAGGGGAATTGATGCTGGATGGAAAGGAGTGCAGGTTGTATGAGACATGGTAAATGCAGATGGCACAGTGCTTTTTCAGGACCTAGAATGCTTTTACGGTGAACACATAATGTTCTACCAAAAGGTGCCATTACGGAATGATCTGCAGGTACATTTGAGGGGCGCTGTGGATCCTCACAAGGAATCTCCATTGCATAGACTAACAGTGACCAAAACTTTGGATGATAAACCGATCTCCATGGTTTATAGATGAATAGTCAATGTCTAATCGTAAGCAACTACTTAAACTAAGGCAATGGTGGGAGAGGGATCTAGGCCCATTGGACAACGGGGACTGTGCCCTCTGGACAGTAAAATGATAGCCATCGACTTGAGACTTCGGGTGATTCAATGCAAGATATTGCATATGGTGTACTATACCCCCAGATTCTCCATAGAATGGGAAGAAGGAAGAATGACACCACTCATGAATGCAAGACCAGGGTCGGGACATTCTAACACATGGTCTGGTCATGCCCCACAATCTACACCTATGGGAGGGAGTGCGGGTGATTCAATACAAGGCATTGCATATGGTGTACTATACCCCGAGGTTCTCCATAGCATGGGAAGAAGGGAGAATGACACCACTCATGAATGCAAGACCAGGGTGGGGACATTCTAACACATGGTCTGGTTATGCCCCACAATCTACACCTATGGGAGGGAGTGCGGGTGATTAAATACAAGTCATTGCATATGGTGTACTATACCCCCAGGTTCTCCATAGCATGGGCAGAAGGGAGAATGACACCACTCATGAATGCAAGACCAGAGTGGGGAGATTCTACCACATGGTCTGGTCATGCCCCAGAATCTACACCTATGGGAGGGAGTGCGGGTGATTCAATACAAGGCATTGCATATGGTGTACTATACCCCCAGGTTCTCCATAGCATGGGAAGAAGGGAGAATGACACCACTCATGAATGCAAGACCAGGGTGGGGACATTCTAACACATGGTCTGGTCATGCCCCAGAATCTACACCTATGGGAGGGAGTGCGGGTGATTCAATACAAGGCATTGCATATGGTGTACTATACCCCCAGGTTCTCCATAGCATGGGAAGAAGGGAGAATGACACCACTCATGAATGCAAGACCAGGGTAGGGAGATTCTACCACATGGTCTGGTCATGCCCCACAATCTACACCTATAGGAGGGAGTGCGGGTGATTCAATACAAGGCATTGCATATGGTGTACTATACCCCCAGGTTCTCCATAGCATGGGAAGAAGGGAGAATGACACCACTCATGAATGCAAGACCAGGGTAGGGAGATTCTACCACATGGTCTGGTCATGCCCCAGAATCTACACCTATGGGAGGGAGTGCTGCAATTACTGAACACTATAGCAGAGGGTCAACTGTCGATGGACCCCATAGTGTGTTAGTTGGAAATCTGGTACACTCATCTCTTACGGCGCACAAAAAGACGCTCGCAGGTCTAGCTTTGGCATTAGCAAAAAGGGGTATCGGTCTGGATTCACGAGCAAAAAAATATTCCTCACATCATATTTGAGAAGAATGGATGAACAGATGCATGGACCTGAAAAAGCTGGTATACAAGAACAGGGTCTGCCCCAAACACCATGAGAAGGTATGAGGGAAATGGAGCATACGGAATGGAGGGCCTTGACCCTCAAGAGGAAAGGGTTGCCGAGTGTAGGTGTCATCTGAAGTATGGGAGTCGACCAGGTGGCTGATTTGGGGGTGGATATCGTCTTTGGGATGGGATCAGAGAAGGTGGGTAAGGAAGGAGACCGGCAGGGGGCTGATTCATGGAATTTGTGCGCCGGAAAACGGGGATTTGTGCACCATTCTGCCCGCAAATCTCCATTTGTTAAACAAGGATTTGCAAGCAGAATGGCGCCCAAATCCACGTTTTTTGGCGCACAAATTCCATGAATCAATCCCCGGATGTGCATAGGGGAGCTGATGATGGTAAAAAGAATCGTATATTTATGCCTTTGTTTTTTTCCGGTCATAATGCCTACTAATCAAAATCACTTGATGATATGGGTTGTTAATATACAAACTGAAATGCAATTTCGTTATTAAAAAAAAAGAAAATTGGACATGTAAGTATACAACGAATAAAAAATGGAGATGAGTCCATGCCTGGAGTTATTCATATGATCTTCAATCCCATCATTGCAGAATACATGACTGAGCAGTTTAACATGTTATTCAGAAGGCCCAATGACGTTATGAGACTGAGACCACCATTTAAAATGTCCCAACACTTTTCCTATTCTCGATGCTTGTGACAATGAATGACACTAGTTTGGAAAGTCTTCATATCTGTACTGGCACCAATGAATTCTGTTCCAGCAGGGCGCTTTCCAGAACATTGCACGGCAAACAGAGGATGGGGCATTTCCTCGTTCTGTGAAAATACCTGACGTATACAGGCCACGAACCTGAAAAGATTTGAGAGGGGTTCGCAGGCATGCCTAAAGCATATGTGATCAACAAGCGTTTCTCTGTAAATCCGCATTCTTCTCTTCTGGCTCGTTGTTTCTACTGCCATCTTGGTTTAAGAAACATTGGACACCATCACCATAACTTCTATCGCACCCAGCCACCACAACCAACATTGTTGTAGCACAAACCATGGTTGGGGATTCCAGCTTGGATCTGCCAATTTGGCAACCAGTTGGCATTTAGACCTTCCTCTGCCAAACGCCTCAACCATCATAACTACCTCAGAAGGCCTCTGTCTCAAACGCCTAGGAAGTCACTGTTACTTGCTTAGCTCTGTTGTCGTAAAGGCATCTTCTTGGCACTACGCTCTTCACCTTTTTCATGTTGGGGGACCAGCTGTTACAAAAATTGCCTGCGTCTTTTAGCCACCCCTCCCAAAATACTGGATCGATAGTGAAGAATATTTTACGTATTTAGCAACACTATTTCTTCAAACCTGAACATTCAGTACCGGCGTTGCACGCACTGCTGCAGTTTCCGTGCCACTGCCACTGTTGCCGCATCGTCGATTTGAGGTCGCAGACACTAAGACTGGTGAGAGGAGAGCATCGCCCGTGATGTGGGGGGAACTGGCAAAGGATGAAGTAGGGCACGGAAAGAGGTCACAGACACGGGGGACACAGGTGCGAAAGGAAGAGATAGAATCAAGCAGAATGTTGATGACAAAATGAACAGTTTTCCCTAGGGACGGGGAGCAGGTGAAAGTAGCAGTTATCATAAAAACACAATATTGAAAAATATACACTTTTTGCTGGCACAAAATGCCCATAGATAAAATATAGAAACAAAATCCCTCAGCACACTTTAGAGAACAGCAATATTTTTAAATTACAAAAAATAATGGTTTGAACCCAATCTACATCCTTTCAAACCCTTTTAAAATCATACAAAAAACCCTGTTAATATTTGGGATCTATTTCTGTGTCGTCCATTTTGTCCTTACAGTGTGAACTGAAAAGCATTTCAAGTTTGGTTTCAATTTCATGCATTCATATATGAAGATGCATCACAACAGATACAACCTAAAGTTAAAAAATGACAGATGAAAGGGTTGCCTGAATCATAACGCCTGGCATTCTTCTACGCAACCTCCAAGACTATTGGTCTTTGGCCTGTGTGTAGCAATGAGGAAGGAAACTGGTCACATGAAAACCAGTCTGGCTGCTGCCACCAATGGGACCGAGTCCAGTCCAAACTGTCATGCCATGTCCCCCTTTCCATGGGAATTCAAGTAACCACAAACATGTTTCAGCGTTCTTGTTCATTAGTGAGTTGCATCTTGCATCCTTGTGACAAATCAAAGAAGGAAGCCATTTCTGGGAGGGGTGGGTGGAAAGTTTTGAATTAATCATAACCACTGACAGTTCTCTTGGTAGAATAAGTGGCACAATTCTACCCAGACACGGATCCCCAGCATGCTGTGCCTTCTGTCCCAAGCTATACCTTGAAGATAATACCCAATGCGGCCAAATAATGTTGTGTCTGTGTATAAGACCTTGTCTGACTTGCCTGTTATTTTTCCACATTTCTAATGGAAAGGCCTACAGAAAAAGGATGGTTTGTAGGATTGCCTAAGGCAAGTCTTAGCTGTTATGTTTAACTGAAAGCTTTCCATTACGGTGAATCAACAACGCATGTGACTTAAGCAGAAAAGGTTCAAAAGGTGGTTCATTTACCAATGATAAGGTGTTTGGACAAACGCCTATAGGGACTGGGTGTTTATCTGGAGCAAAACAGGAATTCCCTCCTCAGGACTCCCCTCAATTAATGGTGTCTTCGTAAGGTAATGCTGATATCTCCCAAGCCCTCTAAACACAACGTAGTATCGGGTATACAGGGCTCAGATGCTTCTTGGCTCAAACTCAGTCACAGGGATATAGTGCTCAGAAGGGATCAGAGTAGAAGTAGATAATGGGAGTGATTTGACTGCTGCATTTCTCTCTGTACACACCCACCATGATGCCTAAACACTTGAAACATGTACTGGCTGTTTTACTTAGTGAGGATTTGCTATGTGCCTGCTCTCCTTAGAGTCTGACAGGCTAAGTAGACATGTTTGACATATTCCCTCCAGCACTTACTGTGTGTGCCGATTTCATCAATATGGGCACCAGCAAAGTCCTAGTGTGGTCTCAGTAGGTGGTCCATTGGCCCGGGACCACATGGAGCACAAAAGGTAGACAGTGAAATGAAAACGTCCTTCTGGAGTAGATAACACTGTGCTCTCCTAATAGTCTGGGCACAGGGATACCTGCCGATAACCTTTGGTCAGGTCCAGAGTGGACAGAATTTTGAAGGTCCCCAGTTTCTCTTTTACCTCATCAACATGAGACATTGGATATACACCAAATCTGGAAAAGACAGTGACTTTTCAAAAGTGAATGTAACATCTGCATGAGGCATATGGGTGATTACCATTCACTATGGCACCTTTCAGCTATGCCTCGGTCCAGCATCTTCTCAACCTCCTGAACGACCACCTCTCCCCTAACGTGCAGTATCTGATACATTCTTAATCAGAATAACTTTCCAGGGGTGGGGTTCAGATGCATTGAAAAAATAATATCACACTGATGATACTTCCAAAAGGGCATCTCTAAAATGGTCCAGGAGAGCCGAGTGTCTCATTGTGTAGAAAAAGGCAGCTGTTCAGGAATTTCCACAGTCTTCTTATCAGTAACCACAGGCAGGGATATGGACCTGGCAGCAACAACCATCACCGGAGAGTCAGGGTCCCTTCTCTATGTGTTTCACCTATTCAGAGTGTGCATATCTCTTTCATTAAAAGGTCATTTGACTTCTTGCTCATAGTTGGTCTCTCCTGGGCCTCCAGTAGGTGATGAAACAGACCAGGGTCATTCACGCTTTGGAAGGAAATTGTTAGAAAATTAGCAGTGTTCACACTATCCTCTTCCTGCTCTGCCATCGCTCCTGTAACTTGTCCATGTGTAAAAGTATATTTTGTGTGAATATCGCCTGATAGTAAACGATTGGCCTAAGCACATTTGCATCACACTATAAATTGCATTGAATGAACCTGAAACAGGCTGATTACGCTGCCATTTTGAGTTACCTGTTATTTTGATCGCCTCTTACTTTCTGTCCCATGTTTAGAATTGTGTTTTTGGCTCCAGTAGAGCAAAATGAATTTTGTACTGTTTCCATGATGTCAACGTAGATAAGAATGTTGAATCTGCTAAAGTGGATTGTTTGTTCTAAACTGAGAAACCTTAGAGTTAAACAAAGGCCGTACTAATCAATAATTTAGATACCATCTGTCCCAATATTGCCTTCTACGTTCAAACAGCAAAATAGAATGATGAATAGTTGAACGCGTTCTTCTTGCAGAAATCTTTGTTTTCACTCCTTGAAACTAAGCTTACCTTAAACTCAAGTAACACATGGTAGACACATATGAGCAAGCAAAATAAGGAATGTTACTTTTGTGTCTTATATTTGGAAAACATGTGAAATGTTTAAAGGAAAACAACAAACTATTCAAAGATGTTTAAGCATGACTTAGTTATGTGGATAGGCCATGAACCCTAGGTAAATGTATTGCACAAAGAGGGGCTGGACGATGTGTCCGGGATAGTGGAAAACTTGTATCAATACTTGTGTTTTTGAAATGTCCAGCACTCTCTCATCTCACAGTGTATGCTTGCACACATTGTGGGGTGTTGAGAGCCAGACAGCTGCCTGTTAATAAATGTACATTATACTTTGACCTTGTGACCGGTGTATTTTTATTATGTGGTATTAATCCAAGCTATTCTTTAATCTTTCAGATGGCGCCTGAATAGGGACTCTCAAGATCGATGCTACATCGCTAGACGAAGAGGAGGCTACTGGACAGGCATTGGAGAGTGATGGGGAGACCTGCAAAGTGAGACGCAATTCCTCAGCAGTACTGCACACCCGATCCCTGGGCAGTGAGTTTAGTGGGCATCACGACGAGGGTCCCCGTATCGAGGCCTGTTTGTTGAAAACGCCAGCCACAACAATTTGATGTCCGAACTGACCTTTTAAATGATTTGAAATCCAGTGAGTCATACCGAGATTCCTCAAATCCTGTTATTTGTTGCAAGTGTTATCTCTGCAGAAACAAACGTAGCCTGGTAAGATCGCATTTTAACTATGCCTAGGAAATTGTCATCCTTTTTCATGGTATTATTCCGCTGGGAAAGACAATCTTTGAAACAAGGCCAACCAGCGCCACGAGAAGCGTCACCGGTTTATTGATAGTATTGCAAGTATGGCCTAGGAGATATCGTATTTAATTAAATTTGGCACAGACAGACCAGACATGTTTCCGAACTTCAGTGGCCAGTTTATGGTATTTTTGAAATTGCATGCCTTGAGCATTTAGAATCTGTATTCTTGAGAAAAAAGGCTAGGCCTGCAGAATTTGATGCAGTTAAAGATTGGAGAAAGGAAGCTATGCAGCAAACTCAAAAGTAGAGAAAAGCATGTATGTAGACACATGACGAATGCTGAGAAAGCATTATTGCATGATCAGCAGAAACAGTCAGAATCCATTAGAGGTATTGGTAGGGCTTTCCAACTAGATGTGCAAAAGATATATCCCTCTCAGGATTTTCATACATTAGACGAGTTAATAAATTATTGAATGAACGTAGAACTGTTTCAACAGCACCACGTCTTATGTGCCTCCTCCCGTTGTTGTTCCTCCTCCTCCCGTTGTTGTTCCTCTTCTTCCCGTTGTTGTTCCCCCTCCTGCACCTCCACCCGTGCCAACAGTGTCCGACCCCATAATTTCATCTGCACCGCCAGCGGTATTGCCTCCGCTACCTATTGAACAAGAATTATATGAACAATCTTTGCCAGGTGGTTCTTCTCCACCTGCAGTGGTTGAAGGGGTGGGAGCTGATCCTAGTACAGTGACTCGTGGCACAGTATTTAAAGACAGAAAGAGAGAATTGTATACGTGGGCTAAAAAGTACATAGAAGAGGGTGATGAATTGGTTGTTTTAGTTGTGATTTCTGATCAAGGGAGTATTCCTGAACAGAATATTTTGATAGATCGGATGGGTAAGTATTTAGTTGATGTATGGAGTGATTTGATGGACATGAATGTCCCACAGGGGTTGAGGGATTTGAATGTCCTTGCCCACTCAAGGGACACTTCTGCAACACTTCTGGGAAAGTATATGAACATATAGAGAAGGTATTTGCAGTGGTTGAAGTGTACAAAAAGAAATCATGGAACTATGTTCCCTGCCGGTCTGCCCCCCTCTCCACAAACCCCATCAACTTTTTATTACACTTTAATTTTAAAACAAAACCGTTCCAGAACAGTTTCTTTTTAAAATAAAAGTATAGGAACAGTGAAACTTAAAAATAAAAAGTGTAGGAGCACCACTCCTGACCTCTCCCACCCACTTCGACCTCTGGGTATCTGAGTTTAAAAGGGAGCTTGATCGGTTACAGAAAGATGAGATGGATGATAATGGATGGCAGGCTTCATATGTGCAGAAGTGATTTCTTCCTACATTGAAACCAATGAGTGAATAAATGCGCATTTGCACAAGAGACGCTCTTAGATGGATTTTGGATGTTTCAATTTCTCCCATTGAAGTGCATGACACGTTTAGTCAGTATGCTCCGGCAATGCAAAGGAAAGTGTTACAGGTGATGGTTGAATATTTACAGGATGAATTTATGAGGAGAAACAAATGCTGTCTCACATATTTGTTGGTTATTTATAAAAGAGCATTTTTGCCCGATACTGCATTGACTTCTTTGTCACTTGATTTAGCCTTGTTGCTTGATAGACGTTCAGATTTGCCTACTTTACAATTGCCGATGAGGGAGGTTTCTCTGACATTTGTTCTGAAAGTAGAGATTCTGCTAATGCTGCAGCAGGAACACCTGCCACCACTATTGAAGCATATTATGTCTCACAGTTTGTTCATGTCCCGTTTTCTAGACAGGAAGTGAACACCATTAGGCAATCAATTCCAGATATTAGGAAGAATCCAGCAGGATTTTATAAAGAAATTGAATCGGTCTTGCATTTGTCAGTTTTCAAGCTGGGTGATATAGATTTGTTGTTTCCCATGATCCTTCCTGCTGATTTATGAAAGCAGATTAGAACTGTAGATGATCAGGCAGGGATGGGCGATACATGGGATGCCTTACTGCGAGCAGATGGGGAAAGGAATTCTGGTAAAAAACCGCCACAGGTGATAATGATGTTGCCAGACAGAATAGTGACTAAATTAAAAACTCTGGTTTCTGAAAAAAGAATCATATGGGATAAGCTTACGGCTTGCATGCAAGGGAAGTCAGAGGGTGCAACTGAGTATTTCAACAGATTTCAGCAAGTATTTCCAGATATTAGTAGTGAAGATTTAAGTACAGAGCCAGGAAAGAGGCTATTTGTTGATAAGTGTTTGTGCATGGATTGTTTCCTAAAATCCAATCACAGATCATGACTTCTGAGAGTGCGTGGCAAGCAAAATCACAATCTGAAGTGTTACACATGGCTCAGTATTATAAAAATAGGGTTCATACAGAGAAGGAGAAGGTGAAAAAGAAGGAAGGAGACCTGAAGACTAGAGTACTATTGCAACAGATAGCTAGAGGAGCCAGAGGTGGGAATACACAGTTCAGAAGCCAATTTACAACACAGGGTGGCACACAAATGGGTCTCATACACATAAACAAGTGTGCATATTGTAGACAGGAGGGTCATTGGTGAGCACAATGCCCAATCTTTTAGCAGAGATCAAATAGTATGTATGGTGCCATTGGTAGACGATCCAGAGGCCATCCTGGGATAGGGGGTCCTGGTAGAAATCAGTTTGCACAGAACCAACAGACACCATCACAAGATAATCAGCAACAGAGTGTTAGTAGTGGAAATATTTTTGATAATCCTTTGAATGTCTATTTTTCTGAGGATTTTGCATCTGACGACATACTGTTCTGTTAGGACAGCCAAAAGCAGGGTCTGGAACCGATACCTATTCCTGTCGATCAGAAAGGGCCCTATGTGGAAATGAAGGTGGGGAATAGGGAGCATCTCTTTTTGATAGATACAGGAGCACAGACATGTTCTATTGATCATTCACGATTCCAGATATTCCACTGTCAGGGCAGAACAACATTTCTGTAGGGTTCTTTGGTACGCCAGTGGTTAGTTCGGTCTCTCGGCCGGTACCAATTTCACTGGGACCATTTACTGATTCTTGTCCATTTCAATTGATGACAAATTGTGGCAAAAATTTGTTGGGATTGAATTTATTAAATAAATTGAATGCTGTGATTTACTGTTCGCCAGATAGAGTGTACTTAACAATTATGCCCCAACAAACTTCCGTTCCACAATTATTGTTTATGCCTTTACCAACTGAATTGAATAAGGTTATGACATGTTTATGGGCAGTTAATGACAATGAGGTTGGAATTTTACTGGTTGAGCCAGTTAAAATTGTGTTGAAACCAGGTGTTAAATTGCAGCGTATTCTGCAGTATAAGATTTTGCTCGAAGATGAACAGGCTTTGAAAGTATTATTTCAGATTTCGTACACCGAGTTGTAATTAAGGAAATTGCGGGCAGTGTGTGTCTGTAATCGTTCAATTTTAGAAGTCTATAAGAAAGGGGATAATGAATTCCTTTTAATTTTATTATTGATTTGCGTGCAATTAATAAGGTGGTTGCTTTACAGTTTCTGATTGTACCCGATGTCAACAAAATTCTGACTATGCTTACAGCCACGGCTACACATTTTAGTGTTGTGGATTTGAAAAATGCTTTCTTTAGTATTCCTGTGCATGTTGATAGCAGATATTTGTTCGTGTTCACCCTAGGGGGGGCGCTCATTCACATTTACTTGTGTGCTGCAAAGGTACACTGAGAGTCCAAGTATCCGTGGTAGAGCGTTGAAAGAGCAGCTTGATACGCTTGAGTTTCCTTCCACTTGCACGTTGTTGCAATATGTTGATGATCTACTTCTAGCTGCTGATTCCGAAGATGCCTGTGAAGAGGGCACCGTGTTGCTGCTAATTCATTTTGCAGAACCTGGGCATAAGGCTTCATTGAAGAAGTTTCAGTATTGTTGACAGAAGGTTGCCTATTTGGGCTTTCTCCTGTCGAAGGAGGGAAGAAGACTGACACAGGAATGGATACAAAGCATCTCTGATATGTCTGCTCCAAATACACAGAAAGAGGTCAGAGCTTTAATAGGCATGGCCTCATTTTGTAGACAGTGGATCCCGAATGTTTCGTTGTTGATAGAACCTATGTTGGCACTGACAAAGAAGGACATTTCTTTGCCTTTACCGTGGAACATGGATTGCCAGAAAGCTTTTGATTTGCTTAAGGCTGTGTTGTGTTCAGCACCAGTTTGGGCATACCAAATTACGAAAAAGCCTTTGTTTTGTATGTGCATGAACGTGATGGATGTGCTTTGGCTGTTTTGACACAGGAACATGGGGGCAAGAATCGGCCGTTCAGCTATTTCTCCTCCACGTTAGACCCTGTTGCATGCGCTTTGCCGAGATGTTTGAGAACTGTAGCTGCTGCTGCTGCATCCGTGATACAAAGTTTTGATATGGTTTTAGGTCACTCTTTAACCGTGATGATATCCCACTCCATAGACGTTCTATTAAACAGAACACAGATGCAACATCTCACATCAGCTCGACTAGCATGGTGCAAGCTGATTCTATTTGCTCCGCATATTCAAATTAAGAGATGTTGTTCATTGAATCCAGCTGAACTATTGCCTTCTCCACAAGAGAAGGATTGCAGTGACGAAATGTCACATGATTGCCTCTCTATTACAGAACAATGAAAAAAAGGGCAGAAATGATTTATTTGATACACCTTTAAGGAATCCACAAGGGGGGCTATTCTGTGATTGCTCCTGTTTTAAACTGCCAGATGGTACATCTACCGCTGCTTATGCAATCACCACATTATGCACTATTGTGGAGAGTTAACAAATTCTGCATAACTCTGTGCAAGCTGTAAAGATTATTGCATTAACCAGAGCTTGTGAAATTTCTGAAGGGCTTAGTGTAAACATATATACAGATAGCCAATACGCATTTGGGGTGGTTCATAATTTTGACTATGGGCTGAGAGAGGATTCTTGACCTCAGATGGAACAAAAATTCAACGTGGCACTCTGATAGTGTGGTTGCAATCAGCACTTGTGCTTCCTACACAACCAGAAATAATGAAGTGCGCCTCACATCAGAAAGTGACGGTCGATGTAGGAAAAGGACACGCTTTGGCTGACAGAATAGCCAAACAGACTGCTATTGATTTGCACTTAAAAATGTACATGTTCGATTCAGCAAGATGGTCTACTGATACTTGTATGATGGATGAAGGGGTTAGCAGTGTAAAAGAAATTCAGGCTGAAGCTACTCCAGAAGAAATCAAACAGTGGGCTGAGGGTCCAGTGGGTCTAGACGTTGAGGGTTGTTGGGTAGATAATGAGAAGCAAATATGGATGCTACCCAATGCCTATGTCACTGCTATGGTCACCATGGCTCACTGTTATGGTCACCATGGCTCATGGCCCAACACACATATGTGCTAAAAAGATTTGTCAACAATTAGATCCCGTCTGGTATAACACTAATATCCAGAAAACTGCTGAACGTTTGGTCCAGAGTTGCATGATATGTTTGAAACATAACATTGGGAAGGTAACACTGACACAGAAGGGCCATTTTGGCCCCCTCTCCATGCCTTTTGAGGTGATCCATATTGATTTCATTGAGATGGAACATTGCCAAAACTATAAATATGTCTTAGTTGTGATCTGTGCCTTTAGCAAATGGGTTGAGGCTTTCCCACTAAAAGACGCCAAAGCAATGTCAACGGCAATGACCATGCTTAGGGAATATTTCCCTAGGTTTAGCTTGACAAGAGTAATTTGGTCCGATATTGGCCCACATTTTCTCGCTGCTGTCATTCTGCAAGTATGTGCAGGATTACAGATCGATAACCAGTCCACTCGGCCAATCATGCTCAGAGTGCCATCCTTATGGAACGCCATTTCGTTATCTTAAAGAATTAAATTACTAAAGTCTGTGCACATAGCAATCTGAAATGGCTGGATGCTTTGCCAATAGCCTTACTATTGATGTGGACGACCGCATAGTCAAAGATAGGGCTCTCCCTCTATGAGATTGTCATGGGGAGATCAGCCAACGTATGGAATGCACTGAGGCCCAAACAGTTAAAAGATATTGAGTATCCGCTTTTGTCTGATTATGGTGACCAGTTGACTTAAAACTTGAGTTTGATTCACCAACAGGTACAAGCAGCACTCCCTGTAAAATACAAGGGTCCATGTCACCACCTCCGACCTGGTCAGTGGGTCTTGGTGAAACATTTCGAGAGGGCTACCTGCCTTGCACCTTGTTGGAAGGGACCCCATCAGATCCTTTTGGCTACACAAACTGCAGTACGAGTGACCGGAAATAAACACTTGATCCATGCGACACATGTGAAGAAGATTCCTTTTCCTCTTCCCTATGACGAAGGGGAGGAGAAGGGAATTGATTGTCCTGATGCTCATTACGAACCTGCTTTGAGTGACACATAAAAATTCTTCATGAGCCCGTGAGTCCTGGGAGATTGCTGCTTCTTCGAAAGCCCTTCCTGAGCCCGTGAGGCCTGGGGAGATTGTTTCTTTTTCTATAATTTCCTCTTCACCGTCGATCAATCTTGTTTCTGCTTCTTCATCTTCTTCAGGAAAGGACGACGCTTTGTTCCCTGATCATTCTGTACCTGGAGTTTTAAGGTGCAATCTGCGACCACGGAACAGGATTTAGATTTAGGGCCTGTTGACACTACATTAATGTAAAAAGAATAGGAAAGTGCAGCTAGGATTCTGTACCCACATGAAACCCACAAGAAACCAATGTTGAGCCTGTCCCTTGTCATTCCTCTGCTGCATACGATAAGAGGCAGGGACCAGCAAAGTTACCTTCAATCAAGATAGGCCACGTGGTCAAGTGCCACCCACAGATGAACTAAAAGAGCCTAACAGTGAGGCTTCTCAACGGACACTGAGAAACTATGCTGTGTTTGGGCCCACTCGTACTAATAAGGATACTGATCGTTTTGCTAATAATGAGTCCACCCATCAAGGGCCATGGTCCCCTAGGACCAAATGGATACTGATCACAATAATAGCTTGTATTGTAATTACAATGACACTCGTATTTTGTTATCTGGAGAGTGCACATCCGCTTGATATTTTATTGCCAACTGCAAGTGTCTCCACTGTGTCTCCACCTTATGTGCATTTGCACACTCATCGTCCTGGAGACCTCCAACACAGAGGGGGTTATCATAACAACACCCTCTTGATGATTATGAACGCAAAACATGCCATTCTAAATAAGACCAATGGTTGGATATGTTCACATCTGCCACAACACGGGGGAAAAGGATTGGGGTGGTATATACATCCTCTACCTCTAACTACTGCTTGTTATGCTTCACGTAGGGCATATTCTTTGGCAGGTGGAACGATAGTGTCACTGGGAATTTTGATGGGACTAATCTCAACGAGTTTAAACAATGAGTTTTAGCACCTTTAGGATGTTCTCTGTTTGCAAATAAGAGCAAGCTAAACATTGCTTCTACTAGGCCTTCTAATAGACTCTCCAGATCTTTCCAATCTATGATTATCTTTAAAATGGCGCCCGTAGATAATAGGCATGCCATACCTCCTTCCTATACCATTAACCATAGTCCACACTCTGTTCCATTTTGCATACAAAGAGAGGGTTCCCAGCCAATGGGTACATTTGAGGGATGTATGAATACTGCTGTACTAACCAGTGAGGATAGACCTCTGTATGTAGAAGGTACCGTTTACTTTGTTTGCGGTAATGAAGTGTATCCATGGTTGCCAAGAGACTGGAAGGGTACTTGTTATTTAGGAATACTGTTACCAGGTGTATATGTCGCCACCACTGCTGAAGTTTCTAGAACTTGTCCCAGGTGGGATGAGGATGGTGACACTCCCTCACAGATTCTGGGTGATGTTGCTAAATCCTTTGTACCATTTTGGGGACAGATAATAAACTCCCAAGATATTAGAATATTGGTGAGGGTTTTAGAGAAAACCATCAATGAAACCACTGACATCCTATATAACATGTCATTACAGCAAAAGTCTATTAGATTAGTGGCTCTCCAAAATAGGATGGTGCTAGACATCATTCTAGCTGAGCGTGGTAGAGTGTGCAAAATGGTGGGATCTGCGTGTTGCGCTTTTCTACCCAATTCATCCCCCACCATATTTAAGCCAATTAGGAAATTACACACCTTGAGTACTGAGGTACACGTGCCAGAGGGAAACTGGGATATTGGCACATGGTTCTGGGACTTGTTACGATCTTGGAGCTGGAAAATCTTTGCAGTCCTAATGGTGATCCTTGGCATTGTACTGTTTTGCTGTTATTGCAGACAGTGTCTTCCTGTCAGCTGTTCCATGATAGGGGGAAGTTGTGCACAACCAGTTGGTAAATTAGAACCTAAGACACATAGGCCGGGAATAATTACTAATGCCTTGGTAATGCAGGACATCGCCAATAAGGAATTATTGGCGATCAATATTTTTGAAGATATCGATTCAGGATGCTCTAATGATGATTCATGGTTTTCGGATGATGCTGTTTGAGTAATGCTCTTCGCTTAGGCCAAAAGGAGGGTTTGCAAAAGTATATTTTGCATGAATACTGCCTGATAGTAAACGATTGACCTAAGCACATTCGCATCGCACTATAAATTGCATTGAATGAACCTGAAACAGGCTGACTACGCCGCCATTCTGAGTTATCTGACATTTTGATCACCTCTTGCTTTCTGTCCCATGTTTAGAATTGTGTTTTTGGCTCCAGCAGAGCAAAATTTGTACTGTTTCCATGATGTCAACGTAGATAAGAATGTTGAAGCTGCTAAAGTGGATTATTTGTTCTACATTGAGAAACATTGGAGTTAAACAAAAGCCGTACTAATCAGTAAATTAGATACCATCTGTTTCAATATTGCCTTCCCCATTCAAACAGCAAAGTAGAATGATGAATAATTGAACGTGCTCTTCTTGCAGAAATCTTTGTTTTCGCTCCTTCAAACTAAGCTGATTTTAAAATCAAGAACAAATGATAGACAAATATAAGCGAGCAAAATGAGGAATGTTACCTTTGTGTCTTATATTTGGAAAACATGCGAAATGTTTAAAGGAAAACAACAAACTATTCAAAGATGTTTAAGCATGAATATGTTATGTGTATAGGCCATGAAACCTAGTATTACATGAAGAGGGGCTGGACGATGAGTCTGGGATTGTGGAAAACTTGTAAAAATACTTGTGTTTTTGAAATGTCCAGCACTCTCTCCTCTCACGGTGTCTGCTTGAACACATTGCGGGGTTTTGAGAGCCAGACAGCTGCCTGCTAATAAATGTACATTATACTTTGACCTTGTAACCGGCATATTTCTATTATGTGGTATTAAGCCTGGATATTCATTAATCTTTCACATGTCTTGTGGATACTGGTTACATACAAGATGAAACAGTGAAAATCTTGGAGAATCACAATGGTATTCAGATTTGCAACCAATTTCGACATAAATAGGGTGACCACCCCAGTCTTCCAATCATATTCAACTAGCTTCTCTAACATGTACTTTATGTATTTATTGCAGCTTTGTACAAGTCCGTCACTTTGAGGGTAATAAATGGCATATGGAGCATCTCATTTTTAGGAAAAACGTCACTTCGACCATCAGTGTGTATAAAGAACAGATTCCTTGATCCACCCGAGCTCAAAGCCTTCTCAGAAAAAATAAGGTCTTGGATGTTTCAAAATGTTTTGCGTGATTGTTTGATCAAAGAAAAATAGCCTTTGGATACCAGGTGGCATAATCTCGAATCATACGATTGCTCCCACTGCCCAAAGGCTCCAGAGTTTCTATGGTTTCATTTCCTATTCTACTGAATGCCATATCAATGACCAGGATAGGTAGCAAAGGTGCCTTTGGTAAATTAACTGCAGATTTTTATTTTTTTTGCATATCGGCAGATAGCACAGTATTCCCTGAGTTGTCAATATGCCGGGTCAGGAAAATATCAATGTGACGTGACCTAAATTAGATGATTCCTTTGACATTTTTAATTGCCCGCTCGAGCTCTTGTGAATGTTATCATTTACAGTACAGATTTTCCACTTTAAGATGACCACCACTTGATATCATGCGGAATAAGTCCTTCTTCAATGTTAATTGCAGTTGCTTCTTGCGGTTTCAGTTCCGTCTGGAATAGATTTTAATTTCTCTAACACAACAAAATATAGGGCTGTCGCAGCTCTCTTGTAATCTTGGCCTCATGACGCAAGCACACTGTTGAATTTGCAGCCACACATAAAGTTATGAGGTGAAAATTAAATTATTTCTCCAGCTTTATATTTCGGTACTTTTTCTTCAACTATTTCTTTATTACCGGATCCATTATGTTCACAGTTGAGGACAATTGGTTGCTGCAGCAGGCATGAGCTCTTCAGCCGCTCTGCGATTCATTTGGCACCTTGTTGCCAATCATTCTTGGAAATTGGTGACAACTGCCCAAACTTTGTGGTAAGAAGTAGAATACTCCATTCCAATTTTCTACTAGTTATTTGGCTCTTCTGGTGCCCCAGCGTTTTGAATTGTTTTGCCATTTTCATTATTTATTCCTCAGTTGACCAGTTTCTTTTTCCTGTTGAAATTGATACCTTTTGAGATATAAAGCTCTTCTTTACATGGGATTCACCTACAATCCCGAGTTGGTATGTAGAATTTGGGCTGTTTCATTTCATTCATTTGACAACCGGCAGGCCCACATCTAAAGGTTTATCTAATATTTATGTTGTTTTTCTCACATTAGGTTGCACAGAGGACTGTTTTTTTATCAAAGCATAGACTTGACATCAGGCCCTTGACTCAGGTGTAAATAGGTATTCTATCTTTTGATTAAACATGGAGTTCAGAGTATTAGGTTGTTAGTCTAGAAATACGGATACCTCTACTTTGAGACCGCAAAAGCATTTTGGTGGCCGTGGGCCAACCGTCTCATGCACGATATGACAAAATATAGGTTTTCGAGCTTGCCAATGAACGGCTATTTTGATGTAACAAGAATTGCCATTTTGTTTTCTAACCATTGCTCATTCTTTTCTGTTCCTATTGTTTCGCAGTATATTTTCCGCTTACACTGCTCGACTGTGAAACATTGTTGTCTGTATGTGAAAAGGGCAAGGCCGCAGGGCCGTGAGGTTAACAAGAGTTCGCTGAAACACAAACGTAGGCAGCGCCAGGAAGAATGCCCGGCTCCCTCCCGAATGTAGCCTTGAAGCAGAGCTGCAGGGCATTTAATCATTTCACAGCTGCCAGCCAGTCTCGTTATATGGTAGAATATGTTAGAATAATACCGCTAAAGGCTTGAATTATGCTTTTCTTATGGCCCCCCTTTGCTGAGGCCGCTAGAGCATGTCGGCTCCCAGGACGCAAATAGCACCTGATAGATAGCAAGGTCGGGAATGCAACTCCCCCTCCCGTATGTAGTTAGCTTCCAAGAACAGAAGCGCCGTGTTCTATTCAATAACCGAAAGATGCCTTCGCACTCACAAATTGCAAATTGTTACTAGAATAGATGTTTGAAGGTGTCATAGTGTCGGAGATGTCCATCATCACACCAAGTTCAAAGAAACCCAATAAAAGGGGGGGTGTTAAACATGTCATAGCTGATTGTTTGATATGCATTTTGTATATATGTAACTGATGTACGTAATTCACTCTCTTGCGTCTCTCGAGGTCTAGAGATAAACGTCGCGGGGCGTGAGACCGAGATGGCCAACTGAGAATTTTGCTTTGCAATGAAACCCTAGCTTTGGGAATACAACCTCGTGTCTGGCGTCTCTATCGTGTGTGGTGCCTCACCTTGTTTCCATAGACGTCAGGGTCCCCTATGGGCCCCTTTCAAGGTAGTGATTTTCCTTTGAGAATTGTATTGGCCTTTTCACATATTTCTGCTTGCAATTTGTGTGATTTGGGTTTATTGATTCATTTCTTCACTTGTACTGGTTTTCTGGCTGTCTGACTGTTTCATGAGCACCAACCTGGGTGAGCCTCCTCTTGTGATCAATATTGGGAGTTCAGGGATTGCTGTATTGATTTTTGTCAATTTCCAAAATGGGTTTGGTATTTTTAATTAATTCTGTATGGGCATTGACAGTAATGGTTTGATTTGTTTGGTTTTTATTCAGTAGTTTCTTTTCCCTGATGAAAACATCAGAATTGTGTAAGATGTCGAAATCAGTCGAAGGTTGTCTTTTTAGTGGCTGAAAGATGAGAATTTGATAATTGAAGCCATCTCCACTGTTCAGCCACACAAACATTTCAGTTTCTCATTGTTATATTTGGTGTATGAATTCTGTGTGTTTTTCTGTTGTATTATATTCAATTCATTGAATCATCTTACATTGAAATGTATGTTGTATGTTTGCAGTGCGTGAATGGTTTGTTAAATTTTGCGAATGACTGTGGTGCTGGTTTGTGTGCATCCTTCATAATCATATTTTAGGTGGTTTCATTTTTTGTGTCATTTGTTCATTGTAATTAGGACAATTGTGATATTGATGCATGAAGTGATTTGTTTGCAAGTCAATATTAAAGCACAACTTTGAAATAAATATTCCTGGCCTTCTTTTTCCGCATATAGTGGACCTCAACCACCACCACCATTTGGAATGATCCAGGAACCAATATTTGGTATCTAGTTTTCACATCTCCCTTTGGCTTTTGTTCCACTATAGTGAGCAGGGATTGCTTTCAATGGTCCAAAGTGCAGGATTATTTATTTTGGTGGCTGCAAATAATTCTTGGAACAGTGTTAAAAGTGGGACCCCGAAAAGATCTTCGCAGGGGCCCTATGGATCCAAATCATTTTCTCCACTTTCTGTGGATGTTAATGTAGATTGATACCTCATGAATTGTTGGGTTCTCTAGTTTGTCCCACATTAAGTGGCCAATGGCTGCCCTACTGTGCAGGAGGGACCCCAGCTGGCCCGTTGGACTGGGGTTTTCCCAAACAGCACTTTAAGATGGAATAGCAGAACCAGTGAGATAGATGGGGGTGTAGATTAATACTCAAGCAGCAAATTAATAATGACAACTCAATGGTTTGGCAAAGGGAGTCTGTTTAATGACAAGTACAAAAAACGTGGAGTTATGAATATCAGCAGTGGCGAGATCTTCCTTCTCGCTTCAACTCCAATGAACTTCACAAAAATTACATCCTTTATACCAAAAACCCGTCATCGCTGACGTGAAACGCTAAATGTTTTGCTTGCAATTCTATTGGTTATAGGAAGGTAACTTTACTATATGTACTATATCTGTATACCGTAACGGGGAGAGGGGTTTGGATAAATAGCATCAGTTGGGGCATCTAAGCCCTTCCTTTAGAATGACTGCTGTAAACGTCACAAAGAGTACGATGTCTCATTGATTCTATGGACTATAGGATCCTAGATTACTTGGTACACTGTGATTGGGTTCATACCATGTCACCCTGTACTTTTCCACTTAACTTAGCAGTATGCAGAATGGTCAGCAAGGTGCAGGGTGCCCGTCAGTTCCCCTAGCCTCCCACCAACCAGTACCACCACCCATCACTGACCCACTGGCTATGTTTCAATTTGTTTCTAATTTGTAGGCCTCAATGCTGCCTCTCTGTCTGGGAAAAGACAGATATCTGTGCATGGCTCAAGGCCGCGCGTAAGTGTGAAGGCCCCAACTCTTCTTGCTTGGCGGGTCACGTGTTTTAGGCACTGTGAAATTGTCTCGTATCCATGTAATTTGTGTATTTGATTTTAGCTTTCTGTCCACCAAATGCCTTCTGCTGCTTTTCTCGACTCCTTTGAACAGGATACTCTGCTCTTGGTGTCATAAATTGTATTAGCCTGTGTCAGCTAGGATGACATTGGTTTCGTTGCACGGGCCTCATGCCTCTGAGTTTCGTTTCTGTTCTTGGCTTTAGATTCCTGTGTTTGCGGGACTTCTCTCCTGGGGCCCCTGGTAACTTACGGTTGGTTCTGCTCTTTTGCAAAGTGGACATGTACGTTATATAAAGTGCTCCTTTTGAGGTAGATATGCATATGTGGTTCTTGACGCATCTTATTTCCTACTAAGTATAGCAAGCCACACAATTTCCTCAGCTTTCTTGTGTTTCCAAGCACATGTACACATATAAACTGGTTGCATATCTTCATCGCTTTTATGGCATAAGCTTCTTATACTTGACATCATCCTTACACTTAAACTCAGGATGTTGCTTATCCATGGTGTTTCGTCTCTTTTCGTTATTCACATATCGTTGTTTTCTTTATTTGCGAGTCAGTCCGAGTTCTTGTGACGTCACCATTCATCTTCTTTTCGGGCTTTCTTGGCCTCTTCAGGGACTGTACTCAAACGATCTTCATTCCGTTTTATTTGTTGATATGGTTTCCTCATTGGGTACTTTACTGTCCATGTTTTCTTTGATGTTGGTACTTCAATAGGTGCTGTTAGTCTGATTTATTTGCTCATCGTACTTCACATATCTCAGCGTGAATGTTCCTGGCACTTCAAAATGGGCGCTTTGAGTGCGGGTCATGCTTGGGACCTTCTCTACACTCCCCCCTCTGGGCGATTCATCAACCACTTTCATTTTTCCCTTGGTATCCACCTTTTCTGCATCTTCGGCATTCAATTGCACTTCTTTGTCTGGGTCTATACATGACGGCCTGAAGACATGTCTCTTTGGGGTCCATATGTTTATCACTCCCTTCAAGCTTCCTGCTGTCCTCACATGTTCATCTTTGTTCCATGTCATAAGTTGACACTGTCCATTTGGGCTGCAATAAATCCATTTCCCCACATAGATTCTGTGTCTCCTTGGATATCGAAACTTTGTTCCTTCAAGTGCGTGAATGCTAGCTTTTACAAAGTCTCTTATTTCTTTATCAGTCAGGACTTTGGGTTTCCATTCTGACTTGACATCAATCATGATCTTCATCCCTATGGCTTTTTCCCCAGCTTTCTGGCATTGAGAGATGATTAACTTGATAACAGAAAATCTGAGCAATGTCATCAGTAGTAGGTCTCCTAGGAATTTGAATTTGTCTGCCATCCATTGTGGAATCTATGAAAACAGTGATACGAGCCAACTGTCATCGTCTACTTCGTCGGTTTAATCAATCATTTGATTCTATAGTTTCGTCAGCATACCTATGGCTTCTGTTAGAGTTCCATTTTTGTTATCGTGAGAAGGTATAAATGTGCAACATGATTCTCCGATTCTTTGCACAAACTCCTCCATCCATTGTTGTGATCATGTCAAGGATGTATAGGTTCCGGGGAGTCATTAGTCGAATCACCCTTAATTCTTCCTTGATGGCGTTGAATCCCTTTATGGTTGTGTTGATTGTTTGCAGTAATTCCCATTTGGTTATTTGTAACCATTTAGTATTTGCTACAACTTGGATTCTCGGCATGAAGATTGTCATGAACACTGATGAGGTCTGACTAAACAGCCTGTGTTCATATGGAATCGCATCAAAGGCTTCTATTGATTTAGCAGGGAAATAATGTTCTCTTTTCATCCTGCTTCTTACTTCTACAGATCTCTTCTTGCTCAGGTGAGCATTTGCTTTCGGAAAACTGTCAATATTCAAATCACTTTTTGGAATCACCAGTGCTGGAACATGGGCATTTACTAATGTGTATGTACCTCCCCAGTTTTTCTGCAGTCTGATATATGCTTTGGATCCACATGCTCAATAATGATCCATGGTCACTGCAGTACCGTGTACCATTCCTGAAGCATCAAAGATTCGTCCACAGTTCAGATTTTCTCCCATTTTCCTTGTACCATTGTTTCTGGAGCACAGTTTCAGATTCTCCAATGGCACTATATGTAGGGGTCCTCCTCTGTCTTCGACTCATGTCATAAGATTCACAAGTTTTGGCCATAGTGGCTTGCATATTTTCTACGCATTTTCAATTGCTTCTTTGCGGGCTCCGGTCACCATCCATGCTCTGCAGATCACTACTCCTTTCTCCCATCCATCTGGTGAAAGCGCTGTTCCCCATATTTGCATTTGGCCTCTGTTCATCCATTTTCTGGCCTCTTCTGTAGATTTTCCTTTGACATCAAGTTTTTTATTCACTTCCCACCTAATGCCAGCTCCTTTTACTCCTGGCTTCTCATATCTGATCACATGATTTTTCACATAGGCTTTGTTTCTTGTCCTTATATCTTGTATGTATTCATCTTCATCTGGATCTGTCTTTTCAGTTGCCAATTTAAGGGAAGCATCACTTTCCATAAATTGACCTCTTGTCTTGCACATTGCTACATGTGATAGACAGTGTGATCTGGACGTTAATTTCTACGGGTTCAAAGATCTTTGATTTCCCTATGCTGTAGGGTAGGAGTGCGCAAACAAAGGTTTCCCCCTCTGTACTCCGTCTTCCAACTTCTTTCATGTGTTGGTACCATATGTTATTTCTCAAATGTGCTGTGCTGTCCAGGTAATCGTTTAATTAATTGTCATCTCCTTGTATGCTTCTCTTGATTCTCAAGGTTTTCATGTAATTTGCTATCATCACATGTTTAATAACATCCATGTAGCTTCTTTTCACTGGGGGATTCACAGGCACTACCATCCATGATTCAGGCCTCTTCATCTGTAGCAATGAGGTAAATGAAAGTCTTGCAATTCTTTCCTTCATCTCCTGTCTTTCCTTGGCTATGGTTATGAATGGCCAAATTGATTCTGCCACTATCTCTGCACGTAATAGTTTTGCGGGACTTGTGTTTGTTCTCATTATTGAATCAGGTGTTTTTGTCAATGCTGTCTCTGTTGGTTCATTCTTCAGCTCTTTTTGTCTTTTCAAAAGTTCAGATTTTCCCCTTCGTCTTTTCTATTCACTTGTGGGGTAGCTTCTCACAGTTGGTTGCCCTACCTTCTCCCCTTCTTTGGTCTGTGGTTCTGTAGCTATTGAAATTTGATCTGCTGTATGTGCACTCATTGTTTGCATGCGTGTGGTTGTAAGTAACCTGTTTTCACTCAGATTTTGCCAACCTTGTCTCAGGATTATTAACGTGCTTGTTACTGTAACTATATGTGTGTCATTGCTTCGCACATCCATCTCAAGTTCACTCACTCAATTGTCAGATGTGCTAGGGACTGGACTAACTACATAGGATCTGGGTGGCTTCATGGGCTTCATGTGTGCATCGTTAGGTGGGTGCACCGGACTCTGAACACTTTGTTTACCAATAAAAATGTAGTTCTAATCGTCAGTGACAATAAAACAATGATGAATATAATGCATAAGTACATGATACCTTTATAGGTTAGCCTACAACATTTACTTCTGGATAATAAGGGCGTCACTCCTCCTGGGGTAGAACATAGTTGCTGTTTTGATTTGTCATCTCGAACATTTTTAAGGAAAAGGCTAACGCTTTAATACAATCTTAGGCAATATTATTTCTGGATACTGCTGGTTCCTCTTGCGGGTTGCATGTACGGAAACAATTGTCCCTCTTGTCTGGACACTGGCTTGTCTTATCTCTAGATACAGTTCTCTCTTTCTACGTATTAGGAAAAGTCAAAATCACATACTACTTTCACAGTACACAAGTTTCATAGTTGATGCTTCTCATTTGCTTCATCCCAGACGACATATCACGTCTTTGTCAGTGTGACAAGAGTGAGGTCTCTGGCGATGCTTTCTCGATCTGTCCCTCGGTGGGAAGCTTCAAGGTTTCTTCGGAAACTCTGGTGGAGATTGGAGAGCTTAATTTGTACTACAATACCATGCAGGAGCATACTTAGCTGGGTAGGTTTTGCTTGGTCTCTGATGAACGTGAGGATGTCAACACCGGCAGGTCTCCCTACAAGTTCTGGAAATTCCTCAATTAGGCGAAAGAAGACATTGTTTACCAATCTGGTATCTTCTGGTGACAGGGACATTTGTTTTTCCCTTGCTGAATTCTGGAACTGTTCGGTACTCACTGTGAGTAGCTTCTATGATCTAGATTGATGTGGATAGTGACCTGGATGATGATGCCATTCAGGATTATGCTCAAGCATTCTGTGTTTGCCAGATCTCGAAGAAATTTGTATACATCTGTGTGTCTTCCGACAAAGTTTGGGTGCTCTTCAATTTGACGAAAAAAGATCATGTTGATGAGTGTATTCGCTTCTTCTTTTGTTTTTTCCTCTCTGTATTCTGGAAGTAGGAAGAACTGCTCAGCGATCACAGTGAGCAGCCTTCTTATTATCTTGTTGTTTTCAGGATCTTGCAGAAATTCGGGGATGCTAGTGAGCCTTCCCACTAGTGATGGGTGTGTCCTCAAAACTAGGTCAAAGTAGTTCAAAACGTCTTTAGTGATATCGCGACTGGGGGATGTCATTTGTGAGTTCAAACAATGTTCCTGTCTTGAATGAGTCTGGATACTGTATTTTCTTCCAACTCGTGTGTTTGTGATTGAAATTTGACATATTCTTTTCTTATCAAGGCTTCAGTGTGCCTCAGTCTAAAGTTCAAAGTCAATAACCTATGTTGTGGCTTGCATATGCACTTCTCTCCTTCACCCTGCAACTAGGATGCACAGAGTGTCCGTATTTTTTTTTATTTATAATTTTTTAAAATGTCTTTATCCTCTTCTCTTTGTGCTCAGAGGAATGTCTGTTTCCAAGCCACAAATTTGCACAAAAGTTTTTTGTCTTTGCTTTGCTGCTGGTCATGCGGCCTTCTTCCTCGCCATGGATCTTGTCTGCACGCGCTGTGGTTCTTCCCCGTTGTCTGTAGTCCCTTCGCGGTGGGGTACAGGCAGAGGGATTTCTCCAACGTATGGCTTGATATCGGCCAGGATAGATCCAAGCTCTTCTACCTTGTAGCTTGACTTCAGATGGAGTAACGTCTTCAACTGTGAACGGACCATTGAACCTTGGCTCATCACAAGTTTTCCTTATGTGATTCCTCACCAGGACGGTGTCTCCAGGGAAGACAGGAGGAACACATAGACTCAGAGCTGTGTCTGCAGTAGCATCTCCTTCTGTGCTCTGTGCTGCTCAGCACCATTTTCATCGTCGCTGCAGCTGGCCTGCAATTACAGTAAGACAAGATGGCATGCAGTTCACGTAATGTTGCATTTCAGACTCTAAGATTTCACTTGTCGGCTCAGCATCACACCGAGCTCTGCCTCGGGGTGTCAGGGGAATGTGCATCCTTCTTCCTGTTGCTATCTCGTGCGTATAAGGTGGTGGTCAGAACCAGGCTGGTTTCAAGTTCAAGGCAGTGCAGCCATCCTTTCTTTAGAGTAAGCTTCAACATGGCTAATCTTTCCATTAACAAGCCGTTGAGTTTCTCACAGATTCCATTACCTTGCGGGTGATACGCCGACGAGAACTTGTGCATTATACCAAGCAACAAGGTAATCTGCTCAAACACTTCGTTGACAAAGTGAGCCCCATTATCTGATCTCATGACTTCACATACTCCCCTCCTGGGAAATACCTCTCTCACTAGAAATGTGGCTGCACAGGTAGAGTTTGGTGTGTACATGGACCTTCTTCTATCCATCTAGAGAATGGACACACCACAATAATTTGATACCTGTACCCGTTTCATACTTGAATCATATCAACGTAATCGACATACAAGTGCTGAAAAGGACCATTGGGCCTTGGGATGACTCCTCTAATTACTTTTCGTGTGTGCCCAGCCATGAACTGCTGGCAGATCATACAGTTCATCATAAAAAAATGCAACATGCTCTGCTAAGTTCGGTATAAACCAGTCTTCAGTGAGAGTTGCCGCAAGATTCTCTTTTGTCATGTGTGCTGGATAGTGTAACTGCTCCAGTGCTAATTTTAACAGGGCTATAGGCATTACTGGTTTCCCAGTGATGTCTTTTTGCCACAAGCTTTCGGAGGGGTTTAAAGAACACCATCACCGCTTCCAGAGATTCTTTTCTTCCTGTGGTGCCTCCCCTTGGAGTTCCATTAACTGGGTTTGCCCCATATTATTATAGCCCTCAGGTTCATTTTGTGCAACAATAATTTTCTCGTTTACATCAGTTATTTCTACATCCATTATGGGTTTGTTCACCCTTGGACTCCATATGCTTGGCATCTGTGTCTGCTGCTTGATTTGCTCGTGAGATAAAATATGTCCCCTTCGTGTGGGCGGCGCACATCACGACTGCTATGCACACTGAGAGCTGTAGTGCCTTACTGAGCCTATCCAATAAGGCTGCGTTCTGCACTGGCGTGCCATCCACTCAGAGGTAGCCCCTCCTCTTCCAGCGTGCTAAGCCTGCCAGTACTGTTGATGTCACATAGGCGGAATCACTATATACCATCACTTCCAGGCCTGTGTGATTCTCAATCGTGAGTATCAATGCCAATAACTCTGCAACCTGTGATGAATAATGAGATATAATCGTGCAATAATGAGTACTCGAAATTCCCCATTTGCTGTGTGCTTCATCACAGTGGCGCCTGTATATCTTTGCCCATCGTTTTGATCGATTCTTGAGGAACCGTCAACGAAGACAACTTCTCCTCCTGCAAATGCATTTTCATTCACTCTGTGAATCTCATCATAAAATTCTTCATAGTTCGCTCAGTCATGTGTTGGCTCTCCTTCAGTGACTGGCTCTACTATAAACAGTGTGCAGTCAAAAAGTCAAAAAAATAAAGTGTAAAGACAAAAATGTCGAAAACAAAATGTCAAAGAAAAAAAGTCTAATGTTTTTTAAAAAAATTATATGTATTTTTTGGGTTTAGTAAGTAAAAAAAGGGGTAAAATAAAAAAATAGAAAAAAAGGGGGGTTGGGTGGAACCCCCCATTTCGAATAAAAAACGTAATGAAAAAGAATTCGACTTTTTTCTTTCGACATTTTTTTTCGACTTTTTGACTTTCGACATTGTTTTCGATGTAATGACTATAAACCGCTATAAACATAGCTGGGTTCACTATCTCGTATCGGACAATCTTAATCGACAGATTTGATATGATCACTTCATAAGCAGAAGCTCTCTGAGATGTCAACGTGCCCTTTGGTTTCTCTAGAATGGCAAATAGCGCAAGAATGGCAAATAGCGTGTGCTCGACGTAAAAAGACAGTGAGCATCCTATCACAATGGTTGTCGTTTTGTCTATAGCAAATGCTGTGGCAGCTAAACTTCGTACGCAGGGGACGTGGCCTCTCATCACTGGGTCCAAATTCCCACTGTAGTATGCCAGGGGCTTGTACCCCAATGTTGTTCTCTGTGTGAGTACTGTCATCATGACGCTGCCATTAGTGTGTGAGAACAGGTATAATTCCTCTGCATTGTTGGGAATCCCTAAAACGGGTGCCATGCAAATGGCTTTCTTGAGTTCAGTAAACCCTTCCTCCATGGTCTTGGATCACACAATTTTTTTCTTTCATCACCTGTGCCTTCTTTAGGGCCTGTAACAAGGGCTTGGTATATGAGCTGTAGTCAAAGACCCACACTATGACAAAATTGCTAAGACCTAGAAAGCATTGCATCTGTTTTATCGTGTGTGGTTGGCTGTGTTCAGTATGGCTTCAGTCCTTTCCGGGGTAACTCTTTTCGCCTCATGTGAGATCAGCTGGCCTATATACAACACTTCTTGCTGACAATATTATAACTTTTCTTTGTCGACTTTATATCCTTTCTCAGACAGTATAGTCAATGTCTGAATAGAATTGTGTCTGCACTTTTCCTCTGTGGTGCTGCAAATTAAGATGTCATCTACATATTGCAAGACAACACTCTCTAACGTGATATTGCTGAAGTCCATCTGTAGGACTCTATTGAAAATTGAGGGAGAGTCACAGTACCCCTGGGGTAACCTCATGCTTTCCAGACGCATCTGTCTGAAGGTAAATAATGTCAGATCTTATGAGTCTCGATGCAATGGGATTGAGAAAAACGCATTTTTCAAGTCAATCACTGTGAAATATTTTGCCTCAACAGATATATTACATAGGATTGTGGCCGAGTTCGGGACTAAAGGGAACTTGGCTTCTATGATATTGTTTATTGGGCGTAGATCTTGAATTAGCCTCCAAGACCCTCCCTTTGATTTCTTGACAGGATAAACTGTGGTATTGCATGACGACTCTGACGTCACTAAGAGGCCCTGTTCCATCATAGCCGAAATTGTCTTGAAAATTCCCTCATCTGCCTCCCTAGACATGGAATACTGTCGTACCTTTGGTAAAATAGCTCCTGGATTCAGTTTAATTTTGACTTCTCATACTCCTTTCAATAAGCCTACGTTATAGCGGCCTGTGGTCCATACTGAGACAGGCACCTCGGCCATGTCGTCATCAAAATATTCAGGACGTTTCTGTGCCAACATCATTCTCTGGGGCACTTATCGTTTGATCATCTTGGCCCAGAAAGTGAGATTCACTTCAACTGTTATTTCCTCAGTGCCTCTTCATTCGTTGAACAGATCGTCATCCTTGATGTCAGTCAGCCTGTACCCTTCTTCAATTGAAATCACTGTGCTCCATTGTCAGCCTTATCACCACAACCATCGATCAAAGCCATTTCCCCTCGCAATATGGTTGTGTGCATTGTCAAGGGAAATACTCATCCCTTCTCCTCGTGCATAGGTATTCTTGGCTTAAATAAAAACTCATCTGGGGTCCCCATGGTTTCGTGTGCAAGGCCTGGTAGCCATGCCATCAGCACCCATACTCCGAATGCAAATATTTCAGACTCCAATGGGATATCTCTCATGGCTGTGTGTCCTGTGTATGCTCTAATTATCTCGCATACGTTCAAATAGTGGCTTCCTGGAGTCGAGCACAAAAATGATACTTCTCTTTTTCTTTTCTCAACCAACAAATATCAATTCGTATTCCACAATATCTCAGTTACTCAATCGCAAACTTGTTCATGCTCGTCCCTTAGAGGAAAAATGTTCATCCTATGGCGTCACAACACAAAACACATAAGACAGACGTTAACAGACTAGACAAACTCCAGCTGGCTACACAGATTTCTGCCCCTAATCTTACCCCGACATGGGGTGTAAGCCCATCCATTTCACAGCATCTTAAACCGCTGTGGTCTATTTATTTTCGTTTTATTCAGGACTATGGATGCAGGCTTCTTCTAGCCGCTATATTAAGCGTTGGAATTTGGGTTTATCCTTTCTCTTCTCGGCTGTCCTCCTCTGTATTCTTATGCACTACTTGGTTACCCCTTGAGTCTCTATTTCCATACCTTCTACTCTATTTCTAACCATTTTTTAGTTTTTCTTGCCTCTCTCCGTTACCTTCCCTCACTTGTTCTAAGGCATGCACTTTTGCCAAAGTATTTAGTCTTTTTCACTCACCGTTCGCATGTTTCCTCTCTGAATGCTCGGGATCACCACCTTTGTCATTGTCTCGCCTGCTGTTCGCCCACTCAGCTGCTAGTAAAAGTGGGAAGGGGTTTGTGGGGGAAAGTACGGGTCCCTTCAAGCCTGCATCTGAAGGTTTTGCTATTTACTCTAACCACTATCTATGGGGAGCTTCACGGTCAACTTAGCCAGATGGCAAAGGACTCGTGATATAGCTGAGAACCTAGAGTCACTTTATGTCGACGGTCAATGGATGCCTTATCTAATCGATAATTGATAACCATCAATCTCTGCTACCAAGTGTGCAGGAGGGACCACAGCCGGCCCATATGACTGGGGTTTTCCCAAAAAGCACTTTAAGATGGAATAGCAGCACCCGTGAGATGGATGGAGATACAGATTAGTACTCAAGCATCAAATCCATGATGACAACTCAATGGTTTGGCAAAGGGAGTCTGTTTAATGACAAGTACAAAACAGGGGAGTTATGAATATGAGCAGTGACGCGATACTCCTCACTTCAACTTCAATGAACTTCACAAAAATGATATCCTTTATACTAAAAACTCGTCATCGCTGACGTGAAACACTAGAAATGTTGCATGCAATTCTATTGGTTATAGGAAGGTAACTTTACTATAGGTACTATATCTGTATATGGTAACGGGGAGATGGGATTGGATAACTAGCGTCAGGTGGGGCATCTAAGCCCTTCCTTTAGAATGACTGCTGTAAACGTCACAAAAAGTACAACGTCTCATTGGTTCTATGGACTATAGGATCCTAAATTACATTGTACATTGTGATTGGGTTGATACCACGTCACCCTGTACTTTTCCACTTTACTTAGCAGCATGCAGAATGTTCAGACAGGTGCAGGGTGCCCATCAGTTCCTCTAGCCTCCCACCAACCATTACCACCATCCATCACTGACCCACTGGCTATGTGTCAATTAGTTTCTAATTTGCAGGCCTCGATGCTGCCTCTCTGTCTGCGAAAACTCAGATATCTGTGCATGGCTCAAGGCTGCACGTAGGTGTGAAGGCCCAACTCTTCTTGCTTGGCAAGTCACGTGTCTTTGGCACCGTGAAATTGTTTTGTATGCATGTAATTTGTGTATTTGATCTTAGCTTTCTGTCCACCAAATGCCTTCTGCTGCTTATTTCGACTCCTTTGAACAGGATACTCCACTCTTGGTGTCATAAATTGTATTAGCCTGTGTCAGCTAAAATGACCTTGGTTTCATTGCACAGGCCTCGTGCCTCTGAGTTTCATTTCTGTCCTTGGCTTTCGATTCCTGTGTTTCTCTCCTGGGGCCTCTGGTAATTTGCGGTTGGTTCTGCTCTTTTGCAAATTGGACATGTACGTTATATAAAGTGCTCTTTTTGAAGTAGATATGTATAAGTGGCGCTTACTGCATCTAATTTCCTACGAAGCGTAGCAAGCAGCACGATTTCCTCAACTTTCTTCTGTTTCAAAGCATATGTACACGTGTAAACTGGTTGCATATCTTCAGCGCTTTTATGGCATAAGCTTCTTATACTTGACATCGTCCTTTTACTTCAACTCAGGATGTCGCTTATCCATGGTGTTTCGTCTCTTTTTGTTATTCACAGGTCATCATTTTCTTCATCTGCGAGTCAGTCCGAGTTCTTGTGACGTCACCATTCATCTTCTTTTCAGGCTTTCTTGGCCTCTTCAGGGACTGTACTGTGATCTTCATTCTGTTTTATTTGTTGATATGGTTTCCTCAATGGGTACTTTACTGTCCATGTTTTCTTTGATGTTGGTACTTCTATAGATGCTGTCAGTCTGATGGGTAACGGGCAGAGCGCCACAGCAGCTCTCTGCCGGTTTAATTGCTCATCGTACGTGTTATGCTTCATCTAAAACATGGCGCTGATGCGCAGTGCATTCTGGGGGCACTCTGAGTTATAATGGATATTTATTCCATGCCTCAGTGAAAACTGCAATTGCTTTGCTAAAAGACATGCTTTCAACGTTATTCGTTGCTGAGCCTGATATGCAGACCTCAGTCAAGGGCATTGTGCTGGGAAAGCTGGTTTTGTTATGTCTTGCTATGAGTTATGGAATTGTTTTCCGTGGTGTTTTAGAAGAGGGAAGCTTTGCTCCTTGGGGGTTACTGTCGGTTGATCCGGCCGGCAACCAACGGTTACTCAGCAATGTGCAAGTGCTAATGCCAGAAGGTTTGAGAAATTGCCACCCCTTTTTGAGGAGGGCATGTATATATGGGAAGCTCTGGAAAGGTCAGTGGGAAAAAACACAAAGACCTCAGTCGGAGGGAGGACGCCTTGTACCGACCTTCCTGTGGGCTGTTGTGCTCTCTTCCTGGCTGTTACCGGGGTCTTCCAGCCGCTTCTGGTGAGATGAGGGATTCAGTTACGCCCATAGTGATGTATTTTCTTTTGAATTCTCTATCTTCTCTGTGATTTATTTCTGTTTCATCACTTGTTGCTTCTTAGCTATGAATAAATAGGCGTATAAGTGCTCGTTATTTTGCTAACTGCGTATCTGGTTGTGAGTTATTGCTCTATCTACCTGCATTCAAAGTATTTTCTTTGCTCTGCAAATGTACTGGTGATATATAATTGTCTGTGCACTCTTGGTGAGCAATACAGTATGTCACGTATCACCTCTACACTACCTCTACCTATTCACCAAGGTTAAGACATAAGACTACACATTACTAGTATAATCGCCAGTGATCACCACGACTCCCACATCAATAGCGTGAGTAGCTGTCAATCATTATTTTGGGTCTCTGGTACAGTATGTGCCCTCTGGTAGAGATATTCCTGAATCCATTTGGATGAGGGCCTTTTATCCCTGGGAGATTACTTTTTTAAATCATTGTATACTATCCCCCTTAGTACTCTCCTCCACCTTCCCTTAATGCCACTCCATCCTCTTCTCTGACATAGCCTTCTCTGCCCTTTTTTACTACCTTCTTAACACCTCCTGAATATCCCTTTCGAACGTCAACTTTGATGCTCTCTCTGCACCTTCCTACGAATCCTTCCAAACTCTCCTCTGATGTTACTCCAACTTTCCTTTCAACAAACTCTCCTCCTCTCTCCCACATTCTCATTCCAACCTCATCTCTTCATAATCCTTTTACCTTCTATCTCTGCTCTACTTCAACCATCTCTCTCCATCTCACCTTGACCTCTATCCAACTCCTGCAAACTCTTTGTCACACGCACCATTTCCTTACAGTCAGCACACAGCTGAAGTGTCTGTGTCTTATATTGAGCTCTAGCCGTGCCCTTTCTGCTATACTTCCTGGAAGCATTAACACCATGGGTTATTAATTGATTACGGTCATGATTGGCTTGCTAGGTCACCATGTCTTTGCATACAAGGTGGGGATGTAGGACTGAGGAGCTATGCGGACTTAGCTCTGCTAACACTGGTCACCTTCTTGAATTGGAAATTGTGACATCAATGCCGATTCTCTGGAGGGAAGCTTCTCTCACGTGGCCAGGGAAAGGCAGAAGCTAGCTGACTTTGAACATGAGGGTGGCTATCTGCCGGTGGACCATGAGGGGAGGACACACTTGAGAGGCAGACACACACTGAATCAAAATAAACATGCAGATGAAATTCATAATTACACAGATGTCCCTGTGCAAAATTCTTGTATGGCTTATTGAGACGCAGCTAAAGAATTCACACATTTTCTTTACCAACAACCTTCTTTACCCCCCTTCTTTAGTATTTAGATAAGGAGGAGGGATTGAACAATGAGGATGATCTGCAGCTGTATTCAAACGCTGGGTTCTAGTCTTTAGAAAGTGTTAACTAATCCCAGGAAGTTTAAAACTGAACAGAATACAAGGGAGAGGCAGAGACTGCAGCGGAACGCAGCTTGTGCTGATGCTGGTTGGAATGATGGAGGGAAGCACACTGTGGAAGGCAACATGAAGGCTGGTGACAACGGCGTACAGAGAGACCGGGCCAAGAGAAGCTGACTGCTTTATTGCAATAGGCAGCCGCAGCCGCCAGAAGCAAAGGAAGATAAAGGGGGGCCCAACAGCTAATGGGACACAACCCATCAGAGAACTGAAGGAGAAGAAGACTGAAGGAAGTGAGGAAAGCCATAGCTGCCAGGCAAGCCCTGAGATCGTGAGTGGGCTACCAGAACGCTACAGAGCAAGTGCTGCATATCATTAACAGCGTGAGAAAGCCCAATTAAAGTAATTGGTGTAACTGATACAAATATGAACAGTGTTAAGAAAGGGTCTGTGACCCAAATCTTGGAAAGAGAGGTTGATACGAATGCAAACAGTGTGAAGAAAGGGTTGGTGACCCAATACTTGGAGGGAGTGCGTGATACGAATATGAACAGTGTGAAGAAAGGGTCATAACCCAGTGCTTGGAAAAGGACATTGACACAAATACGACTAGTTTTAAGAAAGAGTCAGTGACCAAATATTTGAAAAGGGGAGTTGTTACCAAAAAGAACTTTTCTGAGAAAGGGTCAGTGACCCAATACTGGAAAAGCATTATTTCTTGTATGAGAGAAAGAGTGAGTTGAGAATGGAAAAGTCCTGGCAAGAGCGTGAATCAAGCAAACAGTGAATCTGGGACTCACACCCATTAAAGGATATAAATCCCTGTTAGGAGAGTAAACCAGGCACTGTGTGAGACTTGGACCCATGCCTAAGAAACAGAACTGTGATATTCTGGCAGGATAGTAAACCAGGAGTAAGAAGTGATGTCAACCTGAAACCGTGGAACAGTGAGAACTAATACAGAAAGGAAAGACCCATACCCTTTTTAAGGATCAGTAATAAAGTCACAATACCCTGGCAGGAGAGTATATATATAATTGGTGTAATATAATTGTTTTCCACTGTATATATATATATATATATATATATATATATATATATATATATATATATATATATATTCAGTGGAAAAACTTTGTTAAAGGGACGTTATGGTTAAGTTGTGCTACTAAAAACCTATGCAATTCAGCGAAAAAACTTTGTTAAAGGGACGTTATGGTTCCAAGTAAAACCAAAAAAAAACTGAAATTCGCCAGTTATGGTAAGCTAAGCAACCATAACTCGTGCCACCACCGTGCACTGCTAAGACTAACACCCACAACGTCAAATATGACATCACAAATGTCATTGATGACATCACTGATGACATCACATGTATGTCTCCCTCTTTTTTCCTTTACTGACATATCTAGGCCACATGGTTTTCTTCAGTAACAGTCAGGAACGAAAAATTGTAAACGTACTATATTTGTATCCTTCAAGTTTGTTCTTACAGTAATTCCCTTAGGGTCCAGTCATATCATATGAAACATATACATAGGGGAAGACACAAGCTTGAAAGACAGCAATCCTTTCTGTGCATGAAGATAATCAGTAGAGTTATCAGCACTTTCTGATAGTTCTGTTGTTTTTTTATTACTGTACTTTCCCTGTATATGCTCATACTTGTATACATTGTACGCACACTACTTTCCTTAGGGTCCAGTCACATATACATAGGGTAAATAGCAGCTTTGAAACAGAGCAATCATTTATTTTCATAAAGATAATCAGTTAGGTTATGAATTGTTTCTGCTACTACTTCTGCATTTTTGCTTACTTCACTTTCCCTGTATATAACCATATTTGTATGTGTTATTGTGTCTTTGTGTTTTGTCTGTAATAATGCAATTATGTAATACGTGGGTTTTATTAGCTACTTATTACATATTTCACAGTATGCAAAACTCTAATAAGAAAACAGTTATCATTTCATTATTCAACATGTCAACATTATGAATATTATACCTTCATCATGTATGCTGCACACAATGCCTATGTTTCTGCACAAGTAGCTTAGTATACTGGATAGAACTTCATAATAGAATGCTATTTATATCAATGCATTGCTTAATGCACTAATTAGCTCATGATAAGAATTCCAATGATCCTTGACACTTTTTTCTCAACATTATAATAAGTATCCCTTGTACAGACATTTCATGAAAAGTAAATGCACATGTGATGCCATCAGTGATGGCATCAATGGCATTTGTGATGTCATCTTTGATGTTGTGGGTGTTAGTCTTAGCAGTGCACGGTGGTGGCGCAAGTTATGGTTGCTTATCTTACCATAACTCGCAAATTTCATGGGGTTTTCGGTTTTACTTCGACCCATAACGTCCCTTTAACAAAGTTTTTTCACTGAATTTCATAGGTTTTTAGTAGCGCAACTTGACCATAAGGTCCCTTTAACAAAGTTTTTTCACTGAATTCCATAGGTTTTTAGTAGCGCAACTTAACTATAACGTCCCTTTAACAACGTTTTTTTACTGAATTTCATAGGTTTTTAGTAGCGCAATTTAACAATAATATCTCTGACTTTATGTACAACATACTGAACCCCCTCTACTGAATTTGATGTCCGCGAACTCTTCTATTGTCCACGGACATATGAGGACAACAGCACCACGACCCAAAAAGTCTGGGGGGTATGTTTAATTGTTATATCATAGCATATGAACATTTTACAAATTCACAAACCAGCACACATACACATTATATGTAGTAATAAATAAGAAGTGTAACCCATATATATATAACACATTAACCATTCATTTAAATACAATATGTTCTAAAATGGAATATACCAAAAAAAGAAAGATAGTCTTCCAACATGGTTACCTCACAGAAACTCCACAACTAAGAGCAACAGCAGATCTACAGACCAGTAAGAACACACCTTACCAGAAACTAGTAAGTGTACTGCATTGTACTCATATATTTGTAAACTTTCTGTATTAGATACAAAAAAAGTGATATTATGTTTTTTTTCTCACAGAAATGTCTAGTACTCTGGAGTGGCTAGAGGAGCATTACCACGTGAGGAAATGTCTGAAGATAGTAAACCTAATGTTAGATACTTAACTATATAAACCAATTAATAAATATTATTTTATATTCATTTAACATATACATTTTTTTTTTTACAGACCATACAAAAATTCAAAATACTAAAGAAAATTAAGTATTGGATAAGACTCTCCAGCACATAGAAGAGAAAATGGCCCTACTCATGGCAGATTTTAACATTTTAAAAAACTTTGTGGAGGATTACTTGAAACAAACAACTACATACCGTTGTCCCACATATACCTGTCCCCCCTCACCATATCCCAGTCAATTATCCCCAAACCCTCTACATGAACCAAAACGTTTTGATGAGACTTCCATCCCTTCTTCACCTCATATAAATCCTGTTGAAACCCCCAATTCTCCTGTTTTTGTTTCAGTTTCTGCCTCACCTTCTCTGTCATAAATTTAACATCCATATAAAATAAAGTAAAATTATTATATTGTTTACTAATTAATTTCTTGTCTTTTTTTAAAAAGGAGTTCAGGTGTCCGTGGACAGCGTGGGTGTCTGGAATGTCCGTAAAGAAACGAAAATGGGAGCGTCCTAAGGACACTATATCTGTCCGTAATGTTTGCATGCAAGTTGAAACTGTTCTAAGAACACAGCTGGTGTTCGGGATGTCCGCAATCAAACTACCACATGCGGTGTCCTGAAATGTTCATCAATAAACAAAATGTATGTGTCCTGAGGACGCTAGACCTGTCCGTATTGATCGCAGGCGAGTTGAAACTGTTCTAAGAACACAGGCAGTATCCTGAAATGTTCGTAAATAAACTAAATGGGGGTGTCCTAAGGACGATATACTTGTCCGTATTGTTCGGAGGCAAGCTGAAACTGCCCTAAGAACACACATGGTATCCTGAAATGTTCATCAATAAACAAAATGGGGGTGTCCTGAGGACGCTAGATCTGTCCGTATTCTTTGCAGGCGAGTTGAAACTGTTCTAAGAACACAGGCAGTATCCTGAAATGTTCGTAAATAAACAAAATGTGGGTGTCCTAAGGACGCTATACCTGTCCGTATTGCTCGGAGGCAAGCTGAAACTGTCCTAAGAACACACATGGTGTCCTAAAATATTCGTAAATAAACAAAATCGGGGTGTCCTCAGGACGCTAGACCTGTTTGTGCTGTTCGTAAGCATGTTCAAACTGTTCAAAGAACACATCAAGTGTCCCGGGATGTTCGCAAATAAACAGAATGGGGTGTCCTGAGGATTCTATGCCTCTCCGTATTGTTCGCAAGCGAGTTGAAACCGTTCTAAGAACAAACGCCTGTCCGTAACTGTTCGTTTCACTTGTGACGCACTTTTAATTAGTTCCAGGACCCGAACAGTGTCCGTAGAACACCAACGCGCATGCGCAAAATAGTTTCAGTGCATTTGATGTCCTGCTGCCCTATCATAACCATTGCAGTTTTGTCTGGGAGGAAGTGGTGGCTCTGAAAAGAGCCTTTTGGTGGTGTTTGTTTGTGTTTGAAAAATTTGAAATGCTCAACACCTACTACAAAATGGATGGTGTAATTCCAAAAAAGGTCGCAATGCATTTTGTACATTTCTCAGAAAAATCTGATTGCCAGTATAAGTAAGATGGACTCTGCGAAAAATATATGTACTACGAAACATAATATTTTCATTGTGAAAAGAGGACATGCCAAAATCTTTTAGAAAGGCACAAACAGCCTTATAGACATTGCGCCTTGCTTTCTCCATTTGTGGACCAAATGAAGAAGAACGAAGCCACATTTGTCTCTGCACAATCCATGAAAAATTACTTGAGAATTTGGAAACATGTCCTTGACCTTCCCAAGTCCTTCTTTCATTGCAAATTGCAAAGAAATTCCAGACACATGTCCTAAACTGTTCCCTCCAGAATGAATTACAATTATGTCTGGATGTTGCTCTGTCTCCAAAGTAGCACAGAGAGGTAGCAAGTCCAACCACTTCATTCCACGTACTCCATGCCAGTGCTCTTCCACATGTGGAAATCCAAGATCTATGGCTACTCCACAGCTTTCTGCATGCACCTTCAACCAATGTATCCACGAGTCTCCCAAAATCAAAACAATCTGTTTTCTGAAACACACAGCCATAGGTATCTGTTCTTCTCTCAGCAAAAAGAGTATCTGAGAAACTCTCTCCTGGCACAACACACCCACTAAACTTTACTTACCAATCCCTTGCTCTGCTCATTCTCATTTGCATGCCTCCCCACCCCAAAATCCCCAGATGTAACACGCGATGTCCACGGACTACCCCCATGTCCGCGGACATATCGTAACATGGACAGTGCTTCTACCATTTCCATTTCACTTTCTATGCCATACCCTCATTGGATATAGCTAAGAAGTCACACGACCATCTATCAATCACATCCAAGACCTCTACATCTAACTGCATCATCATAGATCAGCACTTCAAATGTACTGTTAATCTGAGTACAAGTGTCATATCATTGGAAAGCACCTTCTACAAGAAATACTGTACAAGTCTCCAAGATTTCTACTTGCAGCTGCATGCATATCCATATGCATGCACACAAACTACAGGTATGCATATTTTATGTATAGTACATGTACAATTCTTATAGATTCATATAAACAGAATAACTGACTTTTAGCTTGTATTATCTATAAAATGAACTTACTGTCATTTTTTCCATCTCCTATAATCAACTGTCACTTCCAAACCTATCTGCTATTTAATTTCTTTTTACACACACATTTTCAAAGCATGTTGAACTAACATATTTAAAGTACAATATAAAGAGTTAACATACTCAAACAAAATTGCATGCACACAGTATGTTCAAATATCAAACAACAATACTTGTACAAAAACATAAAAATGTATTTATTTATTTATTAATGTATTTATTTATATTTATATAGCACGCAAGCAGCCCATGGCATTGAGGCGCTGTTACTTGCAAGAGCTTAGTTACAGGAATAGTGGCATTCAGTGGAACATTATGAATTCCACAAGGCATAGAACTGATATTTTGGTTGGTACAGTTAGTCATTACAATACAGCTTATGCATTAAGAACATATGATATGTATTCAACTGATGCCACGCATCTTATGTGAATAAGATAGTTTTCATGGTTTTGTGGAAGGCGCTGAGGGTCAATGTCAATTGAAAAAATCAATGTCTAAATTAAAAACAGTGCTATATACAAACAAAATCACTAATTTGTTTCCTTTACAATTGCAGTGAAGATCATTCTCCTGAAAAGAAGCAGCCAAATTTGAAGTACAAAGAACAACTAAGAAGAAACTTACTCATTCCAGAAAAAAAGTAAGTTGAATACCACCATAATATTTGCACTATTACGCAAACACACTGTAAGGTTAATTCATGCTATTTCTGTGCCTAAAAATAGAGATTGTGCACCATTCTGTCCACAAATCCCCATTTCTTAAACAGAGATTTACAGGCAGAATGGTGCACAAATTCCTATTTTTCGGCACAAAAATGACCCAACTCAGCCCCTAGAATTTTGATATTATAGAACCAACAACTGTTTTAATTGTATACCATTAGATTTACTATTTGTACTTCTCCACACCACTAGCTTACTTTCTACTGTCATCTGAACCCCAGTTTAGTAGCACATAAATTCAAGAATACCCATCCCAACTAGTTGTAGTTGCCAATGCACAATCACACACCATAAGATACATCTTTATCATTTTACTCAGACTCTCATGCTCACAGCAAACATACATTGCAGAACACCCCAACTCATACCTTCTTTTTTTTTCAACAGACCCTAAAGAATGCCTACCAAAAATCAAGTCCATAGAAAGCAACGCAGAAGCAGAGCAAATGAAAATAGAAGTGTCCAAAATAAGCATCCATCTCTAGCAGAATTTGTAAAAAAAAGTTCAAACAAAACAGCTAATACAGTCATTTAGCGAAACAAAACAAGCTTCAAGTACAGAAACTTTGGCTCCTCTATCAAAATGTAAAACAAACCAGAAAACAATTAACAAAAATTCAGCTACCAGTACAGATAAAACTGCTCCTATAAATCTTTATATAGTGCCAAGTAAGTATACCAAAAAAAGTATTTTAGCAAAAATGTTCCGTCACAGAGTCCTTCAAAATCTTATAAAAACAGGAGAGAAATCAGGCACATCCCTTAAAACCTATCGTAGGAAATTAATCTTAGAAGTGTTGATAGACAGTGCAATCCTTCTCAAAAGAAAGGTATTTATTTTAGTGTTAAACAAAATGAAACCACTAACAAAACTAATGACTAAATTACGAAAAATACTTCTCAATAAACTAAGTGTCAACAGAAATAACTTATTAAGTATCTGTGGAGGTGAGTGGAGTCACATTATAAGCACAGAACCATATTTTAATGAAGAAGCATACAAACAAAAGCAAATGAAATTGCCATACATAGCAGTGGACAAGGGTATCAAAAAGTTAATAATACCATAATGGAACAAGAAATACTGCTTACAAAAATATCCCCAGAAAACCTAGAATTATCTCTCCATTCAACTGAACCAGAACGTCTAGTATACAAATGGCCATGCACATCAATGTGTAACATTCAAAAAAAATCTTTCAAGTCTTTACGCCAATTCCTCAATCAATGTGTGAAAGGCAAAGACAAAATCAAAATTTAACTACTGCAAAATATGGATACCTGTCCAGTGCTCAAGTGCTCAAGTACACAGGACTACAAGGACATTCATTGGCCTGCATTTCAGGACCTACTTGCAAAACCACCTTCCATTATATCAAAATGATATCAACACATCATTCAACTATAAGAAATCTAGTCTATAAACTGTACTATGCTAAAAGTCCTGCTTTAGCACTAGCCAATTTAAATAACATTCTTCTACATGGTACAACAAAAGACCTACTTGAAGAAATCAACTATATCCAGAAAAATATTTTGGAAGTGAAAGCCACTTACAGAATGAAATAGCTTTAAAGCAAATTAGCAACAATTATATGCATGGCAACCATCTGCTACACACATACAAAAAAGAAATACTGAAATTTAAAAGTACATCTGCTGAAGTACCAAACCATGTGTGTATGTTGCCCTAGAACTTTTTATAAAAGTAACACAAAAACTGTAGACCTAACATACAAAATAGAAGTCAATGAAGATTCTAAATGGTTTGAATTAGCTCTCTACCTTATAGCAGAAAACAAATACGAAATAACTGACCCCTTAATACTTTGCAGTTATTGCACTACAAAACTTGACAACAACCAAACTCCTTCACATGCTATCACAAATAATTTGGAATTATTTCCATTACCAAAACCCCTACAACAACTCAATTTATATGAGAGCATCATAATTCAAACAGTGCACCCCTTTCAAGCAATAAAAAGCCTTCAACCAAAAACAGCAAAATTACCTCCCCCTGAATTAGTGAAAGGTATTCGCGAAAAAGTAGTGTATTTACCATTAGATCTAAAACAAAATGTGCACACTCTAGGAGTGCAACGTCCAATGGAGCAATCTTTAATTATCTTAGTAAATGGTATACCTACAAAGACAAAACATTTTTTGGCAACAACTGGTAGATTTACATAAAGTTAGACAAGCCTTGCAATATCTAATAGACAATAATGAATACTACAAAGAAATTAATATTGAAGAAAACTTGAAGGATACCACTGAAATAATTCAGGAGACACAAGAAGCTGGCCAATTTGAGCTCCAAGATCCTTCTACAATGTCCAATACTTTAGACCATTATACAATTCAACCATTGCACTCTAATGACACCGTAGAAGATGCACTAGAAATGTACCAAATGCGTCAAACAAAAGGATCACCAATCAGCATATGGGAAAAACGTATAGAAGCATGTGCATTTCCTCTACTCTTTCCTACTGGCAAAGGAGGAAGGTACGAAGATAGACCTATTCAAATTACAGCATCAGAATACCGCTCATTACGGATGTATTCTGAAGATCCCAAATTTAGACAAAATGTGGAATACATATCCCACCTACTCTTTGAAAGTGAACTAGCAACTTTATGTTACGGAGTTGCACACACATTAAAATCAGGATCCCACTTTCAAAATATGTCAGCTACACAATTATTACAAAAAGTACAACAAAAAGATGAGGTTTTACAATCAAATATTACAAATCTATTAACAAACATGTGTGGTACTAAAGAGTACTGGTTTCGACGTCATGGAGATGTACGTTGTATGATAAGAAACCTTGGCCCACCCACTTGGTTTGTTACATTAAGTTGTGCAGAATATGCATGGGAATATTTACATGATTTCCTACGCATATCAAACAAAAACAAAACAAACATAGATATACTAACACCTGGAGAACTTTGTTCTCTAGATCCTGTTAATGTTTCAAGATATTTTCACCATTGCTTCATTGCTAAGCTACACTTTATTTGTAATAAACCTGTTCCTCCCCTCAGAGAAGTGCAACACTTATTTTGGAGAAAAGAATACTAAGCCAGAAGAGCACCACATATCCACATGCTTTTATGGATTAAAGATACTCCTAAATTTGGTCAAGACAGTGATGCCACTGTTTTACAGTTTATTGAAAAATATGTCACTTGTGAAATTCCATCAGAAACAACAAATAGTGATCTTCATGCAAATATTTTACAATTTCAAAGACACAAATGTGGCAAATATTGTCGTCTCAAATACAAAAACAAAGGGAAATACTACACCAAATGCCGCTTTGGTTTCCCTAGACCGGTTACAAAAACAGGTCAAGTGAACAACTTCATGTCTTCAGATAGACATAGGGCCTCATTACACGGATGGCGGAGAACCATGGCGCTATTAGCGCCATGGTTCATGCCGGTAAAATACCAGCACCGCCTTGGCAGAAAGGGGAATTACCGCCCCGTTCCAAGGTTGGCGTGGCGGTAATTCCCCCTTCCACCATTGGCGTTCCCCATTCCCATTTTTGCCCCATAGGGCTCAATGGGAATGGGGAAGGCGCTAATTACGGTACCGCAAATTGCGGTACCGTAATTAGCTCCCTGGGTCCCTTTGCTGGTTGGTTTTTAATGCCTGCAAAAAGCAGGCGTTAAATCCCCCAACCCGCAAAGGGACCTCGTAGTAAGGCGGTAAGGATTTACCGGTACCAGTATGTTACCGGTACCGGTAAATCCTTACCGCCATCCGTGTAATGAGGCCCATAGTGTTAAAGGTAAATCACCTAAAAATACATAATACATAAAAAGAACATAAGAATAAAAATATATCAATGATTACAATGCAATCATTGCCCACTTATGGAATGCAAACATAGATGTACAACATTGCAGACAATTCCCCTGCAGTTGCACGATATGTTACAGCATACTTAACCAAAGCAGAAAAACAGAGCTCCAAGACCTCTGGAATGACCTGTCATCAGACAAAACACTGTCTCAGAAATTATACAGCTTGGGCATAAAAATGCTCTCCCATAGAGAATGTGGCACCTATGAAGCAGCAGACCTTTTAACTGGTACTGCTTTGTATGGGAAATCTGAAAATATAGTATGGCTAAGACTTGGTCCTGCTAAATCTAGAAAAAGAGTTCTAAAATCATACGAAGATATAGAAACAATAGCCAAACATGATCCCAACAGCCAAGACAATTAACTGGACACATACTACCCAAACAGAAGTAACACTTTGGAAACCATGTGTCTATACCACATATCCCAAAACTTCACATACAAAAATAATATAAAACCCGATGGAAAAAAAGGTAAATATAGAGTGACAAAATGTGAAGGCATCTTAGTAAAACCCACCAAACCAAATTTAATTAATCATATCAAATTGTCATTAAAGACTCCTCAACATAAAGAACTATATTACATGTCCCTGCTACAACTCTTTAAACCATGGAGAAAAGAAGAAGAAATACTAGATAACTATGACTCCTATTAAGATGCTTTCAAAGCAAATGAAATCACTATAACTGATGTAAACTTTACACAGTACACAACAATGTTGCACAATCAACAGCAACACGAAGTAGAACTCCAGGCCCAACTAGATAAGGATACTCCTGACAGTAGTCAACCTTCTGTAACAGGAAGCCAAGAACCACTTGGGGAGCCACTAATAACAAATGAGGCAGAAGTAGCTATGACAGAAGTAGAAAACACCATGTGTCAGTATGAAGATAAAGAAGACTTAACTATACTATATTCAAAACTAAACAATGAGCAACGTAGCATTTTTGAAGAAGTAACAAAAGAAATTGCACATGGTATACAACATGAAAACAAAGAATGCACCTGCCAAAATTACAAACCTATACTACTGTACGTCAGTGGTGAAGCTGGTTCTGGCAAAACATTCTTAATCAAAATCATCAGTAAATTCCTTCAACAATAGACATACAATAAACTGTCAGCTGTTGTCACTGCCCCCACAGGTTTAGCTGCCTACAACATAGGCGGGGTCACTTTACACTGATTACTACTCCTGCCAGTAGAACTCCAATACAAATTAGACTATTACAAACTTTCTACAGAAACTGCAATGGAACTACGCAGAGTATTAAAACAAATGAAAATGCTACTAATAGATGAAGTGAGCATGGTCTCCAACCTAATGTGGGCTTTGATTCACCTCAGATTACAAGAAGTACTCAAAACAAACTACGAAGAGCTCTTTCGAGGAAAACACATTATTGTTTTTGGAGATCTTCTTCAATTGACACCAGTGAAAGGTGTGCCTATTTTTAAAACCTTAGGACACAAACTCTGCCGTAAAACTGTTGGCAGCATTGGAAATGTCAACCTTTGGCAACATTTCCAATAAAAAGAATTAACAGAAAACATGCGGCAATCTGCAGATCTCACTTATGCCAACATCTTAAAAAGTATTAGAGTTGGTATACTATCTCAAGAAGCACAAGCAATATTGAAAACCCGGCACATTCATGCACTTTATGGCGATAATGCATGTGCTACGGATGTTATGGAACAATTAGCCCACAAAAAATGTCAATTGTATGGCCTTAATGCCAACTCTTGCAAGCTGTTTCAAATTCAATGAAACAATGTTAAAAAAAGAAATGCAACCAATAATTGAAATTAGCGCCACAGACAAACTAGACATACACGGTATGACACTACCCATGTGTGAACAAGCCACAACAAGACTAAATAGTTTAGAAAATTAAGTCTCCAACACAGCTGGATTGGAAAAAATAATAAAATTATCCTTAAATTGGAGAGTAATGCTTAAATGTAAACTTGACGTGGATCAAGGACTAGTTAATGGAGCACTCGGTACAGTTGTTGGCTTTCAAACATACCCACGTGACAATAACATTCAGTTTGTCAATATTCTCTTTGACAAACTTTCAGAAGTGAAAAGGATAGGACGCTCAACAGCTCGATTCCTTCTCTTCAAAGTCATGAATGTACGCAGAGAACAATTTTCTCTAACTCTTGCATATGCAGTCACCATTCATAAATCACAAGGTCTTACCCTAGACAAAGCATTGATAAACATTGGTAACACAGTCTTTAAAGAAAGCATGAGGTACGTAGCACTATCACGCTTACGTACACTTGACGGTCTCTTTCTAATCAACTTTGATGCAAGTAAAGTAAACGCTGATATTCCTTCCATTTTAGAATACAAAAGACTTCGTTCACTATACGCCCCCCATCTAAAAACATATCCTGTTCCACAAAAAGTAAAATGTTCTAAAAGAAAACTAAATCAAACAGAAATGCAACAGGATGTCACTGCAAATCCTCCAAAGAGAGTAAAAGAAACAAATATTTCATCAAGTACCACAAGCAAAAAATAACCTATTAGGGAAAGTAAACCTTCAAAGAAGGACGACCAACTCCAAAAAAGCACTCAGATAAGAACTACCTGGTCCATTTAAACTTTCAAATGTAATTGGTGTAAGTTGCTATGCAAATGTAGCAATGAATATTCTATTTTAATTACCACCTATTGTTGACAAAATTTACTTACACAGTACAGACCATTTGTGTTTGCAAATGTTAGTACTTCACAGAAACACAACAAACAATCCTGACAACACGTATATTGTTTATGGAATAAGACAACAATTGGACTACTGTGCTAGAATGGTGAAATTCACTATAAACTCACAGGAAGATCCACAAGAATTGCTAATGTACTTGCTACAAGTACTGGAAAACAAAAACATACCTATAAATGAAATCTTCCAGATTTCATACATGTGGAAACATATATGCACTCTCTGCAACAATGTGACACAAGAACAAATCCCCAATGAGTGCTATGTGTATGTATCAGTACCTAATTGTGAATCTGTTCCATTTCAGTAACTTGTACAAAATGCAAACCATGGTAGATTATTTACTACCTGCAATTCGGATAATCGCTCCACCCTGCTAATACAAACACCTATTAAATAGTAATACTAATGCTTCTACGTTACAATGCAGATGGTACCAAAAACAACTGCAAGCTGACTGGATTCACACATGGTCAAGTATCACTTGGTAAGAAAACCTTCACAAAAATAGGTATAATCTACCACACAGGAGCCACAACCAATGCAGGTCACTATACTGCATATATATAAAAAAATGTGGATGGTTCGAATGTAATGATAGTACCATTACTCTAAAGCAGAGATTACCTGCAAATCTAACAAACGCTTATTTAATCTTCTTAAAACCAAAATTTATTAACTAATCTGTGCTTAAACATTAACTAAACTTCAATTAAAAAACTATAAACTATTACAATATCCCAACAGCTATATAACTGCCCCAAGATTCTACAACAACTAAACAGATAAATGAATACTACTAAATTATATCTAAAAATAGATAGTTAGAATACGCCAACTGGTATCTAACTGCCCCAAGATTTTACAATAACCAAACAGATAAATCAATACCACTTAATTATAAAAAAAAACTATAAACAGTTAGAATATGCCAACAGGTATCTAACTGCCCCAAGATTCTACAACTAAACAGATAATTGAATACCACTAAATTATATCAAACAATAAACAGTTAGAATACGCCAACTGGTATCTAACTACCCTAAGATTTTCAATAACCAAACAGATAAATCAATACCACTACAATATAACAAAAAATAGACAGTTAGAATACACCAACTGGTATCTAACTGCCCCAAAATTTTACAATATCCAAACAGATAAATCAATACCACTTCATTATAACAATAAATAGACTGTTAGAATATGTCAACAGGTATCTAACTGCTCCAAAAATAATCTGCAACAAGCCAATATATAGAGCATTAGCCAGAAACAACAAGTGAACAATGAAAACAAACAAACAAATAGACTGTAGCATAACAAAAAAAGATTTTTTTTAATCCAACATGGATTTTTTTTCTCCCACAGGCCCAATGATTTTAGCAACAAACACAGAAACTGAGCAAATTGCACAATACACTGGTTTGTAATCTACTAAATATGAGGGTAAAAAAAATGTTGATTATTCAATATTATAAGTCGTTACAAAATACCAATACTAACATGACCTTTTCTTTTATCACAGAAATGAGCAAGAAATACATGTACTCCAGTTACTAAACCAAACAGTAAGTATATTATAATAAGGACAACCATCATAGCAAATCACACCCATAGTGACTTATAACTTTGGTGCTTATAAATTTGGTCTTGTCCATGCACCCAAGACTCTATGCCCTGGCCACAACCACCGCAGCATATCACACCCATAGTGGCTTATAACTTTGTTGCTTATAAATTTGTTCTTGGATCCCAAAGTTATATGATCAATGATATTTGTGATGTCATCTTTGATGTCCTGGGTGTTAGTTTTAGCAGTGCACAGTGGTGGCGCGAGTTATAGTTGCTTAGCTTACGTTACCATAACTGGCGAATTTCAGGGGTTTTTCAATTTTACTTGTAACAATAACGTCCTTTTAACAACGTTTTTACTGAATTTCATAGGTTTTCATTAGTGCAACTTTACCATAACATCACTTTAACAAAGTGTTTTCATTGAATTTCATAGGTTTTTATTAGTGCAACTTAACCATAACGTCCCTTTAACACATTTTTTTTACTGAATTTCATAGGTTTTTATTAGTGCAACGTAACCATAACGTCCTTTTCAATAGATGAAGACCACTAGCATCCTAGGTCCTCAAAGTGGGAACCCGGGGTGGTAAAAAAACAGAGAGACAAAGGAGAGAGACACAGAGCATGAGAGGGCGGTGGGCGGAACAGGAGAGAGACACGTGGCATGAGCAGGGGGTGGGGGGAATAGGAGAGAGACACGGGGCATGAGCGGGGGTGGGGGGAACGGGAGAGAGACACGGGGCATGAGCGGGGGGTGGGGGAACAGGAGAGAGACACGGGTCATAAGCAGGGGGTGGAGGGTTACAGGAGGGAGACACAGGGCATGAGCGAGGGGGTGGGGGAACAGGAGAGAGACACAGGGCATGAGCGGGGGGTGGGGGGAACAGGAGAGAGACACGGGGCATGAGCGGGGGCTGGGGGAACAGGAGGGAGACACCGGGCATGAACAGGGGAGGGGGGAACAGGAGAGAGACACAGGGCATGAGCGGGGAGTTGGGGGAACAGGAGAGAGACATGGGGCATGAGCAGAGGGTGGGGGGGTACAGGAGAGAAACACGGGGCATGAGCGGGGGGTGGAGGGAACGGAGGGAACAGGAGAGAGACACAGGGCATGAGCGGGGTTCGGGAAACAGGAGGGAGACACGAGGCATGAGTGGCAAGTGGGGGGAACAGGAGGGAGACACAGGGCATGAGCGGGGGCGGGGGGAACAGGAGAGAGACTTGGGGCATGAGCAGGGAGTGGGGGGACAAGAGAGAGACACGGGGCATGAGCAGTGGGTGGGGGGAACAGGAGAGAGGCAAGGGGCATGAGCGGGGGGTGGGGGAACAGGAGAGAGACGCGGGGCATAAGCAGGGGGTAGGGGGAACAGGAGAGAGACACGGGGCATATGCAGGGGGTGAGGGGGTACAGAAGGGAGACACGGGGCATGAGCGGGGGGGAGGGACCAGGAGAGAGACACAGGGCATGAGCGGGGGGTGGGGGGAACAGGAGAGAGACACGGGGCATGAGCGGCGGGGGGGAGCAGGAGAGAGCCATGGGGCATGAGCGGGGGGTGGGGGAACAGGAGGGAGACACAGGGCATGAGCGGGGTGGGGGGAACAGGAGAGAGACACGGGGCATGAGCGGAGGGTGGGGCTGAAAAGGAGGGAGACACAGGGCATGAGTGGGGGGTGGGGAGAACAGGAGAGAGAAATGGGGCATGAGCGGGGGGTGGGGGACAGGAGAGAGACACGGGGCATGAGTGGGGGGTTGGGGGGAACAGGAGAGAGACACGGGGCATGAGCAGGGGGTGGGGGGTACAGGCAAGAGATACTAGCATGAGCGGGGGTGGGGGGAACAGGTGAGAGACATGGGGCATGAGCGAGGGTGGGGGGAACAGGAGGGAGACACAGGGCATGAGCAGGGGGTGGGGGGAACAGGAGAGAGACACGGGGCATGAGCGGGGGGTGGGGGAACAGGAGGGAGACACAGGGAATGAGCGGGGGTCGGGGGAACAGGAGAGAGACACTGGACATGAGCAGGGGGTGGGGGGAACAGGAGAGAGACACGGGGCATGAGCGGAGGGTGGGGGGACCAGGAGAGAGACAAGGGGCATGAGCGGGGGTTGGGGGGAAAAGGAGAGAGACACGGGGCATAAGCAGGGGGTAGGGGGGACTGGAGAGAGACATGGGGCATAAGCAGGGGGTGGGGGGTTACAGGAGGGCGACACCGGGCATGAGCGAGGGGGTGGGGGAACAGGAGAGAGACACAGGGCATGAGCAGGGGGTGGGGGGAATAGGAGAGAGACACGGGGCATGAGCGGGGGTGGGGGGAACGGGAGAGAGACACGGGGCATGAGCGGGGGGTGGGGGAACAGGAGAGAGACACAGGGCATGAGCGGGGGTTGGGGGGTACAGGAGAGAAACACGGGGCATGAGCGGGGTGGGGGGAACAGGAGAGATACACGGGGCATGAGCGGGGGGTGAGGGGAAGGGGAGAGAGACGCAGAGCATGAGCGGGGGTTGGGGGAACAGGAGGGAGACACGGGGCATGAGCGGGGGTGGGGTGAACAGGAGAGAGACATGGCTTAAGCGGGGGTGGGGGGAACTGGAGAGAGACATGGGGCATGAGCGGGGGGTGGGGGGAACCGAAGAGAGACACGGGACACGAGCGGGGGGTGGGGGGAATGGGAGAGAGACACGAGGCATGAGCGGGTGGTGGGTGGAGCAGGAGAGAGACACGGGGCATGAGCGGGGGGTGGGGGAACAGGAGAGAGACACAGGGCATGAGCGGGGGTTGGGGGGTATAGGAGAGAAACACGGGGCATGAGCGGGGGTGGGGGGAACAGGAGAGATACACGGGACATGAGCGGGGGGTGAGGGGAAGGGGAGAGAGACACAGGGCATGAGCGGGGGTTGGGAGGACCAGGAGGAAGACACAGGGCATGAGCAGGGAGTTGGGGGAACAGGAGGGAGACACAGGGCATGACCGGGGTGGGGGGGTACAGGAGAGAAACACGGGGCATGAGCGGGGGTGGGGGGAACAGGAGAGAGACACAGGGCATGAGCGGGGGTGGGGGGTAAAGGAGAGACACTGGGTTAAAGCGGGGGGGTGGGAATCAGGAGATAGACAGGGGGCCTGAGCGGGGAAGGGGGGAACAGGAGAGAGACATGGGGCATAAGCGGGGGGGGTATAGGACGGAGACACGGGGCAGAAGCGGTGGGTGGGGGGAACAGGAGAGAGACACAGGGCTGAGCGGGGGATTGGGGAACAGGAGAGAGACTTGGGGCATGAGCGGGGGTGGGAGGAACAGGAGAGAGACATGGGGCATGAGCAGGGGTGGGAAACAGGAGAGAGACACAGGGAATGAGCGGGGGGTGAGGGGGAACAGGAGGAAGACACGGGGCATGAGCGGGGAGTTGGCAGACACGGGGCAGAAGCGGTGGGTGGGGGGAACAGGAGAGAGACACAGGGCTGAGCGGGGGATTGGGGAACAGGAGAGAGACTTGGGGCATGAGCGGGGGTGGGAGGAACAGGAGAGAGACATGGGGCATGAGCGGGGGTGGGAAACAGGAGAGAGACACAGGGAATGAGCGGGGGGTGAGGGGAAACAGGAGGAAGACACAGGGCATGAGCGGGGAGTTGGGAGACACGGGGCATGAGCAGGGGGGGTACAGGAAGGAGAGAAACACGGGGATTGAGCGGGGGGTGGGGGGTACTGGAGAGAGACACGGGGCATGAGCGGGGGAAGGGGGGAACAGGAGAGAGACACTAGGCATAAGCGGGGGGTGGGGGGAACAGGAGAGAGACACAGGGCATGAGCGTGGGGTGGGGGAACAGGAAAGAGACACGGGGCATGAGCGGGGGGTGGAGGGGAACAGGAGGAAGACACGGGGCATGAGCGGGGGGTGGGGGAACAGGAGATAGACACGGGGCGTGAGCGGGTGGTGGGGGGAACAGGAGAGAGACACGTGGCATGAGCAAGGGGTGCGGGGGGGTACAGGAGAGAGACACAGGGCATGAGCAGGGGTGGGGGAACAGGAGAGAGACACGGGCATGAGCGGGGGGTGGGGGAACAGGAGGGAAAAACGGGGCATGAGCGGGGGGTGGGGGGAACAGGAGGGAGACACGGGGCATGAGCGGGGGTGGGGGAACAGAAGAGAGACAAGGACATGTGCGGGGGGACGAACAGGAGAGAGACACTTGGAATGAGCGGGGGTGGGGGAACATGAGAGAGACACGGGGCATGAGCGGGGGGTTGGGGTAACAGGAGAGAGCAAGGGACCTGAGCGGGGGGTGGCGGGAACAGGAGGGAGACACGTGGCATGAGCGGGGGGTGGGGAGAACAGGAGAGAGATATGGGGCATGAGCAGGGGGTGGGGGAACAGGAGAGAGATGTTGGACATGAGCGGGGATTTGGGGGAACAGGAGGGAGACATGGGGCATGAGCGGGGGGCGGGGGGGTACAGGAGAGAGACACGGGGCATGAGCGGGGGTTGGGGGAACAGGAGGGAGACACGGGGCATGAGTGGGGGGTGGGGGGAACAGGAGAGAGACACGGGGCATGAGCAGGGGGTGGGGGGGAACAGGAGAGAGACACAGGGCATGAGCGTGGTGTGAGGGGAACAGGAGAGAGACACGGGGCATGAGCGGGGGGTGGGAGGGAACAGGAGAGAGACACAGGGCATAAGCAGGGTGTGGGGGGAACAGGAGAGAGACACCGGGCATATGCAGGGGGTGAGGGGGTACAGGAGGGAGACCCGGGGCATGAGCGGGGGGTGGGGGACCAGGAGAGAGACACAGGGCAGGAGCGGGGGTGGGGGGAACAGGAGAGAGACAAGGGGCATGAGCGGCGGGGGGGAACAGGAGGGAGACACAGGGCATGAGTGGTGTGGGGGGAACAGGAGAGAGACACGGGGCATGAGCGGAGGGTGGGGGTGAAAATGAGGGAGACACAGGACATGAGTGGGGGTGGGGAGAACAGGAGAGAGAAACGGGGCATGAGGGGTGGGTGGGGGACCAGGAGAGAGACACGGGGCATGAGCGGGGTTTGGGGGGAACAGGAGAGAGACACGGGGCATGAGCGGGGGTTGGGGGTACAGGCGAGAGATACGGAGCATGAGCGGGGGTGGGGGGAACAGGAGAGAGACACGGGGCATGAGCGAGGGTGGGGGAACAGGAGGGAGACACAGGGCATGAGCGGGTGGTGGGGGGAAGAGAAGGGATACACGGGGCATGAGTGGGGGTGGGGGGAACAGGAGAGAGACACGGGCATGAGCGGGGGTGGGGGAACAGGAGAGAGACACGGGGCATGAGCGGGGGGTGGGGGAACAGGATGGAGACACAGGGAATGAGCGGGGGTGGGGGGAACAGGAGAGAGACACTGGGCATGAGCAGGGATTGGGGGAACAGGAGAGAGACACGGGGCATGAGCGGAGGGTGGGGGGAACAGGAGATAGACAAGGGGCATGAGCGAGGGTTGGGCGTAAAAGGAGAGAGACACGGGGCATAAGCAGGGGGTAGGTGGAACAGGACAGAGACACGGGGCATAAGCAGGGGGTGGGGGGTTACAGGAGGGCGACACGGGGCATGAGCGAAGGGGTGGGGGAAGAAGAGAGAGACACAGGGCATGAGCTGGGGGTGGGGGGAACAGGAGAGAGACACTGGCATGAGCGGGGGCTGGGGGAACAGGAGGGAGACACCGGGCATGAACAGGGGAGGGTGGAACAGGAGAGACACAGGGCATGAGCGGGGAGTTGGGGGAACAGGAGGGAGACACGGGGCATGAGCAGAGGGTGGGGGGGTACAGGAGAGAAACACGGGGCATGAGCGGGGGGTGGAGGGAACGGAGGGAACAGGAGAGAGACACAGGGCATGAACGGGGTTCGGGAAACAGGAGGGAGACACGAGGCATGAGTGGCAAGTGGGGGGAACAGGAGGGAGACACAGGGCATGAGCGGGGGCGGGGGGAACAGGAGAGAGACTTGGGGCATGAGCAGGGAGTGGGGGGACAGGAGAGAGACACGGGGCATGAGCGGTGGGTGGGGGGAACAGGAGAGAGACAAGGGGCATTAGCGGGGGGTGGGGGAACAGGAGAGAGACGCGGGGCATAAGCAGGGGGTAGGGGGAACAGGAGAGAGACACGGGGCATATGCAGGGGGTGAGGGGGTACAGAAGGGAGACACGGGGCATGAGCGGGGGGTGGGGGACCAGGAGAGAGACACAGGGCATGAGCGGAGGGTGGGGGGAACAGGAGAGAGACACGCGGCATGAGCGGCGGGGGGAGCAGGAGAGAGCCATGGGGCATGAGCGGGGGGTGGGGGAACAGGAGGGAGACACAGGGCATGAGCGGGGTGGGGGGAACAGGAGAGAGACACGGGGCATGAGCGGAGGGTGGGGGTGAATAGGAGGGAGACAAAGGGCATGAGTGGGGGGTGGGGAGAACAGGAGAGAGAAACGGGGCATGAGCGGGGGGTGGGTGGACAGGAGAGAGACACGGGGCATGAGTGGGGGGTTGGGGGGAACTTGAGAGAGACACGGGGCATGATCGGGAGGTGGGGAGTACAGGCGAGAGATACTAGCATGAGCAGGGGTGGGGGGAACAGGTGAGAGACATGGGGCATGAGCGAGGGTGGGGGGAACAGGAGGGAGACACAGGGCATGAGCAGGGGGTGGGGGGAACAGGAGAGAGACACGGGCATGAGCGGGGGTGGGGGAACAGGAGAGAGACACGGGGCATGAGCGGGGGGTGGGGAACAGGAGGGAGACACAGGGAATGAGCGGGGGTGGGGGGAACAGGAGAGAGACACGGGGCATGAGCGGAGGGTGGGGGGACCAGGAGAGAGACAAGGGGCATGAGCGGGGGTTGGGGGAAAAGGAGAGAGACACGGGGCATAAGCAGGGGGTAGGGGGAACTGGAGAGAGACATGGGGCATAAGCAGGGGGTGGGGGGTTACAGGAGGGCGACACGGGGCATGAGCGAGGGGGTGGGGGAACAGGAGAGAGACACGGGGCATGAGCGGGGGGGTGGGGGGGACAGGAGAGAGACACAGGGCATGAGCGGGAGTGGGGGGAACAGGACAGAGACTCGGGGCATGAGCGGTGGGTGGGGGAAACAGGAGGGAGACACAGGGCATGAGCGGGGGGTGGGGGGAACAGGAGGGAGACACGGGGCATGAGCGGGGGTGGCGGGAACAGGAGAGAGACACGGCATGAGTGGGGGTGGGGGGAACAGGAGAGAGACACGGGGCATGAGCGGAGGGTCGGGGGAACAGAAGAGAGACATGGGGCATGAGCGGGGGGAGGGGGGGAGCAGGAGAGAGACACAGGGCATAAGCAGGGGGGAACAGGAGAGAGACACGGGGCATAAGCAGGGGGTAGGAGGGTACAGGAGGGAGACACGGGGCATGAGCGGGGGGTGGGGGAACAGAAGAGAGACACAGGGCATGACCGGGGGGTGGGGGGAAAAGGAGAGAGGGAGAGAGACATGGGGCATGAGCGGGGGGTGGGGGGAACAGGAGGGAGACACAGGGCATGAGCGGGGGTGGGGGGAACAGGAGAGAAACACGGGGCATGAGTGGGGGGTGGAGGGAATAGGAGAGAGACACAGGACATGAGCGGGGGTTGGGGGAACAGGAGGGAGACACGGGGCATGAGTGGGAAATGGGGGGAACAGGAGGGAGACACGGGGCATGAGCGGGGAGTTGGGGAACAGGAGGGAGACACAGGGCATGAGCAGAGGGTGGGGGGGTACAGGAGAGAAACACGGGGCATGAGCGGTGTGTGGAGGCAACAGGAGAGAGACACGGGCATGAGCAGGGGGTGGGGGGGACAGGAGAGAGACACAGGGTATGAGTGGGGGTGGGGGGAACAGGACAGAGACTCGGGGCATGAGCGGTGGGTGGGGGGAACAGGAGGGAGACACAGGGCATGAGCGGGGGGTGGGGGGAACAGGAGGGAGACACGGGGCATGAGCGGGGGTGGGGGGAACAGGAGAGAGACACGGCATGAGTGGGGGTGGGGGGAACAGGAGAGAGACACGGGGCATGAGCGGAGGGTCGGGGGAACAGAAGAGAGACACGGGGCATGAGCGGGGGGAGGGGGGAGCAGGAGAGAGACACGGGGCATAAGCCGGGGGTAGGAGGGTACAGGAGGGAGACACGGGGCATGAGCGGGGGGTGGGGGAACAGAAGAGAGACACAGGGCATGACCGGGGTGGGGGGAAAAGGAGAGAGGGAGAGAGACATGGGGCATGAGCGGGGGGTGGGGGGAACAGGAGGGAGACACAGGGCATGAGCGGGGGTGGGGGGGAACAGGAGAGAAACACGGGGCATGAGTGGGGGGTGGAGGGAATAGGAGAGAGACACAGGACATGAGCGGGGGTTGGGGAACAGGAGGGAGACACGGGGCATGAGTGGGAAATGGGGGGAACAGGAGGGAGACACGGGGCATGAGCGGGGAGTTGGGGAACAGGAGGGAGACACAGGGTATGAACAGAGGGTGGGGGGGTAGTGGAGAGAAACACGGGGCATGAGCGGTGTGTGGAGGCAACAGGAGAGAGACACAGGGCATGAGCGGGGGTTGGGGAACAGGAGGGAGACACGGAGCATGAGTGGGAGGTGGGGGGAACAGGAGGGAGACAAGGGGCATGAGAGACGGTGGTGGGAACAGGAGAGAGACACGGGCATGAGCAGGGGTTGGGGGAACAGGAGAGAGACACAGGGAATGAGCGGGGGGTGGGGGAACAGGAGGGGGACACAGGGAATGAGCAGGGGTGGGGGAACAGGAGAGAGACATGGGGCATGAGCGGGGGGTGGGGGAAACAGGAGAGAGACACAGGGCATGAGGAGGTGTGGGGGGAACAGGTGGGAGACACAGGGCATGAGCGGGGTGGGGGGAACAGGAGAGAGACACGGGGCATGAGCGGGGGGTGGGGGAACAGGAGGGAGACCCGGGGCATGAGCGGGGGGTGGAGGGAACAGGAGAGAGACACAGGACATGAGCGGGGTTGGGGGAACAGGACGGAGACACGGGCATGAGTGGGAGGTGGGGGGAACAGGAGGGAGACACGGGGCATGAGCGACGGTGGTGGGAAAAGGAGAGAGACACGGGCATGAGCAGGGGGTGGGGGAACAGGAGAGAGACACAGGGAATGAGCGGGGGTGGGGGAACAGGAGGGGGACACAGGGAATGAGCAGGGGTGGGGGAACAGGAGAGAGACATGGGGCATGAGCGGGGGGTGGGGGAAACAGGAGAGAGACACAGGGCATGAGCGGGGGGTGGGGGGAACAGGAGGGAGACACAGGGCATGAGCGGGGTGGGGGGGAACAGGAGAGAGACACGGGGCATGAGCGGGGGGTGGGGGAACAGGAGGGAGACACGGGGCATGAGCGGGGGGTGGAGGGAACAGGAGAGAGACACAGGACATGAGCGGGGTTGGGGGAACAGGACGGAGACACGGGCATGAGTGGGAAGTGGTGGGAACAGGAGGGAGACACGGGGCATGAGCGGGGAGTTGGGGGAACAGGAGGGAGACATGGGGCATGAGCAGAGGGTGGGGGGGTACAGGAGAGAAAGACGGGGCATGAGCGGGGGGAGGAGGGAACAGGAGAGAGACACAGGGCATGAGCGGGGGTTGGGGGAACAGGAGGGAGACACGGGGCATGAGTGGGAAGTGGGGGGAACAGGAGGGAGACACGGGGCATGAGCGGTGGTGGCGGGAACAGGATAGAGACACAGGCATATGGGTGGGTGGGGGAACAGGACAGAGATACGGGGCATGAGCGGGGGGTGGGGGAACAGGAGGGATACACAGGGAATGAGCAGGGGTGGGGGGAACAGGAGAGAGACACGGGGCATGAGCAGGGTGGGGGGAACAGGAGAGAGACACGGGGCATGAGCGGAGGGTGCGGGGAACAGGAGAGAGACAAGGGGCATGGGCGGGGGGTGGGGGGAACAGGAGAGAGACACGGGGAATAAGCAGGGGCAGGGGGTTCAGGAGAGAGACATGGGGCATAAGCAGGGGGTGGGGGGTTACAGGAGGGAGACATGGGGCATGAGCGAGGGGGTTGGGGAACAGGAGAGAGACACAGGGCATGAGCGGGGGCTGGGGGAACAGGAGAGAAATACGGGGCATGAGCGGGGGCTAGGGGAACAGGAGGGAGACACCAGGCATGAGCAGGGGAGGGGGGAACAGGAGAGAGACACAGGGCATGAGTTGGGGGTGGGGGAACAGGAGGGAGACAAAGGGCATGAGCGGGGGTGGGGAGAACAGGAGAGAGAAACGGGGCATGAGCGGGGGATGGGGGAACAGGAGAGAGACACGGGGCATTAGCAGGGGGTTGGGGGGAATAGGAGAGAGACACGGGGCATGAGCGGGGGGTGGGGGGAACAGGAGAGAGACACGGGTCATGAGCGGAGGGTGGGGGGAAAAGGAGAGAGACAAGGGGCATGAGCAGGGGGGATAAGGAGAGAGACACGGGGCATAAGCAGGGGGTAGGGGGGAACAGGAGAGAGACACGGGGCATAAGCAGGGGGTGGAGGGTTACAGGAGGGAGACACAGGGCATGAGCGAGGGGGTGGGGGAACAGGAGAGAGACACAGGGCATGGGCGGGGGGTGGGGGAACAGGACAGAGACACGGGGCATGAGCGGGGGCTGGGGGAACAGGAGGGAGACACCGGGCATGAGCAGGGGAGGAGGGAACAGGAGAGAGACACAGGGCATGAGTGGGGGGTGAGGGAACAGGAGGGAGACACAGGGCATGAGCAGAGGGTGGGGGGTACAGGAGAGAAACACTGGGCATGAGCGGGGGTGGAAGGAACAGGAGAGAGACACAGGGCATGAGCGGGGGTTGAGGGAACAGGAGGGAGACACGGGGCATGAGTGGGAAGTGGGGGGAACAGGAGGGAGACACAGGGCATGAGCGGGGGTGGGGGAACAGGAGGGAGACACAGGCAATGAGCAGGGGTGGGGGGAACAGGAGAGAGACACGGTGCATGAGCAGGGGGTGGGGGAACAGGAGAGAGACACGGGACATGAGCGGAGGGTGGGGGGAACAGGAGAGAGACAAGGGGCATGAGTGGGGGTGGGGGGAACAGGAGAGAGACACGGGGCATAAGCAGGGGTAGGGGGAAAAGGAGAGAGATACGGGGCATAAGCAGGGAGTGGGGGGTTACAGGAGGGAGACACGGGGCATGAGCGAGGGGGTGGGGGAACAGGAGAGAGACACAATGCATGAGTGGGGGATGGGGGGAATAGGAGAGAGATACGGGGCATGAGCAGGGGTTGGGGGGAACAGGAGAGAGACATAGGGCATGAGAGGGGGGTGAGGGGGAACAGGAGAGAGACACGGGGCATGAGCGGGGGTGGGGGCAACAGGAGAGAGACTCGAGGCATGAGCGGGGGGTGGGAGGAACAGGAGGGAGACGCGGGGCATGAGCGGGGGGTAGGGGGAACACAAAGGGAGACACGGGGCATGAGCGGGGGTGGGGGAACAGGAGAGAGACACGGCATGAGCGGGGGTGGGGGAACAGGAGAGAGATACGGGGCATGAGCGGGGGTGAGGGGAACAGAAGATATACACGGGGCTTGAGCGGGGGGCGGGGGGGAACAGGAGAGAGAAACGGGGCATACGCATGGGGTAGGGGGAACAGGAGAGAGACACGGGGCATAAGCAGGGGGTAGGGGGAACAGGAGAGAGACACGGGGCATGAGCGAGGGGGTGGGGGAACAGGAGAGAGTTACAGGGCATGGGCAGGGGGTGGGGGAACAGGACAGAGATACGGGGCGTGAGCGGGGCTGGGGGAACAGGAGGGAGACACCGGGCATGAGCAGGGGAGGAGGGAACAGGAGAGAGACACAGGGCATGAGTGGGGGGTGCGGGAACAGGAGGGAGACACAGGGCATGAGCAGAGGGTGGGGGGTACAGGAGAGAAACACTGGGCATGAGCGGGGGTGGAAGGAACAGGAGAGAGACACAGGGCATGAGCGGGGGTTGAGGGAACAGGAGGGAGACACGGGGCATGAGTGGGAAGTGGGGGGAACAGGAGGGAGACACGGGGCATGAGCGGGGGTGGGGGAAAAGGAGGGAGACACAGGCAATGAGCAGGGGTGGGGGGAACAGGAGAGAGACACGGTGCATGAGCAGGGGGTGGGGGGAACAGGAGAGAGATACGGGACATGAGCGGAGGGTGGAAGGAACAGGAGAGAGACAAGGGGCATGAGCGGGGGGTGGGGGGAACAGGAGAGAGACACGGGGCATAAGCAGGGGTAGGGGGAACAGGAGAGAGACACGGGGCATAAGCAGGGAGTGGGGGGTTACAGGAGGGAGACACTGGGCATGAGCGAGGGGGTGGGGGAACAGGAGAGAGACACAGGGCATGAGTGGGGGGTGGGGGAATAGGAGAGAGATACGGGGCATGAGCAGGGGTTGGGGAACAGGAGAGTGACATAGGGCATGAGAGGAGGGTGAGGGGGAACAGGAGAGAGACACGGGGCATGAGCGGGGGTGGGGGCAACAGGAGAGAGACTCGAGGCATGAGCGGGGGGTGGGGGGAACAGGAGGGAGACGCGGGGCATGAGCAGGGGGTGGGGGGAACACAAAGGGAGACACGGGGCATGAGCGGGGGTGGGGGAACAGGAGAGAGACACGGCATGAGCGGGGGTGGGGGAACAGGAGAGAGACACGGCGCATGAGCGGGGGTGAGGGGAACAGAAGATATACACGGGGCATGAGCGGGGGGCGGGTGGGAACAGGAGAGAGAAACGGAGCATAAGCAGGGGGTAGGGGGAACAGGAGAGAGACACGATGCATTAAGCAGGGGTAGGGGGAACAGGAGAGAGACACGGGGCATGAGCGAGGGGGTGGGGGGAACAGGAGAGAGACACAGGGCATGAGCGGGGAGTTGGGGGAACAGGAGGGAGACACGGGACATGAGCGGAGGGTGGGGGGTACAGGAGAGAAACACGGGGCATGAGCGGGGGGTGGAGGGAACAGGAGAGAGACACAGGGCATGAGCGGGGTTCGGGAAACAGGAGGGATACACGGAGGCATGAGTGGCAAGTGGGGGGAACAGGAGGGAGACACAGGGCATGAGCGGGGGGTGGGGGGAACATGAGAGAGACTTGGGGCATGAGCGGGGAGTGGGGTGACAGGAGAGAGACACGGGGCATGAGCGGTGGGTGGGGGGAATTGGAGAGAGACAAGGGGCATGAGCGGGGGGTGGGGGAACAGAGAGAGACAAGGGGCATAAGCATGGGGTAGGGGGAACAGGAGAGAGACACGGGGCATATGCAGGGGGTGAGGGGGTACAGGAGGGAGACATGGGGCATTAGCGGGGGTTGGGGGACCAGGAGAGAGACACAGGGCATGAGCGGGGGGTGGGGGGAACAGGAGAGAGACACGGGGCATGAGCGGCGGGGGGGAGCAGGAGAGAGCCACGGGGCATGAGCGGGGGGTGGGGGAAGAGGAGGGAGACACAGGGCATGAGCAGGGGGGGGAACAGGAGAGAGACACGGGGCATGAGTGGTGGGTGGGGAGAACAAGAGAGAGAAACGGGGCATGAGCGGGGGGTGGGGGGACCAGGAGAGAGACACGGGGCATGAGCAGGGGGTTGGGGGGAACAGGAGAGAGACACGGGGCATGAGCGGGGGGTGGGGGGTACAGGCGAGAGATACGGAGCATGAGCGGTGGGTGGGGGAACAGGAGGGAGACACAGGGAATGAGCGGGGGTGGGGGGAACAGGAGAGAGACACTGGGCATGAGCAGGGGGTGGGGGGAACAGGAGAGAGACACGGGGCATAAGCGGAGGGTGGGGGAACAGGAGAGAGACAAGGGGCATGATCGGGGGTTGGGGGGAAAAGGAGAGAGACACGGGTCATAAGCAGGGGGTAGGGGGAACAGGAGAGAGACACGGGGCATAAGCAGGGGGTGGGGGATTACAGGAGGGCGACACGGGGCATGAGCGAGGGGGTGGGGGGACAGGAGAGAGACACAGGGCATGAGCGGGGGGTGGGGGGAACAGGAGAGAGACACGGGGCATGCGCGGGGGATGGGGGAACAGGAGGGAGACACCGGGCATGAACAGGGGAGGGGGGAACAGGAGAAAGACACAGGGCATGAGCGGGGGGGTGGAGGAACAGGAGGGAGACACAGGGCATGAGCGGGGGTGGGGAGAACAGGAGAGAGAAACGGGGCATGAGCAGGGGATGGGGGAACAGGAGAGAGACACAGGGCATGAGCGGGGGGTTGGGGGGAACTGGAGAGAGACACGGGGCATGAGCGGGGGGTGGGGGGGACAGGAGAGAGACACAGGGCATGAGCGGATGTGGGGGGAACAGGAGAGAGACTCGGGCATGAGCGGGGGGTGGGGGGAACAGAAGGGAGACACAGGGCATGAGCGGGGGGTGGGGGGAACAGGAGGGAGACACGGGGCATGAGCGGGGGTGGGGGGAACAGGAGAGAGACACGGCATGAGCGGGGGTGGGGGGAACAGGAGAGAGACAAGGGGCATGAGCGGGGGGTCGAGGGAACAGAAGAGAGACACGGGGCATGAGCGGGGGGAGAGGGGGGAACAGGAGAGAGACACAGGGCATAAGCAGGGGGGAACAGGAGAGAGACACGTGGCTTAAGCAGGGGGTAGGAGGGTACAGGAAGGAGACACGGGGCATGAGCGGGGGGTGGGGGAACAGAAGAGAGACACAGGGCATGACCGGGGGGGTGGAGGGAACAGGAGAGAGAAACGGCATGAGCGGGGGTGGGGGAACTGGAGGGAGACCCGGGGCATGAGCGGGGGGTGGGGGACCAGGAGAGAGACACAGGGCATGAGCGGGGGGTGGGGGGAACAGGAGAGAGACACAGGGCATAAGCGGCGGGGGGGAGCAGGAGAGAGACACGGGGCATGAGTGGAGGGTGGGGGGAACAGGAGAGAGACAAGGGGCATGAGCGGGGGTTGGGGGGAAAAGGAGAGAGACACGGGGCATAAACAGGGGGTAGGGGAACAGGAGAGAGACACGAGGCATAAGCAGGGTGTGGAGGGAACAGGAGAGAGACACAGGGCATGAGCGGGGGTTGGGGAACAGGAGGGAGACACGGGGCATGAGTGGGAGGTGGGGGAATAGGAGAGAGATATGGGGCATGAGCGAGGGCTGGGGGAACAGGAGGGAGACACCAGGCATGAGCAGGGGAGGGGGGAACAGGAGAGAGACACAGGGCATGAGTTGGGGTGGGGAAAAAGGAGGGAGACATAGGGCATGAGCGGGGGTGGGGAGAACAGGAGAGAGAAACGGGGCATGAGTGGGGGATGGCGGGAACAAGAGAGAGACACGGGGCATGAGCGGGGGGTTGGAGGGAACAGGAGAGAGACACGGGGCATGAGCGGGGGGTGGGGGGAAAAGGAGAGAGACACGGGTCATGAGCGGAGGGTGGGGGGAAAAGGAGAGAGACAAGGGGCATGAGCAGGGGTTGGGGGGATAAGGAGAGAGACACGGGGCATAAGCAGGGGGTAGGGGGAACAGGAGAGAGACACGGGGCATAAGCAGGGGGTGGAGGGTTACAGGAGGGAGACACAGGGCATGAGCGAGGGGGTGGGGGAACAGGAGAGAGACACAGGGCATGAGCGGAGGATGGGGGATACAGGAGAGAAACACTGGGCATGAGGGGGGGTGGAAGGAACAGGAGAGAGACACAGGGCATGAGCGGAGGTTGAGGGAACAGGAGGGAGACACGGGGCATGAGTGGGAAGTGGGGGGAACAGAAGGGAGACACGGGACATGAGCGGGGGTGGGGGAACAGGAGGGAGACACAGGGAATGAGCAGGGGTGGGGGGAACAGGAGAGAGACACGGTGCATGAGCAGGGGGTGGGGGAACAGGAGAGAGACACGGGACATGAGCGGAGGGTGGGGGGAACAGGAGAGAGACAAGGGGCATGAGCGGGGGGTGTGGGGAACAGGAGAGAGACACGGGGCATAAGCAGGGGTAGGGGGAACAGGAGAGAGACACGGGGCATAAGCAGGGGGTTGGGGTTACAGGAACGAGACACGGGGCATGAGCGAGGGGGTGGGGGAACAGGAGAGAGATAAAGGGCATGAGTGGGGGGTGGGGGGAACAGGAGAGAGATACGGGGCATGAGCGGGGGTTGGTGGCAACAGGAGAGGGACACAGGGCATGAGGGGTGGTCGGGGGAACAGGAGAGAGACACGGGGCATGAGCGGGGGTGGGGGCAACAGGAGAGAGACTCGAGGCATGAGCGTGGGGTGGGGGGAACAGGAGGGAGACATGGGGCATGAACGGGGGGTGGGGAGAACAGGAGGGAGACACGGGGCATGAGCGGGGGTGGGGGGAACTGGAGAGAGACACGGCATGAGCGGGGGTGGGGGGAATAGGAGAGAGACACGGGGCATGAGCGGGGGTGGGCGGAACAGAAGATATACACGGGGCATGAGCGGGGGGCGGTGGGAACAGGTGAGAGACACGGGGCATGAGCAGTGGGGAACAGGAGAGAGACACGGGGCATAAGCAGGGGGTAGGGGGGAACAGATGAGAGACACGGGGCATGAGTGGGGGCTGGGGGAACAGGAGGGAGACACAGGGCATGAGCGGGGTGGGGACAACAGGAGAGAGAAACGGGGCATGAGCGGGGGATGAGGGGAACAGGACAGAGACACGGGGCATGAGCGGGGGGTTGGGGGGAACAGGAGAGAGACACGGGGCATGAGCGGGGGGTGTGGGGGAACAGGAGAGAGACACGGGGCATGAGCGGGGGGTGGGGGTAACAGGAGAGAGACACGGGTCATGAGCGGAGGGTGGGGGGAAAAGGAGAGAGACAAGGTGCATGAGCAGGGGGTGGGGGATAAGGAGAGAGACACAGGGCATAAGCAGGGGGTAGGGGGAACAGGAGAGAGACACGGGGCATAAGCAGGGGGTGGAGGGTTACAGGAGGGAGACACAGGGCATGAGCGAGGGGGTGGGGAACAGGAGAGAGACACAGGGCATGAGCGGGGGGAACAGGACAGAGACACGGGGCATGAGCGGGGGCTGGGAGAACAGGAGGGAGACACCGGGCATGAGCAGGAGAGAGACACAGGGCATGAGTGGGGGGTGGGGGAACAGGAGGAAGACACAGGGCATGAGCGGAGGGTGGGGGTACAGGAGAGAAACACTGGGCATGAGCGGGGGGTGGAGGGAACAGGAGAGAGACAGAGGGCATGAGCGGGGGGTGGGGGGTTACAGGAGGGAGACATGGGGCATGAGCGAGGGGGTGGGGGAACAGGAGAGAGACACAGGGCATGAGCGGGGGTGGGGGGAACAGGAGAGAGATACGGGGCATGAGCGGGGGCTGGGGGAACAGGAGGGAGACACCAGGCATGAGCAGGGGAGGGGGGAACAGGAGAGAGACACAGGGCATGAGTTGGGGGTGGGGGAACAGGAGGGAGACACAGGGCATGAGCGGGGGTGGGGAGAACAGGAGAGAGAAACGGGGCATGAGCAGGGGATGGGGGGAACAGGAGAGACACACGGGGCATGAGCGGGGGGTTGGGAGGAACAGGAGAGAGACACGGGGCATGAGCGGGGGGTGAGGGGAACAGGAGAGAGACACGGGTCATGAGCGGAGGGTGGGGGGAAAAGGAGAGAGACAAGGGGCATGAGCAGGGGGTGGGGGGATAAGGAGAGAGACACGGGGCATAAGCAGGGGGTAGGGGGAACAGGAGAGAGACACGGGTCATAAGCAGGGGGTGGAGGGTTACAGGAGGGAGACACAGGGCATGAGCGAGGGGGTGGGGGAACAGGAGAGAGACACAGGGCATGAGCGGGGGGAGGGGGGAACAGGACAGAGACACGGGGCATGAGCGAGGGCTGGGGGAACAGGAGGGAGACACCGGCATGAGCAGGAGAGAGACACAGGGCATGAGTGGGGGGTGGGGGAACAGGAGGGAGACACAAGGCATGAGCGGAGGGTGGGGGGTACAGGAGAGAAACACTGGGCATGAGCGGGGGGTGGAGGGAACAGGAGGGAGACACGGGGCATGAGTGGGAAGTGGGGGGAACAGGAGGGAGACACGGGGCATGAGCGGGGGTGGGGGAACAGGAGGGAGACACAGGGAATGAGCAGGGGTGGGGGGAACAGGAGAGAGACACGGTGCATGAGCAGGGGGTGGGGAGAACAGGAGAGAGACACGGGACATGAGCGGTGGGTGGGGGGAACAGGAGAGAGACAAGGGGCATGAGCGGGGGGTGGGGGGAACAGGAGAGAGACACGGGGCATAAGCAGGGGCATGGGGAACAGGAGAGAGACACGGGGCATAAGCAGGGGGTGGGGGGTAACAGGAGGGAGACACGGGGCATGAGCGAGGGGGTGGGGGAACAGGAGAGAGACACAGGGCATGAGTGGGGGGTGGGGGAAACAGGAGAGAGATACGGGGCATGAGCGGCGGTTGGGGAGAACAGGAGAGAGAAACGGGGCATGAGCAGGGGATGGGGGGCACAGGAGAGAGACACGGGGCATGAGCGGGGGTGGGGGGAACAGGAGAGAGACACGGGTCATGAGCGTAGGGTGGGGGGAAAAGGAGAGAGACAAGGGGCATGAGCAGGGGGTGGGGGGATAAGGAGAGAGACACGAAGCATAAGCAGGGGGTAGGGGGAACAGGAGAGAGACACGGGGCATGAGCGGGGGTGGGGGGAACAGAAGATATACACGGGGCATGAGCGGGGGGCAGGGGGGAACAGGAGAGAGACACGGGGCATAAGCAGTGGGGAACAGGAGAGAGACACGGGGTATAAGCAGGGGGTAGGGGGGTACAGAAGGGAGACACAGGGCATGAGCGGGTGTGCGGGAACAGATGATGAGAGACACGGGGCATGAGCGGGGGCTGGGGGAACAGGAGGGAGACATAGGGCATGAGCGGGGTGGGGAGAACAGGCGAGAGAAACGGGGCATGAGCGGGGGATGGGGGAACAGGACAGAGTCACGGGGCATGAGCGGGGGGTTGGGGGAACAGGAGAGAGACACGGGGCATGAGCGGGGGGTGTGGGGGGAACAGGAGAGAGACACGGGGCATGAGCGGGGGGTGGGGGGAACAGGAGAGAGACACGGGTCATGAGCGGAGGGTTGGGGAGAACAGGAGAGAGACACGGGACATGAGCGGAGGGTGGGGGGAACAGGAGAGAGACAAGGGGCATGAGCAGGGGTATGGGGAACAGAAGAGAGACACGAGGCATAAGCAGGGGGTGGGGGATTACAGGAGGGCGACACGGGGCATGAGCGAGGGGGTGGGGGAACAGGAGAGTGACACAGGGCATGAGCGGGGGAACAGGAGAGTTACACGGGGCATGAGCGGGGGCTGGGGGGAACAGGAGAGAGACATGGGGCATGAGCGGGGGGTTGGGGGGAACAGGGGAGAGACACGGGGCATGAGCGGGGGGTGGGGGGGACAGGAGAGAGACACAGGGCATGAGCGGGGGTGGGGGGAACAGGAGAGAGACCCGTGGCATGAGCGGGGGGTGGGGGAACAGGAGGGAGACACAGGGCATGAGCGGGGGGTGGGGGAACAGGAGGGAGACACGGGGCATGAGCGGGGTGGGGGGAACAGGAGAGAGACACGGCATGAGTGGGGGTGGGGGGAACAGGTTAGAGACACGGTGCATGAGCGGGGGGTCGGGGAACAGAAGAGAGACACAGGGCATGAGCGGGGGGAGGGGGGTAACATGAGAGAGACACAGGGCATAAGCAGGGGGGAACAGGAGAGAGACACGGGGCATAAGCAGGGGGTAGGAGGGTACAGGAGGGAGACACGGGGCATGAGCGGGGGGTGAGGGAACAGAAGAGAGACACAGGTCATGACCGGGGGGGGTGGGGGGAAAAGGAGAGAGGGAGAGAGACATGGGGCATGAGCGGGGGGTGGGGGGAACAGGAGAGAGACACAGGGCATGAGCGGGGGTGTGGGGAACAGGAGGGAGACACGGGGCATGAGCGGGGGTGGGGGGAACAGGAGAGAGACACGGGGCATGACCGGGGGTGGGGGAACTGGAGGGAGACACGGGGCATGAGCGGAGGGTGGGAGGGTACAGGAGAGAAACACGGGGCATGAGTGGGGGGTGGAGGGAATAGGAGAGAGACCCAGGACATGAGCAGGGTTGCGGGAACAGGAGGGAGACACGGGGCATGAGTGGGAAGTGTGGGGAACAGGATGGAGACACGGGGCATGAGCGCGGAGTTGGGGAACAGGAGGGAGACACAGGGCATGAGCAGAGGGTGGGGGGGTACAGGAGAGAAACACGGGGCATGAGCAGGGTGTGGAGGGAACAGGAGAGAGACACAGGGCATGAGCGGGGGTTGGGGAACAGGAGGGAGACACGGGGCATGAGTGGGAGGTGGGGGAACAGGAGGGAGACACGGGGCATGAGCGGCTGTGGGGGGAACAGGAGAGAGACATGGGCATGAGCAGGGGGTGGGGGAGCAGGAGAGAGACACAGGGCATGAGCGGGGGGTGGGGGAACAGGAGGGAGACACAGGGAATGAGCAGGGGTGAGGGGAATAGGAGAGAGACATGGGGCATGAGCGGGGGGTGGGGGAAACAGGACAGAGACACAGGGCATCAGTGGGAAGTGTGGGGAACAGGAGGGAGACACGGGGCATGAGCGCGGAGTTGGGGAACAGGAGGGAGACACAGGGCATGAGCAGAGGGTGGGGGGGTACAGGAGAGAAACACGGGGCATGAGCAGGGTGTGGAGGGAACAGGAGAGAGACACAGGGCATGAGCGGGGGTTGGGGAACAGGAGGGAGACACGGGGCATGAGTGGGAGGTGGGGGAACAGGAGGGAGACACAGGGCATGAGCGGCTGTGGGGGGAACAGGAGAGAGACATGGGCATGAGCAGGGGGTGGGGGAGCAGGAGAGAGACACAGGGCATGAGCGGGGGGTGGGGGAACAGGAGGGAGACACAGGGAATGAGCAGGGGTGGGGGGAATAGGAGAGAGACATGGGGCATGAGCGAGGGCTGGGGGAAACAGGACAGAGACACGGGGCATGAGCGGGGGAGGAGGGAACAGGAGGGAGACACCGGGCATGAGCAGGGGAGGAGGGAACAGGAGAGAGACACAGGGCATGAGTGGGGGGTGGGGGAACAGGAGGGAGACAAAGGGCATGAGCTGGGTGGGGGGGAACAGGAGAGAGACACGGGGCATGAGCGGGGGGTGGGGGAACAGGAGGGAGACACGGGGCATGAGCGGGGGTGGAGGGAACACGAGAGAGACACAAGACATGAGCGGGGGTTGGGGGAACAGGACGGAGACACGGGCATGAGTGGGAAGTGGTGGGAATAGGAGGGAGACAGGGGGCATGAGCGGGGAGTTGGGGGAACAGAAGGGAGACACGGGGCATGAGCGGAGGGTGGGGGGTACAGGAGAGAAACACGGGGCATGAGCGGGGGCGGAGTGAACAGGAGAGAGACACAGGGCATGAGCGGGGGTTGGGGGAACAGGAGGGAGACACGGGGAATGAGTGGGAAGTGGGGGGAACAGGAGGGAGACACGGGGCATGAGCGGGGGTGGGGGAACAGGAGAGAGACACGGGGCATGAGCGGGGGTGTGGGAACAGGAGGGATACACAGGGAATGAGCAGGGGTGGGGGGAACAGGAGAGAGACACGGGGCATGAGCAGGGGATGGGGGAACAGGAGAGAGACACGGGGCATGAGCGGAGGGTGGGGGGAACAGGAGAGAGACAAGGGGCATGGGCGGGGGGTGGGGGGAACAGGAGAGAGACACGGGGAATAAGCAGGGGCAGGGGTATCAGGAGAGAGACACGGGGCATAAGCAGGGGGTAGGGGTTACAGGAGGGAGACATGGGGCATGAGCGAGGGGGTGGGGGAACAGGAGAGAGACACAGGGCATGAGCGGGGGTGGGGGGAACAGGAGAGAGATACGGGGCATGAGCGGGGGCTGGGGGAACAGGAGGGAGACACCAGGCATGAGCAGGGGAGGGGGGAACAGGAGAGAGACACAGGGCATGAGTTGGGGTGGGGAAAAAGGAGGGAGACACAGGGCATGAGCGGGGGTGGGGAGAACAGGAGAGAGAAACGGGGCATGAGTGGGGGGTGGAGGGAACAAGAGAGAGACACGGGGCATGAGCGGGGGGTTGGAGGGAACAGGAGAGAGACACGGGGCATGAGCGGGGGGTGGGGGGAACAGGAGAGAGACACGGGTCATGAGCGGAGGGCGGGCGGAAAAGGAGAGAGACAAGGGGCATGAGCAGGGGGTGGGGGGATAAGAAGAGAGACACGGGGCATAAGCAGGGGTTAGGGGGAACAGGAGAGAGACATGGGACATAAGCAGGGGGTGGAGGGTTACAGGAGGGAGACACAGGGCATGAGCGAGGGGGTGGGGGAACAGGAGAGAGACACAGGGCATGAGCGGAGGGTGGGGGATACAGGAGAGAAACACTGGGCATGAGCGGGGGGTGGAAGGAACAGGAGAGAGACACAGGGCATGAGAGGGGGTTGAGGGAACAGGAGGGAGACACGGGGCATGAGTGGGAAGTGGGGGGAACAGAAGGGAGACACGGGACATGAGCGGGGGTGGGGGAACAGGAGGGAGACACAGGGAATGAGCAGGGGTGGGGGGAACAGGAGAGAGACACGGTGCATGAGCAGGGGGTGGGGGAACAGGAGAGAGACACGGGACATGAGCGGAGGGTGGGGGGAACAGGAGAGAGACAAGGGGCATGAGCGGGGGGTGGGGGGAACAGGAGAGAGACACGGGGCATAAGCAGGGGTAGGGGGAACAGGAGAGAGACACGGGGCATAAGCAGGGGGTTGGGGGTTACAGGAGCGAGACACGGGGCATGAGCGAGGGGGTGGGGGAACAGGAGAGAGATACAGGGCATGAGTGGGGGGTGGGGGGAACAGGAGAGAGATACGGGGCATGAGCGGGGGTTGGGGGAACAGGAGAGAGACACAGGGCATGAGAGGGGGGTGGGGGGGAACAGGAGAGAGACACGGGGCATGAGCGGGGGTGGGGGCAACAGGAGAGAGACTCGAGTCATGAGCGTGGGGTGGGGGGAACAGGAGGGAGACATGGGGCATGAACGGGGGGTGGGGAGAACAGGAGGGAGACACGGGGCATGAGCGGGGGTGGGGGGAACAGGAGAGAGACACGGCATGAGCGGGGGTGGGGGGAATAGGAGAGAGACACGGGGCATGAGCGGGGGTGGGGGGAACAGAAGATATACACGGGGCATGAGCGGGGGGCGGGGGGAACAGGAGAGAGACATGGGGCATGAGCAGTGGGGAACAGGAGAGAGACACGGGGCATAAGCAGGGGGTAGGGGGGAACAGATGAGAGACACGGGGCATGAGTGTGGGCTGGGGGAACAGGAGGGAGACACAGGGCATGAGCGGGGTGGGGAGAACAGGAGAGAGAAACGGGGCATGAGCGGGGGATGAGGGGAACAGGACAGAGACACGGGGCATGAGCGGGGGGCTGGGGGGAACAGGAGAGAGACACGGGGCATGAGCGGGGGGTGTGGGGGAACAGGAGAGAGACACGGGGCATGAGCGGGGGGTGGGGGTAACAGGAGAGAGACACGGGTCATGAGCGGAGGGTGGGGGGAAAAGGAGAGAGACAAGGTGCATGAGCAGGGGGTGGGGGATAAGGAGAGAGACACAGGGCATAAGCAGGGGGTAGGGGGAACAGGAGAGAGACACGGGGCATAAGCAGGGGGTGGAGGGTTACAGGAGGGAGACACAGGGCATGAGCGAGGGGGTGGGGGAACAGGAGAGAGACAAAGGGCATGAGCGGGGGGCGGGGGGAACAGGACAGAGACACGGGGCATGAGCGGGGGCTGGGAGAACAGGAGGGAGACACCGGGCATGAGCAGGGGAGGAGGGAACAGGAGAGAGACACAGGGCATGAGTGGGGGGTGGGGGAACAGGAGAGAGACACAGGGCATGAGCGGAGGGTGGGGGGTACAGGAGAGAAACACTGGGCATGAGCGGGGGGTGGAGGGAACAGGAGAGAGACAGAGGGCATGAGCGGGGGGTGGGGGGTTACAGGAGGGAGACATGGGGCATGAGCGAGGGGGTGGGGGAACAGGAGAGAGACACAGGGCATGAGCGGGGGGTGGGGGAACAGGAGAGAGATACGGGGCATGAGCGGGGGCTGGGGGAACAGGAGGGAGACACCAGGCATGAGCAGGGGAGGGGGGAACAGGAGAGAGACACAGGGCATGAGTTGGGGGTGGGGGAACAGGAGCGAGAAACGGGGCATGAGCAGTGGATGGGGGGAACAGGAGAGAGACACAGGGCATGAGCGGGGGGTTGGGAGGAACAGGAGAGAGACACGGGGCATGAGCGGGGGGTGGGGGGAACAGGAGAGAGACATGGGTCATGAGCGGAGGTTGGGGGGAAAAGGAGAGAGACAAGGGGCATGAGCAGGGGGTGGGGGGACAAGGAGAGAGACACGGGGCATAAGCAGGGGGTAGGGGGAACAGGAGAGAGACACGGGGCATAAGCAGGGGGTGGAGGGTTACAGGAGGGAGACACAGGGTATGAGCGAGGGGGTGGGGGAACAGGAGAGAGACACAGGGCATGAGCGGGGGGTGGGGGGAACAGGACAGAGACACGGGGCATGAGCGAGGGCTGGGGGAACAGGAGGGAGACACCGGCATGAGCAGGAGAGAGACACAGGGCATGAGTGGGTGGTGGGGGAACAGGAGGGAGACACAAGGCATGAGCGGAGGGTGGGGGGTACAGGAGAGAGAAACGGGGCATGAGCAGGGGATGGGGGAACAGGAGAGAGACACGGGCATGAGCGGGGGGTTGGGAGGAACAGGAGAGAGACACGGGCATGAGCGGGGGGTGGGGGGAACAGGAGAGAGACACGGGTCATGAGCGGAGGGTGGGGGGAAAAGGAGAGAGACAAGGGGCATGAGCAGGGGGTGGGGGGATAAGGAGAGAGACACGGGGCATAAGCAGGGGGTAGGGGGAACAGGATAGAGACACGGGGCATAAGCAGGGGGTGGAGGGTTACAGGAGGGAGACACAGGGCATGAGCGAGGGGGTGGGGGAACAGGAGAGAGACACAGGGCATGAACGGGGGGTGGGGGGAACAGGACAGAGACACGGGGCATGAGCGAGGGCTGGGGGAACAGGAGGGAGACACCGGCATGAGCAGGAGAGAGACACAGGGCATGAGTGGGGGGTGGGGGGAACAGGAGGGAGACACAAGGCATGAGCGGAGGGTGGGGGGTACAGGAGAGAAACACTGGGCATGAGCGGGGCGTGGAGGGAACAGGAGGGAGACACGGGGCATGAGTGGGAAGTGGGGGGAACAGGAGGGAGACACGGGGCATGAGCGGGGTGGGGGGAGCAGGAGGGAGACACAGGGAATGAGCAGGGGTGGGGGGAACAGGAGAGAGACACGGTGCATGAGCAGGGGGTGGGGAGAACAGGAGAGAGACACGGGACATGAGCGGAGGGTGCGGGGAACAGGAGAGAGACAAGGGGCATGAGCGGGGGGTGGGGGGAACAGGAGAGAGACACGGGGCATAAGCAGGGGTATGGGGAACAGGAGAGAGACACGGGGCATAAGCAGGGGGTGGGGGGTAACAGGAGGGAGACACGGGGCATGAGCGAGGGGGTGGGGGAACAGGAGAGAGACACAGGGCATGAGTGGGGGGTGGGGGAAACAGGAGAGAGATACGGGGCATGAGCGGCAGTTGGGGAGAACAGGAGAGAGAAACGGGGCATGAGCAGGGGATGGGGGGAACAGGAGAGAGACACGGGGCATGAGCGGGGGGTGGGGGGAACAGGAGAGAGACACGGGTCATGAGCGTAGGGTGTGGGGAAAAGGAGAGAGACAAGGGGCATGAGCAGGGGGTGGGGGGATAAGGAGAGAGACACGAAGCATAAGCAGGGGGTAATGGGAACAGGAGAGAGACACGGGGCATGAGCGGGGGTGGGGGGAACAGAAGATATACACGGGGCATGAGCGGGGGGCAGGGGGGAACAGGAGAGAGACACGGGGCATAAGCAGTGGGGAACAGGAGAGAGACACGGGGTATAAGCAGGGGGTAGGGGGGTACAGAAGGGAGACACGGGGCATGAGCGGGGGTGGGGGAACAGATGATGAGAGACACGGGGCATGAGCGGGGGCTGGGGGAACAGGAGGGAGACATAGGGCATGAGCGGGGTGGGGAGAACAGGAGAGAGAAACGGGGCATGAGCGGGGGATGGGGGGAACAGGACAGAGACACGGGGCATGAGCGGGGGGTTGGGGGGAACAGGAGAGAGACACGGGGCATGAGCGGGGGGTGTGGGGGAACAGGAGAGAGACACGGGGCATGAGGGGGGTTGGGGGGAACAGGGGAGAGACACGGGTCATGAGCGGAGGGTGGGGAGAACAGGAGAGAGACACGGGACATGAGCGGAGGGTGGGGGGAACAGGAGAGAGACAAGGGGCATGAGCGGGGGGTGGGGGAACAGGAGAGAGACACGGGGCATAAGCAGGGGTATGGGGAACAGGAGAGAGATACGGGGCATGAGCGGCGGTTGGGGAGAACAGGAGAGAGAAACGGGGCATGAGCAGGGGATGGGGGGAACAGGAGAGAGACACGGGGCATGAGCGGGGGTGGGGGGAACAGGAGAGAGACACGGGTCATGAGCGTAGGGTGGGGGGATAAGGAGAGAGACACGGGGCATAAGCAGGGGGTAGGGGGAACAGGAGAGAGACACGGGTCATGAGCGGGGGTGGGGGGAACAGAAGATATACACGGGGCATGAGCGGGGTGCAGGGGGGAACAGGAGAGAGACACGGGGCATAAGCAGTGGGGAACAGGAGAGAGACACGGGGTATAAGCAGGGGGTAGGGGGGTACAGAAGGGAGACACGGGGCATGAGCGGGGGTGGGGGAACAGATGATGAGAGACACGGGGCATGAGCAGGGGCTGGGGGAACAGGAGGGAGACATAGGGCATGAGCGGGGTGGGGAGAACAGGAGAGAGAAACGGGGCATGAGCGGGGGATGGGGGGTACAGGACAGAGACACGGGTCATGAGCGGAGGGTGGGGGAACAGGAGGGAGACACGGTGCATGAGCAGGGGGTGGGGAGAACAGGAGAGAGACACGGGACATGAGCGGAGGGTGGGGGGAACAGGAGAGAGACAAGGGGCATGTGCGGGGGGTGGGGGGAACAGGAGAGAGACACGGGGCATAAGCAGGGGTATGGGGAACAGGAGAGAGACACGGGGCATAAGCAGGGGGTGGGGGTAACAGGAGGGAGACACGGGGCATGAGCGAGGGGGTGGGGGAACAGGAGAGAGACACAGGGCATGAGTGGGGGGTGGGGGAAACAGGAGAGAGATACGGGGCATGAGCGGCGGTTGGGGAGAACAGGAGAGAGAAACGGGGCATGAGCAGGGGATGGGGGGAACAGGAGAGAGACACGGGGCATGAGCGGGGGTGGGGGGAACAGGAGAGAGACACGGGTCATGAGCATAGGGTGGGGGGAAAAGGAGAGAGACAAGGGGCATGAGCAGGGGGTAGGGGGATAAGGAGAGAGACACGAAGCATAAGCAGGGGGTAGGGGGAACAGGAGAGAGACACGGGGCATGAGCGGGGGTGGGGGGAACAGAAGATATACACGGGGCATGAGCGGGGGGCAGGGGGGAACTGGAGAGAGACACGGGGCATAAGCAGTGGGGAACAGGAGAGAGACACGGGGTATAAGCAGGGGGTAGGGGGGTACAGAAGGGAGACACGGGGCATGAGCAGGGGTGGGGGAACAGATGATGAGAGACACGGGGCATGAGCGGGGGCTGGGGGAACAGGAGGGAGACATAGGGCATGAGCGGGGTGGGGAGAACAGGAGAGAGAAACGGGGCATGAGCGGGGGATGGGGGGAACAGGACAGAGACACGGGGCATGAGCGGGGGCTTGGGGGGAACAGGAGAGAGACACGGGGCATGAGCGGGGGGTGTGGGGGAACAGGAGAGAGACACGGGGCATGAGCGGGGGGAACAGGAGAGAGACACGGGTCATGAGCGGAGGGTGGGGAGAACAGGAGAGAGACACGGGACATGAGCGGAGGGTGGGGGGAACAGGAGAGAGACACGGGGCATAAGCAGGGGTATGGGGAACAGGAGAGAGATACGGGGCATGAGCGGCGGTTGGGGAGAACAGGAGAGAGAAACGGAGCATGAGCAGGGGATGGGGGGAACAGGAGAGAGACACGGGGCATGAGCGGGGGTGGGGGGAACAGGAGAGAGACACGGGTCATGAGCGTAGGGTGGGGGGAAAAGGAGAGAGACAAGGGGCATGAGCAGGGGGTGGGGGGATAAGGAGAGAGACACGGGGCATAAGCAGGGGGTAGGGGGAACAGGAGAGAGACACGGGGCATGAGCGGGGGTGGGGGGAACAGAAGATATACACGGGGCATGAGCGGGGTGCAGGGGGGAACAGGAGAGAGACACGGGGCATAAGCAGTGGGGAACAGGAGAGAGACACGGGGTATAAGCAGGGGGTAGGGGGTACAGAAGGGAGACACGGGGCATGAGCGGGGGTGGGGGAACAGATGATGAGAGACACGGGGCATGAGCAGGGGCTGGGGGAACAGGAGGGAGACATAGGGCATGAGCGGGGTGGGGAGAACAGGAGAGAGAAACGGGGCATGAGCGGGGGATGGGGGAACAGGACAGAGACACGGGGCATGAGCGGGGGGTTGGGGGGAACAGGAGAGAGACACGGGGCATGAGGGGGGGTGTGGGGGAACAGGAGAGAGACACGGGGCATGAGAGGGGGGTGGGGGGAACAGGAGAGAGACACGGGTCATGGACGGAGGGTGGGGAGAACAGGAGAGAGACACGGGACATGAGCGGAGGGTGGGGAGAACAGGAGAGAGACACGGGGCATGAGCGAGGGGGTGGGGGAACAGCAGAGAGACACAGGGCATGAGTGGGGGGTGGGGGGAACAGGAGAGAGATACGGGGCATGAGCGGCGGTTGGGGAGAACAGGAGAGAGAAACGGGGCATGAGCAGGGGATGGGGGAACAGGAGAGAGACACGGGGCATGAGAGGGGGTGGGGGGAACAGGAGAGAGACACGGGTCATGAGTGTAGGGTGGGGGAAAAGGAGAGAGACAAGGGGCATGAGCAGGGGGTTGGAGGATAAGGAGAGAGACACGGGGCATAAGCAGGGGGTAGGGGGAACAGGAGAGAGACACGGGGCATGAGCGGGGGTGGGGGAACAGAAGATATACACGGGGCATGAGCGGGGGGCAGGGGGGAACAGGAGAGAGACACGGGGCATAAGCAGTGGGGAACAGGAGAGAGACACGGGATATAAGCAGGGGGTAGGGGGGTACAGAAGGGAGACACGGGGCATGAGCGGGGGTGGGGGAACAGATGAGAGACACGGGGCATGAGCGGGGGCTGGGGAACAGGAGGGAGACATAGGGCATGAGCGGGGTGGGGAGAACAGGAGAGAGAAACGGGGCATGAGCGGGGGATGGGGGGAACAGGACAGAGACACGGGGCATGAGCGGGGGGTTGGGGGGAACAGGAGAGAGACACGGGGCATGAGCGGGGGGTGTGGGGGAACAGGAGAGAGACACGGGGCATGAGCGGGGGGTGGGGGGAACAGGAGAGAGACACGGGTCTTGAGCGGAGGGTGGGGGGAAAAGGAGAGAGACAAGGGGCATGAGCAGGGGGTGGGGGGATAAGGAGAGAGACACGGGGCATGAGCAGGGGTGGGGGGATCAGGAGAGAGACACGGCATGAGTGGGGGTGGGGGGAACAGGAGAGAGACACGGGGCATGAGCGGAGGGTCGGGGGAACAGAAGAGAGACACGGGGCATGAGCGGGGGGAGCGGGGGAACAGGAGAGAGACACAGGGCATAAGCAGGGGGGAACAGGAGAGAGACACGGGGCTTAAGCAGGGGGTAGGAGGGTACAGGAGGGAGACACGGGGCATGAGCGGGGGGTGGGGGAACAGAAGAGAGACACAGGGCATGACCGGGGTGTGGGGGGAAAAGGAGAGAGGGAGAGAGACATGGGGCATGAGCGGGGGGTGGGGGGAACAGGAGAGAGACACAGGGCATGAGCGGGGGGTGGGGGGAACAGGAGGGAGACACGGGGCATGAGCGGGGGTGGGGGGGAACAGGAGAGAAACACGGGGCATGAGTGGGGGGTGGAGGGAATAGGAGAGAGACACAGGACATGAGCGGGGGTTGGGGGAACAGGAGGGAGACACGGGGCATGAGTGGGAAGTGGGGGGAACAGGAGGGAGACACGGGGCATGAGTGGGGAGTTGGGGAACAGGAGGGAGACACAGGGCATGAGCAGAGGGTGGGGGGTACAGGAGAGAAACACGGGGCATGAGCGGGGTGTGGAGGGAACAGGAGAGAGACACAGGGCATGAGCGGGGTTTGGGGAACAGGAGGGAGACACGGGGCATGAGTGGGAGGTGGGGGGAACAGGAGGGAGACACGGGGCATGAGCGGCGGTGGTGGGAACAGGAGAGAGACACGGGCATGAGCAGGGGGTGGGGGAACAGGAGAGAGACACAGGGCATGAGCGGGGGGTGGGGGAACAGGAGGGGGACACAGGGAATGAGCAGGGGTGGGGGTACAGGAGAGAGACATGGGGCATGAGCGGGGGGTGGGGGAAACAGGAGAGAGACACAGGGCATGAGCGGGGGGTGGGTGGAACAGGAGGGAGACACAGGGCATGAGCGGGGTGGGGGGAACAGGAGAGAGACACGTGGCATGAGCGGTGGATGGGGGAACAGGAGGGAGACACGGGGCATGAGCGGGGGGTGGAGGGAACAGGAGGGAGACACAGGACATGAGCGGGGGTTGGGGGAACAGGATGGAGACACGGGCATGAGTGGGAAGTGGTGGGAACAGGAGGGATACACGGGGCATGAGCGGGGAGTTGGGGAACAGGAGGGAGACACGGGGCATGAGCGGAGGGTGGGGGGGTACAGGAGAGAAACACAGGGCATGAGCGGGGGGAGGAGGGAACAGGAGAGAGACACAGGGCATGAGCGGGGGTTGGGGGAACAGGAGGGAGACACGGGGCATGAGTGGGAAGTGGGGGGAACAGGAGGGAGACACGGGGCATGAGCGGTGGTGGCGGGAACAGGATAGAGACACGGGCATATGGGTGGGTGGGGGAACAGGACAGAGACACGGGGCATGAGCGGGGGTGGGGGAACAGGAGGGATACACAGGGAATGAGCAGGGGTGGTGGGAACAGGAGAGAGACACGGGGCATGAGCAGGGGGTGGGGGGAACAGGAGAGAGACACGGGGCATGAGCGGAGGGTGCGGGGAACAGGAGAGAGACAAGGGGCATGGGCGGGGGGTGGGGGGAACAGGAGAGAGACACGGGGCATAAGCAGGGGCAGGGGGATCAGGAGAGAGACACGGGGCATAAACAGGGGGTGGGGGGCTACAGGAGGGAGACATGGGGCATGAGCGAGGGGGTGGGGGAACAGGAGAGAGACACAGGGCATGAGCGGGGGCTGGGGGGAACAGGAGAGAGATACGGGGCATGAGCGGGGGCTGGGGGAACAGGAGGGAGACACCAGGCATGAGCAGGTGAGGGGGAACAGGAGAGAGACACAGGGCATGAGTTGGGGGTGGGGGAACAGGAGGGAGACACAGGGCATGAGCGGGGGTGGGGAGAACAGGAGAGAGAAACGGGGCATGAGCGGGGGATGGGGGAACAGGAGAGAGACACAGGGAATTAGCAGGGGGTTGGGGGAACAGGAGAGAGACACGGGGCATGAGCGGGGGGTGGGGGGAACAGGAGAGAGACACGGGTCATGAGCGGAGGGTGGGGGGAAAAGGAGAGAGACAAGGGGCATGAGCAGGGGGTGGGGGGATAAGGAGAGAGACACGGGGCATAAGCAGGGGGTAGGGGGAACAGGAGAGAGAAACGGGGCATAAGCAGGGGGTGGAGGGTTGCAGGAGGAAGACACAGGGCATGAGCGATGGGGTGGGGGAACAGGAGAGAGACACAGGGCATGGGTGGGGGGTGGGGGAACAGGACAGAGACACGGGGCATGAGCGGGGGCTGGGGGAACAGGAGAGAGACACTGGGCATGAGCAGGGGAGGAGGGAACAAGAGAGAGACACAAGGCATGAGTGGGGGGTGGGGGAACAGGAGGGAGACACAGGGCATGAGCAGAGGGTGGGGGGTACAGGAGAGAAACACTGGGCATGAGCGGTAGTGGAGGGAACAGGAGAGAGACACAGGGCATGAGCAGGGGTTGAGGGAACAGGTGGGAGACACGGGGCATGAGTGGGAAGTGGGGGGAACAGGAGGGAGACACGGGGCATGAGCGGGGGTGGGGGAACAGGAGGGAGACACAGAGAATGAGCAGTGGTGGGGGGAACAGGAGAGAGACACGGTGCATGAGCAGGGGGTGGGGGGAACAGGAGAGAGACACGGGACATGAGCGGAGGGTGGGGGGAACAGGAGAGAGAAAAGGGGCATGAGCGGGGGGTGGGGGGAACAGGAGAGAGACACGGGGCATAAGCAGGGGTAGGGGGAACAGGAGAGAGACACGGGGCATAAGCAGGGAGTGGGGGGTTACAGGAGGGAGACACGGGGCATGAGCGAGGGGGTGGGGGAACAGGAGAGAGACACAGGGCATGAGTGGGGGGTGAGGGGAATAGGAGAGAGATACGGGGCATGAGCAGGGGTTGGGGGGAACAGGAGAGAGACATAGGGCATGAGAGGGGGGTGAGGGGGAACAGGAGAGAGACACGGGGCATGAGCGGGGGTGGGGGCAAAAGGAGAGAGACTCGAGGCATGAGCGGGGGGTGGGGGGAACAGGAGGGAGACGCGGGGCATGAGCGGGGGTTGGGGGGAACAGAAAGGGAGACACGGGGCATGAGCGGGGGTGGGGGAACAGGAGAGAGACACGGCATGAGCGGGGGTGGGGGAACAGGAGAGAGACACGGGGCATGAGCGGGGGTGAGGGGAACAGAAGATATACACGGGGCATGAGCGGGGGGTGGGGGGGAACAGGAGAGAGACACGGGGCATAAGCAGGGGGTAGGGGGAACAGGAGAGAGACACGGGGCATAAGCAGGGGGTAGGGGGAACAAGAGAGAGACACGGGGCATGAGCGAGGGGGTGGGGGAACAGGAGAGAGACACAGGGCATGAGCAGGGGGTGGGGGGAACAGGAGAGATACACGGGGCATGAGCGGGTGCTGGGGGAACAGGAGGGAGACACCGGGCATGAACAGGGGAGGGGGAACAGGAGAGAGACACATGGCATGAGCGGGGAGTTGGGGGAACAGGAGGGAGACACGGGGCATGAGCGGAGGGTGGGGGGGTACAGGAGAGAAACACGGGGCATGAGCGGGGGGTGGGGGGAACAGGAGAGAGACACAGGGCATGAGCGGGGTTCGGGAAACAGGAGGGATACATGAGGCATGAGTGGCAAGTGGGGGGAACAGGAGGGAGACACAGGGCATGAGCGGGGGGTGGGGGGAACATGAGAGAGACTTGGGGCATGAGCGGGGAGTGGGGTGACAGGAGAGAGACACGGGGCATGAGCAATGGGTGGGGGGAATTGGAGAGAGACAAGGGGCATGAGCGGGGGGTGGGGGAACAGGAGAGAGACGCGGGGCATAAGCATGGGGTAGGGGGAACAGGAGAGAGACACGGGGCATATGCAGGGGGTGAGGGGGTACAGGAGGGAGACATGGGGCATGAGCGGGGGTTGGGGGACCAGGAGAGAGACACAGGGCATGAGCGGGGGGTGGGAGGAACAGGAGAGAGAAACGGGGCATGAGCGGCGGGGGGGTGCAGGAGAGAGCCACGGGGCATGAGCAGGGGGTGGGGGAACAGGAGGGAGACACAGGGCTTGAGTGGGGTGGGGGGAACAGGAGAGAGACACGGGGCATCAGTGGGGGGTGGGGAGAGCAGGAGAGAGAAACAGGGCATGAGCGGGGGGTGGGGGGACCAGGAGAGAGACACGGGGCATGATCGGGGGGTTGGGGGGAACAGGAGAGAGAAACGGGGCATGAGCGGGGGGTGGGGGGTACAGGCGAGAGATACGGAGCATGAGCGGGGGTGGGGGAACAGGAGGGAGACACAGGGAATGAGCGGGGGTGGGGGGAACAGGAGAGAGACACTGGGCATGAGCAGGGGGTGGGGGGAACAGGAGAGAGACACGAGGCATGAGCGGAGGGTGGGGGGAACAGGAGAGAGACAAGGGGCATGAGCGGGGGTTGGGGGAAAAGGAGAGAGACACGGGGCATAAGCAGGGGGTAGGGGGAACAGGAGAGAGACACGGGGCATAAGCAGGGGGTGGGGGATTACAGGAGGGCGACACGGGGCATGAGCGAGGGGGTGGGGGAACAGGAGAGAGACACAGGGCATGAGCGGGGGGTGGGGGGAACAGGAGAGAGACACGGGGCATATGCGGGGACTGGGGGAACAGGAGGGAGACACCGGGCATGAACAGGGGAGGGGGGAACAGGAGAAAGACACAGGGCATGAGCGGGGGGGTGGGGGAACAGGAGGGAGACACAGGGCATGAGCGGGGGTGGGGAGAACAGGAGAGAGAAATGGGGCATGAGCAGGGGATGGGGGAACAGGAGAGAGACACGGGGCATGAGCGGGGGGTTGGGGGGAACAGGAGAGAGACACGGGGCATGAGCGGGGGTGGGGGGGACAGGAGAGAGACACAGGGAATGAGCGGGGGTGGGGGGAACAGGAGAGAGACTCGGGGCATGAGCGGGGGGTGGGGGGAACAGGAGGGAGACACAGGGCATGAGCGGGGGGTGGGGGGAACAGGAGGGAGACACGGGGCATGAGCAGGGGTGGGGGGAACAGGAGAGAGACACGGCATGAGCGGGGGTGGGGGGAACAGGAGAGAGACACGGGGCATGAGCGGGGGGTCGGGGGAACAGAAGAGAGACACGGGGCATGAGCGGGGGGAGAGGGGGGAACAGGAGAGAGACACAGGGCATAAGCAGGGGGGAACAGGAGAGAGACACGGGGCATAAGCAGGGGGTAGGAGGGTACAGGAAGGAGACACGGGGCATGAGCGGGGGGTGGGGGAACAGAAGAGAGACACAGGGCATGACCGGGTTGGTGGGGGGAACAGGAGAGAGAAACGGCATGAGCGGGGATGGGGGAACAGGAGGGAGACCCGGGGCATGAGCGGGGGTGGGGGTCCAGGAGAGAGACACAGGGCATGAGCGGGGGGTGGGGGGAACAGGAGAGAGACACGGGGCATGAGCGGCGGGGGGAGCAGGAGAGATCCACGGGGCATGAGCGGGGGGTGGGGGAACAGGAGGGAGACACAGGGCATGAGCGGTGTGGGGGGAACAGGAGAGAGACACGGGGCATGAGCGGAGGGTGGAGGTGAAAATGAGGGAGACACAGGGCATGAGTGGGGGGTGGGGAGAACAGGAGAGAGAAACGGGTCATGAGCGGTGAGTGGGGGGACCAGTAGAGAGACACGGGGCATGAGCGGGGGGTTGGGGGGAACAGGAGAGAGACACGGGGCATGAGCGGGGGGTGGGGGGTACAGGCGAGAGATACGGAGCATGAGTGGGGGTGGTGGGAACAGGAGAGAGACACGGGGCATGAGCGAGGGTGGGGGGAACAGGAGGGAGACACAGGGCATGAGCGGGGGGTGGGGGGAACAGAAGGGAGACATGGGGCAAGAGTGGGGGTGGGGGGAACAGGAGAGAGACACGGGCATGAGCGGGGTGGGGGAACAGGAGAGAGACACGGGGCATGAGCGGGGGGTGGGGGAACAGGAGGGAGACACAGGGAATGAGCGGGGGTGGGGGGAACAGGAGAGAGACACTGGGCATGAGCAGGGGGTGGGGGGAACAAGAGAGAGACACGGGGCATGAGCGGAGGGTGGGAGGAACAGGAGAGAGACAAAGGGCATGAGCGGGGGTTGGGGGGAAAAGGAGAGAGACACGGGGCATAAGCAGGGGGTAGGTGGAACAGGAGAGAGACACGGGGCAAAAGCAGGGGGTGGGAGGTTACAGGAGGGCGACACAGGGCATGAGCGAGGGGGTGGGGAACAGGAGAGAGACACAGGGCATGAGCGGGTGTGGGGGGAACAGGAGAGAGACACGGGGCATGAGCGGGGGCTGGGGGAACAGGAGGGAGACACCGGGCATGAACAGGGGAGGGGGGAACAGGAGAGAGACACAGGGCATGAGCGGGGTTCGGGAAACAGGATAGAGACACGAGGCATGAGTGGCAAGTGGGGGGAACAGGAGGGAGACACAGGGCATGAGCGGGGGGCGGGGGGAACAGGAGAGAGACTTGGGGCATGAGCGGGGAGTGGGGGGACAGGAGAGAGACACGGGGCATGAGCGGTGGGTGGGGGAACAGGAGAGAGACAAGGGGCATGAGCGGGGGTTGGGGGAACAGGAGAGAGACGCGGGCATAAGCAGGGGGTAGGGGGAACAGGAGAGAGACACGGGGCATATGCAGCGGGTGAGGGGGTACAGGAGGGAGACACGGGGCATGAGTGGAGGGTGGGGGACCAGGAGAGAGACACAGGGCATGAGCAGGGGGTGGGGGGAACAGGAGAGAGACAAGGGGCATGAGCGGCGGGGGGGAGCAGGAGAGAGCCACGGGGCATGAGCGGGGGGTGGGGGAACAGGAGGGAGACACAGGGCATGAGCGGGGTGGGGGAAACAGGAGAGAGACACAGGGCATGAGTGGAGGGTGGGGGTGAAAAGGAGGGAGACACAGGGCATGAGTGGGGGTGGGGAGAACAGGAGAGAGAAACGGGGCATGAGCGGGGAGTGGGGGGACCAGGAGGAGAGAGACACGGGGCATGAGTGGGGGGTTGGGGGGAACAGGAGAGAGAAACGGGGCATGAGCGGCGGGGGGGAGCAGGAGAGAGCCACGGGGCATGAGCAGGGGGTGGGGGAACAGGAGGGAGACACAGGGCTTGAGTGGGGTGGGGGGAACAGGAGAGAGACACGGGGCATGAGTGGGGGGTGGGGAGAGCAGGAGAGAGAAACAGGGCATGAGCGGGGGGTGGGGGGACCAGGAGAGAGACACGGGGCATGAGCGGGGGGTTGGGGGGAACAGGAGAGAGAAACGGGGCATGAGCGGGGGGTGGGGGGTACAGGCGAGAGATACGGAGCATGAGCGGGGGTGGGGGAACAGGAGGGAGACACAGGGAATGAGCGGGGGTGGGGGGAACAGGAGAGAGACACTGGGCATGAGCAGGGGGTGGGGGGAACAGGAGAGAGACACGAGGCATGAGCGGAGGGTGGGGGGAACAGGAGAGAGACAAGGGGCATGAGCGGGGGTTGGGGGAAAAGGAGAGAGACACGGGGCATAAGCAGGGGGTAGGGGGAACAGGAGAGAGACACGGGGCATAAGCAGGGGGTGGGGGATTACAGGAGGGCGACACGGGGCATGAGCGAGGGGGTGGGGGAACAGGAGAGAGACACAGGGCATGAGCGGGGGGTGGGGGGAACAGGAGAGAGACACGGGGCATATGCGGGGACTGGGGGAACAGGAGGGAGACACCGGGCATGAACAGGGGAGGGGGGAACAGGAGAAAGACACAGGGCATGAGCGGGGGGGTGGGGGAACAGGAGGGAGACACAGGGCATGAGCGGGGGTGGGGAGAACAGGAGAGAGAAATGGGGCATGAGCAGGGGATGGGGGAACAGGAGAGAGACACGGGGCATGAGCGGGGGGTTGGGGGGAACAGGAGAGAGACACGGGGCATGAGCGGGGGTGGGGGGGACAGGAGAGAGACACAGGGAATGAGCGGGGGTGGGGGGAACAGGAGAGAGACTCGGGGCATGAGCGGGGGGTGGGGGGAACAGGAGGGAGACACAGGGCATGAGCGGGGGGTGGGGGGAACAGGAGGGAGACACGGGGCATGAGCGGGGGTGGGGGGAACAGGAGAGAGACACGGCATGAGCGGGGGTGGGGGGAACAGGAGAGAGACACGGGGCATGAGCGGGGGGTCGGGGGAACAGAAGAGAGACACGGGGCATGAGCGGGGGGAGAGGGGGGAACAGGAGAGAGACACAGGGCATAAGCAGGGGGGAACAGGAGAGAGACACGGGGCATAAGCAGGGGGTAGGAGGGTACAGGAAGGAGACACGGGGCATGAGCGGGGGGTGGGGGAACAGAAGAGAGACACAGGGCATGACCGGGTTGGTGGGGGGAACAGGAGAGAGAAACGGCATGAGCGGGGATGGGGGAACAGGAGGGAGACCCGGGGCATGAGCGGGGGTGGGGGTCCAGGAGAGAGACACAGGGCATGAGCGGGGGGTGGGGGGAACAGGAGAGAGACACGGGGCATGAGCGGCGGGGGGAGCAGGAGAGAGCCACGGGGCATGAGCGGGGGGTGGGGGAACAGGAGGGAGACACAGGGCATGAGCGGTGTGGGGGGAACAGGAGAGAGACACGGGGCATGAGCGGAGGGTGGAGGTGAAAATGAGGGAGACACAGGGCATGAGTGGGGGGTGGGGAGAACAGGAGAGAGAAACGGGTCATGAGCGGTGAGTGGGGGGACCAGTAGAGAGACACGGGGCATGAGCGGGGGGTTGGGGGGAACAGGAGAGAGACACGGGGCATGAGCGGGGGGTGGGGGGTACAGGCGAGAGATACGGAGCATGAGTGGGGGTGGTGGGAACAGGAGAGAGACACGGGGCATGAGCGAGGGTGGGGGGAACAGGAGGGAGACACAGGGCATGAGCGGGGGGTGGGGGGAACAGAAGGGAGACATGGGGCAAGAGTGGGGGTGGGGGGAACAGGAGAGAGACACGGGCATGAGCGGGGTGGGGGAACAGGAGAGAGACACGGGGCATGAGCGGGGGGTGGGGGAACAGGAGGGAGACACAGGGAATGAGCGGGGGTGGGGGGAACAGGAGAGAGACACTGGGCATGAGCAGGGGGTGGGGGGAACAAGAGAGAGACACGGGGCATGAGCGGAGGGTGGGAGGAACAGGAGAGAGACAAAGGGCATGAGCGGGGGTTGGGGGGAAAAGGAGAGAGACACGGGGCATAAGCAGGGGGTAGGTGGAACAGGAGAGAGACACGGGGCAAAAGCAGGGGGTGGGAGGTTACAGGAGGGCGACACAGGGCATGAGCGAGGGGGTGGGGAACAGGAGAGAGACACAGGGCATGAGCGGGTGTGGGGGGAACAGGAGAGAGACACGGGGCATGAGCGGGGGCTGGGGGAACAGGAGGGAGACACCGGGCATGAACAGGGGAGGGGGGAACAGGAGAGAGACACAGGGCATGAGCGGGGTTCGGGAAACAGGATAGAGACACGAGGCATGAGTGGTTAGTGGGGGGAACAGGAGGGAGACACAGGGCATGAGCGGGGGGCGGGGGGAACAGGAGAGAGACTTGGGGCATGAGCGGGGAGTGGGGGGACAGGAGAGAGACACGGGGCATGAGCGGTGGGTGGGGGAACAGGAGAGAGACAAGGGGCATGAGCGGGGGTTGGGGGAACAGGAGAGAGACGCGGGGCATAAGCAGGGGGTAGGGGGAACAGGAGAGAGACACGGGGCATATGCAGCAGGTGAGGGGGTACAGGAGGGAGACACGGGGCATGAGCGGAGGGTGGGGGACCAGGAGAGAGACACAGGGCATGAGCAGGGGGTGGGGGGAACAGGAGAGAGACAAGGGGCATGAGCGGCGGGGGGGAGCAGGAGAGAGCCACGGGGCATGAGCGGGGGGTGGGGGAACAGGAGGGAGACACAGGGCATGAGCGGGGTGGGGGAAACAGGAGAGAGACACAGGGCATGAGTGGAGGGTGGGGGTGAAAAGGAGGGAGACACAGGGCATGAGTGGGGGTGGGGAGAACAGGAGAGAGAAACGGGGCATGAGCGGGGGGTGGGGGGACCAGGAGGAGAGAGACACGGGGCATGAGTGGGGGGTTGGGGGGAACAGGAGAGAGACACGGGGCATGAGCGGGGGTGGGGGTTACAGGCGAGAGATACGGAGCATGAGCGGGGGTGGGGGGAACAGGTGAGAGACACGGGTCATGAGCGAGGGTGGGAGGAACAGGAGGGAGACACAGGGCATGAGCAGGGGGTGTGGGGAACAGAAGGGAGACACAGGGCATGAACGGGGGTGGGAGGAACAGGAGAGAGACACGGGCATGAGCGGGGGTGGGGGAACAGGAGAGAGACACGGGGCATGAGCGGGGGGTGGGGGAACAGGAGGGAGACACAGGGAATGAGCCGTGGTGGGGGGAACAGGAGAGAGACACTGGACATGAGCGGGGGGTGGGGGGAACATGAGAGAGACTTGGGGCATGAGCGGGGAGTGGGGTGACAGGAGAGAGACACGGGGCATGAGCAGTGGGTGGGGGGAATTGGAGAGAGACAAGGGGCATGAGCGGGGGGTGGGGGAACAGGAGAGAGACACGGGGCATATGCAGGGGGTGAGGGGGTACAGGAGGGAGACATGGGGCATGAGCGGGGGTTGGGGGACCAGGAGAGAGACACAGGGCATGAGCGGGGGGTGGGGGGAACAGGAGAGAGACACGGGGCATGAGCGGCAGGGGGGAGCAGGAGAGAGCCACGGGGCATGAGCGGGGGGTGGGGGAACAGGAGGGAGACACAGGGCATGAGTGGGGTGGGGGGAACAGGAGAGAGACACGGGGCAAGAGTGGGGGGTGGGGAGAACAGGAGAGAGAAACAGGGCATGAGCGGGGGGTGGGGGGACCAGGAGAGAGACACGGGGCATGACGGGGGGTTGGGGGAACAGGAGAGAGACACGGGGCATGAGCGGGGGGTGGGGGGTACAGGCGAGAGATACGGAGCATGAGCGGGGGGTGGGGGAACAGGAGGGAGACACAGGGAATGAGCGGGGGTGGGGGGAACAGGAGAGAGACACTGGGCATGAGCAGGGGGTGGGGGGAACAGGAGAGAGACACGGGGCATGAGCGGAGGGTGGGGGAACAGGAGAGAGACAAGGGGCATGAGCGGGGGTTGGGGGGAAAAGGAGAGAGACACGGGGCATAAGCAGGGGGTAGGGGGAACAGGAGAGAGACACGGGGCATAAGCAGGGGGTGGGGGATTACAGGAGGGCGACACGGGGCATGAGCGAGTGGGTGGGGGAACAGGAGAGAGACACAGGGCATGAGCGGGGGGTGGGGGGAACAGGAGAGAGAAACAGGGCATGTGCGGGGGCTGGGGGAACAGGAGGGAGACACCGGGCATGAACAGGGGAGGGGGAACAGGAGAAAGACACAGGGCATGAGCTGGGGGGGTGGGGGAACAGGAGGGAGACACAGGGCATGAGCGGGGGTGGGGAGAACAGGAGAGAGAAACGGGGCATGAGCAGGGGATGGGGGAACAGGAGAGAGAGAGACACGGGGCATGAGCGGGGGGTTGGGGGGAACAGGAGAGAGACACGGGGCATGAGCGGGGGGTGGGGGGGACAGGAGAGAGACACAGGGAATGAGCGGGGGGTCGGGGGAACAGAAGAGAGACACGGGGCATGAGCGGGGGGTGGGGGAACAGGAGGGAGACACAGGGCATGGAGACACAGGGCATGAGCGGGGGGTGGGGGAACAGGAGAGAGACTCGGGGCATGAGCGGGGGGTGGGGGGAACAGGAGGGAGACACAGGGCATGAGCAGGGGGTGGGGGAACAGGAGGGAGACACGGGGCATGAGCGGGGGTGGGGGGAATAGGAGAGAGACACGGCATGAGCGGGGGTGGGGGGAACACGAGAGAGACACGGGGCATGAGCGGGGGGTCGGGGGAACAGAAGAGAGACACGGGGCATGAGCGGGTGGAGAGGGGGGAACAGGAGAGAGACACAGGACATAAGCAGGGGGGAACAGGAGAGAGACACGGGGCATAAGCAGGGGGTAGGAGGGTACAGGAAGGAGACACGGGGCATGAGCGGGGGTGTGGGAACAGAAGAGAGACACAGGTCATGACCGGGGGGTGGGGGGAACAGGAGAGAGAAACGGCATGAGCGGGGGTGGGGGAACAGGATGGAGACCCGGGGCATGAGCAGGGGGTGGGGGGAACAGGAGAGAGACACGGGGCATGAGCGGCGGGGGGAGCAGGAGAGAGCCACGGGGCATGAGCGGGGGGTGGGGGAACAGGAGGGAGACACAGGGCATGAGCGGTGTGGGGGGAACAGGAGAGACACACGGGGCTTGAGCGGAGGGTGGGGGTGAAAATGAGGGATACACAGGGCATGAGTGGGGGGTGGGGAAAACAGGAGAGAGAAACGGGGCATGAGCGGTGGGTGGGGGGACCAGGAGAGAGACACGGGGCATGAGCGGAGGGTTGGGGGGACCAGGAGAGAGACACAGGGCATGAGCGGGGGGTGGGGGGAACAGGAGAGAGACACGGGGCATGAGCGGCGGGGGGAGCAGGAGAGGGCCACGGGGCATGAGCGGGGGGTGGGGGAACAGGAGGGAGACACAGGGCATGAGCGGTGTGGGGGGAACAGGAGAGACACACGGGGCATGAGCGGAGGGTGGGGGTGAAAATGAGGGAGACATGGGGCAAGAGTGGGGGTGGGGGGAACAGGAGAGAGACACGGGCATGAGCGGGGTGGGGGAACAGGAGAGAGACACGGGGCATGAGCGGGGAGTGGGGGAACAGGAGGGAGACACAGGGAATGAGCGGGGGTGGGGGGAACAGGAGAGAGACACTGGGCATGAGCAGGGGGTGGGGGGAACAAGAGAGAGACACGGGGCATGAGCGGAGGGTGGGAGGAACAGGAGAGAGACACGGGGCATAAGCAGGGGGTAGGTGGAACAGGAGAGAGACACGGGGCAAAAGCAGGGGGTGGGGGGTTACAGGAGGGCGACACGGGGCATGAGCGAGGGGGTGGGGAACAGGAGAGAGACACAGGGCATGAGCGGGGGTGGGGGGAACAGGAGAGAGACACGGGGCATGAGCGGGGGCTGGGGGAACAGGAGGGAGACACCGGGCATGAACAGGGGAGGGGGGAACAGGAGAGAGACACAGGGCATGAGCGGGGTTCGGGAAACAGGATAGAGACACGAGGCATGAGTGGCAAGTGGGGGGAACAGGAGGGAGACACAGGGCATGAGCGGGGGGCGGGGGGAACAGGAGAGAGACTTGGGGCATGAGCGGGGAGTGGGGGGACAGGAGAGAGACACGGGGCATGAGCGGTGGGTGGGGGAACAGGAGAGAGACAAGGGGCATGAGCGGGGGTTGGGGGAACAGGAGAGAGACGCGGGGCATAAGCAGGGGGTAGGGGGAACAGGAGAGAGACACGGGGCATATGCAGCAGGTGAGGGGGTACAGGAGGGAGACACGGGGCATGAGCGGAGGGTGGGGGACCAGGAGAGAGACACAGGGCATGAGCAGGGGGTGGGGGGAACAGGAGAGAGACACGGGGCATGAGCGGCGGGGGGGAGCAGGAGAGAGCCACGGGGCATGAGCGGGGGGTGGGGGAACAGGAGGGAGACACAGGGCATGAGCGGGGTGGGGGAAACAGGAGAGAGACACGGGGCATGAGTGGAGGGTGGGGGTGAAAAGGAGGGAGACACAGGGCATGAGTGGGGGTGGGGAGAACAGGAGAGAGAAAAGGGGCATGAGCGGGGGGTGGGGGGACCAGGAGGAGAGAGACACGGGGCATGAGTGGGGGGTTGGGGGGAACAGGAGAGAGACACGGGGCATGAGCGGGGGGTGGGGGGTACAGGCGAGAGATACGGAGCATGAGCGGGGGTGGGGGGAACAGGTGAGAGACACGGGTCATGAGCGAGGGTGGGGGGAACAGGAGGGAGACACAGGGCATGAGCAGGGGGTGTGGGGAACAGAAGGGAGACACAGGGCATGAACGGGGGTGGGAGGAACAGGAGAGAGACACGGGCATGAGCGGGGGTGGGGGAACAGGAGAGAGACACGGGGCATGAGCGGGGGGTGGGGGAACAGGAGGGAGACACAGGGAATGAGCCGGGGTGGGGGGAACAGGAGAAAGAGACACTGGACATGAGCGGGGGGTGGGGGGAACATGAGAGAGACTTGGGGCATGAGCGGGGAGTGGGGTGACAGGAGAGAGACACGGGGCATGAGCAGTGGGTGGGGGGAATTGGAGAGAGACAAGGGGCATGAGCGGGGGGTGGGGGAACAGGAGAGAGACACGGGGCATATGCAGGGGGTGAGGGGGTACAGGAGGGAGACATGGGGCATGAGCGGGGGTTGGGGGACCAGGAGAGAGACACAGGGCATGAGCGGGGGGTGGGGGGAACAGGAGAGAGACACGGGGCATGAGCGGCGGGGGGGAGCAGGAGAGAGCCACGGGGCATGAGCGGGGGGTGGGGGAACAGGAGGGAGACACAGGGCATGAGTGGGGTGGGGGGAACAGGAGAGAGACACGGGGCAAGAGTGGGGGGTGGGGAGAACAGGAGAGAGAAACAGGGCATGAGCGGGGGGTGGGGGGACCAGGAGAGAGACACGGGGCATGACGGGGGGTTGGGGGGAACAGGAGAGAGACACGGGGCATGAGCGGGGGGTGGGGGTACAGGCGAGAGATACGGAGCATGAGCGGGGGGTGGGGAACAGAAGGGAGACACAGGGAATGAGCGGGGGTGGGGGGAACAGGAGAGAGACACTGGGCATGAGCAGGGGGTGGGGGGAACAGGAGAGAGACACGGGGCATGAGCGGAGGGTGGGGGGAACAGGAGAGAGACAAGGGGCATGAGCGGGGGTTGGGGGGAAAAGGAGAGAGACACGGGGCATAAGCAGGGGATAGGGGGAACAGGAGAGAGACACGGGGCATAAGCAGGGGGTGGGGGATTACAGGAGGGCGACACGGGGCATGAGCGAGTGGGTGGGGGAACAGGAGAGAGACACAGGGCATGAGCGGGGGGTGGGGGGAACAGGAGAGAGAAACAGGGCATGTGCGGGGGCTGGGGGAACAGGAGGGAGACACCGGGCATGAACAGGGGAGGGGGGAACAGGAGAAAGATACAGGGCATGAGCGGGGGGGTGGGGGAACAGGAGGGAGACACAGGGCATGAGCGGGGGTGGGGAGAACAGGAGAGAGAAACGGGGCATGAGCAGGGGATGGGGGAACAGGAGAGAGAGAGACACGGGGCATGAGCGGGGGGTTGGGGGGAACAGGAGAGAGACACGGGGCATGAGCGGGGGGTGGGGGGGACAGGAGAGAGACACAGGGAATGAGCGGGGGGTCGGGGGAACAGAAGAGAGACACGGGGCATGAGCGGGGGGTGGGGGAACAGGAGGGAGACACAGGGCATGAGCGGGGGGTGGGGGAACAGGAGAGAGACTCGGGGCATGAGCGGGGGGTGGGGGGAACAGGAGGGAGACACAGGGCATGAGCGGGGGGTGGGGGAACAGGAGGGAGACACGGGGCATGAGCGGGGGTGGGGGGAACAGGAGAGAGACACGGCATGAGCGGGGGTGGGGGGAACACGAGAGAGACACGGGGCATGAGCGGGGGGTCGGGGGAACAGAAGAGAGACACGGGGCATGAGCGGGTGGAGAGGGGGGAACAGGAGAGAGACACAGGACATAAGCAGGGGGGAACAGGAGAGAGACACGGGGCATAAGCAGGGGGTAGGAGGGTACAGGAAGGAGACACGGGGCATGAGCGGGGGTGGGGGAACAGAAGAGAGACACAGGGCATGACCGGGGGGTGGGGGGAACAGGAGAGAGAAACGGCATGAGCGGGGGTGGGGGAACAGGATGGAGACCCGGGGCATGAGCGGGGGGTGGCGGGAACAGGAGAGAGACACGGGGCATCAGCGGCGGGGGGAGCAGGAGAGAGCCACGGGGCATGAGCGGGGGGTGGGGGGAACAGGAGGGAGACACAGGGCATGAGCGGTGTGGGGGGAACAGGAGAGACACACGGGGCATGAGCGGAGGGTGGGGGTGAAAATGAGGGATACACAGGGCATGAGTGGGGGGTAGGGAAAACAGGAGAGAGAAACGGGGCATGAGCGGTGGGTGGGGGGACCAGGAGAGAGACACGGGGCATGAGCGGAGGGTTGGGGGGACCAGGAGAGAGACACAGGGCATGAGCGGGGGGTGGGGGGAACAGGAGAGAGACACGGGGAATGAGCGGCGGGGGGAGCAGGAGAGGGCCACGGGGCATGAGCGGGGGGTGGGGGAACAGGAGGGAGACACAGGGCATGAGCGGTGTGGGGGGAACAGGAGAGACACACGGGGCATGAGCGGAGGGTGGGGGTGAAAATGAGGGAGACACAGGGCATGAGTGGGGGGTGGGGAAAACAGGAGAGAGAAACGGGGCATGAGCGGTGGGTGGGGGGACCAGGAGAGAGACACGGGGCATGAGCGGAGGGTTGGGGGGAACAGGAGAGAGACACGGGGCATGAGCGGGGGGTGGGGGGTACAGGCGAGAGATACGGAGCATGAGCGGGGGGTGGGGGGAACAGGAGAGAGACACGGGGCATGAGCGAGGGTGGGGGGAACAGGAGGGAGACACAGGGCATGAGCGGGGGGTGGGGGGAACAGAAGGGAGACATGGGGCATGAGCGGGGGTGGGGGGAACAGGAGAGAGACACGTGCATAAGCGGGGGTGGGGGAACAGGAGAGAGACACGGGGCATGAGCAGGGGGTGGGGGAACAGGAGGGAGACACAGGGAATGAGCGGGGGTGGGGGGAACAGGAGAGAGACACTGGGCATGAGCAGGGGTTGGGGGGAACAGGAGAGAGACACGGGGCATGAGCGGAGGGTGGGGGGAACAGGAGAGAGACAAGGGGCATGAGCGGGGGTTGGGGGGAAAAGGAGAGAGACACGGGGCATAAGCAGGGGGTGGGGGGTTACAGGAGGGCGACACGGGGCATGAGCGAGGGGGTGGGGGAACAGGAGAGAGACACAGGGCATGAGCGGGGGGTGGGTGGAACAGGAGAGAGACACGGGGCATAAGCAGGGGGTGGGGGGTTACAGGAGGGCGACACGGGGCATGAGCGAGGGGGTGGGGGAACAGGAGAGAGACACAGGGCATGAGCGGGGGGTGGGGGGAACAGGAGAGAGACACGGGGCATGAGTGGGGGCTGGGGGAACAGGAGGGAGACACCGGGCATGAACAGGGGAGGGGGGAACAGGAGAGAGACACAGGGCATGAGCGGGGTTCGGGAAACAGGAGGGAGACACGAGGCATGAGTGGCAAGTGGGGGGAACAGGAGGGAGACACAGGGCATGAGCGGGGGGCGGGGGGAACAGGAGAGAGACTTGGGGCATGAGCGGGGAGTGGGGGGACAGGAGAGAGACACGGGGCATGAGCGGTGGGTGGGGGAACAGGAGAGAGACAAGGGGCATGAGCAGGGGGTGGGGGAACAGGAGAGAGACGCGGGGCATAAGCAGGGGGTAGGGGGAACAGGAGAGAGACACGGGGCATATGCAGGGGGTGAGGGGGTACAGGAGGGAGACAAGGGGCATGAGCGGGGGGTGGGGGACCAGGAGAGAGACACAGGGCATGAGCAGGGGGTGGGTGGAACAGGAGATAGACACAGGGCATGAGCGGCGGGGGGGAGCAGGAGAGAGCCACGGGGCATGAGCGGGGGGTGGGGGAACAGGAGGGAGACACAGGGCATGAGCGGGGTGGGGGGAACAGGAGAGAGACACGGGGCATGAGTGGAGGGTGGGGGTGAAAAGGAGGGAGACACAGGGCATGAGTGGGGGGTGGGGAGAACAGGAGAGAGAAACGGGGCATGAGCGGGGGGTGGGGGGACCAGGAGAGAGACAAGGGGCATGAGTGGGTGGTTGGGGGGAACAGGAGAGAGACACGGGGCATGAGCGGGGGGTGGGGGGTACAGGCGAGAGATACGGAGCATGAGCGGGGGTGGGGGGAACAGGTGAGAGACACGGGGCATGAGCGAGGGTGGGGGGAACAGGAGGGAGACACAGGGCATGAGCGGGTGGTGGGGGGAACAGAAGGGAGACACGGGGCATGAGCGGGGGTGGGGGGAACAGGAGAGAGACACTGGCATGAGCGGGGGTGGGGGAACAGGAGAGAGACACTGGACATGAGCAGGGGGTGGGGGGAACAGGAGAGAGACACGGGGCATGAGCGGAGGGTGTGGGGACCAGGAGAGAGGCAAGGGGCATGAGCTGGGGTTGGGAGGAAAAGGAGAGAGACACGGGGCTTAAGCAGGGGGTAGGGGGAACAGGAGAGAGACACGGGGCATAAGCAGGGGGTGGGGGGTTACAGGAGGGCGACACGGGGCATGAGCGAGGGGGTGGGGGAACAGGAGAGAGACACAGGGCATGAGCGGGGGGTGGAGGGAACAGGAGAGAGACACGGGGCATGAGCAGGGGCTGGGGGAACAGGAGGGGGACACCGGGCATGAACAGGGGAGGGGGAACAGGAGAGAGACACAGGGCATGAGCGGGGGGGGTGGGGGAACAGGAGGGATACACAGGGCATAAGCGGGGGTGGGGAGAACAGGAGAGAGAAACGGGGCATGAGCGGGGGATGGGGGAACAGGAGATAGACACGGGGCATGAGCGGGGGGTTGGGGGAACAGGAGAGAGACACGGGGCATGAGTGCGGGGTGGGGGGACAGGAGAGAGACACAGGGCATGAGCGGGGGTGGGGGGAACAGGACAGAGACTCGGGGCATGAGCGGTGGGTGGGGGGAACAGGAGGGAGACACAGGGCATGAGCAGGGGGTGGGGGGAACAGGAGGGAGACACGGGGCATGAGCGGGGTGGGGGAACAGGAGAGAGACACGGCATGAGTGGGGGTGGGGGAACAGGAGAGAGACACGGGGCATGAGCGGAGGGTCGGGGAACAGAAGAGAGACACGGGGCATGAGCGGGGGGAGGGGGGGAACAGGAGAGAGGACACAGGGCATAAGCAGGGGGGAACAGGAGAGAGACACGGGGCATAAGCAGGGGGTAGGAGGGTACAGGAGGGAGACACGGGGCATTAGCGTGGGGTGGGGGAACAGAAGAGAGACACAGGGCATGACCGGGGGTGGGGGGAAAAGGAGAGAGGGAGAGAGACATGGGGCATGAGCGGGGGGTGGGGGGAACAGGAGAGAGACACAGGGCATGAGCGGGGAGTGGGGGGAACAGGAGGGAGACACAGGGCATGAGCGGGGGTGGGGGGAACAGGAGAGAAACCCGGGGCATGAGTGGGGGGTGGAGGGAATAGGAGAGAGACACAGGACATGAGCGGGGGTTGGGGGAACAGGAGGGAGACACGGGGCATGAGTGGGAAGTGGGGGGAACAGGAGGGAGACACGGGGCATGAGCGGGGAGTTGGGGAACAGGAGGGAGACACAGGGCATGAGCAGAGGGTGGGGGTACAGGAGAGAAACACGGGGCATGAGCGGGGTGTGGAGGGAACAGGAGAGAGACACAGGGCATGAGCGGGGGTTGGGGAACAGGAGGGAGACACGGGGCATGAGTGGGAGGTGGGGGGAACAGGAGGGAGACACGGGGCATGAGCGGCGGTGGGGGAACAGGAGAGAGACACGGGCATGAGCAGGGGGTGGGGGAACAGGAGAGAGACACAGGGCATGAGCGGGGGGTGGGGGAACAGGAGGGGGACACAGGGAATGAGCAGGGGTGGGGGAACAGGAGAGAGACATGGGGCATGAGCGGGGGGTGGGGGAAACAGGAGAGAGACACAGGGCATGAGCGGGGGGTGGGGGGAACAGGAGGGAGACACAGGGCATGAGCGGGGTGGGGGGGAACAGGAGAGCGACATGGGGCATGAGCGGGGGGGGAACAGGAGGGAGACAGGGGGCATGAGTGGGGGGTGGAGGGAACAGGAGAGAGACACAGGGACATGAGCGGGGTTTGGGGGAACAAGAGGGAGACACGGGGCATGAGTGGGAAGTGGGGGGAACAGGAGGGAGACACGGGGCATGAGCGGGGAGTTGGGGGAACAGGAGGGAGACACGGGGCATGAGCGGAGGGTGGGGGGTACAGGAGAGAAACACGGGCATGAGCGGGGGGAGGAGGGAACAGGAGAGAGACACAGGGCATGAGCGGGGGTTGGGGGAACAGGAGGGAGACACGGGGCATGAGTGGGAAGTGGGGGGAACAGGAGGCAGACACGGGGCATGAGCGGTGGTGGCGGGAACAGGATAGATACACGGGCATATGGGTGGGTGGGGAACAGGACAGAGACACGGGGCATGAGCAGGGGGTGGGGGAACAGGAGGGATACACAGGGAATGAGCAGGGGTGGGGGAACAGGAGAGAGACACGGGGCATGAGCAGGGGTGGGGGGAACAGGAGAGAGACACGGGGCATGAGCGGAGGGTGCGGGGGAACAGGAGAGAGACAAGGGGCATGGGCGGGGGGTGGGGGAACAGGAGAGAGACACGGGGCATAAGCAGGGGCAGGGGGATCAGGAGAGAGACACGGGGCATAAGCAGGGGGTGGGGGGTTACAGGAGGGAGACATGGGGGCATGAGCGAGGGGGTGGGGGAACAGGAGAGAGACACAGGGCATGAGCGGGGGGTGGGGGGAGCAGGAGAGAGATACGGGGCATGAGTGGAAGCTGGGGGAACAGGAGGGAGACACCAGGCATGAGCAGGGGAGGGGGGGAAACAGGAGAGAGACACAGGGCATGAGTTGGGGGTGGGGGAACAGGAGGGAGACACAGGGCATGAGCGGGGTGGGGAGAACAGGAGAGAGAAACGGGGCATGAGCGGGGGATGGGGGGAACAGGAGAGAGACACGGGGCATTAGCAGGGGGTTGGGGGGAACAGGAGAGAGACACGGGGCATGAGCGGGGGGGTGGGGGAACAGGAGAGAGACACGGGTCATGAGCGGAGTGTGGGGGGAAAAGGAGAGAGACAAGGGGCATGAGCAGGGTTTGGGGGGATAAGGAGAGACACAAGAGGCATAAGCAGGGGGTAGGGGGAACAGGAGAGAGACACGGGGCATAAGCAGGGGGTGGAGGGTTTACAGGGAGGGAGACACAGGGCATGAGCGAGGGGGTGGGGAACAGGAGAGAGACACAGGGCATGGGCGGGGGTGGAGGGAACAGGACAGAGACGCGGGGCATGAGCGGGGCCTGGGGGAACAGGAGGGAGACACCGGGCATGAGCAGGGGAGGAGGGACAGGAGAGAGACACAGGGCATGAGTGGGGGATGGGGAACAGGAGGGAGACACAGGGCATGAGCAGAGGGTGGGGGGTACAGGAGAGAAACACTGGGCATGAGCGGGGGTGGAGGGAACAGGAGAGAGACACAGGGCATGAGCGGGGTTGAGGGAACAGGAGGGAGACACGGGGCATGAGTGGGAAGTGGGGGAACAGGAGGGAGACACGGGGCATGAGCGGGGGTGGGGGAACAGGAGGGAGGAACACAGGGAATGAGCAGGGGTGGGGGGAACAGGAGAGAGAAACGGTGCATGAGCAGGGGGTGGGGAACAGAAGAGAGACACGGGACATGAGCGAGGGTGGGAACAGGAGAGATACAAGGGGCATGAGCGGGGTGTGGGGGAACAGGAGAGAGACACGGGGCATAAGCAGGGGTAGGGGGAACAGGAGAAAGACACGGGGCATAAGCAGGGAGTGGGGGGTTACAGGAGGGAGATACGGGGCATGAGCGAGGGGGTGGGGGAACAGGAGAGAGACACAGAGCATGAGTGGGGGGTGGGGGGAATAGGAGAGAGATACGGGGCATGAGCAGGGGTTGGGGGGAACAGGAGAGAGACACAGGGCATGAGAGGGGGGTGAGGGGGAACAGGAGAGAGACACGGGGCATGAGCGGGGGTGGGGGCAACAGGAGAGAGACTCGAGGCATGAGCGGGGGGTGGGGGGAACAGGAGGGAGACACGGGGCATGAGCGGGGGCTGGGGGGAACAGAAAGGGAGACACGGGGCATGAGAGGGGGTGGGGGGAACAGGAGAGAGACACAGCATGAGCGGGGGTGGGGGAACAGGAGAGAGACACGGGGCATGAGCGGGGGTGAGGGGAACAGAAGATATACACGGGGCATGAGCTGGGGGCGGGGGGAACAGGAGAGAGACACGGGGCATAAGCAGGGGGTAGGGGGAACAGGAGAGAGACACGGGGCATAAGCAGGGGGTGGGGGGTTACAGGAGGGCAACACGGGGCATGAGCGAGGGGGTGGGGGAACAAGAGAGAGACACAGGGCATGAGCAGGGGGTGGGGGGAACAGGAGAGAGACACGGGGCATGAGCGGGGGCTGGGGGAACAGGAGGGAGACACCGGGCATGAACAGGGGAGGGGGGAACCGGAGAGAGACACAGGGCATGAGCGGGGAGTTGGGGAACAGGAGGGAGACACGGGGCATGAGCGGAGGGTGGGGGGGTACAGGAGAGAAACACGGGGCATGAGCGGGGGGTGGAGGGAACAGGAGAGAGAGAGAGGGCATGAGCGGGGTTCGGGAAACAGGAGGGATACACGAGGCATGAGTGGCAAGTGGGGGGGAACAGGAGGGAGACACAGGGCATGAGCGGGGGGTGAGGGGAACATGAGAGAGACTTGGGGCATGAGCGGGGAGTGGGGTGACAGGAGAGAGACACGGGGCATGAGCGGTGGGTGGGGGGAACAGGAGAGAGACAAGGGGCATGAGCGGGGGGTGGGGGAACAGGAGAGAGACGCGGGGCATAAGCATGGGGTAGGGGGAACAGGAGAGAGACACGGGGCATATGCAGGGGGTGAGGGGGTACAGGAGGGAGACACGGGGCATGAACAGGGGAGGGGGGAACCGGAGAGAGACACAGGGCATAAGCGGGGAGTTGGGGGAACAGGAGGGAGACATGGGGCATGAGCGGAGGGTGGGGGGTACAGGAGAGAAACACGGGGCATGAGCGGGGGTGAAGGGAACAGGAGAGAGACACAGGGCATGAGCGGGGTTCGGGAAGCAGGAGGGATACACGAGGCATGAGTGGCAAGTGGGGGGAACAGGAGGGAGACACAGGGCATGAGCGGGGGGTGGGGGGAACATGAGAGAGACTTGGGGCATGAGCGGGGTGTGGGGTGACAGGAGAGAGACACGGGGCATGAGCGGTGGGTGGGGGGAACAGGAGAGAGACAAGGGGCATGAGCGGGGGGTGGGGGAACAGGAGTGAGACACGGGGCATAAGCATGGGGTAGGGGGGAACAGGAGAGAGACACGGGGCATATGCAGGGGGTGAGGGGGTACAGGGAGACACGGGGCATGAGCGGGGGTTGGGGGACCAGGAGAGAGACACAGGGCATGAGCGGGGGGTGGGGGGAACAGGAGAGAGACACGGGGCATGAGCGGCGGGGGGGGAGCAGGAGAGAGCCACGGGGCATGAGCGGGGGGTGGGGGAACAGGAGGGAGACACAGGGCATGAGCGGGGTGGGGGGAACAGGAGAGAGACACGGGGCATCAGTGGGGGGTGGGGAGAACAGGAGAGAGAAACGGGGCATGAGCGGGGGGTGGGGGGACCAGGAGAGAGACAAGGGGAATGAGCGGGGGGTTGGGGGGAACAGGAGAGAGACACGGGGCATGAGCGGGGGGTGGGGGGTACAGGCGAGAGATACGGAGCATGAGCGGGGGGTGGGGGAACAGGAGGGAGACACAGGGAATGAGCGGGGGTGGGGGGGAACAGGAGAGAGACACTGGGCATGAGCAGGGGGTGGGGGGAACAGGAGAGAGACACGGGGCATGAGCGGAGGGTGGGGGGAACAGGAGAGAGACAAGGGGCATGAGCGGGGGTTGGGGGTTGGGGGGAAAAGGAGAGAGACACGGGGCATAAGCGGGGGGTGGGGGGAACAGGAGAGAGACACGGGGCATGAGCGGCGGGGGGGAGCAGGAGAGAGCCACGGGGCATGAGCGGGGGGTGGGGGAACAGGAGGGAGACACAGGGCATGAGCGGGGTGGGGGGAACAGGAGAGAGACACGGGGCATCAGTGGGGGGTGGGGAGAACAGGAGAGAGAAACGGGGCATGAGCGGGGGGTGGGGGGACCAGGAGAGAGACAAGGGGAATGAGCGGGGGTGGGGGGGAACAGGAGAGAGACACTGGGCATGAGCAGGGGGTGGGGGTACAGGAGAGAGACACGGGGCATGAGCGGAGGGTGGGGGGAACAGGAGAGAGACAAGGGGCATGAGCGGGGGTTGGGGGTTGGGGGGAAAAGGAGAGAGACACGGGGCATAAGCATGGGGTAGGGGGGAACAGGAGAGAGACACGGGGCATATGCAGGGGGTGAGGGGGTACAGGGAGACACGGGGCATGAGCGGGGGTTGGGGGACCAGGAGAGAGACACAGGGCATGAGCGGGGTTCGGGAAGCAGGAGGGATACACGAGGCATGAGTGGCAAGTGGGGGGAACAGGAGGGAGACACAGGGCATGAGCGGGGGGTGGGGGGAACATGAGAGAGACTTGGGGCATGAGCGGGGTGTGGGGTGACAGGAGAGAGACACGGGGCATGAGCGGTGGGTGGGGGGAACAGGAGAGAGACAAGGGGCATGAGCGGGGGGTGGGGGAACAGGAGTGAGACACGGGGCATAAGCATGGGGTAGGGGGGAACAGGAGAGAGACACGGGGCATATGCAGGGGGTGAGGGGGTACAGGGAGACACGGGGCATGAGCGGGGGTTGGGGGACCAGGAGAGAGACACAGGGCATGAGCAGGGGGTGGGGGAACAGGAGAGAGACATGGGGCATGAGCGGGGGCTGGGGGAACAGGAGGGAGACACCGGGCATGAACAGGGGAGGGGGGAACAGGAGAAAGACACAGGGCATGAGCGGGGGGTGGGGGAACAGGAGGGAGACACAGGGCATGAGCGGGGGTAGGGAGAACAGGAGAGAGAAACGGGGCATGAGCAGGGGATGGGGGAATAGGAGAGAGACACGGGGCATGAGCGGGGGTGGGGGGAACAGGAGAGACTCGGGGCATGAGCGGGGGGTGGGGGGAACAGGAGCGAGATACAGGGCATGAGCGGGGGGTGGGGGAACAGGAGGGAGACACAGGGCATGAGCGGGGGGTGGGGGGAAAAGGAGGGAGACACGGGGCATGAGCGGGGGTGGGGGGAACAGGAGAGAGACACGGCATGAGCGGGGGTGGGGGGAACAGGAGAGAGACATGGGGCATGAGCGGGGGGTCGGGGAACAGAAGAGAGACACGGGGCATGAGCGGGGGGAGGAGGGTAACAGGAGAGAGACACAGGGCATAAGCAGGGTGGAACAGGAGAGAGACACGGGGCATAAGCAGGGGGTAGGAGGGTACAGGAGGGAGACACAGGGCATGAGCGGGGGTGGGGGAAAAGGAGAGAGGGAGAGAGACATGGGGCATGAGCGGGGGGTGGGGGGAACAGGAAAGAGCCACAGGGCATGAGCAGGGGGTGGGGGGAACAGGAGGGAGACACGGGGCATGAGCGGGGGTGGGGGGAACAGGAGAGAGACACGGGGCATGACCGGGATGTGGGGGAACTGGAGGGAGACACGGGGCATGAGCGGAGGGTGGGAGGGTACAGGAGAGAAACACGGGGCATGAGTGGGGGGTGGAGGGAATAGGAGAGAGACAGCGGGTTTGGGGGAACAGGAGGGAGACACGGGGCATGAGTGGGAAGTGGGGGGAACAGGAGGGAGACACGGGGCATGAGCAGGGAGTTGGGGAACAGGAGGGAGACACAGGGCATGAGCAGAGGGTGGGGGGGTACAGGAGAGAAACACGGGGCATGAGTGGGGTGTGGAGGGAACAGGAGAGAGACACAGGGCATGAGCGGGGGTTGGGGAACAGGAGGGAGACACGGGGCATGAGCGGTGGGTGGGGGGAACAGGAGAGAGACAAGGGGCATGAGCGGGGGTGGGGGAACAGGAGAGAGACGCGGGGCATAAGCATGGGGTAGGGGGAACAGGAGAGAGACACGGGGCATATGCAGGGGGTCAGGGGGTACAGGGAGACACGGGGCATGAGCGGGGGTTGGGGGACCAGGAGAGAGACACAGGGCATGAGCGGGGGGTGGGGGGAACAGGAGAGAGACACGGGGCATGAGCGGCGGGGGGGGAGCAGGAGAGAGCCACGGGGCATGAGCGGGGGGTGGGGGAACAGGAGGGAGACACAGGGAATGAGCGGGGGTGGGGGGGGACAGGAGAGAGACACTGGGCATGAGCAGGGGGTGGGGGGAACAGGAGAGAGACACGGGGCATGAGCGGAGGGTGGGGGAACAGGAGGGAGACACCGGGCATGAACAGGGGAGGGGGGAACAGGAGAGAGACACAGGGCATGAGCGGGGTTCGGGAAACAGGAGGGAGACACGAGACATGAGTGGCAAGTGGGGGGAACAGGAGGGAGACACAGGGCATGAGCGGGGGGCGGGGGGAACAGGAGAGAGACTTGGGGCATGAGCGGGGAGTGGGAGGACAGGAGAGAGACACGGGGCATGAGCGGTGGGTGGGGGGAACAGGAGAGAGACAAGGGGCATGAGCAGGGGGTGGGGGAACAGGAGAGAGACGCGGGGCATAAGCAGGGGGTAGGGGGAACAGGAGAGAGACACGGGGCATATGCAGGGGGTGAGGGGGTACAGGAGGGAGACACGGGGCATGAGCGGGGGGTGGGGGACCAGGAGAGAGACACAGGGCATGAGCAGGGGGTGGGGGGAACAGGAGAGAGACACAGGGCATGAGCGGCGGGGGGGAGCAGGAGAGTGCCACAGGGCATGAGCGGGGGGTGGGGGAACAGGAGGGAGACACAGGGCATGAGCGGGGTGGGGGGAACAGGAGAGAGACTCAGGGCATGAGTGGAGGGTGGGGGTGAAAAGGAGGGAGACACAGGGCATGAGTGGGGGGTGGGGAGAACAGGAGAGAGAAACGGGGCATGAGCAGGGGGTGGGGGGACCAGGAGAGAGACAAGGGGCATGAGTGGGGGTGGGGGGAACAGGAGGGAGACACAGGGCATGAGCGGGGGGTGGGGGGAACAGAAGGGAGACACGGGGCATGAGCGGGGGTGGGGGGAACAGGAGAGAGACACGGGCATGAGCGGGGGTGGGGGAACAGGAGAGAGACACTGGACATGAGCAGGGGGTGGGGGGAACAGGAGAGAGACACGGGGCATGAGCGGAGGGTGTGGGGACCAGGAGAGAGGCAAGGGGCATGAGCTGGGGTTGGGAGGAAAAGGAGAGAGACACGGGGCTTAAGCAGGGGGTAGGGGGAACAGGAGAGAGACACGGGGCATAAGCAGGGGGTGGGGTGTTACAGGAGGGCGACACGGGGCATGAGCGAGGGGGTGGGGGAACAGGAGAGAGACACAGGGCATGAGCGGGGGGTGGAGGGAACAGGAGAGAGACACGGGGCATGAGCAGGGGCTGGGGGCACAGGAGGGAGACACCGGGCATGAACAGGGGAGGGGGGAACAGGAGAGAGACACAGGGCATGAGCGGGGGGGTGGGGGAACAGGAGGGATACACAGGGCATAAGCGGGGTGGGGAGAACAGGAGAGAGAAACGGGGCATGAGCGGGGGATGGGGGGAACAGGAGATAGACACGGGGCATGAGCGGGGGGTTGGGGGAACAGGAGAGAGACACGGGGCATGAGTGCGGGGTGGGGGGACAGGAGAGAGACACAGGGCATGAGCGGGGGTGGGGGGAACAGGACAGAGACTCGGGGCATGAGCGGTGGGTGGGAGGAACAGGAGGAAGACACAGGGCATGAGCAGGGGTGGGGGGAACAGGAGGGAGACACAGTGCATGAGCGGGGGTGGGGGGAACAGGAGAGAGACAAGGCATGAGTGGGGGTGGGGGGAACAGGAGAGAGACACGGGGCATGAGCGGAGGGTCGGGGAACAGAAGAGAGACACGGGGCATGAGCGGGGGGAGGGGGGGAACAGGAGAGAGACACAGGGCATAAGCAGGGGGGAACAGGAGAGAGACACGGGGCATAAGCAGGGGGTAGGAGGGAACAGGAGGGAGACACGGGGAATTAGCGGGGGTGGGGGAACAGAAGAGAGACACAGGGCATGACCGGGGGGTGGGGGGAAAAGGAGAGAGGGAGAGAGACATGGGGCATGAGCGGGGGGTGGGGTGAACAGGAGAGAGACACAGGGCATGAGCGGGGAGTGGGGGGAACAGGAGGGAGACACGGGGCATGAGCGGGGGTGGGGAGGAACAGGAGAGAAACCCGGGGCATGAGTGGGGGGTGGAGGGAATAGGAGAGAGACACAGGACATGAGCGGGGGTTGGGGGAACAGGAGGGAGACACGGGGCGTGAGTGGGAAGTGGGGGGAACAGGAAGGAGACACGGGGCATGAGCGGGGAGTTGGGGAACAGGAGGGAGACACAGGGCATGAGCAGAGGGTGGGGGTACAGGAGAGAAACACGGGGCATGAGCGGGGTGTGGAGGGAACAGGAGAGAGACACAGGGCATGAGCGGGGGTTGGGGAACAGGAGGGAGACACGGGGCATGAGTGGGAGGTGGGGGGAACAGGAGGGAGACACGGGGCATGAGCGGCGGTGGGGGGAACAGGAGAGAGACACGGGCATGAGCAGGGGGTGGGGGAACAGGAGAGAGACACAGGGCATGAGCGGGGGGTGGGGGAACAGGAGGGGGACACAGGGAATGAGCAGGGGTGGGGGAACAGGAGAGAGACATGGGGCATGAGCGGGGGGTGGGGGAAACAGGAGAGAGACACAGGGCATGAGCGGGGGGTGGGGGGAACAGGAGGGAGACACAGGGCATGAGCGGGGTCGGGGGGAACAGGAGAGAGACACGGGGCATGAGCGGGGGGTGGGGGAACAGGAGGGTGACAGGGGGCATGAGTGGGGGGTGGAGGGAACAGGAGAGAGACACAGGACATGAGCGGGGGTTGGGGGAACAGGAGGGAGACACGGGGCATGAGTGGGAAGTGGGGGGAACAGGAGGGAGACACGGGGCATGAGCGGGGAGTTGGGGGAACAGGAGGGAGACACGGGGCATGAGCGGAGGGTGGGGGGGTACAGGAGAGAGACACGGGGCATGAGCGGGGGGAGGAGGGAACAGGAGAGAGACACAGGGCATGAGCGGGGGTTGGGGGAACAGGAGGGAGACACGGGGCATGAGTGGGAAGTGGGGGGAACAGGAGGCAGACACGGGGCATGAGCGGTGGTGGCGGGAACAGGATAGATACACGGGCATATGGGTGGGTGGGGGAACAGGACAGAGACACGGGGCATGAGCAGGGGGTGGGGGAACAGGAGGGATACACAGGGAATGAGCAGGGGTGGGGGGAACAGGAGAGAGACACGGGGCATAAGCAGGGGGTGGGGGGTTACAAGAGGGAGACATGGGGCATGAGCGAGGGGGTGGGGGAACAGGAGAGAGACACAGGGCATGAGCGGGGGTGGGGGGAGCAGGAGAGAGATACGGGGCATGAGTGGAAGCTGGGGGAACAGGAGGGAGACACCAGGCATGAGCAGGGGAGGGGGGAACAGGAGAGAGACACAGGGCATGAGTTGGGGGTGTGGGAACAGGAGGGAGACACAGGGCATGGGCGGGGGGTGGGGGAACAGGACAGAGACGCGGGGCATGAGCGGGGCCTGGGGGAACAGGAGGGAGACACCGGGCATGAGCAGGGGAGGAGGGAACAGGAGAGAGACAAAGGGCATGAGCGGGGGTTGAGGGAACAGGTGGGAGACACGGGGCATGAGTGGGAAGTGGGGGGAACAGGAGGGAGACACGGGGCATGAGCGGGGGGTGGGGGGAACAGGAGAGAGACACGGGTCATGAGCGGAGTGTGGGGGGAAAAGGAGAGAGACAAGGGGCATGAGCAGGGGTTGGGGGATAAGGAGAGACACACGGGGCATAAGCAGGGGGTAGGGGGAACAGGAGAGAGACACGGGGCATAAGCAGGGGGTGGAGGGTTACAGGAGGGAGACACAGGGCATGAGCGAGGGGGTGGGGGAACAGGAGAGAGACACAGGGCATGGGCGGGGGGTGGGGGAACAGGACAGAGACGCGGGGCATGAGCGGGGCCTGGGGGAACAGGAGGGAGACACCGGGCATGAGCAGGGGAGGAGGGAACAGGAGAGAGACACAGGGCATGAGCGGGGGTTGAGGGAACAGGTAGGAGACACGGGGCATGAGTGAGAAGTGGGGGGAACAGGAGGGAGACACGGGGCATGAGCGGGGGTGGGGGAACAGGAGGGAGACACAGGGAATGAGCAGGGGTGGGGGGAACAGGAGAGAGACACGGTGCATGAGCAGGGGGTGGGGGAACAGAAGAGAGACACGGGACATGAGCGGAGGGTGGGGGGAACAGGAGAGATACAAGGGGCATGAGCGGGGTGTGGGGGGAACAGGAGAGAGACACGGGGCATAAGCAGGGGTAGGGGGAACAGGAGAGAGACACGGGGCATAAGCAGGGAGTGGGGGCTTACAGGAGGGAGACACGGGGCATGAGCGAGGGGGTGGGGGAACAGGAGAGAGACACAGGGCATGAGTGGGGGGTGGGGGGAATAGGAGAGAGATACGGGGCATGAGCAGGGGTTGGGGGGAACAGGAGAGAGACACAGGGCATGAGAGGTGGGTGAGGGGGAACAGGAGAGAGACACGGGGCATGAGCGGGGGTGGGGGCAACAGGAGAGAGACTCGAGGCATGAGCGGGGGGTGGGGGGAACAGGAGGGAGACACGGGGCATGAGCGGGGGCTGGGGGGAACAGAAAGGGAGACACGGGGCATGAGCGGGGGTGGGGGGAACAGGAGAGAGACACGGGGCATGAGCGGGGGTGGGGGCAACAGGAGAGAGACTCGAGGCATGAGCGGGGGGTGGGGGGAACAGGAGGGAGACACGGGGCATGAGCGGGGGCTGGGGGGAACAGAAAGGGAGACACGGGGCATGAGCGGGGGTGGGGGCAACAGGAGAGAGACTCGAGGCATGAGCGGGGGGTGGGGGGAACAGGAGGGAGACACGGGGCATGAGCGGGGGCTGGGGGGAACAGAAAGGGAGACACGGGGCATAAGCAGGGGGTAGGGGGAACAGGAGAGAGACACGGGGCATAAGCAGGGGGTGGGGGGTTACAGGAGGGCAACACGGGGCATGAGCGAGGGGGTGGGGGAACAAGAGAGAGACACAGGGCATGAGCAGGGGGTGGGGGGAACAGGAGAGAGACACGGGGCATGAGCGGGGGCTGGGGGAACAGGAGGGAGACACCGGCATGAACAGGGGAGGGGGGAACCGGAGAGAGACACAGGGCATGAGCGGGGAGTTGGGGAACAGGAGGGAGACACGGGGCATGAGCGGAGGGTGGGGGGGTACAGGAGAGAAACACGGGGCATGAGCGGGGGGTGGAGGGAACAGGAGAGAGAGACAGGGCATGAGCGGGGTTCGGGAAACAGGAGGGATACACGAGGCATGAGTGGCAAGTGGGGGGAACAGGAGGGAGACACAGGGCATGAGCGGGGGGTGGGGGGAACATGAGAGAGACTTGGGGCATGAGCGGGGAGTGGGGTGACAGGAGAGAGACACGGGGCATGAGCGGTGGGTGGGGGGAACAGGAGAGAGACACGGGGCATATGCAGGGGGTGAGGGGGTACAGGGAGACACGGGGCATGAGTGGGGGTTGGGGGACCAGGAGAGAGACACAGGGCATGAGCGGGGGGTGGGGGGAACAGGAGGGAGACACGGGGCATGAGCGGCGGGGGGGGCAGGAGAGAGCCACGGGGCATGAGCGGGGGGTGGGGGAACAGGAGGGAGACACAGGGCATGAGCGGGGTGGGGGGAACAGGAGAGAGACACGGGGCATCAGCGGGGGGTGGGGAGAACAGGAGAGAGAAACGGGGCATGAGCGGGGGGTGGGGGGACCAGGAGAGAGACACAGTGCATGAGCGGGGGCGGGCGGTTGGGGGGAACAGGAGAGAGACACGGGGCATGAGCAGGGGGTGGGGGGTACAGGCGAGAGATACGGAGCATGAGCGGGGGGTGGGGGAACAGGAGGGAGACACAGGGAATGAGCGGGGGTGGGGGGGAACAGGAGAGAGACACTGGGCATGAGCAGGGGGTGGGGGAACAGGAGAGAGACACGGGGCATGAGCGGAGGGTGGGGGGAACAGGAGAGAGACAAGGGGCATGAGCGGGGGTTGGGGGGAAAAGGAGAGAGACACGGGGCATAAGCAGGGGGTAGGGGGAACAGGAGAGAGACACGGGCATAAGCAGGGGGTGGGGGATTACAGTAGGGCGACACGGGGCATGAGCGAGGGGGTGGGGGAACAGGAGAGAGACACAGGGCATGAGCGGGGGTGGGGGAACAGGAGAGAGACATGGGGCATGAGCGGGGGCTGGGGGAACAGGAGGGAGACACCGGGCATGAACAGGGGAGGGGGGAACAGGAGAAAGACACAGGGCATGAGCGGGGGGTGGGGGAACAGGAGGGAGACACAGGGCATAAGCGGGGGTAGGGAGAACAGGAGAGAGAAACGGGGCATGAGCAGGGGTGGGGGGAACAGGAGAGAGACACGGTGCATGAGCAGGGGGTGGGGGAACAGAAGAGAGACACGGGACATGAGCGGAGGGTGGGGGGAACAGGAGAGATACAAGGGGCATGAGCGGGGTGTGGGGGGAACAGGAGAGAGACACGGGGCATAAGCAGGGGTAGGGGGAACAGGAGAGAGACACGGGGCATAAGCAGGGAGTGGGGGCTTACAGGAGGGAGACACGGGGCATGAGCGAGGGGGTGGGGGAACAGGAGAGAGACACAGGGCATGAGTGAGGGGTGGGGGGAATAGGAGAGAGATACGGGGCATGAGCAGGGGTTGGGGGGAACAGGAGAGAGACACAGGGCATGAGAGGGGGGTGAGGGGGAACAGGAGAGAGACACGGGGCATGAGCGGGGGTGGGGGCAACAGGAGAGAGACTCGAGGCATGAGCGGGGGGTGGGGGGAACAGGAGGGAGACACGGGGCATGAGCGGGGGCTGGGGGGAACAGAAAGGGAGACACGGGGCATGAGCTGGGTTGGGGGGAACAGGAGAGAGAGACGGGGCATGAGCGGGGGTGAGGGGAACAGAAGATATACACGGGGCATGAGCGGGGGGCGGGGGGAACAGGAGAGAGACACGGGGCATAAGCAGGGGGTAGGGGGAACAGGAGAGAGACACGGGGCATAAGCAGGGGGTGGGGGGTTACAGGAGGGCAACACGGGGCATGAGCGAGGGGGTGGGGGAACAAGAGAGAGACACAGGGCATGAGCAGGGGGTGGGGGGAACAGGAGAGAGACACGGGGCATGAGCGGGGGCTGGGGGAACAGGAGGGAGACACCGGCATGAACAGGGGAGGGGGGAACCGGAGAGAGACACAGGGCATGAGCGGGGAGTTGGGGAACAGGAGGGAGACACGGGGCATGAGCGGAGGGTGGGGGGGTACAGGAGAGAAACACGGGGCATGAGCGGGGGGTGGAGGGAACAGGAGAGAGAGACAGGGCATGAGCGGGGTTCGGGAAACAGGAGGGATACACGAGGCATGAGTGGCAAGTGGGGGGAACAGGAGGGAGACACAGGGCATGAGCGGGGGGTGGGGGGAACATGAGAGAGACTTGGGGCATGAGCGGGGAGTGGGGTGACAGGAGAGAGACACGGGGCATGAGCGGTGGGTGGGGGGAACAGGACAGAGACACGGGGCATATGCAGGGGGTGAGGGGGTACAGGAGGGAGACACGGGGCATGAACAGGGGAGGGGGGAACCGGAGAGAGACACAGGGCATAAGCGGGGAGTTGGGGGAACAGGAGGGAGACATGGGGCATGAGCGGAGGGTGGGGGGGTACAGGAGAGAAACACGGGACATGAGCGGGGGGTGAAGGAAACAGGAGAGAGACACAGGGCATGAGCGGGGTTCGGGAAGCAGGAGGGATACACGAGGCATGAGTGGCAAGTGGGGGGAACAGGAGGGAGACACAGGGCATGAGCAGGGGGTGGGGGGAACATGAGAGAGACTTGGGGCATGAGCGGGGAGTGGGGTGACAGGAGAGAGACACGGGGCATGAGCGGTGGGTGGGGGGAACAGGAGAGAGACAAGGGGCATGAGCGGGGGGTGGGGGAACAGGAGAGAGACGCGGGGCATAAGCATGGGGTAGGGGGAACAGGAGAGCGACACGGGGCATATGCAGGGGGTGAGGGGGTACAGGGAGACACGGGGCATGAGCGGGGGTTGGGGGACCAGGAGAGAGACACAGGGCATGAGCGGGGGGTGGGGGGAACAGGAGAGAGACACGGGGCATGAGCGGCGGGGGGGGAGCAGGAGAGAGCCACGGGGCATCAGTGGGGGGTGGGGGAACAGGAGGGAGACACAGGGCATGAGCGGGGTGGGGGGAACAGGAGAGAGACACGGGGCATCAGTGGGGGGTGGGGAGAACAGGAGAGAGAAACGGGGCATGAGCGGGGGGTGGGGGGACCAGGAGAGAGACACGGGGCATGAGCGGGGGGTTGGGGGGAACAGGAGAGAGACACGAGGCATGAGCGGGGGGTGGGGGGTACAGGCAAGAGATACGGAGCATGAGCGGGGGGTGGGGGAACAGGAGGGAGACACAGGGAATGAGCGGGGGTGGGGGGGAACAGGAGAGAGACACTGGGCATGAGCAGGGGGTGGGGGGAACAGGAGAGAGACAAGGGGCATGAGCGGGGGTTGGGGGGAAAAGGAGAGAGACACGGGGCATAAGCAGGGTGTAGGGGGAACAGGAGAGAGACACGGGCATAAGCAGGGGGTGGGGGATTACAGTAGGGCGACACGGGGCATGAGCGAGGGGGTGGGGGAACAGGAGAGAGACACAGGGCATGAGCGGGGGGTGGGGGAACAGGAGAGAGACATGGGGCATGAGCGGGGGCTGGTGGAACAGGAGGGAGACACCGGGCATGAACAGGGGAGGGGGGAACAGGAGAAAGACACAGGGCATGAGCGGGGGGTGGGGGAACAGGAGGGAGACACAGGGCATGAGCGGGGGTAGGGAGAACAGGAGAGAGAAACGGGGCATGAGCAGGGGATGGGGGAACAGGAGAGAGACACGGGGCATGAGCGGGGGTGGGGGGAACAGGAGAGAGACTCGGGGCATGAGCGGGGGGTGGGGGGAACAGGAGCGAGATACAGGGCATGAGCGGGGGTGGGGGAACAGGAGGGAGACACAGGGCATGAGCGGGGGGTGGGGGGAAAAGGAGGGAGACACGGGGCATGAGCGGGGGTGGGGGGAACAGGAGAGAGACACGGCATGAGCGGGGGTGGGGGGAACAGGAGAGAGACACGGGGCATGAGCGGGGGGTCGGGGAACAGAAGAGAGACACGGGGCATGAGCGGGGGGAGGGGGGTAACAGGAGAGAGACACAGGGCATAAGCAGGGGGGAACAGGAGAGAGACACGGGGCATAAGCAGGGGGTAGGTGGGTACAGGAGGGAGACACGGGGCATGAGCGGGGGGTGGGGGAAAAGGAGAGAGGGAGAGAGACATGGGGCATGAGCGGGGGGTGGGGGGAACAGGAAAGAGCCACAGGGCATGAGCGGGGGGTGGGGGGAACAGGAGGGAGACACGGGGCATGAGCGGGGGTGGGGGGAACAGGAGAGAGACACGGGGCATGACCGGGGGGTGGGGGAACTGGAGGGAGACACGGGGCATGAGCGGAGGGTGGGAGGGTACAGGAGAGAAACACGGGGCATGAGTGGGGGGTGCAGGGAATAGGAGAGAGACACAGGACATGAGCGGGTTTGGGGGAACAGGAGGGAGACACAGGGCATGAGTGGGAAGTGGGGGGAACAGGAGAGAGACACGGGGCATGAGCGGGGAGTTGGGGAACAGGAGGGAGACACAGGGCATGAGCAGAGGGTGGGGGGGTACAGGAGAGAAACACAGGGCATGAGTGGGGTGTGGAGGGAACAGGAGAGAGACACAGGGCATGAGCGGGGGTTGGGGAACAGGAGGGAGACACGGGGCATGAGCGGTTGGTGGGGGGAACAGGAGAGAGACAAGGGGCATGAGCGGGGGGTGGGGGAACAGGAGAGAGACGCGGGGCATAAGCATGGGGTAGGGGGAACAGGAGAGAGACACGGGGCATATGCAGGGGGTGAGGGGGTACAGGGAGACACAGGGCATGAGTGGGGGTTGGGGGACCAGGAGAGAGACACAGGGCATGAGCGGGGGGTGGGGGGAACAGGAGGGAGACACGGGGCATGAGCGGCGGGGGGGGCAGGAGAGAGCCACGGGGCATGAGCGGGGGGTGGGGGAACAGGAGGGAGACACAGGGCATGAGCGGGGTGGGGGGAACAGGAGAGAGACACGGGGCATCAGCGGGGGGTGGGGAGAACAGGAGAGAGAAACGGGGCATGAGCGGGGGGTGGGGGGACCAGGAGAGAGACACAGTGCATGATCGGGGGCGGGCGGTTGGGGGGAACAGGAGAGAGACACGGGGCATGAGCGGGGGGTGGGGGGTACAGGTGAGAGATACGGAGCATGAGCGGGGGGTGGGGGAACAGGAGGGAGACACAGGGAATGAGCGGGGGTGGGGGGGAACAGGAGAGAGACACTGGGCATGAGCAGGGGGTGGGGGAACAGGAAAGAGACACGGGGCATGAGCGGAGGGTGGGGGGAACAGGAGAGAGACAAGGGGCATGAGCGGGGGTTGGGGGGAAAAGGAGAGAGACACGGGGCATAAGCAGGGGGTAGGGGGAACAGGAGAGAGACACGGGCATAAGCAGGGGGTGGGGGATTACAGTAGGGCGACACGGGGCATGAGCGAGGGGGTGGGGGAACAGGAGAGAGACACAGGGCATGAGCGGGGGTGGGGGAACAGGAGAGAGACATGGGGCATGAGCGAGGGCTGGGGGAACAGGAGGGAGACACCGGGCATGAACAGGGGAGGGGGGAACAGGAGAAAGACACAGGGCATGAGCGGGGGGTGGGGGAACAGGAGGGAGACACAGGGCATAAGCGGGGGTAGGGAGAACAGGAGAGAGAAACGGGGCATGAGCAGGGGATGGGGGGAACAGGAGAGAGACACGGGGCATGAGCGGGGGTGGGGGGAACAGGAGAGAGACTCGGGGCATGAGCGGGGGTGTGGGGGGAACAGGAGCGAGATACAGGGCATGAGCGGGGGGTGGGGGAACAGGAGGGAGACACAGGGCATGAGCGGGGGGTGGGGGGAAAAGGAGGGAGACACGGGGCATGAGCGGGGGTGGGGGGAACAGGAGAGAGACACGGCATGAGCGGGGGTGGGGGGAACAGGAGAGAGACACGGGGCATGAGCAGGGGATGGGGGGAACAGGAGAGAGACACGGGGCATGAGCGGGGGTGGGGGGAACAGGAGAGAGACATGGGGCATGAGCGAGGGGGTGGGGGAACAGGAGAGAGACACAGGGCATGAGCAGGGGGTGGGGGAACAGGAGAGAGACATGGGGCATGAGCGGGGGCTGGGGGAACAGGAGGGAGACACCGGGCATGAACAGGGGAGGGGGGAACAGGAGAAAGACACAGGGCATGAGCGGGGGGTGGGGGAACAGGAGGGAGACACAGGGCATAAGCGGGGGTAGGGAGAACAGGAGAGAGAAACGGGGCATGAGCAGGGGATGGGGGGAACAGGAGAGAGACACGGGGCATGAGCGGGGGTGGGGGGAACAGGAGAGAGACTCGGGGCATGAGCGGGGGGGTGGGGGGAACAGGAGCGAGATACAGGGCATGAGCGGGGGGTGGGGGAACAGGAGGGAGACACAGGGCATGAGCGGGGGGTGGGGGGAAAAGGAGGGAGACACGGGGCATGAGCGGGGGTGGGGGGAACAGGAGAGAGACACGGCATGAGCGGGGGTGGGGGGAACAGGAGAGAGACACGGGGCATGAGCGGGGGGTCGGGGAACAGAAGAGAGACACGGGGCATGAATGGGGGGAGGGGGGTAACAGGAGAGAGACACGGGGCATAAGCAGGGGGGGACAGGAGAGAGACACGGGGCATAAGCAGGGGGTAGGAGGGTACAGGAGGGAGACACGGGGCATGAGTGGGGGGTGGGTGGGAAAAGGAGAGAGGGAGAGAGACATGGGGCATGAGCGGGGGGTGGGGGGAACAGGAGAGAGCCACAGGGCATGAGCGGGGGGTGGGGGGAACAGGAGGGAGACACGGGGCATGAGCGGGGGTGGGTTGAACAGGAGAGAGACACGGGGCATGACCAGGGGGTGGGGGAACTGGAGGGAGACACGGGGCATGAGCGGAGGTTGGGAGGGTACAGGAGAGAAACACGGGGCATGAGTGGGGGGTGGAGGGAATAGGAGAGAGACACAGGACATGAGCGGGTTTGGGGGAACAGGAGGGAGACACAGGGCATGAGCGGGGAGTTGGGGAACAGGAGGGAGACACGGGGCATGAGCGGGGGTGGGGGAACAGGAGGGAGACACAGGGAATGAGCAGGGGTGGGGGGAACAGGAGAGAGACACGGTGCATGAGCAGGGGGTGGGGGAACAGAAGAGAGACACGGGACATGAGCGGAGGGTGGGGGGAACAGGAGAGATACAAGGGGCATGAGCGGGGTGTGGGGGGAACAGGAGAGAGACACGGGGCATAAGCAGGGGTAGGGGGAACAGGAGAGAGACACGGGGCATAAGCAGGGAGTGGGGGGTTACAGGAGGGAGACACGGGGCATGAGCGAGGGGGTGGGGGTACAGGAGAGAGACACAGGGCATGAGTGGGGGGTGGGGGGAATAGGAGAGAGATCCGGGGAATGAGCAGGGGTTGGGGGGAACAGGAGAGAGACACAGGGCATGAGAGGGGGGTGAGGGGGAACAGGAGAGAGACACGGGGCATGAGCGGGGGTGGGGGCAACAGGAGAGAGACTCGAGGCATGAGCGGGGGTGGGGGGAACAGGAGAGAGACACAGCATGAGCGGGGGTGGGGGAACAGGAGAGAGACACGGGGCATGAGCGGGGGTGAGGGGAACAGAAGATATACACGGGGCATGAGCTGGGGGCGGGGGGAACAGGAGAGAGACACGGGGCATAAGCAGGGGGTAGGGGGAACAGGAGAGAGACACAGGGCATAAGCAGGGGGTGGGGGGTTACAGGAGGGCAACACGGGGCATGAGCGAGGGGGTGGGGGAACAAGAGAGAGACACAGGGCATGAGCAGGGGGTGGGGGGAACAGGAGAGAGACACGGGGCATGAGCGGGGGCTGGGGGAACAGGAGGAGACACCGGGCATGAACAGGGGAGCGGGGAACCGGAGAGAGACACAGGGCATGAGCGGGGAGTTCGGGAACAGGAGGGAGACACGGGGCATGAGCAGAGGGTGGGGGGGTACAGGAGAGAAACACGGGGCATGAGCGGGGGGTGGAGGGAACAGGAGAGAGAGACAGGGCATGAGCCGGGTTCGGGAAACAGGAGGGATACACTAGGCATGAGTGGCAAGTGGGGGGAACAGGAGGGAGACACAGGGCATGAGCGGGGGGTGGTGTGACAGGAGAGAGACACGGGGCATGAGCGGTGGGTGGGGGGAACAGGAGAGAGACAAGGGGCATGAGCGGGGGGTGGGGGAACAGGAGAGAGACGCGGGCATAAGCATGGGGTAGGGGGAACAGGAGAGAGACACGGGGCATATGCAGGGGGTGAGGGGGTACAGGAGGGAGACACGGGGCATGAACAGGGGAGGGGGGAACCGGAGAGAGACACAGGGCATAAGAGGGGAGTTGGGGGAACAGGAGGGAGACATGGGGCATGAGCGGAGGGTGGGGGGGTACAGGAGAGAAACACGGGGCATGAGCGGGGGGTGAAGGGAACAGGAGAGAGACACAGGGCATGAGCGGGGTTCGGGAAGCAGGAGGGATACACGAGGCATGAGTGGCAAGTGGGGGGAACAGGAGGGAGACACAGGGCATGAGCGGGGGGTGGGGGGAACATGAGAGAGACTTGGGGCATGAGCGGGGTGTGGGGTGACAGGAGAGAGACACGGGGCATGAGCGGTGGGTGGGGGGAACAGGAGAGAGACAAGGGGCATGAGCGGGGGGTGGGGGAACAGGAGTGAGACGCGGGGCATAAGCATGGGGTAGGGGGAACAGGAGAGAGACACGGGGCATATGCAGGGGGTGAGGGGGTACAGGGAGACACGGGGCATGAGCGGGGGTTGGGGGACCAGGAGAGAGACACAGGGCATGAGCGGGGGGTGGGGGGAACAGGAGAGAGACACGGGGCATGAGCGGCGGGGGGAGCAGGAGAGAGCCACGGGGCATGAGTGGGGGGTGGGGGAACAGGAGGGAGACACAGGGCATGAGCGGGGTGGGGGGAACAGGAGAGAGACACGGGGCATCAGTGGGGGGTGGGGAGAACAGGAGAGTGAAACGGGGCATGAGCGGGGGGTGGGGGGACCAGGAGAGAGACACGGGGCATGAGCGGGGGGTTGGGGGGAACAGGAGAGAGACACGGGGCATGAGCGGGGGGTGGGGGGTACAGGCGAGAGATACGGAGCATGAGCGGGGGGTGGGGGAACAGGAGGGAGACACAGGGAATGAGCGGGGGTGGGGGGAACAGGAGAGAGACACTGGGCATGAGCAGGGGGTGGGGGGAACAGGAGAGAGACACGGGGCATGAGCGGAGGGTGGGGGGAACAGGAGAGAGACAAGGGGCATGAGCGGGGGTTGGGTGGAAAAGGAGAGAGACACGGGGCATAAGCAGGGGGTAGGGGGAACAGGAGAGAGACACGGGCATAAGCAGGGGGTGGGGGATTACAGTAGGGCGACACGGGGCATGAGCGAGGGGGTGGGGGAACAGGAGAGAGACACAGGGCATGAGCGGGGGGTGGGGGAACAGGAGAGAGACATGGGGCATGAGCGGGGGCTGGGGGAACAGGAGGGAGACACCGGGCATGAACAGGGGAGGGGGGAACAGGAGAAAGACACAGGGCATGAGCGGGGGGTGGGGGAACAGGAGGGAGACACAGGGCATGAGCTTGGGTAGGGAGAACAGGAGAGAGAAACGGGGCATGAGCAGGGGATGGGGGGAACAGGAGAGAGACACGGGGCATGAGCGGGGGTGGGGGGAACAGGAGAGACTCGGGGCATGAGCGGGGGTGGGGGGAACAGGAGCGAGATACAGGGCATGAGCGGGGGGTGGGGGAACAGGAGGGAGACACAGGGCATGAGCGGGGGGTGGGGGGAAAAGGAGGGAGACACGGGGCATGAGCGGGGGTGGGGGGAACAGGAGAGAGACACGGCATGTGCGGGGGTGGGGGGAACAGGAGAGAGACACGGGGCATGAGCGGGGGGTCGGGGAACAGAAGAGAGACACGGGGCATGAGCGGGGGGAGGGGGGTAACAGGAGAGAGACACAGGGCATAAGCAGGGTGGAACAGGAGAGAGACACGGGGCATAAGCAGGGGGTAGGAGGGTACAGGAGGGAGACACAGGGCATGAGCGGGGGTGGGGGAAAAGGAGAGAGGGAGAGAGACATGGGGCATGAGCGGGGGGTGGGGGGAACAGGAAAGAGCCACAGGGCATGAGCGGGGGGTGGGGGGAACAGGAGGGAGACACGGGGCATGAGCGGGGGTGGGGGGAACAGGAGAGAGACACGGGGCATGACCGGGATGTGGGGGAACTGGAGGGAGACACGGGGCATGAGCGGAGGGTGGGAGGGTACAGGAGAGAAACACGGGGCATGAGTGGGGGGTGGAGGGAATAGGAGAGAGACACAGGACATGAGCGGGTTTGGGGGAACAGGAGGGAGACACGGGGCATGAGTGGGAAGTGGGGGGAACAGGAGGGAGACACGGGGCATGAGCGTGGAGTTGGGGAACAGGAGGGAGACACAGGGCATGAGCAGAGGGTGGGGGGGTACAGGAGAGAAACACGGGGCATGAGTGGGGTGTGGAGGGAACAGGAGAGAGACACAGGGCATGAGCGGGGGTTGGGGAACAGGAGGGAGACACGGGGCATGAGCGGTGGGTGGGGGGAACAGGAGAGAGACAAGGGGCATGAGCGGGGGGTGGGGGAACAGGAGAGAGACGCGGGGCATAAGCATGGGGTAGGGGGAACAGGAGAGAGACACGGGGCATATGCAGGGGGTGAGGGGGTACAGGGAGACACGGGGCATGAGCGGGGGTTGGGGGACCAGGAGAGAGACACGGGGCATGAGCGGCGGGGGGGAGCAGGAGAGAGCCACGGGGCATGAGTGGGGGGTGGGGGAACAGGAGGGAGACACAGGGCATGAGCGGGGTGGGGGGAACAGGAGAGAGACACGGGGCATCAGTGGGGGGTGGGGAGAACAGGAGAGAGAAACGGGGCATGAGCGGGGGGTTGGGGAACAGGAGGGAGACACGGGGCATGAGCGGTGGGTGGGGGGAACAGGAGAGAGACAAGGGGCATGAGCGGGGGGTGGGGGAACAGGAGAGAGACTCGGGGCATAAGCATGGGGTAGGGGGAACAGGAGAGAGACACGGGGCATATGCAGGGGGTGAGGGGGTACAGGGAGACACGGGGCATGAGCGGGGGTTGGGGGACCAGGAGAGAGAAACAGGGCATGAGCGGGGGGTGGGGGGAACAGGAGAGAGACACGGGGCATGAGCGGCGGGGGGGAGCAGGAGTGAGCCACGGGGCATGAGCGGGGGGTGGGGGAACAGGAGGGAGACACAGGGCATGAGCGGGGTGGGGGGAACAGGAGAGAGACACGGGGCATCAGTGGGGGGTGGGGAGAACAGGAGAGAGAAACGGGGCATGAGCGGGGGGTGGGGGGACAAGGAGGGAGACACCAGGCATGAGCAGGGGAGGGGGGAACAGGAGAGAGACACAGGGCATGAGTTGGGGGTGGGGGAACAGGAGGGAGACAAAGGGCATAAGCGGGGGTGGGGAGAACAGGAGAGAGAAACGGGGCATGAGCAGGGGATGGGGGGAACAGGAGAGAGACACGGGGCATGAGCGGGGGGTTGGGAGGAACAGGAGAGAGACACGGGGCATGAGCGGGGGGTGGGGGGAACAGGAGAGAGACACGGGTCATGAGCGGAGGGTGGGGGGAAAAGGAGAGAGACAAGGGGCAGGGGGTGGGGGGATAAGGAGAGAGACACGGGGCATAAGCAGGCGGTAGGGGGAACAGGAGAGAGACACGGGTCATAAGCAGGGGGTGGAGGGTTACAGGAGGGAGACACAGGGCATGAGCGAGGGGGTGGGGGAACAGGAGAGAGACACAGGGCATGAGCGGGGGGTGGGGGGAACAGGACAGAGACACGGGGCATGAGCGAGGGCTGGGGGAACAGAAGGGAGACACCGGCATGAGCAGGAGAGAGACACAGGGCATGAGTGGGGGGTGGGGGAACAGGAGGGAGACACAAGGCATGAGCGGAGGGTGGGGGGTACAGGAGAGAAACACTGGGCATGAGCGGGGGGTGGAGGGAACAGGAGGGAGACACGGGGCATGAGTGGGAAGTGGGGGGAACAGGAGGGAGACACAGGGCATGAGCGGGGGTGGGGGAACAGGAGGGAGACACAGGGAATGAGCAGGGGTGGGGGGAACAGGAGAGAGACACGGTGCATGAGCAGGGGGTGGGGAGAACAGGAGAGAGACACGGGACATGAGCGGTGGGTGGGGGGAACAGGAGAGAGACAAGGGGCATGAGCGGGGGGTAGGGGGAACAGGAGAGAGACACGGGGCATAAGCAGGGGTATGGGGAACAGGAGAGAGACACGGGGCATAAGCAGGGGGTGGGGGGTAACAGGAGGGAGACACGGGGCATGAGCGAGGGGGTGGGGGAACAGGAGAGAGACACAGGGCATGAGTGGGGGGTGGGGGAAACAGGAGAGAGATACGGGGCATGAGCGGCGGTTGGGGAGAACAGGAGAGAGAAACGGGGCATGAGCAGGGGATGGGGGCACAGGAGAGAGACACGGGGCATGAGCGGGGGTGGGGGGAACAGGAGAGAGACACGGGTCATGAGCGTAGGGTGGGGGGAAAAGGAGAGAGACAAGGGGCATGAGCAGGGGGTGGGGGGATAAGGAGAGAGACACGAAGCATAAGCAGGGGGTAGGGGGAACAGGAGAGAGACACGGGGCATGAGCGGGGGTGGGGGGAACAGAAGATATACACGGGGCATGAGCGGGGGGCAGGGGGGAACAGGAGAGAGACACGGGGCATAAGCAGTGGGGAACAGGAGAGAGACACGGGGTATAAGCAGGGGGTAGGGGGGTACAGAAGGGAGACACGGGGCATGAGCGGGGGTGGGGGAACAGATGATGAGAGACACGGGGCATGAGCGGGGGCTGGGGGAACAGGAGGGAGACATAGGGCATGAGCGGGGTGGGGAGAACAGGAGAGAGAAACGGGGCATGAGCGGGGGATGGGGGGAACAGGACAGAGACACGGGGCATGAGCGGGGGGTTGGGGGAACAGGAGAGAGACACGGGGCATGAGCGGGGGGTGTGGGGGAACAGGAGAGAGACACGGGGCATGAGCGGGGGGTGGGGGGAACAGGAGAGAGACACGGGTCATGAGTGGAGGGTGGGGAGAACAGGAGAGAGACACGGGACATGAGCGGAGGATGGGGGGAACAGGAGAGAGACAAGGGGCATGACCAGGGGTATGGGGAACAGGAGAGAGACACGAGGCATAAGCAGGGGGTGGGGGATTACAGGAGGGCGACACGGGGCATGAGCGAGGGGGTGAGGGAACAGGAGAGTGACACAGGGCATGAGCGGGGGGTGGGGGAACAGGAGAGAGACACGGGGCATGAGCGGGGGCTGGGGGGAACAGGAGAGAGACATGGGGCATGAGCGGGGGGTTGGGGGGAACAGGGGAGAGACACGGGGCATGAGCGGGGGTGGGGGGGACAGGAGAGAGACACAGGGCATGAGCGGGGGTGGGGGGAACAGGAGAGAGACTCGTGGCATGAGCGGGGGGTGGGGGGAACAGGAGGAAGACACAGGGCATGAGCGGGGGGTGGGGGAACAGGAGGGAGACACGGGGCATGAGCGGGGTGGGGGGAACAGGAGAGAGACACGGCATGAGTGGGGGTGGGGGGAACAGGTTAGAGACACGGTGCATGAGCGGGGGGTCGGGGAACAGAAGAGAGACACAGGGCATGAGCGGGGGGAGGGGGGTAACATGAGAGAGACACAGGGCATAAGCAGGGGGGAACAGGAGAGAGACACGGGGCATAAGCAGGGGGTAGGAGGGTACAGGAGGGAGACACGGGGCATGAGCGGGGGGTGGGGGAACAGAAGAGAGACACAGGTCATGACCGGGGGGGTGGGGGGAAAAGGAGAGAGGGAGAGAGACATGGGGCATGAGCGGGGGGTGGGGGGAACAGGAGAGAGACACAGGGCATGAGCGGGGGTGTGGGGAACAGGAGGGAGACACGGGGCATGAGCGGGGGTGGGGGAACAGGAGAGAGACACGGGGCATGACCGGGGGGTGGGGGAACTGGAGGGAGACACGGGGCATGAGCGGAGGGTGGGAGGGTACAGGAGAGAAACACGGGGCATGAGTGGGGGGTGGAGGGAATAGGAGAGAGACCCAGGACATGAGCGGGGTTGCGGGAACAGGAGGGAGACACGGGGCATGAGTGTTAAGTGTGGGGAACAGGAGGGAGACACGGGGCATGAGCGCGGAGTTGGGGAACAGGAGGGAGACACGGGGCATGAGCAGAGGGTGGGGGGGTACAGGAGAGAAACACGGGGCATGAGCAGGGTGTGGAGGGAACAGGAGAGAGACACAGGGCATGAGCGGGGGTTGGGGAACAGGAGGGAGACACGGGGCATGAGTGGGAGGTGGGGGAACAGGAGGGAGACACGGGGCATGAGCGGCGGTGGGGGGAACAGGAGAGAGACATGGGCATGAGCAGGGGGTGGGGGAGCAGGAGAGAGACACAGGGCATGAGCGGGGGGTGGGGGAACAGGAGGGAGACACAGGGAATGAGCAGGGGTGGGGGGAATAGGAGAGAGACATGGGGCATGAGCGGGGGCTGGGGGAAACAGGACAGAGACACGGGGCATGAGCGGGGGAGGAGGGAACAGGAGGGAGACACCGGGCATGAGCAGGGGAGGAGGGAACAGGAGAGAGACACAGGGCATGAGTGGGGGGTGGGGGAACAGGAGGGAGACACAGGGCATGAGCGGGGTGGGGGGGAACAGGAGAGAGACACGGGGCATGAGCGGGGGGTGGGGGAACAGGAGGGAGACACGGGGCATGAGCGGGGGTGGAGGGAACACGAGAAAGACACAGGACATGAGCGGGGGTTGGGGGAACAGGACGGAGACACGGGCATGAGTGGGAAGTGGTGGGAATAGGAGGGAGACACGGGGCATGAGCGGGGAGTTGGGGGAACAGGAGGGAGACACGGGGCATGAGCGGAGGGTGGGGGGGTACAGGAGAGAAACACGGGGCATGAGCGGGGGAGGAGGGTACAGGAGAGAGACACAGGGCATGAGCGGGGGTTGGGGGAACAGGAGGGAGACACGGGGCATGAGTGGGAAGTGGGGGGAACAGGAGGGAGACACGGGGCATGAGCGGGGGTGGGGGAACAGGAGAGAGACACGGGGCATGAGCGGGGGGTGTGGGAACAGGAGGGATACACAGGGAATGAGCAGGGGTGGGGGGAACAGGAGAGAGACACGGGGCATGAGCAGGGGATGGGGGAACAGGAGAGAGACATGGGGCATGAGCGGAGGGTGGGGGGAATAGGAGAGAGACAAGGGGCATGGGCGGGGGGTGGGGGGAACAGGAGAGAGACACGGGGCATAAGCAGGGGCAGGGGTATCAGGAGAGAGACACGGGGCATAAGCAGGGGGTGGGGGTTACAGGAGGGAGACATGGGGCATGAGCGAGGGGGTGGGGGAACAGGAGAGAGACACAGGGCATGAGCGGGGGGTGGGGGGAACAGGAGAGAGATACGGGGCATGAGCGGGGGCTGGGGGAACAGGAGGGAGACACCAGGCATGAGCAGGGGAGGGGGGAACAGGAGAGAGACACAGGGCATGAGTTGGGGTGGGGAAAAAGGAGGGAGACACAGGGCATGAGCGGGGCTGGGGAGAACAGGAGAGAGAAACGGGGCATGAGTGGGGGGTGGGGGGAACAAGAGAGAGACACGGGGCATGAGCGGGGGGTTGGAGGGAACAGGAGAGAGACACGGGGCATGAGCGGGGGGTGGGGAGAACAGGAGAGAGACACGGGTCATGAGCGGAGGGCGGGGGGAAAAGGAGAGAGACAAGGGGCATGAGCAGGGGGTGGGGGGATAAGAAGAGAGACACGGGGCATAAGCAGGGGGTAGGGGGAACAGGAGAGAGACATGGGGCATAAGCAGGGGGTGGAGGGTTACAGGAGGGAGACACAGGGCATGAGCGAGGGGGTGTGGGAACAGGAGAGAGACACAGGGCATGAGCGGAGGGTGGGGGATACAGGAGAGAAACACTGGGCATGAGCGGGGGGTGGAAGGAACAGGAGAGAGACACAGGGCATGAGAGGGGGTTGAGGGAACAGGAGGGAGACACGGGGTATGAGTGGGAAGTGGGGGGAACAGAAGGGAGACACGGGGCATGAGCGGGGGTGGGGGAACAGGAGGGAGACACAGGGAATGAGCAGGGGTGGGGGGAACAGGAGAGAGACACGGTGCATGAGCAGGGGGTGTCGGAACAGGAGAGAGACACGGGACATGAGCGGAGGGTGGGGGGAACAGGAGAGAGACAAGGGGCATGAGCGGGGGGTGGGGGGAACAGGAGAGAGACACGGGGCATAAGCAGGGGTAGGGGGAACAGGAGAGAGACACGGGGCATAAGCAGGGGGTTGGGGGTTACAGGAGCGAGATACGGGGCATGAGCGAGGGGGTGGGGGAACAGGAGAGAGATACAGGGCATGAGTGGGGGGTGGGGGGAACAGGAGAGAGATACGGGGCATGAGCGGGGGTTGGGGGGAACAGGAGAGAGACACAGGGCATGAGAGGGGGGTGGGGGGGAACAGGAGAGAGACACGGGATATGAGCGGGGGTGGGGGCAACAGGAGAGAGACTCGAGTCATGAGCGTGGGGAGGGGGGAACAGGAGGGAGACATGGGGCATGAACGGGGGGTGGGGAGAACAGGAGGGAGACACGGGGCATGAGCGGGGGTGGGGGGAACAGGAGAGAGACACGGCATGAGCGGTGGTGGGGGGAATAGGAGAGAGACACGTGGCATGAGCGGGGGTGGGGGAACAGAAGATATACACGGGGCATGAGCGGGGGGCGGGGGCAACAGGAGAGAGACATGGGGCATGAGCAGTGGGGAACAGGAGAGAGACACGGGGCATAAGCAGGGGGTAGGGGGGAACAGATGAGAGACACGGGGCATGAGTGGGGGCTGGGGGAACAGGAGGGAGACACAGGGCATGAGCGGGGTGGGGAGAACAGGAGAGAGAAACGGGGCATGAGCGGGGGATGAGGGGAACAGGACAGAGACACGGGGCATGAGCGGGGGGCTGGGGGGAACAGGAGAGAGACACGGGGCATGAGCGGGGGGTGTGGGGGAACAGGAGAGAGACACGGGGCATGAGCGGGGGGTGGGGGTAACAGGAGAGAGACACGGGTCATGAGCGGAGGGTGGGGGGAAAAGGAGAGAGACAAGGTGCATGAGCAGGGGGTGGGGGATAAGGAGAGAGACACAGGGCATAAGCAGGGGGTAGGGGGAACAGGAGAGAGACACGGGGCATAAGCAGGGAGTGGAGGGTTACAGGAGGGAGACACAGGGCATGAGCGAGGGGGTGGGGGAACAGGACAGAGACACGGGGCATGAGCGGGGGCTGGGAGAACAGGAGGGAGACACCGGGCATGAGCAGGGGAGGAGGGAACAGGAGAGAGACACAGGGCATGAGTGGGGGGTGGGGGAACAGGAGAGAGACACAGGGCATGAGCGGAGGGTGGGGGGTACAGGAGAGAAACACTGGGCATGAGCGGGGGGTGGAGGGAACAGGAGAGAGACAGAGGGCATGAGCGGGGGGTGGGGGGTTACATGAGGGAGACATGGGGCATGAGCGAGGGGGTGGGGGAACAGGAGAGAGACACAGGGCATGAGCGGGGGGTGGGGGAACAGGAGAGAGATACGGGGCATGAGCGGGGGCTGGGGGAACAGAAGGGAGACACCAGGCATGAGCTGGGGAGGGGGGAACAGGAGAGAGACACAGGGCATGAGTTGGGGGTGGGGGAACAGGAGGGAGAAACGGGGCATGAGCAGGGGATGGGGGGAACAGGAGAGAGACACGGGGCATGAGCGGGGGGTTGGGAGGAACAGGAGAGAGACACGGGGCATGAGCGGGGGGTGGGGGGAACAGGAGAGAGACACGGGTCATGAGCGGAGGTTGGGGGGAAAAGGAGAGAGACAAGGGGCATGAGCAGGGGGTGGGGGGATAAGGAGAGAGACACGGGGCATAAGCAGGGGGTAGGGGGAACAGGAGAGAGACACGGGGCATAAGCAGGGGGTGGAGGGTTACAGGAGGGAGACACAGGGCATGAGCGAGGGGGTGGGGGAACAGGAGAGAGACACAGGGCATGAGCGGGGGGTGGGGGGAACAGGACAGAGACACGGGGCATGAGCGAGGGCTGGGGGAACAGGAGGGAGACACCGGCATGAGCAGGAGAGAGACACAGGGCATGAGTGGGGGGTGGGGGAACAGGAGGGAGACACAAAGCATGAGCGGAGGGTGGGGGGTACAGGAGAGAGAAACGGGGCATGAGCAGGGGATGGGGGAACAGGAGAGAGACACGGGGCATGAGCGGGGGGTTGGGAGGAACAGGAGAGAGACACAGGCATGAGCGGGCGGTGGGGGGAACAGGAGAGAGACACGGGTCATGAGCGGAGGGTGGGGGGAAAAGGAGAGAGACAAGGGGCATGAGCAGGGGGTGGGGGGATAAGGAGAGAGATACGGGGCATGAGCGGGGGGTGGAGGGTTACAGGAGGGAGACACAGGGCATGAGCGAGGGGGTGGGGGAACAGGAGAGAGACACAGGGCATGAGCGGGGGGTGGGGGGAACAGGACAGAGACACGGGGCATGAGCGAGGGCTGGGGGAACAGGAGGGAGACACCGGCATGAGCAGGAGAGAGACACAGGGCATGAGTGGGGGGTGTGGGAACAGGAGGGAGACACAAGGCATGAGCGGAGGGTGGGGGGTACAGGAGAGAGAAACGGGGCATGAGCAGGGGATGGGGGAACAGGAGAGAGACACGGGGCATGAGCGGGGGGTTGGGAGGAACAGGAGAGAGACACAGGCATGAGCGGGGGTGGGGGGAACAGGAGAGAGACACGGGTCATGAGCGGAGGGTGGGGGGAAAAGGAGAGAGACAAGGGGCATGAGCAGGGGGTGGGGGGATAAGGAGAGAGACACGGGGCATAAGTAGGGGGTAGGGGGAACAGGAGAGAGACACGGGGCATAAGCAGGGGGTGGAGGGTTACAGGAGGGAGACACAGGGCATGAGCGAGGGGGTGGGGGAACAGGAGAGAGACACAGGGCATGAGCGGGGGGTGGGGGGAACAGGACAGAGACACGGGGCATGAGCGAGGGCTGGGGGAACAGGAGGGAGACACCGGCATGAGCAGGAGAGAGACACAGGGCATGAGTGGGGGGTGGGGGAACAGGAGGGAGACACAAGGCATGAGCGGAGGGTGGGGGGTACAGGAGAGAAACACTGGGCATGAGCGGGGCGTGGAGGGAACAGGAGGGAGACACGGGGCATGAGTGGGAAGTGGGGGGAACAGGAGGGAGACAGGAGACACGGGGCATGAGCGGGGGTGGGGGAGCAGGAGGGAGACACAGGGAATGAGCAGGGGTGGGGGGAACAGGAGAGAGACACGGTGCATGAGCAGGGGGTGGGGAGAACAGGAGAGAGACACGGGACATGAGCGGAGGGTGCGGGGAACAGGAGAGAGACAAGGGGCATGAGCGGGGGGTGGGGGGAACAGGAGTGAGACACGGGGCATAAGCAGGGGTATGGGGAACAGGAGAGAGACACGGGGCATAAGCAGGGGGTAGGGGGTAACAGTAGGGAGACACGGGGCATGAGCGAGGGGGTGGGGGAACAGGAGAGAGACACAGGGCATGAGTGGGGGGTGGGGGAAACAGGAGAGAGATACGGGGCATGAGCGGCAGTTGGGGAGAACAGGAGAGAGAAACGGGGCATGAGCAGGGGATGGGGGGAACAGGAGAGAGACACGGGGCATGAGCGGGGGTGGGGGGAACAGGAGAGAGACACGGGTCATGAGCGTAGGGTGTGGGGAAAAGGAGAGAGACAAGGGGCATGAGCAGGGGGTGGGGGGATAAGGAGAGAGACACGAAGCATAAGCAGGGGGTAGGGGGAACAGGAGAGAGACACGGGGCATGATCGGGGGTGGGGGGAACAGAAGATATACACGGGGCATGAGCGGGGGGCAGGGGGGAACAGGAGAGAGACACGGGGCATAAGCAGTGGGGAACAGGAGAGAGACACGGGGTATAAGCAGGGGGTAGGGGGGTACAGAAGGGAGACACGGGGCATGAGCGGGGGTGGGGGAACAGATGATGAGAGACACGGGGCATGAGCGGGGGCTGGGGGAACAGGAGGGAGACATAGGGCATGAGCGGGGTGGGGAGAACAGGAGAGAGAAACGGGGCATGAGCGGGGGATGGGGGAACAGGACAGAGACACGGGGCATGAGCGGGGGGTTGGGGGGAACAGGAGAGAGACACGGGGCATGAGCGGGGGGTGTGGGGGAACAGGAGAGAGACACAGGGCATGAGCGGGGGGTGGGGGGAACAGGAGAGAGACACGGGTCATGAGCGGAGGGTGGGGAGAACAGGAGAGAGACACGGGACACGAGCGGAGGGTGCGGGGAACAGGAGAGAGACAAGGGGCATGAGCGGGGGGTGGGGGGAACAGGAGAGAGACACGGGGCATAAGCAGGGGTATAGGGAACAGGAGAGAGATACGGGGCATGAGCGGCGGTTGGGGAGAACAGGAGAGAGAAACGGGGCATGAGCAGGGGATGGGGGAACAGGAGAGATACACGGGGCATGAGCGGGGGTGGGGGGAACAGGAGAGAGACACGGGTCATGAGCGTAGGGTGGGGGGATAAGGAGAGAGACACGGGGCATAAGCAGGGGGTAGGGGGAACAGGAGAGAGACACGGGTCATGAGCGGGGGTGGGTGGAACAGAAGATATACACGGGGCATGAGCGGGGGGCAGGGGGGAACAGGAGAGAGACACGGGGCATAAGCAGTGGGGAACAGGAGAGAGACACGGGGTATAAGCAGGGGGTAGGGGGGTACAGAAGGGAGACACGGGGCATGAGCGGGGGTGGGGGAACAGATGATGAGAGACACGGGGCATGAGCGGGGGCTGGGGGAACAGGAGGGAGACATAGGGCATGAGCGGGGTGGGGAGAACAGGAGAGAGAAACGGGGCATGAGCGGGGGATGGGGGAACAGGACAGAGACACGGGTCATGAGCGGAGGGTGGGGGAACAGGAGGGAGACACGGTGCATGAGCAGGGGGTGGGGAGAACAGGAGAGAGACACGGGACATGAGCGGAGGGTGGGGGGAACAGGAGAGAGACAAGGGGCATGAGCGGGGGGTGGGGGGAACAGGAGAGAGACACGGGGCATAAGCAGGGATATGGGGAACAGGAGAGAGACACGGGGCATAAGCAGGGGGTGGGGGTAACAGGAGGGAGACACGGGGCATGAGCGAGGGGGTGGGGGAACAGGAGAGAGACACAGGGCATGAGTGGGGGGGTGGGGGAAACAGGAGAGAGATACGGGCATGAGCGGCGGTTGGGGAGAACAGGAGAGAGAAACGGGGCATGAGCAGGGGATGGGGGAACAGGAGAGAGACACGGGGCATGAGCGGGGGTGGGGGGAACAGGAGAGAGACACGGGTCATGAGCATAGGGTGGGGGGAAAAGGAGAGAGACAAGGGGCATGAGCAGGGGGTGGGGGGATAAGGAGAGAGACACGAAGCATAAGCAGGGGGTAGGGGGAACAGGAGAGAGACACGGGGCATGAGCGGGGGTGGGGGGAACAGAAGATATACACGGGCATGAGCGGGGGGCAGGGGGGAACAGGAGAGAGACACGGGGCATAAGCAGTGGGGAACAGGAGAGAGACACGGGGTATAAGCAGGGGGTAGGGGGGTACAGAAGGGAGACACGGGGCATGAGCAGGGGTGGGGGAACAGATGATGAGAGACACGGGGCATGAGCGGGGGCTGGGGGAACAGGAGGGAGACATAGGGCATGAGCGGGGTGGGGAGAACAGGAGAGAGAAACGGGGCATGAGCGGGGGATGGGGGGAACAGGACAGAGACACGGGGCATGAGCGGGGGGTTGGGGGGAACAGGAGAGAGACACGGGGCATGAGCGGGGGGTGTGGGGGAACAGGAGAGAGACACGGGGCATGAGCGGGGGGTGGGGGGAACAGGAGAGAGACACGGGTCATGAGCGGAGGGTGGGGAGAACAGGAGAGAGACACGGGACATGAGCGGAGGGTGGGGGGAACAGGAGAGAGACAAGGGGCATGAGCGGGGGGTGGGGGGAACAGGAGAGAGACACGGGGCATAAGCAGGGGTATGGGGAACAGGAGAGAGATACGGGGCATGAGCGGCGGTTGGGGAGAACAGGAGAGAGAAACGGGGCATGAGCAGGGGATGGGGGAACAGGAGAGAGACACGGGGCATGAGCGGGGGGTGGGGGGAACAGGAGAGAGACACGGGTCATGAGCGGAGGGTGGGGAGAACAGGAGAGAGACACGGGTCATGAGCGTAGGGTGGGGGGAAAAGGAGAGAGACAAGGGGCATGAGCAGGGGGTGGGGGGATAAGGAGAGAGACACGGGGCATAAGCAGGGGGTAGGGGGAACAGGAGAGAGACACGGGGCATGAGCGGGGGTGGGGGGAACAGAAGATATACACGGGGCATGAGCGGGGGGCAGGGGGGAACAGGAGAGAGACACGGGGCATAAGCAGTGGGGAACAGGAGAGAGACACGGGGTATAAGCAGGGGGTAGGGGGGTACAGAAGGGAGACACGGGGCATGAGCGGGGGTGGGGGAACAGATGATGAGAGACACGGGGCATGAGCGGGGGCTGGGGGAACAGGAGGGAGACATAGGGCATGAGCGGGGTGGGGAGAACAGGAGAGAGAAACGGGGCATGAGCGGGGGATGGGGGGAACAGGACAGAGACACGGGGCATGAGCGGGGGGTTGGGGGGAACAGGAGAGAGACACGGGGCATGAGGGGGGGTGTGGGGGAACAGGAGAGAGACACGGGGCATGAGAGGGGGTGGGGGAACAGGAGAGAGACACGGGTCATGGACGGAGGGTGGGGAGAACAGGAGAGAGACACGGGACATGAGCGGAGGGTGGGGAGAACAGGAGAGAGACACGGGGCATGAGCGAGGGGGTGGGGGAACAGGAGAGAGACACAGGGCATGAGTGGGGGGTGGGGGGAACAGGAGAGAGATACGGGGCATGAGCGGCGGTTGGGGAGAACAGGAGAGAGAAACGGGGCATGAGCAGGGGATGGGGGAACAGGAGAGATACACGGGGCATGAGCGGGGGTGGGGGGAACAGGAGAGAGACACGGGTCATGAGTGTAGGGTGGGGGGAAAAGGAGAGAGACAAGGGGCATGAGCAGGGGCTGGGGGGATAAGGAGAGAGACACGGGGCATAAGCAGGGGGTAGGGGGAACAGGAGAGAGACACGGGGCATGAGCGGGGGTGGGGGAACAGAAGATATACACGGGGCATGAGCGGGGGGCAGGGGGGAACAGGAGAGAGACACGGGGCATAAGCAGTGGGGAACAGGAGAGAGACACGGGGTATAAGCAGGGGGGTACAGAAGGGAGACACGGGGCATGAGCGGGGGTGGGGGAACAGATGAGAGACACGGGGCATGAGCGGGGGCTGGGGAACAGGAGGGAGACATAGGGCATGAGCGGGGTGGGGAGAACAGGAGAGAGAAACGGGGCATGAGCGGGGGATGGGGGGAACAGGACAGAGACACGGGGCATGAGCGGGGGGTTGGGGGGAACAGGAGAGAGACACGGGGCATGAGCGGGGGGTGTGGGGGAACAGGAGAGAGACACGGGGCATGAGCGGGGGGCGGGGGAACAGGAGAGAGACACGGGTCATGAGCGGAGGGTGGGGGGAAAAGGAGAGAGACAAGGGGCATGAGCAGGGGGTGGGGGGATAAGGAGAGAGACACGGGGCATGAGCAGGGGTGGGGGGAACAGGAGAGAGACAGGGCATGAGTGGGGGTGGGGGGAACAGGAGAGAGACACGGGGCATGAGCGGAGGGTCGGGGGAACAGAAGAGAGACACGGGGCATGAGCGGGGGGAGCGGGGGAACAGGAGAGAGACACAGGGCATAAGCAGGGGGGAACAGGAGAGAGACATGGGGCTTAAGCAGGGGGTAGGAGGGTACAGGAGGGAGACACGGGGCATGAGCGGGGGGTGGGGGAACAGAAGAGAGACACAGGGCATGACCGGGGTGTGGGCGGAAAAGGAGAGAGGGAGAGAGACATGGGGCATGAGCGGGGGGTGGGGGGAACAGGAGAGAGACACAGGGCATGAGCGGGGGGTGGGGGGAACAGGAGGGAGACACGGGGCATGAGCGGGGGTGGGGGGGAACAGGAGAGAAACACGGGCCATGAGTGGGGGGTGGAGGGAATAGGAGAGAGACACAGGACATGAGCGGGGGTTGGGGGAACAGGAGGGAGACACGGGGCATGAGTGGGAAGTGGGGGGAACAGGAGGGAGACACGGGGCATGAGTGGGGAGTTGGGGAACAGGAGGGAGACACAGGGCATGAGCAGAGGGTGGGGGGTACAGGAGAGAAACACGGGGCATGAGCGGGGTGTGGAGGGAACAGGAGAGAGACACAGGGCATGAGCGGGGTTTGGGGAACAGGAGGGAGACACGGGGCATGAGTGGGAGGTGGGGGGAACAGGAGGGAGACACGGGGCATGAGCGGCGGTGGTGGGAACAGGAGAGAGACACGGGCATGAGCAGGGGGTGGGGGAACAGGAGAGAGACACAGGGCATGAGCGGGGGGTGGGGGAAACAGGAGAGAGACACAGGGCATGAGCGGGGGGTGGGTGGAACAGGAGGGAGACACAGGGCATGAGCGGGGTGGGGGAACAGGAGAGAGACACGTGGCATGAGCGGTGGATGGGGGAACAGGAGGGAGACACGGGGCATGAGCGGGGGGTGGAGGGAACAGGAGAGAGACACAGGACATTAGCGGGGGTTGGGGGAACAGGATGGAGACACGGGCATGAGTGGGAAGTGGTGGGAACAGGAGGGATACACGGGGCATGAGCGGGGAGTTGGGGAACAGGAGGGAGACACGGGGCATGAGCGGAGGGTGGGGGGGTACAGGAGAGAAACACAGGGCATGAGCGGGGGGAGGAGGGAACAGGAGAGAGACACAGGGCATGAGCGGGGGTTGGGGGAACAGGAGGGAGACACGGGGTGAGAGTGGGAAGTGGGGGGAACAGGAGGGAGACACGGGGCATGAGCGGTGGTGGCGGGAACAGGATAGAGACACGGCATATGGGTGGGTGGGGGAACAGGACAGAGACACGGGGCATGAGCGGGGGGTGGGGGAACAGGAGGGATACACAGGGAATGAGCAGGGGTGGTGGGAACAGGAGAGAGACACGGGGCATGAGCAGGGGGTGGGGGGAACAGGAGAGAGACACGGGGCATGAGCGGAGGGTGCGGGGAACAGGAGAGAGACACGGGGCATAAGCAGGGGCAGGGGGATCAGGAGAGAGATACGGGGCATGAGCGGGGGCTGGAGGAACATGGGGGAGACACCAGGCATGAGCAGGTGAGGGGGAACAGGAGAGAGACACAGGGCATGAGTTGGGGGTGGGGGAACAGGAGGGAGACACAGGGCATGAGCGGGGGTGGGGAGAACAGGAGAGAGAAACGGGGCATGAGCGGGGGATGGGGGAACAGGAGAGAGACACGGGGAATTAGCAGGGGGTTGGGGGAACAGGAGAGAGACACGGGGCATGAGCGGGGGGTGGGGGGAACAGGAGAGAGACACGGGTCATGAGCGGAGGGTGGGGGGAAAAGGAGAGAGACAAGGGGCATGAGCAGGGGGTGGGGGGATAAGGAGAGAGACACGGGGCATAAGCAGGGGGTAGGGGGAACAGGAGAGAGACACGGGGCATAAGCAGGGGGTGGAGGGTTACAGGAGGGAGACACAGGGCATGAGCGAGGGGGTGGGGGAACAGGAGAGAGACACAGGGCATGGGCGGGGGGTGGGGGAACAGGACAGAGACACGGGGCATGAGCGGGGGCTGGGGGAACAGGAGGGAAACACTGGGCATGAGCAGGGGAGGAGGGAACAGGAGAGAGACACAGGGCATGAGTGGGGGGTGGGGGAACAGGAGGGAGACACAGGGCATGAGCAGAGGGTGGGGGGTACAGGAGAGAAACACTGGGCATGAGCGTGGGTGGAGGGAACAGGAGAGAGACACAGGGCATGAGCAGGGGTTGAGGGAACAGGTGGGAGACACGGGGCATGAGTGGGAAGTGGGGGGAACAGGAGGGAGACACAGGGCATGAGCGGGGGTGGGGGAACAGGAGGGAGACACAGGGAATGAGCAGGGGTGGGGGGAACAGGAGAGAGACACGGGGCATAAGCAGGGGTAGGGGAAACAGGAGAGAGACACGGGGCATAAGCAGGGAGTGGGGGGTTACAGGAGGGAGACACGGGGCATGAGCGAGGGGGTGGGGGAACAGGAGAGAGACACAGGGCATGAGTGGGGGGTGAGGGGAATAGGAGAGAGATACGTGGCATGAGCAGGGGTTGGGGGGAACAGGAGAGAGACATAGGGCATGAGAGGGGGGTGAGGGGGAACAGGAGAGAGACACGGGGCATGAGCGGGGGTGGGGGCAACAGGAAAGAGACTCGAGGCATGAGCGGGGGGTGGGGGGAACAGGAGGGAGACGCGGGGCATGAGCGGGGGGTGGGGGGAACAGAAAGGGAGACACGGGGCATGAGCGGGGGTGGGGGAACAGGAGAGAGACACGGCATGAGCGGGGGTGGGGGAACAGGAGAGAGACACGGGGCATGAGCGGGGGTGAGGGGAACAGAAGATATACATGGGGCATGAGCGGGGGGTGGGGGGGAACAGGAGAGAGACACGGGGCATAAGCAGGGGGTAGGGGGAACAGGAGAGAGACACGGGGCATAAGCAGGGGGTAGGGGGAACAAGAGAGAGACACGGGGCATGAGCGAGGGGGTGGGGGAACAGGAGAGAGACACAGGGCATGAGCAGGGGGTGGGGGGAACAGGAGAGAGACACGGGGCATGAGCGGGGGCTGGGGGAACAGGAGGGAGACACCGGGCATGAACAGGGGAGGGGGGAACATTAGAGAGACACAGGGCGTGAGCGGGGAGTTGGGGGAACAGGAGGGAGACACGGGGCATGAGCGGAGGGTGGGGGGGTACAGGAGAGAAACACGGGGCATGAGCGGGGGGTGGGGGGAACAGGAGAGAGACACAGGGCATGAGCGGGGTTCGGGAAACAGGAGGGATACACGAGGCATGAGTGGCAATTGGGGGGAACAGGAGGGAGACACAGGGCATGAGCGGGGGGTGGGGGGAACATGAGAGAGACTTGGGGCATGAGCGGGGAGTGGGGTGACAGGAGAGAGACACGGGGCATGAGCAATGGGTGGGGGGAATTGGAGAGAGACAAGGGGCATGAGCGGGGGGTGGGGGAACAGGAGAGAGACGCGGGGCATAAGCATGGGGTAGGGGGAACAGGAGAGAGACACGGGGCATATGCAGGGGGTGAGGGGGTACAGGAGGGAGACATGGGGCATGAGCGGGGGTTGGGGGACCAGGAGAGAGACACAGGGCATGAGCGGGGGGTGGGAGGAACAGGAGAGAGAAACGGGGCATGAGCGGCGGGGGGGAGCAGGAGAGAGCCACGGGGCATGAGCGGGGGGTGGGGGAACAGGAGGGAGACACAGGGCATGAGTGGGGTGGGGGGAACAGGAGAGAGACACGGGGCATGAGTGGGGGGTGGGGAGAACAGGAGAGAGAAACAGGGCATGAGCGGGGGGTGGGGGGACCAGGAGAGAGACACGGGGCATGAGCGGGGGGTTGGGGGGAACAGGAGAGAGACACGGGGCATGAGCGGGGGGTGGGGGGTACAGGCGAGAGATACGGAGCATGAGCGGGGGGTGGGGGAACAGGAGGGAGACACAGGGAATGAGCGGGGGTGGGGGGAACAGGAGAGAGACACTGGGCATGAGCAGGGGGTGGGGGGGAACAGGAGAGAGACACGAGGCATGAGCGGAGGGTGGGGGGAACAGGAGAGAGACAAGGGGCATGAGCGGGGGTTGGGGGGAAAAGGAGAGAGACACGGGGCATAAGCAGGGGGTAGGGGGAACAGGAGAGAGACACAGGGCATAAGCAGGGGGTGGGGGATTACAGGAGGGCGACACGGGGCATGAGCGAGGGGGTGGGGGAACAGGAGAGAGACACAGGGCATGAGCGGGGGGTGGGGGGAACAGGAGAGAGACACGGGGCATATGCGGGGACTGGGGGAACAGGAGGGAGACACCGGGCATGAACAGGGGAGGGGGGAACAGGAGAAAGACACAGCGCATGAGCGGGGGGGTGGGGGAACAGGAGGGAGACACAGGGCATGAGCGGGGGTGGGGAGATCAGGAGAGAGAAACGGGGCATGAGCAGGGGGTTTGGGGGAACAGGAGAGAGACACGGGGCATGAGCGGGGGTGAGGGGGACAGGAGAGAGACACAGGGAATGAGCGGGGGTGGGGGGAACAGGAGAGAGACTCGGGGCATGAGCGGGGGGTGGGGGGAACAGGAGGGAGACACAGGGTATGAGCGGGGGGTGGCGGGAACAGGAAGGAGACACGGGGCATGAGCGGGGGTGGGGGGAACAGGAGAGAGACACGGCATGAGCGGGGGTGGGGGGAACAGGAGAGAGACATGGTGCATGAGCGGGGGGTCGGGGGAACAGAAGAGAGACACGGGGCATGAGCGGGGGGAGAGGGGGGAACAGGAGAGAGACACAGGGCATAAGCAGGGGGGAACAGGAGAGAGACACGGGGCATAAGCAGGGGGTAGGAGGGTACAGGAAGGAGACACGGGGCATGAGCGGGGGGTGGGGGAACAGAAGAGAGACACAGGGCATGACCGGGGGGGTGGGGGGAACAGGAGAGAGAAACGGCATGAGCAGGGATGGGGGAACAGGACGGAGACCCGGGGCATGAGCGGGGGGTGGGGGACCAGGAGAGAGACACAGGGCATGAGCGGGGGGTGGGGGGAACAGGAGAGAGACACGGGGCATGAGCGGCGGGGGGAGCAGGAGAGAGCCACGGGGCATGAGCGGGGGGTGGGGGAACAGGAGGGAGACACAGGGCATGAGCGGTGTGGGTGGGGGGAACAGGAGAGAGACACGGGGCATGAGCGGAGGGTGGAGGTGAAAATGAGGGAGACACAGGGCATGAGTGGGTGGTGGGGAGAACAGGAGAGAGAAACGGGTCATGAGCGGTGGGTGGGGGGACCAGGAGAGAGACACGGGGCATGAGCGGGGGGTTGGGGGGAACAGGAGAGAGACACGGGGCATGAGCGGGGGGTGGGGGGTACAGGCGAGAGATACGGAGCATGAGTGGGGGTGGTGGGAACAGGAGAGAGACACGGGGCATGAGCGAGGGTGGGAGGAACAGGAGGGAGACACAGGGCATGAGCGGGGGGTGGGGGGAACAGAAGGGAGACACGGGGCATGAGTGGGGGTGGGGGGAACAGGAGAGAGACACAGGCATGAGCGGGGTGGGGGAACAGGAGAGAGACACGGGGCATGAGCGGGGGGTGGGGGAACAGGAGGGAGACACGGGGAATGAGTGGGGGTGGGGGGAACAGGAGAGAGACACAGGCATGAGCGGGGTGGGGGAACAGGAGAGAGACACTGGGCATGAGCAGGGGGTGGGGGGAACAAGAGAGAGACACGGGGCATGAGCGGAGGGTGGGGGGAACAGGAGAGAGACAAGGGGCATGAGCGGGGGTTGGGGGGAAAAGGAGAGAGACACGGGGCATAAGCAGGGGGTAGGTGGAACAGGAGAGAGACACGGGGCATAAGCAGGGGGTGGGGGGTTACAGGAGGGCGACACGGGGCATGAGCGAGGGGGTGGGGAACAGGAGAGAGACACAGGGCATGAGCGGGGGGTGGGGGGAACAGGAGAGAGACACGGGGCATGAGCGGGGGCTGGGGGAACAGGAGGGAGACACCGGGCATGAACAGGGGAGGGGGGAACAGGAGAGAGACACAGGGCATGAGCGGGGTTCGGGAAACAGGATAGAGACACGAGGCATGAGTGGCAAGTGGGGGGAACAGGAGGGAGACACAGGGCATGAGCGGGGGGGGGAACAGGAGAGAGACTTGGGGCATGAGCGGGGAGTGGGGGGACAGGAGAGAGACACGGGGCATGAGCGGTGGGTGGGGGAACAGGAGAGAGACAAGGGGCATGAGCAGGGGGTAGGGGGAACAGGAGAGAGACACGGGGCATATGCAGCGGGTGAGGGGGTACAGGAGGGAGACACGGGGCATGAGCGGCGGGTGGGGACCAGGAGAGAGACACAGGGCATGAGCAGGGGGTGGGGGGAACAGGAGAGAGACACGGGGCATGAGCGGCGGGGGGAGCAGGAGAGAGCCACGGGGCATGAGCGGGGGGTGGGGGAACAGGAGGGAGACACAGGGCATGAGCGGGGTGGGGGAAACAGGAGAGAGACACGGGGCATGAGTGGAGGGTGGGGGTGAAAAGGAGGGAGAAACAGGGCATGAGCGGGGGGTGGGGGGACCAGGAGAGAGACACGGGGCATGAGCGGGGGGTTGGGGGGAACAGGAGAGAGACACGGGGCATGAGCGGGGGGTGGGGGGTACAGGCGAGAGATACGGAGCATGAGCGGGGGGTAGGGGAACAGGAGGGAGACACAGGGAATGAGCGGGGGTGGGGGGAACAGGAGAGAGACGCGGGGCATGAGCAGCGGGTGGGGGGAACAGGAGAGAGACACGGGGCATATGCAGCGGGTGAGGGGGTACAGGAGGGAGACACGGGGCATGAGCAGGGGGTGGGGGACCAGGAGAGAGACACAGGGCATGAGCAGGGGGTGGGGGGAACAGGAGAGAGACACGGGGCATGAGAGGCGGGGGGGAGCAGGAGAGTGCCACGGGGCATGAGCGGGGGGTGGGGGAACAGGAGGGAGACACAGGGCATGAGCGGGGTGGGGGAAACAGGAGAGAGACACGGGGCATGAGTGGAGGGTGGGGGTGAAAAGGAGGGAGACACAGGGCATGAGTGGGGGTGGGGAGAACAGGAGAGAGAAACGGGGCATGAGCGGGGGGTGGGGGGACCAGGAGGGGAGAGACACGGGGCATGAGTGGGGGGTTGGGGGGAACAGGAGAGAGACACGGGCATGAGCGGGGGGTGGGGGGTACAGGCGAGAGATACGGAGCATGAGCGGGGGTGGGGGGAACAGGTGAGAGACACGGGTCATGAGCGAGGGTGGGGGGAACAGGAGGGAGACACAGGGCATGAGCGGGGGGTGTGGGGAACAGAAGGGAGACACAGGGCATGAACGGGGGTGGGAGGAACAGGAGAGAGACACGGGCATGAGCGGGGGTGGGGGAACAGGAGAGAGACACGGGGCATGAGCGGGGGGTGGGGGAACAGGAGGGAGACACAGGGAATGAGCGGGGGTGGGGGGAACAGGAGAGAGACACTGGACATGAGCGGGGGGTGGGGGGAACATGAGAGAGACTTGGGGCATGAGCGGGGAGTGGGGTGACAGGAGAGAGACACGGGGCATGAGCAGTGGGTGGGGGGAATTGGAGAGAGACAAGGGGCATGAGCGGGGGGTGGGGGAACAGGAGAGAGATGCGGGACATAAGCATGGGTAGGGGGAACAGGAGAGAGACACGGGGCATATGCAGGGGGTGAGGGGGTACAGGAGGGAGACATGGGGCATGAGCGGGGGTTGGGGGACCAGGAGAGAGACACAGGGCATGAGCGGCGGGGGGGAGCAGGAGAGAGCCACGGGGCATGAGCGGGGGGTGGGGGAACAGGAGGGAGACACAGGGCATGAGCGGGGTGGGGGGACCAGGAGAGAGACACGGGGCATGACGGGGGGTTGGGGGGAACAGGAGAGAGACAGGGGGCATGAGCGGGGGGTGGGGGGTACAGGCGAGAGATACGGAGCATGAGCAGGGGGTGGGGGAACAGGAGGGAGACACAGGGAATGAGCGGGGGTGGGGGGAACAGGAGAGAGACACGGGGCATGAGCGGCGGGGGGGAGCAGGAGAGAGCCACGGGGCATGAGCGGGGGGTGGGGGAACAGGATGGAGACACAGGGCATGAGCGGGGTGGGGGGAACAGGAGAGAGACACGGGGCATGAGTGGGGGGTGGGGAGAACAGGAGAGAGAAACAGGGCATGAGCGGGGGGAGGGGGGACCAGGAGAGAGACACGGGGCATGACGGGGGGTTGGGGGGAACAGGAGAGAGACACGGGGCATGAGCGGGGGGTGGGGGGTACAGGCGAGAGATACGGAGCATGAGCGGGGGGTGGGGGAACAGGAGGGAGACACAGGGAATGAGCGGGGGTGGGGGGAACAGGAGAGAGACACTGGGCATGAGCAGGGGGTGGGGGGAACAGGAGAGAGACACGGGGCATGAGCGGAGGGTGGGGGGAACAGGAGAGAGACAAGGGGCATGAGCGGGGGTTGGGGGAAAAGGAGAGAGACACGGGGCATAAGCAGGGGGTAGGGGGAACAGGAGAGAGACACGGGGCATAAGCAGGGGGTGGGGGATTACAGGAGGGTGACACGGGGCATGAGCGAGGGGGTGGGGGAACCGGAGAGAGACACAGGGCATGAGCGGGGGGTGGGGGAACAGAAGAGAGAAACGGGGCATGTGCGGGGGCTGGGGGAACAGGAGGGAGACACCGGGCATGAACAGGGGAGGGGGGAACAGGAGAAAGACACAGGGCATGAGCGGGGGGGTGGGGGAACAGGAGGGAGACACAGGGCATGAGCGCGGGTGGGGAGAACAGGAGAGAGAAACGGGGCATGAGCAGGGGATGGGGGAACAGGAGAGAGAGAGACACGGGGCATGAGCGGGGGGTTGGGGGGAACAGGAGAGAGACACGGGGCATGAGCAGGGGGTGGGGGGGACAGGAGAGAGACACAGGGAATGAGCGGGGGGTCGGGGGAACGGAAGAGAGACACGGGGCATGAGCGGGGGGTGGGGGAACAGGAGGGAGACACAGGGCATGAGCGGGGGGTGGGGGAACAGGAGAGAGACTCGGGGCATGAGCGGGGGGTGGGGGGAACAGGAGGGAGACACAGGGCATGAGCGGGGGTGGGGGAACAGGAGGGAGACACGGGGCATGAGCGGGGGTGGGGGGAACAGGAGAGAGACACGGCATGAGCGGGGGTGGGGGGAACAGGAGAGAGACACGGGGCATGAGCAGGGGGGAACAGGAGAGAGACACGGGGCATAAGCAGGGGTTAGGAGGGTACAGGAAGGAGACACGGGGCATGAGCGGGGGGTGGGGGAACAGAAGAGAGACACAGGGCATGACCGGGGGTGGGGGGAACAGGAGAGAGAAACGGCATGAGCGGGGGTGGGGGAACAGGATGGAGACCCGGGGCATGAGCGGGGGGTGGGGGGAACAGGAGAGAGACACGGGGCATGAGCGGCGGGGGGAGCAGGAGAGAGCCACGGGGCATGAGCGGGGGGTGGGGGAACAGGAGGGAGACACAGGGCATGAGCGGTGTGGGGGGAACAGGAGAGACACACGGGGCATGAGCGGAGGGTGGGGGTGAAAATGAGGGATACACAGGGCATGAGTGGGGGGTGGGGAAAACAGGAGAGAGAAACGGGGCATGAGCGGTGGGTGGGGGGACCAGGAGAGAGACACGGGGCATGAGCGGAGGGTTGGGGGGACCAGGAGAGAGACACAGGGCATGAGCGGGGGGTGGGGGGAACAGGAGAGAGACACGGGGCATGAGCGGCGGGGGGAGCAGGAGAGGGCCACGGGGCATGAGCGGGGGGTGGGGGAACAGGAGGGAGGCACAGGGCATGAGCGGTGTGGGGGGAACAGGAGAGACACACGGGGCATGAGCGGAGGGTGGGGGTGAAAATGAGGGAGACACAGGGCATGAGTGGGGGGTGGGGAAAACAGGAGAGAGAAACGGGGCATGAGCGGTGGGTGGGGGGACCAGGAGAGAGACACGGGGCATGAGCGGAGGGTTGGGGGGAACAGGAGAGAGACACGGGGCATGAGCAGGGGGTGGGGGGTACAGGCGAGAGATACGGAGCATGAGCGGGGGGTGGGGGGAACAGGAGAGAGACCCGGGGCATGAGCGAGGGTGGGGGGAACAGGAGGGAGACACAGGGCATGAGCGGGGGGTGGGGGGAACAGAAGGGAGACATGGGGCATGAGCGGGGGTGGGGGGAACAGGAGAGAGACACGTGCATAAGCGGGGGTGGGGGAACAGGAGAGAGACACGGGGCATGAGCAGGGGGTGGGGGAACAGGAGGGAGACACAGGGAATGAGCGGGGGTGGGGGGAACAGGAGAGAGACACGGGGCATGAGCGGAGGGTGGGGGGAACAGGAGAGAGACAAGGGGCATGAGCGGGGGTTGGGGGGAAAAGGAGAGAGACACGGGGCATAAGCAGGGGGTGGGGGGTTACAGGAGGGCGACACGGGGCATGAGCGAGGGGGTGGGGGAACAGGAGAGAGACACAGGGCATGAGCGGGGGGTGGGTGGAACAGGAGAGAGACACGGGACATAAGCAGGGGGTGGGGGGTTACCGGAGGGCGACACGGGGCATGAGCGAGGGGGTGGGGGAACAGGAGAGAGACACAGGGCATGAGCGGGGGGTGGGGGGAACAGGAGAGAGACACGGGGCATGAGTGGGGGCTGGGGGAACAGGAGGGAGACACCGGGCATGAACAGGGGAGGGGGGAACAGGAGAGAGACACAGGGCATGAGCGGGGTTCGGGAAACAGGAGGGAGACACGAGGCATGAGTGGCAAGTGGGGGAAACAGGAGGGAGACACAGGGCATGAGCGGGGGGCGGGGGGAACAGGAGAGAGACTTGGGGCATGAGCGGGGAGTGGGGGGACAGGAGAGAGACACGGGGCATGAGCGGTGGGTGGGGGAACAGGAGAGAGACAAGGGGCATGAGCAGGGGGTGGGGGAACAGGAGAGAGACGCGGGGCATAAGCAGGGGGTAGGGGGAACAGGAGAGAGACACGGGGCATATGCAGGGGGTGAGGGGGTACAGGAGGGAGACAAGGGGCATGAGCGGGGGGTGGGGGACCAGGAGAGAGACACAGGGCATGAGCGGCGGGGGGGAGCAGGAGGGAGACACAGGGCATGAGCGGGGTGGGGGGAACAGGAGAGAGACACGGGGCATGAGTGGAGGGTGGGGGTGAAAAGGAGGGAGACACAGGGCATGAGTGGGGGGTGGGGAGAACAGGAGAGAGAAACGGGGCATGAGCGGGGGGTGGGGGGACCAGGAGAGAGACAAGGGGCATGAGTGGGGGGTTGGGGGGAACAGGAGAGAGACACGGGGCATGAGCGGGGGGTGGGGGGTACAGGCGAGAGATACGGAGCATGAGCGGGGGTGGGGGGAACAGGTGAGAGACACGGGGCATGAGCGAGGGTGGGGGGAACAGGAGGGAGACACAGGGCATGAGCGGGGGGTGGGGGGAACAGAAGGGAGACACGGGGCATGAGCGGGGGTGGGGGGAACAGGAGAGAGACACGGGCATGAGCGGGGTTGGGGGAACAGGAGAGAGACACTGGACATGAGCAGGGGGTGGGGGGAACAGGAGAGAGACACGGGGCATGAGCGGGGGGTGGGGGGGACAGGAGAGAGACACAGGGAATGAGCGGGGGGTCGGGGGAACAGAAGAGAGACACGGGGCATGAGCGGGGGGTGGGGGAACAGGAGGGAGACACAGGGCATGAGCGGGGGGTGGGGGAACAGGAGAGAGACTCGGGGCATGAGCGGGGGGTGGGGGGAACAGGAGGGAGACACAGGGCATGAGCGGGGGTGGGCGAACAGGAGGGAGACACGGGGCATGAGCGGGGGTGGGGGGAACTGGAGAGAGACACGGCATGAGCGGGGGTGGGGGGAACAGGAGAGAGACACGGGGCATGAGCGGGGGGTCGGGGGAACAGAAGAGAGACACGGGGCATGAGCGGGTGGAGAGGGGGGAACAGGAGAGAGACACAGGGCATAAGCAGGGGGGAACAGGAGAGAGACACGGGGCATAAGCAGGGGGTAGGAGGGTACAGGAAGGAGACACGGGGCATGAGCGGGGGGTGGGGGAACAGAAGAGAGACACAGGGCATGACCGGGGGTGGGGGGAACAGGAGAGAGAAACGGCATGAGCGGGGGTGGGGGAACAGGATGGAGACCCGGGGCATGAGCGGGGGGTGGGGGGAACAGGAGAGAGACACGGGGCATGAGCGGCGGGGGGAGCAGGAGAGAGCCACGGGGCATGAGCGGGGGGTGGGGGAACAGGAGGGAGACACAGGGCATGAGCGGTGTGGGGGGAACAGGAGAGACACACGGGGCATGAGCGGAGGGTGGGGGTGAAAATAAGGGATACACAGGGCATGAGTGGGGGGTGGGGAAAACAGGAGAGAGAAACGGGGCATGAGCGGTGGGTGGGGGGACCAGGAGAGAGACACGGGGCATGAGCGGAGGGTTGGGGGGACCAGGAGAGAGACACAGGGCATGAGCGGGGGGTGGGGGGAACAGGAGAGAGACACGGGGCATGAGCGGCGGGGGGAGCAGGAGAGAGCCACGGGGCATGAGCGGGGGGTGGGGGAACAGGAGGGAGACACAGGGCATGAGCGGTGTGGGGGGAACAGGAGAGACACACGGGGCATGAGCGGAGGGTGGGGGTGAAAATGAGGGATACACAGGGCATGAGTGGGGGGTGGGGAAAACAGGAGAGAGAAACGGGGCATGAGCGGTGGGTGGGGGGACCAGGAGAGAGACACGGGGCATGAGCGGAGGGTTGGGGGGACCAGGAGAGAGACACAGGGCATGAGCGGGGGGTGGGGGGAACAGGAGAGAGACACGGGGCATGAGCGGCGGGGGGAGCAGGAGAGGGCCACGGGGCATGAGCGGGGGGTGGGGGAACAGGAGGGAGGCACAGGGCATGAGCGGTGTGGGGGGAACAGGAGAGACACACGGGGCATGAGCGGAGGGTGGGGGTGAAAATGAGGGAGACACAGGGCATGAGTGGGGGGTGGGGAAAACAGGAGAGAGAAACGGGGCATGAGCGGTGGGTGGGGGGACCAGGAGAGAGACACGGGGCATGAGCGGAGGGTTGGGGGGAACAGGAGAGAGACACGGGGCATGAGCGGGGGGTGGGGGGTACAGGCGAGAGATACGGAGCATGAGCGGGGGGTGGGGGGAACAGGAGAGAGACCCGGGGCATGAGCGAGGGTGGGGGGAACAGGAGGGAGACACAGGGCATGAGCGGGGGGTGGGGGAACAGAAGGGAGACATGGGGCATGAGCGGGGGTGGGGGGAACAGGAGAGAGACACGTGCATAAGCGGGGGTGGGGGAACAGGAGAGAGACACGGGGCATGAGCAGGGGGTGGGGGAACAGGAGGGAGACACAGGGAATGAGCGGGGGTGGGGGGAACAGGAGAGAGACACGGGGCATGAGCGGAGGGTGGGGGGAACAGGAGAGAGACAAGGGGCATGAGCGGGGGTTGGGGGGAAAAGGAGAGAGACACGGGGCATAAGCAGGGGGTGGGGGGTTACAGGAGGGCGACACGGGGCATGAGCGAGGGGGTGGGGGAACAGGAGAGAGACACAGGGCATGAGCGGGGGGTGGGTGGAACAGGAGAGAGACACGGGGCATAAGCAGGGGGTGGGGGGTTACAGGAGGGCGACACGGGGCATGAGCGAGGGGGTGGGGGAACAGGAGAGAGACACAGGGCATGAGCGGGGGGTGGGGGGAACAGGAGAGAGACACGGGGCATGAGTGGGGGCTGGGGGAACAGGAGGGAGACACCGGGCATGAACAGGGGAGGGGGGAACAGGAGAGAGACACAGGGCATGAGCGGGGTTCGGGAAACAGGAGGGAGACACGAGGCATGAGTGGCAAGTGGGGGAAACAGGAGGGAGACACAGGGCATGAGCGGGGGGCGGGGGGAACAGGAGAGAGACTTGGGGCATGAGCGGGGAGTGGGGGGACAGGAGAGAGACACGGGGCATGAGCGGTGGGTGGGGGAACAGGAGAGAGACAAGGGGCATGAGCAGGGGGTGGGGGAACAGGAGAGAGACGCGGGGCATAAGCAGGGGGTAGGGGGAACAGGAGAGAGACACGGGGCATATGCAGGGGGTGAGGGGGTACAGGAGGGAGACAAGGGGCATGAGCGGGGGGTGGGGGACCAGGAGAGAGACACAGGGCATGAGCGGCGGGGGGGAGCAGGAGGGAGACACAGGGCATGAGCGGGGTGGGGGGAACAGGAGAGAGACACGGGGCATGAGTGGAGGGTGGGTGTGAAAAGGAGGGAGACACAGGGCATGAGTGGGGGGTGGGGAGAACAGGAGAGAGAAACGGGGCATGAGCGGGGGGTGGGGGGACCAGGAGAGAGACAAGGGGCATGAGTGGGGGGTTGGGGGGAACAGGAGAGAGACACGGGGCATGAGCGGGGGGTGGGGGGTACAGGCGAGAGATACGGAGCATGAGCGGGGGTGGGGGGAACAGGTGAGAGACACGGGGCATGAGCGAGGGTGGGGGGAACAGGAGGGAGACACAGGGCATGAGCGGGGGGTGGGGGGAACAGAAGGGAGACATGGGGCATGAGCGGGGATGGGGGGAACAGGAGAGAGACACGGCCATGAGCGGGGTTGGGGGAACAGGAGAGAGACACTGGACATGAGCAGGGGGTGGGGGGAACAGGAGAGAGACACGGGGCATGAGCGGGGGGTGGGGGGGACAGGAGAGAGACACAGGGAATGAGCGGGGGGTCGGGGGAACAGAAGAGAGACACGGGGCATGAGCGGGGGGTGGGGGAACAGGAGGGAGACACAGGGCATGAGCGGGGGGTGGGGGAACAGGAGAGAGACTCGGGGCATGAGCGGGGGGTGGGGGGAACAGGAGGGAGACACAGGGCATGAGCGGGGGTGGGCGAACAGGAGGGAGACTCGGGGCATGAGCGGGGGTGGGGGGAACTGGAGAGAGACACGGCATGAGCGGGGGTGGGGGGAACAGGAGAGAGACACGGGGCATGAGCGGGGGGTCGGGGGAACAGAAGAGAGACACGGGGCATGAGCGGGTGGAGAGGGGGGAACAGGAGAGAGACACAGGGCATAAGCAGGGGGGAACAGGAGAGAGACACGGGGCATAAGCAGGGGGTAGGAGGGTACAGGAAGGAGACACGGGGCATGAGCGGGGGGTGGGGGAACAGAAGAGAGACACAGGGCATGACCGGGGGTGGGGGGAACAGGAGAGAGAAACGGCATGAGCGGGGGTGGGGGAACAGGATGGAGACCCGGGGCATGAGCGGGGGGTGGGGGGAACAGGAGAGAGACACGGGGCATGAGCGGCGGGGGGAGCAGGAGAGAGCCACGGGGCATGAGCGGGGGGTGGGGGAACAGGAGGGAGACACAGGGCATGAGCGGTGTGGGGGGAACAGGAGAGACACACGGGGCATGAGCGGAGGGTGGGGGTGAAAATAAGGGATACAAAGGGCATGAGTGGGGGGTGGGGAAAACAGGAGAGAGAAACGGGGCATGAGCGGTGGGTGGGGGGACCAGGAGAGAGACACAGGGCATGAGCGGAGGGCTGGGGGGACCAGGAGAGAGACACAGGGCATGAGCGGGGGGTGGGGGGAACAGGAGAGAGACACGGGGCATGAGCGGCGGGGGGAGCAGGAGAGGGCCACGGGGCATGAGCGGGGGAAGGGGGAACAGGAGGGAGACACAGAGCATGAGCGGTGTGGGGGGAACAGGAGAGACACACGGGGCATGAGCGGAGGGTGGGGGTGAAAATGAGGGAGACACAGGGCATGAGTGGGGGGTGGGGAAAACAGGAGAGAGAAACGGGGCATGAGCGGTGGGTGGGGGGACCAGGAGAGAGACACGGGGCATGAGCGGAGGGTTGGGGGGAACAGGAGAGAGACACGGGGCATGAGCGGGGGGTGGGGGGTACAGGCGAGAGATACGGAGCATGAGCGGGGGGTGGGGGGAACAGGAGAGAGACCCGGGGCATGAGCGAGGGTGGGGGGAACAGGAGGGAGACACAGGGCATGAGCGGGGGGTGGGGGGAACAGAAGGGAGACATGGGGCATGAGCGGGGGTGGGGGGAACAGGAGAGAGACACGTGCATAAGCGGGGGTGGGGGAACAGGAGAGAGACACGGGGCATGAGCAGGGGGTGGGGGAACAGGAGGGAGACACAGGGAATGAGCGGGGGTGGGGGGAACAGGAGAGAGACACTGGGCATGAGCAGGGGGTGGGGGGAACAGGAGAGAGACACGGGGCATGAGCGGAGGGTGGGGGGAACAGGAGAGAGACAAGGGGCATGAGCGGGGGTTGGGGGGAAAAGGAGAGAGACACGGGGCATAAGCAGGGGGTGGGGGGTTACAGGAGGGTGACACGGGGCATGAGCGAGGGGGTGGGGGAACAGGAGAGAGACACAGGGCATGAGCGGGGGGTGGGTGGAACAGGAGAGAGACACGGGGCATAAGCAGGGGGTGGGGGGGTTACAGGAGGGCGACACGGGGCATGAGCGAGGGGGTGGGGGAACAGGAGAGAGACACAGGGCATGAGCGGGGGGTGGGGGGAACAGGAGAGAGACACGGGGCATGAGTGGGGGCTGGGGGAACAGGAGGGAGACACCGGGCATGAACAGGGGAGGGGGGAACAGGAGAGAGACACAGGGCATGAGCGGGGTTCGGGAAACAGGAGGGAGACACGAGGCATGAGTGGCAAGTGGGGGGAACAGGAGGGAGACACAGGGCATGAGCGGGGGGCGGGGGGAACAGGAGAGAGACTTGGGGCATGAGCGGGGAGTGGGGGGACAGGAGAGAGACACGGGGCATGAGCGGTGGGTGGGGGAACAGGAGAGAGACAAGGGGCATGAGCAGGGGGTGGGGGAGCAGGAGAGAGACGCGGGGCATAAGCAGGGGGTAGGGGGAACAGGAGAGAGACACGGGGCATATGCAGGGGGTGAGGGGGTACAGGAGGGAGACAAGGGGCATGAGCGGGGGGTGGGGGACCAGGAGAGAGACACAGGGCATGAGCAGGGGGTGGGGGGAACAGGAGAGAGACACAGGGCATGAGCGGCGGGGGGGAGCAGGAGAGAGCCACGGGGCATGAGCGGGGGGTGGGGGAACAGGAGGGAGACACAGGGCATGAGCGGGGTGGGGGAACAGGAGAGAGACACGGGGCATGAGTGGAGGGTGGGGGTGAAAAGGAGGGAGACACAGGGCATGAGTGGGGGGTGGGGAGAACAGGAGAGAGAAACGGGGCATGAGCGGGGGGTGGGGGGACCAGGAGAGAGACAAGGGGCATGAGTGGGGGGTTGGGGGGAACAGGAGAGAGACACGGGGCATGAGCGGGGGGTGGGGGGTACAGGCGAGAGATACGGAGCATGAGCGGGGGTGGGGGGAACAGGTGAGAGACACGGGGCATGAGCGAGGGTGGGGGGAACAGGAGGGAGACACAGGGCATGAGCGGGGGGTGGGGGGAACAGAAGGGAGACACGGGGCATGAGCGGGGGTGGGGGGAACAGGAGAGAGACACGGGCATGAGCGGGGGTGGGGGAACAGGAGAGAGACACTGGACATGAGCAGGGGGTGGGGGGAACAGGAGAGAGACACGGGGCATGAGCAGAGGGTGTGGGGACCAGGAGAGAGGCAAGGGGCATGAGCTGGGGTTGGGAGGAAAAGGAGAGAGAGATGGGGCTTAAGCAGGGGGTAGGGGGAACAGGAGAGAGACACGGGGCATAAGAAGGGGGTGGGGGGTTACAGGAGGGCGACACGGGGCATGAGCGAGGGGGTGGGGGAACAGGAGAGAGACACAGGACATGAGCGGGGGGTGGAGGGAACAGGAGAGAGACACGGGGCATGAGCAGGGGCTGGGGGAACAGGAGGGGGACACCGGGCATGAACAGGGGAGGGGGGAACAGGAGAAAGACACAGGGCATGAGCGGGGGGGTGGGGGAACAGGAGGGATACACAGGGCATAAGCGGGGGTGGGGAGAACAGGAGAGAGAAACGGGGCATGAGCGGGGGATGGGGGAACAGGAGATATACACGGGGCATGAGCGGGGGGTTGGGGGAACAGGAGAGAGACACAGGGCATGAGTGCGGGGTGGGGGGACAGGAGAGAGACACAGGGCATGAGCGGGGGTGGGGGGAACAGGACAGAGACTCGGGGCATGAGCGGTGGGTGGGGGGAACAGGAGGGAGACACAGGGCATGAGCAGGGGTGGGGGGAACAGGAGGGAGACATGGGGCATGAGCGGGGGTGGGGGGAACAGGAGAGAGACACGGCATGAGTGGGGGTGGGGGGAACAGGAGAGAGACACGGGGCATGAGCGGGGGGAGGGGGGAACAGGAGAGAGACACAGGGCATAAGCAGGGGGGAACAGGAGAGAGACACGGGGCATATGCAGGGGGTAGGAGGGTACAGGAGGGAGACACGGGGCATTAGCGTGGGGTGGGGGAACAGAAGAGAGACACAGGGCATGACCGGGGGGTGGGGGGAAAAGGAGAGAGGGAGAGAGACATGGGGCATGAGCGGGGGGTGGGGGGAACAGGAGAGTGACACAGGGCATGAGCGGGGAGTGGGGGGAACAGGAGGGAGACACGGGGCATGAGCGGGGGTGGGGGGGAACAGGAGAGAAACCCGGGGCATGAGTGGGGGGTGGAGGGAATAGGAGAGAGACACAGGACATGAGCGGGGGTTGGGGGAACAGGAGGGAGACACGGGGCATGAGTGGGAAGTGGGGGGAACAGGAGGGAGACACGGGGCATGAGCGGGGAGTTGGGGAACAGGAGGGAGACACAGGGCATGAGCAGAGGGTGGGGGTACAGGAGAGAAACACAGGGCATGAGCGGGGTGTGGAGGGAACAGGAGAGAGACACAGGGCATGAGCGGGGGTTGGGGAACAGGAGGGAGACACGGGGCATGAGTGGGAGGTGGGGGAACAGGAGGGAGACACGGGGCATGAGCGGCGGTGGGGGGAACAGGAGAGAGACACGGGCATGAGCAGGGGGTGGGGGAACAGGAGAGAGACACAGGGCATGAGCGGGGGGTGGGGGAACAGGAGGGGGACACAGGGAATGAGCAGGGGTGGGGGAACAGGAGAGAGACATGGGGCATGAGCGGGGGGTGGGGGAAACAGGAGAGAGACACAGGGCATGAGCGGGGGGTGGGGGGAACAGGAGGGAGACACAGGGCATGAGCGGGGTGGGGGGGAACAGGAGAGAGACACTTGGCATGAGCGGGGGGTGGGGGAACAGGAGGGAGACAGGGGGCATGAGTGGGGGGTGGAGGGAACAGGAGAGAGACACAGGACATGAGCGGGGTTTGGGGGAACAAGAGGGAGACACGGGGCATGAGTGGGAAGTGGGGGGAACAGGAGGGAGACAAGGGGCATGAGCGGGGAGTTGGGGGAACAGGAGGGAGACACAGGGCATGAGCGGAGGGTGGGGGGGTACAGGAGAGAAACACGGGCATGAGCGGGGGGAGGAGGGAACAGGAGAGAGACACAGGGCATGAGCGGGGGTTGGGGGAACAGGAGGGAGACACGGGGCATGAGTGGGAAGTGGGGGAACAGGAGGCAGACACGGGGCATGAGCGGTGGTGGCGGGAACAGGATAGATACACGGGCATATGGGTGGGTGGGGGAACAGGACAGAGACACGGGGCATGAGCAGGGGGTGGGGGAACAGGAGGGATACACAGGGAATGAGCAGGGGTGGGGGGAACAGGAGAGAGACACGGGGCATGAGCAGGGGTGGGGGGAACAGGAGAGAGACACGGGGCATGAGCGGAGGGTGCGGGGAACAGGAGAGAGACAAGGGGCATGGGCAGGGGGTGGGGGGAACAGGAGAGAGACACAGGGCATGAGTTGGGGGTGGGGGAACAGGAGGGAGACACAGGGCATGAGCGGGGGTGGGGAGAACAGGAGAGAGAAACGGGGCATGAGCGGGGGATGGGGGGAACAGGAGAGAGACACGGGGCATTAGCAGGGGGTTGGGGGGAACAGGAGAGAGACACGGGGCATGAGCGGGGTGTGGGGGGAACAGGAGAGAGACACGGGTCATGAGCGGAGTGTGGGGGGAAAAGGAGAGAGACAAGGGGCATGAGCAGGGGGTGGGGGGATAAGGAGAGACACACGGGGCATAAGCAGGGGGTAGGGGGAACAGGAGAGAGACACGGGGCATAAGCAGGGCGTGGAGGGTTACAGGAGGGAGACACAGGGCATGAGCGAGGGGGTGGGGGAACAGGAGAGAGACACAGGGCATGGGCGGGGGGTGGGGGAACAGGACAGAGACGCGGGGCATGAGCGGGGCCTGGGGGAACAGGAGGGAGACACCGGGCATGAGCAGGGGAGGGGGTAACAGGAGAGAGACACAGGGCATGAGTGGGGGATGGGGGAACAGGAGGGAGACACAGGGCATGAGCAGAGGGTGGGGGGTACAGGAGAGAAACACTGGGCATGAGCGGGGGTGGAGGGAACAGGAGAGAGACACAGGGCATGAGCGGGGGTTGAGGGAACAGGAGGGAGACATGGGGCATGAGCGAGGGGGTGGGGGAACAGGAGAGAGACACAGGGCATGAGCGGGGGGTGGGGGGAGCAGGAGAGAGATACGGGGCATGAGTGGAAGCTGGGGGAACAGGAGGGAGACACCAGGCATGAGCAGGGGAGGGGGGAACAGGAGAGAGACACAGGGCATGAGTTGGGGGTGGGGGAACAGGAGGGAGACACAGGGCATGAGCGGGGGTGGGGAGAACAGGAGAGAGAAACGGGGCATGAGCGGGGGATGGGGGGAACAGGAGAGAGACACGGGGCATTAGCAGGGGGTTGGGGGGAACAGGAGAGAGACACGGGGCATGAGCGGGGTGTGGGGGGAACAGGAGAGAGACACGGGTCATGAGCGGAGTGTGGGGGGAAAAGGAGAGAGACAAGGGGCATGAGCAGGGGGTGGGGGGATAAGGAGAGACACACGGGGCATAAGCAGGGGGTAGGGGGAACAGGAGAGAGACACGGGGCATAAGCAGGGCGTGGAGGGTTACAGGAGGGAGACACAGGGCATGAGCGAGGGGGTGGGGGAACAGGAGAGAGACACAGGGCATGGGCGGGGGGTGGGGGAACAGGACAGAGACGCGGGGCATGAGCGGGGCCTGGGGGAACAGGAGGGAGACACCGGGCATGAGCAGGGGAGGGGGTAACAGGAGAGAGACACAGGGCATGAGTGGGGGATGGGGGAACAGGAGGGAGACACAGGGCATGAGCAGAGGGTGGGGGGTACAGGAGAGAAACACTGGGCATGAGCGGGGGTGGAGGGAACAGGAGAGAGACACAGGGCATGAGCGGGGGTTGAGGGAACAGGAGGGAGACACGGGGCATGAGTGGGAAGTGGGGGGAAAAGGAGGGAGACACGGGGCATGAGCGGGGGTGGGGGAACAGGAGGGAGACACAGGGAATGAGCAGGGGTGGGGGGAACAGGAGAGAGACACGGTGCATGAGCAGGGGGTGGGGGAACAGAAGAGAGACACGGGACATGAGCGGAGAGTGGGGGGAACAGGAGAGATACAAGGGGCATGAGCGGGGTGTGGGGGGAACAGGAGAGAGACACGGGGCATAAGCAGGGGTAGGGGGAACAGGAGAGAGACACGGGGCATGAGCAGGGGTGGGGGGAACAGGAGAGAGACACGGGGCATGAGCAGAGGGTGCGGGGAACAGGAGAGAGACAAGGGGCATGGGCAGGGGGTGGGGGGAACAGGAGAGAGACACGGGGCATAAGCAGGGGCAGGGGGATCAGGAGAGAGACACGGGGCATAAGCAGGGGGTGAGGGGTTACAGGAGGGAGACATGGGGCATGAGCGAGGGGGTGGGGGAACAGGAGAGAGACACAGGGCATGAGCGGGGGGTGGGGGGAGCAGGAGAGAGATACGGGGCATGAGTGGAAGCTGGGGGAACAGGAGGGAGACACCAGGCATGAGCAGGGGAGGGGGGAACAGGAGAGAGACACAGGGCATGAGTTGGGGGTGGGGGAACAGGAGGGAGACACAGGGCATGAGCGGGGGTGGGGAGAACAGGAGAGAGAAACGGGGCATGAGCGGGGGATGGGGGGAACAGGAGAGAGACACGGGGCATTAGCAGGGGGTTGGGGGGAACAGGAGAGAGACACGGGGCATGAGCGGGGTGTGGGGGGAACAGGAGAGAGACACGGGTCATGAGCGGAGTGTGGGGGGAAAAGGAGAGAGACAAGGGGCATGAGCAGGGGGTGGGGGGATAAGGAGAGACACACGGGGCATAAGCAGGGGGTAGGGGGAACAGGAGAGAGACACGGGGCATAAGCAGGGCGTGGAGGGTTACAGGAGGGAGACACAGGGCATGAGCGAGGGGGTGGGGGAACAGGAGAGAGACACAGGGCATGGGCGGGGGGTGGGGGAACAGGACAGAGACGCGGGGCATGAGCGGGGCCTGGGGGAACAGGAGGGAGACACCGGGCATGAGCAGGGGAGGGGGTAACAGGAGAGAGACACAGGGCATGAGTGGGGGATGGGGGAACAGGAGGGAGACACAGGGCATGAGCAGAGGGTGGGGGGTACAGGAGAGAAACACTGGGCATGAGCGGGGGTGGAGGGAACAGGAGAGAGACACAGGGCATGAGCGGGGGTTGAGGGAACAGGAGGGAGACACGGGGCATGAGTGGGAAGTGGGGGGAAAAGGAGGGAGACACGGGGCATGAGCGGGGGTGGGGGAACAGGAGGGAGACACAGGGAATGAGCAGGGGTGGGGGGAACAGGAGAGAGACACGGTGCATGAGCAGGGGGTGGGGGAACAGAAGAGAGACACGGGACATGAGCGGAGAGTGGGGGGAACAGGAGAGATACAAGGGGCATGAGCGGGGTGTGGGGGGAACAGGAGAGAGACACGGGGCATAGCAGGGGTAGGGGGAACAGGAGAGAGACACGGGGCATAAGCAGGGAGTGGGGGGTTACAGGAGGGAGACACGGGGCATGAGCGAGGGGGTGGGGGAACAGGAGAGAGACACAGGGCATGAGTGGGGGTGGGGGGGAATAGGAGAGAGAGATACGGGGCATGAGCAGGGGTTGGGGGGAACAGGAGAGAGACACAGGGCATGAGAGGGGGGTGGAGGGGGAACAGGAGAGAGACACGGGGCATGAGCGGGGGTGGGGGCAACAGGAGAGAGACTCGAGGCATGAGCGGGGGGGTGGGGGGAACAGAGGGAGACACGGGGCATGAGCGGGGGCTGGGGGAACAGAAAGGGAGACACGGGGCATGAGCGGGGGGGGGGAACAGGAGAGAGGACACAGCATGAGTGGGGGTGGGGGAACAGGAGAGAGACACGGGGCATGAGCGGGGGAGAGGGGAACAGAAGATATACACGGGGCATGAGCTGGGGGCGGGGGGAACAGGAGAGAGACACGGGGCATAAGCAGGGGGTAGGGGGAACAGGAGAGAGACACGGGGCATAAGCAGGGGGTGGGGGGTTACAGGAGGGCAACACGGGGCATGAGCGAGGGGGTGGGGGAACAAGAGAGAGACACAGGGCATGAGCAGGGGGTGGGGGGAACAGGAGAGAGACACCGGGCATGAACAGGGGAGGGGGGAACCGGAGAGAGACACAGGGCATGAGCGGGGAGTTGGGGAACAGGAGGGAGACACGGGGCATGAGCGGAGGGTGGGGGGGTACAGGAGAGAAACACGGGGCATGAGCGGGGGTGGAGGGAACAGGAGAGAGAGACAGGCATGAGCGGGGTTCGGGAAACAGGAGGGATACACGAGGCATGAGTGGCAAGTGGGGGGAACAGGAGGGAGACACAGGGCATGAGCGGGGGGTGAGGGGAACATGAGAAGACTTGGGGCATGAGCGGGGAGTGGGGTGACAGGAGAGAGACACACGGGGCATGAGCGGTGGGTGGGGGGAACAGGGAGAGAGACAAGGGGCATGAGCGGGGGGTGGGGAACAGGAGAGAGACGCGGGGCATAAGCATGGGGTAGGGGGAACAGGGAGAGAGACACAGGGCATATGCAGGGGGTGAGGGGGTACAGGAGGGAGACACGGGGCATGAACAGGGGAGGGGGGAACCGGAGAGAGACACAGGGCATAAGCGGGGAGTTGGGTGAACAGGAGGGAGACATGGGGCATGAGCAGATGGTGGGGGGGTACAGGAGAGAAACACGGGGCATGAGCGGGGGGTGAAGGGAACAGGAGAGAGACACAGGGCATGAGCGGGGTTCGGGAAGCAGGAGGGATACACGAGGCATGAGTGGCAAGTGGGGGGAACAGGAGGGAGACACAGGGCATGAGCGGGGGGTGGGGGGAACATGAGAGAGACTTGGGGCATGAGCGGGGTGTGGGGTGACAGGAGAGAGACACGGGGCATGAGCGGTGGGCCCCTGCACTGCTGGGGGGTGGTGGTAGACATGGGTGGGGGCCTGGTGGAGGGTGCCCCTGGTGGCTGGGGGGTGGGGGTGGTGGGAGACATGGGTGGGGGCCTGGTGGAGGCTGCCCCTGCACTGCTGGGGGGTGGGGGGGGGTGGGAGACATGGGTGGGGGCCTGGTGGAGGCTGCCCCTGCACTGCTGGGGGGTGGGGGGAACAGGAGAGAGACACGGGGCATGAGCGGCGGGGGGGAGCAGGAGAGAGCCACGGGGCATGAGCGGGGGGTGGGGGAACAGGAGGGAGACACAGGGCATGAGCGGGGTGGGGGGAACAGGAGAGAGACACGGGGCATCAGTGGGGGGTGGGGAGAACAGGAGAGAGAAACGGGGCATGAGCGGGGGGTGGGGGGACCAGGAGAGAGACACGGGGCATGAGCGGGGGGTTGGGGGGAACAGGAGAGAGACACGGGGCATAAGCATGGGGTAGGGGGAACAGGAGAGAGACACGGGGCATATGCAGGGGGTGAGGGGGTACAGGGAGACACTGGGCATGAGCGGGGGTTGGGGGACCAGGAGAGAGACACAGGGCATGAGCGGGGGGTGGGGGGAACAGGAGAGAGACACGGGGCATGAGCGGCGGGGGGGAGCAGGAGAGAGCCACGGGGCATGAGCGGGGGGTGGGGGAACAGGAGGGAGACATGGGGCATGAGCAGAGGGTGGGGGGGTACAGGAGAGAAACACGGGGCATGAGCGGGGGGTGAAGGGAACAGGAGAGAGACACAGGGCATGAGCGGGGTTCGGGAAGCAGGAGGGATACACGAGGCATGAGTGGCAAGTGGGGGGAACAGGAGGGAGACACAGGGCATGAGCGGGGGGTGGGGGGAACATGAGAGAGACTTGGGGCATGAGCGGGGTGTGGGGTGACAGGAGAGAGACACGGGGCATGAGCGGTGGGTGGGGGGAACAGGAGAGAGACAAGGGGCATGAGCGGGGGGTGGGGGAACAGGAGTGAGACGCGGGGCATAAGCATGGGGTAGGGGGAACAGGAGAGAGACACGGGGCATATGCAGGGGGTGAGGGGGTACAGGGAGACACGGGGCATGAGCGGGGGTTGGGGGACCAGGAGAGAGACACAGGGCATGAGCGGGGGGTGGGGGGAACAGGAGAGAGACACGGGGCATGAGCGGCGGGGGGGAGCAGGAGAGAGCCACGGGGCATGAGCGGGGGGTGGGGGAACAGGAGGGAGACACAGGGCATGAGCGGGGTGGGGGGAACAGGAGAGAGACACGGGGCATCAGTGGGGGGTGGGGAGAACAGGAGAGAGAAACGGGGCATGAGCGGGGGGTGGGGGGACCAGGAGAGAGACACGGGGCATGAGCGGGGGGTTGGGGGGAACAGGAGAGAGACACGGGGCATGAGCGGGGGGTGGGGGCTACAGGTGAGAGATACGGAGCATGAGCGGGGGTGGGGGAACAGGAGGGAGACACAGGGAATGAGCGGGGGTGGGGGGGAACAGGAGAGAGACACTGGGCATGAGCAGGGGGTGGGGGGAACAGGAGAGAGACACGGGGCATGAGTGGAGGGTGGGGGGAACAGGAGAGAGACAAGGGGCATGAGCGGGGGTTGGGGGTTGGGGGGAAAAGGAGAGAGACACGGGGCATAAGCAGGGGGTAGGGGGAACAGGAGAGAGACACGGGCATAAGCAGGGGGTGGGGGATTACAGTAGGGCGACACGGGGCATGAGCGAGGGGGTGGGGGAACAGGAGAGAGACACAGGGCATGAGCGGGGGGTGGGGGAACAGGAGGGAGACACAGGGCATGAGCGGGGGTAGGGAGAACAGGAGAGAGAAACGGGGCATGAGCAGGGGATGGGGGGAACAGGAGAGAGACACGGGGCATGAGCGGGGGTGGGGGGAACAGGAGAGACTCGGGGCATGAGCGGGGGGTGGGGGGAACAGGAGCGAGATACAGGGCATGAGCGGGGGGTGGGGGAACAGGAGGGAGACACAGGGCATGAGCGGGGGGTGGGGGGAAAAGGAGGGAGACACGGGGCATGAGCGGGGGTGGGGGGAACAGGAGAGAGACACGGCATGAGCGGGGGTGGGGGGAACAGGAGAGAGACACGGGGCATGAGCGGGGGGTCAGGGAACAGAAGAGAGACACGGGGCATGAGCGGGGGGAGGGGGGTACAGGAGGGAGACACAGGGCATGAGCGGGGGTGGGGGAAAAGGAGAGAGGGAGAGAGACATGGGGCATGAGCGGGGGGTGGGGGGAACAGGAAAGAGCCACAGGGCATGAGCGGGGGGTGGGGGGAACAGGAGGGAGACACGGGGCATGAGCGGGGGTGGGGGGAACAGGAGAGAGACACGGGGCATGACCGGGATGTGGGGGAACTGGAGGGAGACACGGGGCATGAGCGGAGGGTGGGAGGGTACAGGAGAGAAACACGGGGCATGAGCGGGGGTTGGGGGACCAGGAGAGAGACACAGGGCATGAGCGGCGGGGGGGGAGCAGGAGAGAGCCACGGGGCATGAGCGGGGGGTGGGGGAACAGGAGGGAGACACAGGGCATGAGCGGGGTGGGGGGAACAGGAGAGAGACACGGGGCATCAGTGGGGGGTGGGGAGAACAGGAGAGAGAAACGGGGCATGAGCGGGGGGTGGGGGGACCATGAGAGAGACACGGGGCATGAGCGGGGGGTTGGGGGAACAGGAGAGAGACACGGGGCATGAGCGGGGGGTGGGGGGTACAGGCGAGAGATACGGAGCATGAGCGGGGGGTGAGGGAACAGGAGGGAGACACAGGGAATGAGCGGGGGTGGGGGAACAGGAGAGAGACACTGGGCATGAGCAGGGGGTGGGGGTAACAGGAGAGAGACACGGGGCATGAGCGGAGGGTGGGGGAACAGGAGGGAGACACCGGGCATGAACAGGGGAGGGGGGAACAGGAGAGAGACACAGGGCATGAGCGGGGTTCGGGAAACAGGAGGGAGACACGAGACATGAGTGGCAAGTGGGGGGAACAGGAGGGAGACACAGGGCATGAGCGGGGGGCGGGGGGAACAGGAGAGAGACTTGGGGCATGAGCGGGGAGTGGGGGGACAGGAGAGAGACACGGGGCATGAGCGGTGGGTGGGGGAACAGGAGAGAGACAAGGGGCATGAACAGGGGGTGGGGGAACAGGAGAGAGACGCGGGGCATAAGCAGGGGATAGGGGGAACAGGAGAGAGACACGGGGCATATGCAGGGGGTGAGGGGGTACAGGAGGGAGACACGGGGCATGAGCGGGGGGTGGGGGACCAGGAGAGAGACACAGGGCATGAGCAGGGGGTGGGGGGAACAGGAGAGAGACACAGGGCATGAGCGGCAGGGGGGAGCAGGAGAGTGCCACGGGGCATGAGCGGGGGGTGGGGGAACAGGAGGGAGACACAGGGCATGAGCGGGGTGGGGGGAACAGGAGAGAGACACGGGGCATGAGTGGAGGGTGGGGGTGAAAAGGAGGGAGACACAGGGCATGAGTGGGGGGTGGGGAGAACAGGAGAGAGAAACGGGGCATGAGCGGGGGGTGGGGGGACCAGGAGAGAGACAAGGGGCATGAGTGGGGGGTTGGGGGAACAGGAGAGAGACACGGGGCATGAGCGGGGGGTGGGGGGTACAGGCGAGAGATACGGAGCATGAGCGGGGGTGGGGGGAACAGGTGAGAGACACGGGGCATGAGCGAGGGTGGGGGGAACAGGAGGGAGACACAGGGCATGAGCGGGGGGTGGGGGGAACAGAAGGGAGACACGGGGCATGAGCGGGGGTGGGGCGAACAGGAGAGAGACACAGGGCATAAGCAGGGGGTGGGGGGTTACAGGAGGGCGACACGGGGCATGAGCGAGGGGGTGGGGGAACAGGAGAGAGACACAGGGCATGAGCGGGGGGTGGAGGGAACAGCAGAGAGACACGGGGCATGAGCAGGGGCTGGGGGCACAGGAGGGAGACACCGGGCATGAACAGGGGAGGGGGGAACAGGAGAGAGACACAGGGCATGAGCGGGGGGGGGGGAACAGGAGGGATACACAGGGCATAAGCGGGGGTGGGGAGAACAGGAGAGAGAAACGGGGCATGAGCGGGGGATGGGGGGAAAAGGAGATAGACACGGGGCATGAGCGGGGGGTTGGGGGAACAGGAGAGAGACACGGGGCATGAGTGCGGGGTGGGGGGACAGGAGAGAGACACAGGGCATGAGCGGGGGTGGGGGGAACAGGACCGAGACTCGGGGCATGAGCGGTGGGTGGGGGAACAGGAGGGAGACACAGGGCATGAGCAGGGGTGGGGGGAACAGGAGGGAGACACAGGGCAAGAGCGGGGGTGGGGGGAACAGGAGAGAGACACGGCATGAGTGGGGGTGGGGGGAACAGGAGAGAGACACGGGGCATGAGTGGAGGGTCGGGGAACAGAAGAGAGACACAGGGCATGACCGGGGGGTGGGGGGAAAAGGAGAGAGGGAGAGAGACATGGGGCATGAGCGGGGGGTGGGGTGAACAGGAGAGAGACACAGGGCATGAGCGGGGAGTGGGGGGAACAGGAGGGAGACACGGGGCATGAGCGGGGGTGGGGGGGAACAGGAGAGAAACCCGGGGCATGAGTGGGGGGTGGAGGGAATAGGAGAGAGACACAGGACATGAGCGGGGGTTGGGGGAACAGGAGGGAGACACGGGGCATGAGTGGGAAGTGGGGGGAACAGGAGGGAGACACGGGGCATGAGCGGGGAGTTGGGGAACAGGAGGGAGACACAGGGCATGAGCAGAGGGTGGGGGTACAGGAGAGAAACACGGGGCATGAGCGGGGTGTGGAGGGAACAGGAGAGAGACACAGGGCATGAGCGGGGGTTGGGGAACAGGAGGGAGACACGGGGCATGAGTGGGAGGTGGGGGGAACAGGAGGGAGACACGGGGCATGAGCGGCCGTGGGGGGAACAGGAGAGAGACACGGGCATGAGCAGGGGGTGGGGGAACAGGAGAGAGACACAGGGCATGAGCGGGGGGTGGGGGAACAGGAGGGGGACACAGGGAATGAGCAGGGGTGGGGGAACAGGAGAGAGACATGGGGCATGAGCGGGGGGTGGGGGAAACAGGAGAGAGACACAGGGCATGAGCGGGGGGTGGGGGGAACAGGAGGGAGACACAGGGCATGAGCGGGGTGGGGGGGAACAGGAGAGAGACACGGGGCATGAGCGGGGGTGGGGGAACAGGAGGGAGACAGGGGGAATGAGTGGGGGGTGGAGGGAACAGGAGAGAGACACAGGACATGAGCGGGGGTTGGGGGAACAGGAGGGAGACACGGGGCATGAGTGGGAAGTGGGGGGAACAGGAGGGAGACACGGGGCATGAGCGGGGAGTTGGGGGAACAGGAGGGAGACACAGGGCATGAGCGGAGGGTGGGGGGGTACAGGAGAGAAACACGGGGCATGAGCGGGGGGAGGAGGGAACAGGAGAGAGACACAGGGCATGAGCGGGGGTTGGGGGAACAGGAGGGAGACACGGGGCATGAGTGGGAAGTGGGGGGAAAAGGAGGCAGACACGGGGCATGAGCGGTGGTGGCGGGAACAGGATAGATACACGGGCATATGGGTGGGTGGGGGAACAGGACAGAGACACGGGGCATGAGCAGGGGGTGGGGGAACAGGAGGGATACACAGGGAATGAGCAGGGGTGGGGGGAACAGGAGAGAGACACGGGGCATAAGCAGGGGCAGGGGGATCAGGAGAGAGACACGGGGCATAAGCAGGGGGTGGGGGGTTACAGGAGGGAGACATGGGGCATGAGCGAGGGGGTGGGGGAACAGGAGAGAGACACAGGGCATGAGCGGGGGGTGGGGGGAGCAGGAGAGAGATACGGGGCATGAGTGGAAGCTGGGGGAACAGGAGGGAGACACCAGGCATGAGCAGGGGAGGGGGGAACAGGAGAGAGACACAGGGCATGAGTTGGGGGTGGGGGAACAGGAGGGAGACACAGGGCATGAGCGGGGGTGGGGAGAACAGGAGAGAGAAACGGGGCATGAGCGGGGGATGGGGGAACAGGAGAGAGACACGGGGCATTAGCAGGGGGTTGGGGGGAACAGGAGAGAGACACGGGGCATGAGCGGGGGGTGGGGGGAACAGGAGAGAGACACGGGTCATGAGCGGAGTGTGGGGGGAAAAGGAGAGAGACAAGGGGCATGAGCAGGGGGTGGGGGGATAAGGAGAGACACACGGGGCATAAGCAGGGGGTAGGGGGAACAGGAGAGAGACACGGGGCATAAGCAGGGGGTGGAGGGTTACAGGAGGGAGACACAGGGCATGAGCGAGCGGGTGGGGGAACAGGAGAGAGACACAGGGCATGGGCGTGGGGTGGGGGAACAGGACAGAGACGCGGGGCATGAGCGGGGCCTGGGGGAACAGGAGGGAGACACCGGGCATGAGCAGGGGAGGAGGGAACAGGAGAGAGACACAGGGCATGAGTGGGGGGTGGGGGAACAGGAGGGAGACACAGGGCATGAGCAGAGGGTGGGGGGTACAGGAGAGAAACACTGGGCATGAGCGGGGGTGGAGGGAACAGGAGGGAGACACAGGGCATGAGCGGGGGTTGAGGGAACAGGTGGGAGACACGGGGCATGAGTGGGAAGTGGGGGGAACAGGAGGGAGACACAGGGCATGAGCGGGGGTGGGGGAACAGGAGGGAGACACAGGGAATGAGCAGGGGTGGGGGGAACAGGAGAGAGACACGGTGCATGAGCAGGGGGTGGGGGAACAGAAGAGAGACACGGGACATGAGCGGAGGGTGGGGGGAACAGGAGAGATACAAGGGGCATGAGCGGGGTGTGGGGGGAACAGGAGAGAGACACGGGGCATAAGCAGGGGTAGGGGGAACAGGAGAGAGACACGGGGCATAAGCAGGGAGTGGGGGGTTACAGGAGGGAGACACGGGGCATGAGCGAGGGGGTGGGGGAACAGGAGAGAGACACAGGGCATGAGTGGGGGGTGGGGGGAATAGGAGAGAGATACGGGGCTTGAGCAGGGGTTGGGGGGAACAGGAGAGAGACACAGGGCATGAGAGGGGGATGAGGGGGAACAGGAGAGAGACACGGGGCATGAGCGGGGGTGGGGGCAACAGGAGAGAGACTTGAGGCATGAGCGGGGGGTGGGGGGAACAGGAGGGAGACACGGGGCATGAGCGGGGGCTGGGGGGAACAGAAAGGGAGACACGGGGCATGAGCAGGGGTGGGGGGAACAGGAGAGAGACACGGGGCATGAGCGGGGGTGAGGGGAACAGAAGATATACACGGGGCATGAGCGGGGGGCGGGGGGAACAGGAGAGAGACACGGGGCATAAGCAGGGGGTAGGGGAAACAGGAGAGAGACACGGGGCATAAGCAGGGGGTGGGGGGTTACAGGAGGGCAACACGGGGCATGAGCGAGGGGGTGGGGGAACAAGAGAGAGACACAGGGCATGAGCAGGGGGTGGGGGGAACAGGAGAGAGACACGGGGCATGAGCGGGGGCTGGGGGAACAGGAGGGAGACACCGGGCATGAACAGGGGAGGGGGGAACCGGAGAGAGACACAGGGCATGAGCGGGGAGTTGGGGAACAGGAGGGAGACACGGGGCATGAGCGGAGGGTGGGGGGGTACAGGAGAGAAACACGGGGCATGAGCAGGGGGTGGAGGGAACAGAAGAGAGAGACAGGGCATGAGCGGGGTTCGGGAAACAGGAGGGATACACGAGGCATGAGTGGCAAGTGGGGGGAACAGGAGGGAGACACAGGGCATGAGCGGGGGGTGGGGGGAACATGAGAGAGACTTGGGGCATGAGCGGGGAGTGGGGTGACAGGAGAGAGACACGGGGCATGAGCGGTGGGTGGGGGGAAAAGGAGAGAGACAAGGGGCATGAGCGGGGGGTGGGGGAACAGGAGAGAGATGCGGGGCATAAGCATGGGGTAGGGGGAACAGGAGAGAGACACGGGGCATATGCAGGGGGTGAGGGGGTACAGGAGGGAGACACGGGGCATGAACAGGGGAGGGGGGAACCGGAGAGAGACACAGGGCATAAGCGGGGAGTTGGGGGAACAGGAGGGAGACATGGGGCATGAGCGGAGGGTGGGGGGGTACAGGAGAGAAACACGGGGCATGAGCGGGGGGTGAAGGGAACAGGAGAGAGACACAGGGCATGAGCAGGGTTCGGGAAGCAGGAGGGATACACGAGGCATGAGTGGCAAGTGGGGGGAACAGGAGGGAGACACAGGGCATGAGCGGGGGGTGGGGGGAACATGAGAGAGACTTGGGGCATGAGCGGGGAGTGGGGTGACAGGAGAGAGACACGGGGCATGAGCGGTGGGTGGGGGGAACAGGAGAGAGACAAGGGGCATGAGCGGGGGGTGGGGGAACAGGAGAGAGACGCGGGGCATAAGCATGGGGTAGGGGGAACAGGAGAGAGACACGGGGCATATGCAGGGGGTGAGGGGGTACAGGGAGACACGGGGCATGAGCGGGGGTTGGGGGACCAGGAGAGAGACACAGGGCATGAGCGGGGGGTGGGGGGAACAGGAGAGAGACACGGGGCATGAGCGGCGGGGGGGGAGCAGGAGAGAGCCACGGGGCATGAGTGGGGGGTGGGGGAACAGGAGGGAGACACAGGGCATGAGCGGGGTGGGGGGAACAGGAGAGAGACACGGGGCATCAGTGGGGGGTGGGGAGAACAGGAGAGAGAAACGGGGCATGAGCGGGGGGTGGGGGGACCAGGAGAGAGACACGGGGCATGAGCTGGGGGTTGGGGGGAACAGGAGAGAGACACGGGGCATGAGCGGGGGGTGGGGGGTACAGGCGAGAGATACGGAGCATGAGCGGGGGGTGGGGGAACAGGAGGGAGACACAGGGAATGAGCGGGGGTGGGGGGGAACAGGAGAGAGACACTGGGCATGAGCAGGGGGTGGGGGGAACAGGAGAGAGACACGGGGCATGAGCGGAGGGTGGGGGGAACAGGAGAGAGACAAGGGGCATGAGCGGGGGTTGGGGGGAAAAGGAGAGAGACACAGGGCATAAGCAGGGAGTAGGGGGAACAGGAGAGAGACACGGGCATAAGCAGGGGGTGGGGGATTACAGTAGGGCGACACGGGGCATGAGCGAGGGGGTGGGGGAACAGGAGAGAGACACAGGGCATGAGCGGGGGGTGGGGGAACAGGAGAGAGACATGGGGCATGAGCGGGGGCTGGGGGAACAGGAGGGAGACACCGGGCATGAACAGGGGAGGGGGGAACAGGAGAAAGACACAGGGCATGAGCGGGGGGTGGGGGAACAGGAGGGAGACACAGGGCATGAGCGGGGGTAGGGAGAACAGGAGAGAGAAACGGGGCATGAGCAGGGGATGGGGGAACAGGAGAGAGACACGGGGCATGAGCGGGGGTGGGGGGAACAGGAGAGAGACTCGGGGCATGAGCGGGGGGTGGGGGGAACAGGAGCGAGATACAGGGCATGAGCGGGGGTGGGGGAACAGGAGGGAGACACAGGGCATGAGCGGGGGGTGGGGGGAAAAGGAGGGAGACACGGGGCATGAGCGGGGGTGGGGGAACAGGAGAGAGACACGGCATGAGCGGGGGTGGGGGGAACAGGAGAGAGACACGGGACATGAGCGGGGGGTAGGGGAACAGAAGAGAGACACGGGGCATGAGCGGGGGGAGGGGGGTAACAGGAGAGAGACACAGGGCATAAGCAGGGGGGAACAGAAGAGAGACACGGGGCATAAGCAGGGGGTAGGAGGGTACAGGAGGGAGACACGGGGCATGAGCGGGGGTGGGGGAAAAGGAGAGAGGGAGAGAGACATGGGGCATGAGCGGGGGGTGGGGGGAACAGGAAAGAGCCACAGGGCATGAGCGGGGGCTGGGGGGAACAGGAGGGAGACACGGGGCATGAGCGGGGTGGGGGGAACAGGAGAGAGACACGGGGCATGACCGGGGGGTGGGGGAACTGGAGGGAGACACGGGGCATGAGCAGAGGGTGGGGGGGTACAGGAGAGAAACACGGGGCATGAGTGGGGTGTGGAGGGAACAGGAGAGAGACACAGGGCATGAGCGGGGGTTGGGGAACAGGAGGGAGACACGGGGCATGAGCGGTGGGTGGGGGGAACAGGAGAGAGACAAGGGGCATGAGCGGGGGGTGGGGGAACAGGAGAGAGACGCGGGGCATAAGCATGGGGTAGGGGGAACAGGAGAGAGACACGGGGCATATGCAGGGGGTGAGGGGGTACAGGGAGACACGGGGCATGAGCGGGGGTTGGGGGACCAGGAGAGAGACACAGGGCATGAGCGGGGAGTGGGGGGAACAGGAGGGAGACACGGGGCATGAGCGGCCGGGGGGGCAGGAGAGAGCCACGGGGCATGAGCGGGGGGTGGGGGAACAGGAGGGAGACACAGGGCATGAGCGGGGTGGGGGGAACAGGAGAGAGACATGGGGCATCAGTGGGGGGTGGGGAGAACAGGAGAGAGAAACGGGGCATGAGCGGGGGGTGGGGGGACCAGGAGAGAGACACAGGGCATGAGCGGGGGGTTGGGGGGAACAGGAGAGAGACACGGGGCATGAGCGGGGGGTGGGGGGTACAGGCGAGAGATACGGAGCATGAGCGGGGGGTGGGGGAACAGGAGGGAGACACAGGGAATGAGCGGGGGTGGGGGGAACAGGAGAGAGACACTGGGCATGAGCAGGGGGTGGGGGGAACAGGAGAGAGACACGGGGCATGAGCGGAGGGTGGGGGAACAGCAGAGAGACACGGGGCATGAGTGGGGTGTGGAGGGAACAGGAGAGAGACACAGGGCATGAGCGGGGGTTGGGGAACAGGAGGGAGACACGGGGCATGAGCGGTGGGTGGGGGGAACAGGAGAGAGACAAGGGGCATGAGCAGGGGGTGGGGGAACAGGAGAGAGACGCGGGGCATAAGCATGGGGTAGGGGGAACAGGAGAGAGACACGGGGCATATGCAGGGGGTGAGGGGGTACAGGGAGACACGGGGCATGAGCGGGGGTTGGGGGACCAGGAGAGAGACACAGGGCATGAGCGGGGGGTGGGGGGAACAGGAGGGAGACACGGGGCATGAGTGGCGGGGGGGGCAGGAGAGAGCCACGTGGCATGAGCGGGGGGTGGGGGAACAGGAGGGAGACACAGGGCATGAGCGGGGTGGGGGGAACAGGAGAGAGACACGGGGCATCAGTGGGGGGTGGGGAGAACAGGAGAGAGAAACGGGGCATGAGCGGGGGGTGGGGGGACCAGGAGAGAGACACAGGGCATGAGCGGGGGGTTGGGGGGAACAGGAAAAGAGACACGGGGCATGAGCGGGGGGTGGGGGGTACAGGCGAGAGATACGGAGCATGAGCGGGGGGTGGGGGAACAGGAGGGAGACACAGGGAATGAGCGGGGGTGGGGGGAACAGGAGAGAGACACTGGGCATGAGCAGGGGGTGGGGGGAACAGGAGAGAGACACGGGGCATGAGCGGAGGGTGGGGGGAACAGGAGAGAGACACGGGGCATAAGCAGGGGGTAGGGGGAACAGGAGAGAGACACGGGCATAAGCAGGGGGTGGGGGGAACAGGAGAGAGACACAGGGCATGAGCGGGGGGGGGGAACACGAGAGAGACATGGGGCATGAGCGGGGGCTGGGGGAACAGGAGGGAGACACCGGGCATGAACAGGGGAGGGGGGGACAGGAGAAAGACACAGGGCATGAGCGGGGGGTGGGGAACAGGAGGGAGACAAAGGGCATGAGCGGGGGTAGGGGAGAACAGGAGAGAGAAACGGGGCATGAGCAGGGGATGGGGGAACAGGAGAGAGACACGGGGCATGAGCGGGGGTGGGGGGAACAGGAGAGAGACTCGGGGCATGAGCGGGGGGGTGGGGGGAACAGGAGCGAGATACAGGGCATGAGTGGGGGGTGGGGGAACAGGAGGGAGACACAGGGCATGAGCGGGGGGTGGGGGGAAAAGGAGGGAGACACGGGGCATGAGCGGGGGTGGGGGGAACAGGAGAGAGACACGGCATGAGCGGGGGTGGGGGGAACAGGAGAGAGACACGGGGCATGAGCGGGGGGTCAGGAACAGAAGAGAGACACGGGGCATGAGTGGGGGGAGGGGGGTAACAGGAGAGAGACACGGGGCATAAGCAGGGGGGAACAGGAGAGAGACACGGGGCATAAGCAGGGGGTAGGAGGGTACAGGAGGGAGACACGGGGCATGAGCGGGGGGTGGGGGGAAAAGGAGAGAGGGAGAGAGACATGGGGCATGAGCGGGGGGTGGGGGGAACAGGAGAGAGCCACAGGGCATGAGCGGGGGTGGGGGGAACAGGAGGGAGACACGGGGCATGAGCGGGGGTGGGGGGAACAGGAGAGAGACACGGGGCATGACCGGGGGGTGGGGGGAACTGGAGGGAGACACGGGGCATGAGCGGAGGTTGGGAGGGTACAGGAGAGAAACACGGGGCATGAGTGGGAGGTGGAGGGAAATAGGAGAATGACACAGGACATGAGCGGGTTTGGGGGAACAGGAGGGAGACACAGGGCATGAGCGGGGAGTTGGGGAACAGGAGGGAGACACAGGGCATGAGCGGGGGTGGGGGAACAGGGAGGGAGACACAGGGAATGAGCAGGGGTGGGGGGAACAGGGAGAGAGACACGGTGCATGAGCAGGGGGTGGGGGAACAGAAGAGAGACACGGGACATGAGCGGAGGGTGGGGGGAACAGGAGAGATACAAGGGGCATGAGCGGGGTGTGGGGGGAACAGGAGAGAGACACGGGGCATAAGCAGGGGTAGGGGGAACAGGAGAGAGACACGGGGCATAAGCAGGGAGTGGGGGGTTACAGGAGGGAGACACGGGGCATGAGCGAGGGGGTGGGGGAACAGGAGAGAGACACAGGGCATGAGTGGGGGGTGGGGGGAATAGGAGAGAGATACGGGGCATGAGCAGGGGTTCGGGGAACAGGAGAGAGGCACAGGGCATGAGAGGGGGGTGAGGGGGAACAGGGGAGAGACACGGGGCATGAGCGGGGGTGGGGGCAACAGGAGAGAGACTCGAGGCATGAGCGGGGGGTGGGGGGAACAGGAGGGAGACAAGGGGCATGGCGGGGGCTGCGGGGAACAGAAAGGGAGACACGGGGCATGAGCGGGGGTGGGGGGAACAGGAGAGAGACACAGCATGAGCGGGGGTGGGGGAACAGGAGAGAGACACGGGGCATGAGCGGGGGTGAGGGGAACAGAAGATATACACGGGGCATGAGCTGGGGGCGGGGGGAACAGGAGAGAGACACGGGGCATAAGCAGGGGGTAGGGGGAACAGGAGAGAGACACGGGGCATAAGCAGGGGGTGGGGGGTTACAGGAGGGCAACACGGGGCATGAGCGAGGGGGTGGGGGAACAAGAGAGAGACACAGGGCATGAGCAGGGGGTGGGGGGAACAGGAGAGAGACACGGGGCATGAGCGGGGGCTGGGGGAACAGGAGGGAGACACCGGGCATGAACAGGGGAGGGGGGAACCGGAGAGAGACAGAGGGCATGAGCGGGGAGTTGGGGAACAGGTGGGAGACACGGGGCATGAGCGGAGGGTGGGGGGGTACAGGAGAGAAACACGGGGCATGAGCGGGGGGTGGAGGGAACAGGAGAGAGAGACAGGGCATGAGCGGGGTTCGGGAAACAGGAGGGATACACGAGGCATGAGTGGCAAGTGGGGGGAACAGGAGGGAGACACAGGGCATGAGCGGGGGGTGAGGGGAACATGAGAGAGACTTGGGGCATGAGCGGGGAGTGGGGTGACAGGAGAGAGACACGGGGCATGAGCGGTGGGTGGGGGGAACAGGAGAGAGACAAGGGGCATGAGCGGGGGGTGGGGGAACAGGAGAGAGACGCGGGCATAAGCATGGGGTAGGGGGAACAGGAGAGAGACACGGGGCATATGCAGGGGGTGAGGGGGTACAGGAGGGAGACACGGGGCATGAACAGGGGAGGGGGGAACCGGAGAGAGACACAGGGCATAAGCGGGGAGTTGGGGGAACAGGAGGGAGACATGGGGCATGAGCGGAGGGTGGGGGGGTACAGGAGAGAAACACGGGGCATGAGCGGGGGGTGAAGGGAACAGGAGAGAGACACAGGGCATGAGCGGGGTTCGGGAAGCAGGAGGGATACACGAGGCATGAGTGGCAAGTGGGGGGAACAGGAGGGAGACACAGGGCATGAGCGGGGGGTGGGGGGAACATGAGAGAGACTTGGGGCATGAGCGGGGGTGGGGTGACAGGAGAGAGACACGGGGCATGAGCGGTGGGTGGGGGGAACAGGAGAGAGACAAGGGGCATGAGCGGGGGGTGGGGGGAACAGGAGTGAGACGCGGGGCATAAGCATGGGGTAGGGGGAACAGGAGAGAGACACGGGGCATATGCAGGGGGTGAGGGGGTACAGGGAGACACGGGGCATGAGCGGGGGTTGGGGGACCAGGAGAGAGACACAGGGCATGAGCGGGGGGTGGGGGGAACAGGAGAGAGACACGGGGCATGAGCGGCGGGGGGGAGCAGGAGAGAGCCACGGGGCATGAGTGGGGGGTGGGGGAACAGGAGGGAGACACAGGGCATGAGCGGGGTGGGGGAACAGGAGAGAGACACGGGGCATCAGTGGGGGGTGGGGGAGAACAGGAGAGAGAAACGGGGCATGAGCGGGGGGTGGGGGGACCAGGAGAGAGACACGGGGCATGAGCGGGGGGTTGGGGGGAACAGGAGAGAGACACGGGGCATGAGCGGGGGGTGGGGGGTACAGGCGAGAGATACGGAGCATGAGCGGGGGGTGGGGAACAGGAGGGAGACACAGGGAATGAGCGGGGGTGGGGGGGAACAGGAGAGAGACACTGGGCATGAGCAGGGGGTGGGGGAACAGGAGAGAGACACGGGGCATGAGCGGATGGTGGGGGGAACAGGAGAGAGACAAGGGGCATGAGCGGGGGTTGGGGGTTGGGGGGGAAAAGGAGAGAGACACGGGGCATAAGCAGGGGGTAGGGGGAACAGGAGAGAGACACGGGCATAAGCAGGGGGTGGGGGATTACAGTAGGGCGACACGGGGCATGAGCGAGGGGGTGGGGGAACAGGAGAGAGACACAGGGCATGAGCGGGGGGTGGGGGAACAGGAGAGAGACATGGGGCATGAGCGGGGGCTGGGGGAACAGGAGGGAGACACCGGGCATGAACAGGGGAGGGGGAACAGGAGAAAGACACAGGGCATGAGCGGGGGGTGGGGGAACAGGAGGGAGACACAGGGCATGAGCGGGGGTAGGGAGAACAAGAGAGAGAAACGGGGCATGAGCAGGGGATGGGGGGAACAGGAGAGAGACACGGGGCATGAGCGGGGGTGGGGGGAACAGGAGAGACTCGGGGCATGAGCGGGGGGTGGGGGGAACAGGAGCGAGATACAGGGCATGAGCGGGGGTGGGGGAACAGGAGGGAGACACAGGGCATGAGCGGGGAGTGGGGGGAAAAGGAGGGAGACACGGGGCATGAGCGGGGGTGGGGGGAACAGGAGAGAGACACGGCATGAGCGGGGGTGGGGGAACAGGAGAGAGACATGGGGCATGAGCGGGGGTCGGGGAACAGAAGAGAGACACGGGGCATGAGCGGGGCGAGTGGGGTAACAGGAGAGAGACACAGGGCATAAGCAGGGTGGAACAGGAGAGAGACATGGGGCATAAGCAGGGGGTAGGAGGGTACAGGAGGGAGACACAGGGCATGAGCGGGGGTGGGGGAAAAGGAGAGAGGGAGAGAGACATGGGGCATGAGCGGGGGGTGGGAGGAACAGGAAAGAGCCACAGGGCATGAGCGGGGGGTGGGGGGAACAGGAGGGAGACACGGGGCATGAGCGGGGGTGGGGGGAACAGGAGAGAGACACGGGGCATGACCGGGAGGTGGGGGAACTGGAGGGAGACACGGGGCATGAGCGGAGGGTGGGAGGGTACAGGAGAGAAACACGGGGCATGAGTGGGGGGTGGAGGGAATAGGAGAGAGACACAGGACATGAGCGGGTTTGGGGGAACAGGAGGGAGACACGGGGCATGAGTGGGAAGTGGGGGGAACAGGAGGGAGACATGGGGCATGAGCGGGGAGTTGGGGAACAGGAGGGAGACACAGGGCATGAGCAGAGGGTGGGGGGTACAGGAGAGAAACACGGGGCATGAGTGGGGTGTGGAGGGAACAGGAGAGAGACACAGGGCATGAGCGGGGGTTGGGGAACAGGAGGGAGACACGGGGCATGAGCGGTGGGTGGGGGGAAAAGGAGAGAGACAAGGGGCATGAGCGGGGGTGGGGGAACAGGAGAGAGACGCGGGGCATAAGCATGGGGTAGGGGGAACAGGAGAGAGACACGGGGCATATGCAGGGGTTGAGGGGGTACAGGGAGACACGGGGCATGAGCGGGGGTTGGGGGACCAGGAGAGAGACACAGGGCATGAGCGGGGGGTCGGGGGAACAGGAGAGAGAAACGGGGCATGAGCGGCGGGGGGGAGCAGGAGAGAGCCACGGGGCATGAGCGGGGGGTGGGGGAACAGGAGGGAGACACAGGGCATGAGCGGGGTGGGGGGAACAGGAGAGAGACACGGGGCATCAGTGGGGGGTGGGGAGAACAGGAGAGAGAAACGGGGCATGAGCGGGGGGTTGGGGGACCAGGAGAGAGACACGGGGCATGAGCGGGGGGTTGGGGGGAACAGGAGAGAGACACGGGGCATGAGCGAGGGTGGGGGGCACAGGCGAGAGATACGGAGCATGAGCGGGGGGTGAGGGAACAGGAGGGAGACACAGGGAATGAGCGGGGGTGGGGGGGGAACAGGAGAGAGACACTGGGCATGAGCAGGGGTGGGGGGAACAGGAGAGAGACACGGGGCATGAGCGGAGGGTGGGGGAACAGGAGGGAGACTCCGGGCATGAACAGGGGAGGGGGGAACAGGAGAGAGACACAGGGCATGAGCGGGGTTCGGGAAACAGGAGGGAGACACGAGACATGAGTGGCAAGTGGGGGAACAGGAGGGAGACACAGGGCATGAGCGGGGGGCGGGGGGAACAGGAGAGAGACTTGGGGCATGAGCGGGGAGTGGGGGGACAGGAGAGAGACACGGGGCATGAGCGGTGGGTGGGGGGAACAGGAGAGAGACAAGGGGCATGAGCAGGGGGTGGGGGAACAGGAGAGAGACGCGGGGCATAAGCAGGGGGTAGGGGGAACAGGAGAGAGACACGGGGCATATGCAGGGGGTGAGGGGGTATAGGAGGGAGACACGGGGGCATGAGCGGGGGGTGGGGGACCAGGAGAGAGACACAGGGCATGAGCAGGGGGTGGGGGGAACAGGAGAGAGACACAGGGCATGAGCGGCGGGGGGAGCAGGAGAGTGCCACGGGGCATGAGCGGGGGGTGGGGGAACAGGAGGGAGACACAGGGCATGAGCGGGGTGGGGGGAACAGGAGAGAGACACGGGGCATGAGTGGAGGGTGGGGGTGAAAAGGAGGGAGACACAGGGCATGAGCGGGGGGTGGGGGGTACAGGCGAGAGATACGGAGCATGAGCGGGGGTGGGGGGAACAGGTGAGAGACACGGGGCATGAGCGAGGGTGGGGGGAACAGGAGGGAGACACAGGGCATGAGCGGGGGGTGGGGGGGAACAAAAGGGAGACACGGGGCATGAGCGGGGGTGGGGGGAACAGGAGAGAGACATGGGCATGAGCGGGGGTGGGGGAACAGGAGAGAGACACTGGACATGAGCAGGGGGTGTGGGGGAACAGGAGAGAGACACGGGGCATGAGCGGAGGGTGTGGGGACCAGGAGAGAGGCAAGGGGCATGAGCTGGGGTTGGGAGGAAAAGGAGAGAGACACGGGGCTTAAGCAGGGGACAGGGGGAACAGGAGAGAGACACGGGGCATAAGCAGGGGGTGGGGGGTTACAGGAGGGCGACACGGGGCATGAGCGAGGGGGTGGGGAACAGGAGAGAGACACAGGGCATGAGCGGGGGGTGGAGGGAACAGGAGAGAGACACGGGGCATGAGCAGGGGCTGGGGCACAGGAGGGAGACACCGGGCATGAACAGGGGAGGGGGGAACAGGAGAGAGACACAGGGCATGAGCGGGGGATGGGGGAACAGGAGATAGACACGGGGCATGAGCGGGGGGTTGGGGGAACAGGAGAGAGACACGGGGCATGAGAGCGGGGTGGGGGGACAGGAGAGAGACACAGGGCATGAGCGGGGGTGGGGGGAACAGGACAGAGACTCGGGGCATGAGCGGTGGGTGGGGGGAACAGGAGGGAGACACAGGGCATGAGCAGGGGTGGGGGGAACAGGAGGGAGACACAGGGCATGAGCGGGGGTGGGGGGAACAGGAGAGAGACACGGCATGAGTGGGGGTGGGGGAACAGGAGAGAGACACGGGGCATGAGCGGAGGGTCGGGGAACAGAAGAGAGACACGGGGCATGAGCGGGGGAAGGGGGGGAACAGGGAGAGAGACACAGGGCATAAGCAGGGGGAACAGGAGAGAGACACGGGGCATAAGCAGGGGGTAGGAGGGTAAGGAGGGAGACACGGGGCATTAGCGGGGGGTGGGGGGAACAGAAGAGAGACACAGGGCATGACCGGGGGTGGGGGGAAAAGGAGAGAGGGAGAGAGACATGGGGCATGAGCGGGGGGTGGGGTGAACAGGAGAGAGACACAGGGCATGAGCGGGGAGTGGGGGGAACAGGAGGGAGACACGGGGCATGAGCGGGGGTGGGGGGAACAGGAGAGAAACCCGGGGCATGAGTGGGGGGTGGAGGGAATAGGAGAGAGACACAGGACATGGGCGGGGGTTGGGGGAACAGGAGGGAGACACGGGGCATGAGTGGGAAGTGGGGGGAACAGGAGGGAGACACGGGGCATGAGCGGGGAGTTGGGGAACAGGAGGGAGACACAGGGCATGATCAGAGGGTGGGGGTACAGGAGAGAAACACGGGGCATGAGCGGGGTGTGGAGGGAACAGGAGAGAGACACAGGGCATGAGCGGGAGTTGGGGAACAGGAGGGAGACACGGGGCATGAGTGGGAGGTGGGGGGAACAGGAGGGAGACACGGGGCATGAGCGGCAGTGGGGGGAACAGGAGAGAGACACGGGCATGAGCAGGGGGTGGGGGAACAGGAGAGAGACACAGGGCATGAGCGGGGGGTGGGGGAACAGGAGGGGGACACAGGGAATGAGCAGGGGTCGGGGAAACAGGAGAGAGACATGGGGCATGAGCGGGGGGTGGGGGAAACAGGAGAGAGACACAGGGCATGAGCGGGGGGTGGGGGGAACAGGAGGGAGACACAGGGCATGAGCGGGGTGGGGGGGAACAGGAGAGAGACACGGGGCATGAGCGGGGGGTGGGGGAACAGGAGGGAGACAGGGGCATGAGTTGGGGGGTGGAGGGAACAGGAGAGAGACACAGGACATGAGCGGGGGTTGGGGGAACAGGAGGGAGACACGGGGCATGAGTGGGAAGTGGGGGGAACAGGAGGGAGACACGGGGCATGAGCGGGGAGTTGGGGGAACAGGAGGGAGACACGGGGCATGAGCGGAGGGTGGGGGGGTACAGGAGAGAAACACGGGGCATGAGCGGGGGGAGGAGGGAACAGGAGAGAGACACAGGGCATGAGCGGGGGTTGGGGGAACAGGAGGGAGACACGGGGCATGAGTGGGAAGTGGGGGGAACAGGAGGCAGACACGGGGCATGAGCGGTGGTGGCGGGAACAGGATAGATACACGGGCATATGGGTGGGTGGGGGAACAGGACAGAGACACGGGGCATGAGCAGGGGGTGGGGGAACAGGAGGGATACACAGGGAATGAGCAGGGGTGGGGGGAACAGGAGAGAGACACGGGGCATAAGCAGGGGCAGGGGGATCAGGAGAGAGACACGGGGCATAAGCAGGGGGTGGGGGTTACAGGAGGGAGACATGGGGCATGAGCGAGGGGGTGGGGGAACAGGAGAGAGACACAGGGCATGAGCGGGGGGTGGGGGAACAGGAGGGGGACACAGGGAATGAGCAGGGGTGGGGGAACAGGAGAGAGACATGGGGCATGAGTGGGGGGTGGGGGAAACAGGAGAGAGACACAGGGCATGAGCGGGGGGTGGGGGAACAGGAGGAAGACAGGGGGCATGAGTGGGGGGTGGAGGGAACAGGAGAGAGACACAGGACATGAGCGGGGGTTGGGGGAACAGGAGGGAGACACGGGGCATGAGTGGGAAGTGGGGGGAACAGGAGGGAGATACGGGGCATGAGCGGGGAGTTGGGGGAACAGGAGGGAGACACGGGGCATGAGCGGAGGGTGGGGGGGTACAGGAGAGAAACACGGGGCATGAGCGGGGGGAGGAGGGAACAGGGAGAGAGACACAGGGCATGAGCGGGGTTGGGGGAACAGGAGGGAGACACGGGGCATGAGTGGGAAGTGGGGGGAACAGGAGGCAGACACGGGGCATGAGCGGTGGTGGCGGGAACAGGATAGATACACGGGCATATGGGTGGGTGGGGGAACAGGACAGAGACACGGGGCATGAGCAGGGGGTGGGGGAACAGGAGGGATACACAGGGAATGAGCAGGGGTGGGGGGAACAGGAGAGAGACACGGAGCATAAGCAGGGGCAGGGGGATCAGGAGAGAGACACGGGGCATACGCAGGGGGTGGGGGGTTACAGGAGGGAGACATGGGGCATGAGCGAGGGGGTGGGGGAACAGGAGAGAGACACAGGGCATGAGCGGGGGTGGGGGGAGCAGGAGAGAGATACGGGGCATGAGTGGAAGCTGGGGGAACAGGAGGGAGACACAGGCATGAGCAGGGGAGGGGGGAACAGGAGAGAGACACAGGGCATGAGTTGGGGGTGGGGGAACAGGAGGGAGACACAGGGCATGAGCGGGGTGGGGGAGAACAGGAGAGAGAAACGGGGCATGAGCGGGGGATGGGGGGAACAGGAGAGAGACACAGGGCATTAGCAGGGGGTTGGGGGAACAGGAGAGAGACACGGGGCATGAGCGGGGGGTGGGGGGAACTGTAGAGAGACACGGGGCATAAGCAGGGGGTGGGGGGTTACAGGAGGGAGACATGGGGCATGAGCGAGGGGGTGGGGGAACAGGAGAGAGACACAGGGCATGAGCGGGGGGTGGGGGGAGCAGGAGAGAGATACGGGGCATGAGTGGAAGCTGGGGGAACAGGAGGGAGACACCAGGCATGAGCAGGGGAGGGGGGAACAGGAGAGAGACACAGGGCATGAGTTGGGGGTGGGGGAACAGGAGGGAGACACAGGGCATGAGCGGGGGTGGGGAGAACAGGAGAGAGAAACGGGGCATGAGCGGGGGATGGGGGGAACAGGAGAGAGACACAGGGCATTAGCAGGGGGTTGGGGGAAAAGGAGAGAGACAAGGGGCATGAGCAGGGGGTGGGGGATAAGGAGAGACACACGGGGCATAAGCAGGGGGTAGGGGGAACAGGAGAGAGACACGGGGCATAAGCAGGGGTGGAGGGTTACAGGAGGGAGACACAGGGTATGAGCGAGGGGGTGGGGGAACAGGAGAGAGACACAGGGCATGGGCGGGGGGTGGGGGAACAGGACAGAGACGCGGGGCATGAGCGGGGCCTGGGGGAACAGGAGGGAGACACCGGGCATGAGCAGGGGAGGAGGGAACAGGAGAGAGACACAGGGCATGAGTGGGGGGTGGGGGAACAGGAGGGAGACACAGGGCATGAGCAGAGGGTGGGAGGTACAGGAGAGAAACACTGGGCATGAGCGGGGTGGAGGGAGCGGGGGTTGAGGGAACAGGTGGGAGACACGGGGCATGAGTGGGAAGTGGGGGGAACAGGAGGGAGACACCGGGCATGAGCGGGGGTGGGGGGAACAGGAGGGAGACACAGGGAATGAGCAGGGGTGGGGGGAACAGGAGAGAGACACGGTGCATGAGCAGGGGGTGGGGGAACAGAAGAGAGACACGGGACATGAGCGGAGGGTGGGGGGAACAGGAGAGATACAAGGGGCATGAGCGGGGTGTGTGGGGAACAGGAGAGGGACACGGGGCATAAGCAGGGGTAGGGGGAACAGGAGAGAGACACGGGGCATAAGCAGGGAGTGGGGGGTTACAGGAGGGAGACACGGGGCATGAGCGAGGGGGTGGGGGAACAGGAGAGAGACACAGGGCATGAGTGGGGGGTGGGGGGAATAGGAGAGAGATACGGGGCATGAGCAGGGGTTGGGGGGAACAGGAGAGAGACACAGGGCATGAGAGGGGGGTGAGGGGGAACAGGAGAGAGACACGGGGCATGAGCGGGGGTGGGGGCAACAGGAGAGAGACTCGAGGCATGAGCGGGGGGTGGGGGGAACAGGAGGGAGACACGGGGCATGAGCGGGGGGCTGGGGGAACAGAAAGGGAGACACGGGGCATGAGCGGGGGTGGGGGGAACAGGAGAGAGACACGGGGCATGAGCGGGGGTGGGGGAACAGGAGGGAGACACAGGGAATGAGCAGGGGTGGGGGGGAACAGGAGAGAGACACGGTGCATGAGCAGGGGGTGGGGGAACAGAAGAGAGACACGGGACATGAGCGGAGGGTGGGGGGAACAGGAGAGATACAAGGGGCATGAGCGGGGTGTGGGGGGAACAGGAGAGAGACACGGGGCATAAGCAGGGGTAGGGGGAACAGGAGAGAGACACGGGGCATAAGCAGGGAGTGGGGGGTTACAGGAGGGAGACACGGGGCATGAGCGAGGGGGTGGGGGAACAGGAGAGAGACACAGGGCATGAGTGGGGGGTGGGGGGAATAGGAGAGAGATACGGGGCATGAGCAGGGGTTGGGGGGAACAGGAGAGAGACACAGGGCATGAGAGGCGGGTGAGGGGGAACAGGAGAGAGACACGGGGCATGAGCGGGGGGTGGGGGCAACAGGAGAGAGACTCGAGGCATGAGCGGGGGGTGGGGGGAACAGGAGGGAGACACGGGGCATGAGCGGGGGCTGGGGGGAACAGAAAGGGAGACACGGGGCATGAGCGGGGGTGGGGGGAACAGGAGAGAGACACGGGGCATGAGCGGGGGTGAGGGGAACAGTAGATATACACAGGGCATGAGCTGGGAGCGGGGGGAACAGGAGAGAGACACGGGGCATAAGCAGGGGGTAGGGGGAACAAGAGAGAGACACAGGGGCATGAGCAGGGGGCTGGGGGAACAGGAGGGAGACACCGGGCATGAACAGGGGAGGGGGGAACCGGAGAGAGACACAGGGCATGAGCGGGGAGTTTGGGAACAGGAGGGAGACACGGGGCATGAGCGGAGGGTGGGGGGTACAGGAGAGAAACACGGGGCATGAGCGGGGGGTGGAGGGAACAGGAGAGAGAGACAGGGCATGAGCGGGGTTCGGGAAACAGGAGGGATACACGAGGCATGAGTGGCAAGTGGGGGGAACAGGAGGGAGACACAGGGCATAAGCGGGGGGTGGGGGGAACATGAGAGAGACTTGGGGCATGAGCGGGGAGTGGGGTGACAGGAGAGAGACACGGGGCATGAGCGGTGGGTGGGGGGAAAAGGAGAGAGACAAGGGGCATGAGCGGGGGGTGGGGGAACAGGAGAGAGACGCGGGGCATAAGCATGGGGTAGGGGGAACAGGAGAGAGACACGGGGCATATGCAGGGGGTGAGGGGGTACAGGAGGGAGACACGGGGCATGAACAGGGGAGGGGGGAACCGGAGAGAGACACAGGGCATAAGCGGGGAGTTGGGGAACAGGAGGGAGACATGGGGCATGAGCGGAGGGTGGGGGGGGTACAGGAGAGAAACACGGGGCATGAGCGGGGGGTGAAGGGAACAGGAGAGAGACATGGGGCATGAGCGGGGGCTGGGGGAACAGGAGGGAGACACCGGGCATGAACAGGGGAGGGGGGAACCGGAGAGAGACACAGGGCATGAGCGGGGAGTTGGGGAACAGGAGAGAGACATGGGGCATGAGCGGAGGGTGGCGGGTACAGGAGAGAAACACGGGGCATGAGCGGGGGGTGAAGGGAACAGGAGAGAGACACAGGGCATGAGCGGGGTTCGGGAAGCAGGAGGGATACACGAGGCATGAGTGGCAAGTGGGGGGAACAGGAGGGAGACACAGGGCATGAGCGGGGGGTGGGGGGAACATGAGAGAGACTTGGGGCATGAGCGGGGAGTGGGGTGACAGGAGAGAGACACGGGGCATGAGCGGTGGGTGGGGGGAACAGGAGAGAGACAAGGGGCATTAGCGGGGGGTGGGGGAACAGGAGAGTGACGCGGGGCATAAGCATGGGGTAGGGGGAACAGGAGAGAGACACGGGGCATATGCAGGGGGTGAGGGGGTACAGGGAGACACGGGGCATGAGCGGGGGTTGGGGGACCAGGAGAGAGACACAGGGCATGAGCGGGGGGTGGGGGGAACAGGAGAGAGACACGGGGCATGAGCGGCGGGGGGGAGCAGGAGAGAGCCACGGGGCATGAGTGGGGGGTGGGGGAACAGGAGGGAGACACAGGGCATGAGCGGGGTGGGGGGAACAGGAGAGAGACACGGGGCATCAGTGGGGGGTGGGGAGAACAGGAGAGAGAAACGGGGCATGAGCGGGGGGTGGGGGGACCAGGAGAGAGACACGGGGCATGAGCGGGGGGTTGGGGGGAACAGGAGAGAGACACGGGGCATGAGCGGGGGGTGGGGGGTACAGGCGAGAGATACGGAGCATGAGCGGGGGGTGGGGGAACAGGAGGGAGACACAGGGAATGAGCGGGGGGTGGGGGAACAGGAGAGAGACACTGGGCATGAGCAGGGGGTGGGGGGAACAGGAGAGAGACACGGGGGCATGAGCGGAGGGTGGGGGGAACAGGAGAGAGACAAGGGGCATGAGCGGGGGTTGGGGGGAAAAGGAGAGAGACACGGGGCATAAGCAGGGGGTAGGGGGAACAGGAGAGAGACACGGGCATAAGCAGGGGGTGGGGGATTACAGTAGGGCGACACGGGGCATGAGCGAGGGGGTGGGGGAACAGGAGAGAGACACAGGCATGAGCGGGGGGTGGGGGAACAGGAGAGAGACATGGGGCATGAGCGGGGGCTGGGGGAACAGGAGGGAGACACCGGGCATGAACAGGGGAGGGGGGAACAGGAGAAAGACACAGGGCATGAGCGGGGGGTGGGGGAACAGGAGGGAGAAACAGGGCATGAGCGGGGGTAGGGAGAACAGGAGAGATAAACGGGGAATGAACAGGGGATGGGGGAACAGGAGAGAGACACGGTGCATGAGCGGGGGTGGGGGGAACAGGAGAGAGACTCGGGGCATGAGCGGGGGTGGGGGGAACAGGAGCGAGATACAGGGCATGAGCGGGGGTGGGGGAACAGGAGGGAGACACAGGGCATGAGCGGGGGTGGGGGGGAAAAAGGAGGGAGACACGGGGCATGAGCGGGGGTGGGGGGGAACAGAAGAGAGACACGGCATGAGCGGGGGTGGGGGGAACAGGAGAGAGACACGGGGCATGAGCGGGGGGGTCGGGGAACAGCAGAGAGACACGGGGCATGAGCGGGGGGAGGGGGGTAACAGGAGAGAGACACAGGACATAAGCAGGGGGGAACAGGAGAGAGACACGGGGCATAAGCAGGGGGTAGGAGGGTACAGGAGGGAGACACGGGGCATGAGCGGGGGGTGGGGGAAAAGGAGAGAGGGAGAGAGACATGGGGCATGAGCGGGGGTGGGGGGAACAGGAAAGAGCCACAGGGCATGAGCGGGGGGTGGGGGGAACAGGAGGGAGACACGGGGCATGAGCGGGGGTGGGGGAACAGGAGAGAGACACGGGGCATGACCGGGGGGTGGGGGAACTGGAGCGAGACACGGGGCATGAGCGGAGAGTGGGAGGGTACAGGAGAGAAACACGGGGCATGAGTGGGGGGTGGAGGGAATAGGAGAGAGACACAGGACATGAGCGGGTTTGGGGGGAACAGGAGGGAGACACGGGGCATGAGTGGGAAGTGGGGGGAACAGGAGGGAGACACGGGGCATGAGCGGGGAGTTGGGGAACAGGAGGGAGACACAGGGCATGAGCAGAGGGTGGGGGGTACAGGAGAGAAACACGGGGCATGAGTGGGGTGTGGAGGGAACAGGAGAGAGACACAGGGCATGAGCGGGGGTTGGGGAACAGGAGGGAGACACGGGGCATGAGCGGTGGGTGGGGGGAACAGGAGAGAGACAAGGGGCATGAGCGGGGGGTGGGGGGAACAGGAGAGAGACGCGGGGCATAAGCATGGGGTAGGGGGAACAGGAGAGAGACACGGGGCATATGCAGGGGGTGAGGGGGTACAGGGAGACACGGGGCATGAGCGGGGGTTGGGGGACCAGGAGAGAGACACAGGGCATGAGCGGGGGTGGGGGAACAGGAGGGAGACACGGGGCATGAGCGGCGGGGGGGGGCAGGAGAGAGCCACGGGGCATGAGCGGGGGTGGGGGAACAGGAGGGAGACACAGGGCATGAGCGGGGTGGGGGGAACAGGGAGAGAGACACGGGGCATCAGTGGGGGGTGGGGAGAACAGGAGAGAGAAACGGGCATGAGCGGGGGGTGGGGGGGACCAGGAGAGAGACACAGGGCATGAGCGGGGGGTTGGGGGGAACAGGAGGGAGACACAGGGAATGAGCGGGGGTGGGGGGGAACAGGAGAGAGACACTGGGCATGAGCAGGGGGTGGGGGGAACAGGAGAGAGACACGGGGCATGAGCGGAGGGTAGTGGGAACAGGAGAGAGACAAGGGGGCATGAGCGGGGGTTGGGGGGAAAAGGAGAGAGACACGGGGCAGAGCAGGGGGTAGGGGGAACAGGAGAGAGACACGGGCATAAGCAGGGGGTGGGGGATTACAGTAGGGCGACACGGGGCATGAGCGAGGGGGTGGGGGAACAGGAGAGAGACACAGGGCATGAGCGGGGGTGGGGGAACAGGAGAGAGACATGGGGCATGAGCGGGGGCTGGGGGAACAGGAGGGAGACACCGGGCATGAACAGGGAGGGGGGAACAGGAGAAAGACACAGGGCATGAGCGGGGGGTGGGGGAACAGGAGGGAGACACAGGGCATGAGCGGGGGTAGGAGAACAGGAGAGAGAAACGGGGCATGAGCAGGGGATGGGGGGAACAGGAGAGAGACACGGGGCATGAGCGGGGGTGGGGGGAACAGGAGAGAGACTCGGGGCATGAGCGGGGGGTGGGGGGAACAGGAGCGAGATACAGGGCATGAGCGGGGGTGGGGGAACAGGAGGGAGACACAGGGCATGAGCGGGGGGTGGGGGGAAAAGGAGGGAGAGACGGGGCATGAGCGGGGGTGGGGGGAACAGGAGAGAGACACGGCATGAGCGGGGGTGGGGGGAACAGGAGAGAGACAAGGGACATGAGCGGGGGGTCGGGGAACAGAAGAGAGACACGGGGCATGAGTGGGGGGAGGGGGGTAACAGGAGAGAGACACGGGGCATAAGCAGGGGGGAACAGGAGAGAGACACGGGGCATAAGCAGGGGGTAGGAGGGGTACAGGAGGGAGACATGGGGCATGAGCGGGGGGTGAGGGGAAAAGGAGAGAGGGAGAGAGACATGGGGCATGAGCGGGGG